>NC_141240.1:29797798-30997798 GCF_054856555.1 Leptonotus elevatus | reverse complement strand
GCTGTTCTCTTCCTTTCAGATGCGTGTCTCCTATAAGAAATGTATTGGACTACTTGTGATCAGTGGTATCCTGCTGGTCACGCTGTTAAAAACATGGAGCCCAGGAAGTGGATCAGGAGTTGACCTACGGCCAGGAAGGAGCAGTGAAATGGAGACAGCCATCATGGAGAAAATTCAAGACCTCTTTAGTGACTATAATGACATTCCTTATAATATAAAAGAGGATGTAGCGGGGTAAGTTTTAGTAAGTTAATTCTGCACTGCAGTGGATGATTCTCCTCATCTGACATTTGTTTTCCGATACAGTCGCTTGGCAAGAAATACGTGTGTCTGCGTGGCTGATAAGGAGACTTTTCGTCTGCCTTTCTCCAACTTGCTCTTCCCACGTGTAAAGGCCCACAACCTGGACCTGAAATTTTTGCAATCAAATCCCGACCCTGAGGGTGTGAAGCATCGCCGAGCTCGAGAATACAACACTGTTCAAATGAGGTAAAGTCCTATTTTTGACAACATGACGAGTGTATTAGGTGCCTGTAGATAGATAAGAGTTGTCACGGTGGTTCTTAGCTTTGGATCACTTCTTCCCATACATTTATGAGATTACATTTTCTATCAAACAACAAATGATTATGTTACATGACATAACTCGTTCATTTAACTCATTCACTGGTGTGCATGTTTATATTGGTCAACTGAAATCCAACCCTTCACTGCCAGCGACGTACATGTTTGTCAAGTACATTTTTCAACAGGTAGGCATGGAAGAGGGTCTTACCCAGCTTGTCTTAGTGACAAACAGATCCCCGTATTTAAAGTGTACATTTTGAGGTATTGATGGGGAAACAGAGCATACATTGTAAAGTTTGTTAAATACCTAGTATTCCCATTTTTATGTCTAGTCTTGTATTTGCCAAACTAATTCGTCTGGTAATTTTAATACTCATCACCATGTTTGGGGCAGATGTGACGTCACGTCATTGACAGGCCTTCACTCGCACCCATTAGTTAAGTTCTGTCATCCAGAATTGATTATTTTTTATTTTTTATTGAAACGGAAAAGATATAACCTCACCTGGGATCTGGTTGACATACTGCGGGAGAATACTTACATATACGTGACAGCACCTCCTCCGGTCTTATCTTGTTTGTGATCAGCCACGGGTTTGATGGACCTTCCGTGAGTATTGACTCGGATTCATCAAGGGAGTTAGTTGAGCCAAGGCGGGCATTCAACGAAGTGACGTCACAACTTCAAAAACGCGTTTGTATGCAGTTTTCCTTGATTTTTTTTTGTCTGATGAAAGAAGAGAACCCACTGATTCTTTTGGTAGGTGTGGTGCTTATATTGTCGCAGAACATGATAAATGTTCTGTGGGTCTTGAAAAATCCGTTAATCTAAAACAGCTGGACATACGGGGAACTCTACTTGGAAAACGGATCGCAGTGAATAAGTTAATCATCATTCATTCTCATGGAAAGTAGATAGCTGAATATTTTCCCAATTACTTAGCAATACTTGGATTATTTTTTTCTAACAAACCTCATCAAGCATGCATCCGTTTCAGACATGACATGACTGTTGAAATGAAACCAAAATGCATCACAAACTTGAGGTTGGCTAAAAATGCAGCATTCCTGCTTTCAATGAGCTTACTCATGGCCAATTGTCTGATGTTTACTCATTTGAAAGTCAGACACAAGTTGAGTTTTTTATAATGACTAACACATTACTATATTTATGAAGGTCCTCCAGTCCTGCAAATGTGCTGATTGTAAACGAGGCTAACAGTCCCCTTCAGTTTCCCTCCCAGGGTGTAGCAGTGCGACCCCTCGACACAATCATTATACCAGGTAAAGCTGATTTAATTTAAATAAGCCTTCAACCTCAGATCTTTCACATAGATTATTGATACTGTAGATTGATTTTTGACAAAATGAGTCTCAGCAAAGTACATAAGAGAGAATAAATCTCCGTATTGATGTCAGTCTGAAAAAGTGTATTTCTGTGTTCACTTAATTTTTTTGGCATTGGATAATTGGTTCTGCAAAAATAAATTTCACTTGCTAAGTCAAATAGCTTGCGTTATGTCCAGTGGATTCATTTTCTTCACACTGTATCGGTTTTGTAATTCTCACTTATAGTCCTCTATTCGCAAAAACATGCTTGAAAGAGCTTATTGTGGAACCTGACCTCATGTTCATCAAACACCTCTTATTTACAGGTACAGACTTGTATCATTTCTTTGTTTGAATTTTTTTTTCTTACTCTAGGTTTGGGTCTTATTGAAGAAGCGACATCAAACCATACGGTAAATTTAGCCACATTGGTGATTCAAAGTGAATGTAAGCTGTCAAAAATGACCAGTGTTTTACCCCCCACTTTCTTGAAATGTCATTGCAGGTTTATTTGAACGCCACACTTGGGACTTTTGATGTGGCTGCTACAGTGGAGAGGGTTTCGGTGAAAGGAGAAGGAAAGACGCACATCGTCCTCTCAAGTGCCTTTCTCTGTGCTCTGAACAGACAGCTCCAGTTTATCACCTATACAAACACTGTTTTCCATCCCAGGACCGCAGACACAGGTGCAGTTGTCTCACATGTGAATAATCTCATTTATTTCTGTCAGACTTTCTAAACAAATATAAACAAACCTTGTTGGTCAAATAGCTATACTGATTTTACTCTAATTTACATCTGTCGTATTTGCGCAGCCCCAGAGGAGCTAGAGAAGAGACCTTGTTCAACTCAAGGCTAGAGAGTTAATGATCAGCTTTTGGCCTGAGGATGACGAGTGATAGGAAATAGTAACAACTAGCACCCTTGCTCTCATGCGAACGTATCAGAAAGACAATAAAAGGACTTTGGCCCTCTTTAAATCCTGTTGAACTTTGCTCACAAAACAAGAGGGATGCTAAGATATGGGCAACAAATACTCGCTAGCACTTTCAAGCAGTGACAAAAAAAAAAGAATATATATAAACTAACTTAACATAACTTAAAATGGTGGCAGATGCGTGTCGATTCTCTTTTAACATGGGTTTAAATGTGATTGGTTACACATTTACAATCTGCTTCTTCCTCTGGTCGTCGAATCGGTGGAGGCTGATGTCTGTGGATCTCACTCTGCTTCATCTATCCTTCCTTCCTTTCCTCAGTCTTTCCTTTGGTCTCTTAAGGTCTCCCTAATTTTGGGGGATTTTAGATGTTTCTGGGGTTGGTGAAAGATTCTGGTTGGTAACCCGGTGGGTAGTAGGTGATTTCTGGTCGGTGCTGGATTTCACTTTCCTTTCTTTTCTTTGATCCTTCCTCGGGTCTCCTGACAACCTCACAACTCTAGCTGGATTCTGAAGTATTTGGTTTAGGTGAACGGTGTGGGATTTTTAATAGGTTTTAGGTGAATTAATGAGTACACACTCACACGCACGCACACATGCACACACACATCCGCACATGCACATTCTCACGCACATACAAAAAAAAGAAAAAGAGAAAAATGGAGGGAAAAAAAGGAGAGAGAGCAATGGTGATGACATGTCGAATCGGTAAGATTACCGAATGAACAATACTGCGCTTTCAGGAAAAATAAACAAATACAAAAATAAAATAAAAAATATGTGATTGGTTATATGAACACAGGAGGGTGTGCAAACTTATCCAACCACATCATCACTGTTTATTTTTACTTCCCTTATCGAAAAGATGTATTTTTTAATTGCATTAAACAGATTAAAGGTCACATTGATGGTGTAAAAAAGATGTGAAATTAATAACCTTGGCTGGTTTTTCTTAATATCACATAAACTTGATTTGTGAATAGGGGTGTGTAGACTTTTTGTATCCTCTGTATTTATGCCAGGGACGTGTTGACAAGCACAAAAATGGAAGCTCTTCCACTGGATAGCAGAAGGCATACACTTCAAAATAGCTTTAGATTTGATTTTACACTGTACATATGTGAGTAAATTGAGATCAAATTTTACAGATTTCAAATATGTGCCCTGAGAAACAGAGTTAGTTAAGTGTCAATGTACTTCATTCTGCACTCCCACACTGGTCTGCTCATGTTTTGATGGTTTGATATGACCTGAAACGCATCTCTGTATGTGGGCGTGCCACATGCCACATGCCGACTTGCATTGTACACCTTTTGCAAACAGTAAAGATGGTAGTGATGAGGAAGTGCAATGAAACCTGTTCAAAGAATGGAAATTGTGTAAACAAAATGTGGGAACTGGTTTTATGGCAGTTGTGTTTTTAATCTCCACAGTTCAATTTGCAACCAAAGGTCACAGCTCATTTTTCACCATAAAAGTCGGATATTCTGCCATCCCGAGACTTTACAACTCCGGCTATCCAAAAGGTTTTGAGCATTTTCCACTTTTTTGTTTGATTCATTCACATTTTCCACTTCATCTTTAGAAATGTAATCAATGTTTTTGTGTTTCCTCCCAAGAGACCAATATTAGCGCTCTTGTTACCATTGTGACAAAGACCTTTCTACGCTACGACAAACTCAAAGATCTCATCGACAGCATACGGCAATATTATCCAACGGTCACCATAGTGATAGCAGATGATAATGAGCACCCTCAGCAAGTGACTGGACCACACATTGAGCAGTTTATTATGCCATTTGGAAAGGTACAGTAAATATTTATTCACCTAAGTATAGCATGTCGTGATAGCCAGTTATGAGTCCTTGTTTGATCATCAGGGTTGGTTTGCTGGCCGAAATTTGGCAGTGTCTCAGGTGACCACCAAATATGTGCTTTGGGTGGATGATGATTTCATCTTCAAAGCAGACACCAAGTTGGAGAAGATGGTGGACATTCTTGAGAGGACCAGTCTGGATCTGGTAAGATGAATGCAAGAAAATAAGAGACAGCACAGAAGCCCTCCGAAATTTTATTTTATTTTCTTTCCAAGCAGACTCTAGGATGGGCAACTAAAATCCTAGCAAGGGGGCCGCTATTTTTCATCCCCATTCACATTGTTACCAGATGTATGCCAAAAATTTTATTTTAAAAATGGACAAAATACATGCATACGAGCAAAATATGTGTGTCGTAATATACTTTGTTTTTGACATTACGTTTGTCTATACATGTATAAAAGATCCACTATCCTGACCCAGCAGCAAAGAGTTTGAAGCAAACAACAAAATAACCACATATTGTATTTTTTTTTCTAGGGCAAAAAAAATGCCTGTTTAAGGATGGCACAAAACTGCTGAAAAAGAAACCAACATTAAGTGCAAGAACTAATTTTGTAATTTTTTTTCACAAAATCAAGTCACTCAAAATTGTAATATTATTTTAATATTATTTAGGTCAGGGGTGCTCAAGTTGGGTCCTCGAGAGCCCTTATCCAGCCTGTTTTCCATGTTTCTCTCCACTAACACACCTGATTCATGATCAGGATCGTTATCAGGCTTCTGCAAAGCTTGCTGATTAGTTGATCATTAGATTCAGCTGTGCTGCAAGCGGGAAACATGGAAAACAGGCTGCATAGGGGCTCTCGAGGACCCAACTTGAGCAGCCCTGATTTATGTTATATGTTTTTCCTGCATATCATTCCAAACCCACAATGGATGGATAAATACTTTTTTTCTAACTTTAAAGAAATGTGGTGTCTTGAGTTGCCACATTTCGCATCTTACCGGTAATTCCAAATCCACAAATGCAATATGAATAAGAAACCGTGTTTAGTCTGAAGAATCTGCATAAAACAGTATAACATTTTTAAGACAACACACAATATCTTTCAACAACCAGACTTAGACTCAAACGTCTCTTCTTTTATCATTCCTATTTGACAAATTGATGATTGGATTGACACTCATTTATGGTATTCTTGTTTTTTTCGTGTTCTCTAAACATGAGGCGGCAACAAACAAAAAGTGACACAATGTCATTTTTATTTGCAAAATGCAAAGAATGCTGTACAGCTGTGATAACACACTGCCTTTGTTGAGACATCCTGTTAGACAACGGACAGTTGCTGTAAATGAGCAACATGTTGACGAATGAAAACTAAATCATTGTATTACCTCAAATTGTGGCTTTTGTGTGGATTTGATAGGTATCAAATAATGGCGCAATGTGTTGTCCATTTCAATAAATGCCGCACTTCAAGACACCATATTTCTTTAAACTTCGAAAAAACAAAGGGTGGCTCGGTGGCTGTATCCCTTTTCAGTGATCTTCGCCATATTTGCGGTTCACTATTCAACAACTTTTATTTTCTGTGTAACCTTTCACCAGATATAGTATTTGCAGAAAAACTCTACAATTTAATATTTTTTTTAATTTTTTTTTAAATGCTGTAAGACACAAGATGGTGCCAAATCCCTATAAAATTAGGAAAGTAACACATTGGTGTCCAGAAAGTCTGTTTGAGTGACACATCTCAATTTAGGGACACGGTTTATATTTCGGGTGTTTTTTCTTTGTGTAGATTGGTATGTATTGTAAATCCACAATGAATCAAGGAAACGGAATCCTTCATGTTTGTTGAATTTTTTGGGCAACTGTGGTATTATGCTAATGCCGTCTAGTTTCCTGCTGACATCTTTGGTGAATTTCTTCATTTCTGTCTATAAATCTATAATCACTTAGCATTGAGCTTTTTTGTTGTTCCGTATGTTTACCATTTAAAATGCTACAGGTCGGGGGTGCGGTTCGGGAAGTAACAGGCTGGACTTCAACATTCCGTCACACCATTTCATTGGAAGCGGGTGGAGAAGATGGTGACTGTTTACATATCAGGCGGGGCTATCATCATGCCATTGAGGAATTTCCCAATTGTGTAGTTGCTGATGCTGTCATCAACTTCTTCATGGCGAGAACTGATAAAGTCCAGCAGGTGGGCTTTAACCCCCGCCTGGCTCGCCGCGGCCATTTAGGTGAGTAGCACCTGTACCCATAAATGGTTGAGCTGCATAAAATGATGTCTGCCTTTAACAAAACAAATACTGTGCTGTTTGGAGATATGAGTGGAATTTGTTCTGTGTACACATTCACAATTCAAAAACACTTGTATGTACGTATGTATCTCAAATCATGTTACCCGTTTAACTCATTCACTGCCATTGACGGCTATTGACGTTAAAAATTAATTCGAACTATTTCTATTAGTTTAACATTTTTTCCACTTTTGTTAACAAGAATATGAAAACCTAGAAAAATATTGTTATTGTACATTTAGAACAGATATTAAATTTATGATTAATCGTGAGTTAACTATTGAAGTCAATAAATTACATTTAAAATTCAGGCAATTACATTTTTTATCGTAATTAATTGCGTGACTTAATGAGTTAACTCACAATTAATCACTAATTTTATATCTGTTCTAAATGTACAATAAAAAAAATTCTAGGTTTTCATACTCTTGTTAACAAAAGTGGGAAAACAATTTTAACTAATAGAAATAGTTCAAACGAATATTTGACGTCTATAACCGTCAATGGCAGTGAATTAGTTAAATGAATGGAAAGGCCATTAATCGGTTTTAGTCTGCCCAATAAGAAATAAAATAAAATTGTAATGTGTTTTTTAATTGGAAAAACAGATATTAACTTGATATTATTATATTTTATTTGAATATTGAAACAACAATGGCATAATTAGATAATATGTTTAAAATTATAATAATAATAATTAAATGTTTCACCACATTTCTTACTTCATTTAATGGACATTGTGCCACTCTGTGTCTGGTATGCATGCTTTGCATGGAAAAGGTCACAAAGTCCCATCTAGCCGCAGTAATGGTTGTTCTCACAGAAGATAAAGAATTTATGCCTGTCTATTGGTATATTTTCTGTGTTCATATGTTGCTTCATTGTTTGCATTCAAGCATCCGATGCTAAAGGGACACTAAAACCCACAGATGCTATTAGTTAGCTCATCTATGGTGTTTTGCATTGTTAGCATTAAGCTAAGCCTTCCTAAGGCAAATCGATGTGATTGTTTTATACACAAAGTGTATTCTCTTTGTTTCATGCTTAGTTTGACTGTAAACTTCAACTCAGGGTGTCAATGAACAGCTTGAAATTCGTTTTTGAAGACCTTCAATCTGCTAATCTGCTCCTTGCTGCGAAGTGAGCTTAGTTGCGTTCACTGCCACCATAAGGCATTGGAATTTCACATTTTTACCTTCAGGTCAAAGCAAAAAATAAAAATAATAATTGTCCAAACAGTGTCTCTTTATCTTGGAAAACTCGTTAATCCAATCACTCGTATCTCAAACCAGCACTTGTGCAAAACTAGGCATAAAGTCAACCCAAAACCGTTGAATGCGCACAGCGACAACATCAACTGGCTGTTGTAGATTCGCTGATCTGTTGTTTACGGAGTTCACTGATTTCAATGCTGTTTAGTCCTCGTACTTTGGTGGAAACTGTCCTGAGCCACCATTGTGGCTATTCTCTCAGTCAGCTGGAGAGGATTCAGTTACAAATCCATCCCTGCTTTTAAAATTTGCGATTGGGCGAGCGCCAAATTAAATGATTGTCGCTAATGAAGCTAATGTTGCTAACGTTCAGTGAGTATTTTTTTCCTCTTCTGCTTTTTGATTAAAGTGTGTAAGAAAACAAGAGGGAAAGAACATTTCCTAAAACAAAATGTTCTTTCGCTCCCCACAGAGTTCTTCATTGACGGGCTGGGCTCTCTCCACATTGGCTCCTGCAGTGATGTCATCATAAACCACGCGTCAAAGATCAAACTTCCATGGAGTGAAACCGAATCCGAAAAGGCCTATACAAAGTTTCGGTACTCCAACAGCAATGATGAAAACCACATTCATGATGAAGTCTTTTATTTCACGAACAGGTTCAAATGCATGACCAGGCAATAATATTATATGTATTATATTATAGTATAATAATAATAATAATAATAATAATAATAATAATAATAATAGCAATGAGATTATGTTTGAGAGCATATTGTATTTATTTATTTTTCTGCCAAATCATGTTGATTTATTAAGTGGAAATGTATCATGTTGGTATTACAGTAAAGTTCGTGTCCTGTTTCTCTAACAGACATCACCTGTTATAAGCAACATTTATTTTCTAAAGACATATTTGTGTGGTTCTGCCTGGGGCATGACCACTGACTAAACTTCCACAGACGGACCGGCCTTGTTGAACCATTGAACCACCGCGTGGTTGATATGTGTGGCTCATACAGTGAAATACATCGAATTACTATCACCCTACTATGAATGTACATTAACTTGGCAAGCGCATAGACAAAGGGAAGCCATTGAGTTCTATTTTCTGTCATGTTGCCAGAATGTGCTAACCTCTAATGTGAGCAAAGAAAACCAGCTATTAAGGCAAATGTGCTTAAGTGCTGGACACTTAGGTGTAATTTGATCGTCACTGTCATATTGCTGTTGGTTTGTTATCATGGCAGGGTCACAGCCAGCAAGCTCAGGGCTGTTGGATGCTCTTATCTTCCTTAAGCACGGCTAAATGTTATCAGAGAAATGCCACTGGTAAACATTAGTAGCAATTATAATGCATGACTGTATATAACTTGTTTTTATATTTTGATGAGTTAACTGTACAGTTGATGAATTATGCAGGGAATACCTTTCTGCAGATAGTCCATTTACTTATTGCTCATTTACATTTATTTTTATTTTTATTAGGCAAGGCAGCTTTATTTATAAAGCACATTTCATACACAAGGTATGAAATGTGCTTCACATAATTAAAAGTACAACATTTAAAAGCATTCACAAAAAGATGAGTTAAAAACATTTAAAAGCAAAGTAAATTAAAAAAAAAAGTAGCTTCATAAAATTACTAAAGGAACGTACCATGTAAGTATGAGATTTTGAAGAACATGATTTTGAAAATGTTTTGAAAAGCCTTGAGGGGACATGGATTTGAATCTGGATTTAAAAGCAGAGGAATGATATTAGTGAAGCCCCAAACGCACTCTCATATGGTGGCATTTGATGAAGCACTCCGTCAAAGTCGAACCTATGAATAAAGTTTAATTTAAAAAATAATCATAATAAGTCAAGCCTATTACATGTTGGTGTAACATGTTTCACATTCTACATTATGTATGGAAGCAGTCAAGCGAAGAACAACGGGAAATATTGTCTACCTCATGAGGTTTGCCTTGTGTTGCATTCAATGAAAATGTATTCGTCAATACTTCACTACTACATTTTGAAAAATAACATTGTATTGTGTAAATAGATAAATATGGGTTTGAAAGGCAACATATTCCACAATAAATGTTCATAAAAACATGATTACTATTTTCAAACTAATTTTACCTTGATTATTTCATTGTGAAGGAATATTATTTGATGAATTTTCAGTTATAGTTCAAATGTATTGCTGTGAGCATCAGCTCTTAAGTGTTAAGATAAATGTTGAAAGTTCTCAGGGTTGCATTTCTGCATACCTTTTCGAGCTTGACAGTTGTTTGGGCAAGTTTACAACATTCCATTCAATTGTGTTCATAGAGCACCTTTCAAAGAGCATTTTAAAAAGTCACTTTTTTTTATTTTGATGGTGGTGTAAATCAGGAAACCGCTCATTGACACACTTGTATTGCTCCTGCTAATACCAGGCTGTCATTTTTCCCTTTGTCATTTTAAGAGGCCCCGGCACAGCACCGCCATTCTAATTAAGTTCAGTACCATGTTTTGTTGCAATAAGTGTTTTCTATACTTTGAATGAAGTTGAAAAAAATCACGCAGGATGGTTCAAAGTAAAGTAAAATTGCCATATTGTATTCTGTGATTAATATTATTTGAGGGATGAGTCATATGTATTGTACCACTAAAACAACACACTGATTTGACCCCATCCACTGAACAAGCAAGCATGTTTGTGAGGGTATTTGTTTGGTTGTATCAACCGTTGGTACCCACTAACCAAACGCCGTACAGTATTTTGCAAATACACTTTGACTGTGCTCTGCTGAGGCTTTTGTTTTGTCTACGTGTAAAGTTTATTTTTAATGTGTGATAACCTGATATGAATGTGATTTGATTCGAATAAACACTGCACTGTGACCCTTCAGTGGGAAGGATGAGCTTCTTGTTCTTTCAACTTGTGGCCACAGGATGGAGACAGATTCTTATCCTTTACAAAGATTTACTTTAAAATGAACAGTGATATGTGTGTCACAATTTATTTGAAATGCTTTTTATTATTTTCTGCTATTTTGTCACTTTTTAATTGTGTTTTGTATGTGTAATCTTAAGCACAGCACTTTATTACTGTAAATTATTATTTTTTTAAAGGGCTCAATGAAAAAAGCCAAGTTGAGTGTTTTTGCTCAAATGTATTTGTAATCCAGATTTGATTTGACTGATATTTAACTTCACTAGTATGTTTTGAACGTTATTTCTATGGAAATAAAAGTCTGATACAGAGCAAACAAATGAGCATGTTTGTGTGTTTGCAGCAGTTTGTTTAAAATGTAGAGCTGGTTAGTAGGTCTGCCCGTAGAATCTGGCGAGAAAATTGTTGGCCAGAACCTTGTGTACCATGCTCTAATAGGAGTGGTCTACTTCCAGCCAATTAGTGAAACACTCCTTGAGCTTAAAAGGGAAAATCCACAGGGTACAATGTCTAGAGGCTTCTTTGAAATATGCAAGGGGGAAAAAAACTTGGCTGTCTAACATCAAGCAAGAACATAATTAGGTTTTTGTCTTTTCTGTCCTGGTTTGATACAGTTGTATTATTAAGTCAAGGTTACATGCTGTGTGAGGACACACCTCTTTTGACCGCTAGAGGGCAGCAGATTGATAAGGCAATGTTTAGGCAGCCTTTTCAATAAATTGCCTTGATCAAAAATGTTTCCTACAATGTAAGCACTGCACAGCTTGTCTCCACCCCAGGCTTTCTGTGTAACAATCATCCGGATATTGTGGTGAAGTAGTCTGTCTGTTTTTCATCAACTTTTCATCTTGTCTCGTGTTAATAACCAAGAGCCTGGCATTCTTCACATTCCCAACCTGTAATAAAATGTTAGAAAACACACACACACACAAACAAAGACTATATATTGGTGAAGAAACCCATCACTTCTTTTAATAAAACATAGTCTCATAATCCTTGAATAGTGATATATTTGCTTTCAAAACAGCCACTGGCGGACAGTTGCAGACCAATACCAAAAAGTATTTCATGGCATGTCCTGTATGTACTCATGCTCATATTCAAGCACGTATAAAATATATAAATATACAAAGTATCTTAACAGTTCAGTGCACTTTTCTGTATATTTGTCTTTGGATTGCAAACAAACAATATTCTATTAAAAATCCAGCATAAATGGCATGACAATGCTTTGCTTATATAAAATAGGTAACACTGGAAAAGCCTCAAAAAATGCTACAACAGGCTACTGCTTCTTAGAAACACAACTACATGTAACATGCACCCATTGATTGTTCTATTTCTTTCCTAAACACCAAAATGAGGAACAGGAGCTTTCGTCACTGCGCGTCCGTCTCACACCCAAACAGTCGTGGTGTTGTCTGAATGTTTTTCCTACAACGAACGGCAATAGTTTAAGCATTTAAAACATGTTCAAATCCAATATGTGGATGCTGCTGCTTTGCATTGTACCTTTTGCTGCTGAATGTACATCACAGCATCATGTACAGTGACGAAAATATGCTGAGGGTTCATGTAGTTCATGAGGCCGCTTGATGTGAGGATCTTTAAAACGCCCTCTGGGAGAACAAAGGTTACAAATCAGAAAAAAAAATTATATGATGCAAAGTTATCTCATGTAAACTCAGTAATAACATTTATGAAAACAAATCACGCAAATGGCTTACCATTACAGCTGGACAAAAACACATGAAGTCCAACTTTCTGGCATTCAATGCACATCTGCAAATCAACACGAATCATTTGTTGGCTTATGGCATCGCCAAGAGTCGTTTCTGTTGCTTTTGCACACTAACCTGAGTAAAGAGTCTCGCTCCTGCAACATCAACAAATATTACGCTACTGCAGTCAATCAGTACTGCCTGGACCTCATGCTCGGATGTTTCTACAGACAACAACCCAAAAATGTACAGGAATGTCACAATTGAATCCTGTGATCAGATGTTTAAAATGAAAACATAGCAGAATTTCACACACATACTGTACATTAGTGAACACGGATCTGTGTGCAAGTGTACTTATGGAACGACTTGACGAGGCAAGGCAATTACACATAAACATAGTGCCCCCCCCCCCCATCAGGTCTGTGGCATGCATAGTGTACTGAATGTCACAACTTACCAGATTGAAAGAATTCATTTTCTGAAGAAAAAGATGCATTTGCAATGCCTCTATCCTAAAGAATGACAAAAGCCAGAAATGTGAAATTACTCTACATTACACAGTTTACAAAATTCATTATGACTAGACAGTTGTACATGATAAATGTGCTGTCCTGTTACTTTGTTACCCTAGTGAAGCACCACCTTATCCGTAATGTAGTGTTACTATAACACTAAATGGTATTGCTTTATATTATAAGTTTTATTTTTTGGAGTGGGGGGGGGTGAAGTGTGCTTAAAATGGCTGCCCCCTTGTCAACCACACCTTCAGCCTCAGACTGGTTGTTCTTCCACAGCCGTCGTTGTTTCTTGTACATCAAATTAGTGGCACGAGATGTGGCCAGAGATCAGATTCAAAGATGACTTATTGAATTATTATTATTATTATTATCTTTATTGGAAACTCCCCGTTTAAGTGTACATTTCTGACTGTGGAGATTGGCTGAGTGCAGCAAGACGTACCACTGTGTTGACATTGGTCTCTCTTTCACGCTTCTCCAGAGCTTTTCTGGCCTTCTCTCGACTGCGGATCCTCTCTGGCGTCAGGTCCAACAACCGACTCATCTCCGCCCTAAAGAAGCTCCGGTTTCCATAGTAAACAGGCCCGTTGTAGGTCAGGATCTTCATCCCTGGCACCTCGTAACACTGACCGGAACAAAAGAAAACATTTACTTTCTAAAATATATATCCATGCTGTTGACTGAAATATCATAAAACAAAACATCTGCCTGGATTTATGGTTAAAATCCCTGTAAAGTGAATTCAAAGATTTGTTTCTAAATACAAAACACATATTTGAAGATAATTGATGTCTTGCTGATTTGTTTTAATCGTTCAAATTTGTCAGGTTTGTTAACGACACTCATCTCTATGGTGTGTCAAATTTAGAAGACAAGATATCCATTTCCGCGTTACAGGGACTTTAAGATGAACGTTCCGGTATTTTGGCATCCTCTCACCTTACTATGATTCTCCAGAGGTCTGTAAATTTCTGTGTTGCTGGCCCGGCCGAGCACGGAGCAACCAGCCCTGATGAATGAACCATGGTTCAGAGGATGCAATCAACATGCCTGACAGACATTAAGTAAGCTTAATCATTTTATTATCCAGCCACATAACTGTGTACACCAGGCGCAATTAAATCTAAAAAAAAGAGCCAATACAAAAGTGCTGCTTAATGTCAGCGTAAAGAATACAGACTTCCACCAACGAAGGAAAAAAATGGCTCTTTGATTGGATGTTATAAGATTCCGATGTGCAGAAAATGTCAATGAAAATTTGAGAAGGTATTAATATTAATAATGGAAAAAAAAAACGTACCTTTGCGTGCGGCAGATTACAGTCATCATTGAGAACACCACCCCGATGGCTAAGCCAAGATCCACGTTGAGAACCACAACAGACAGCCAGGTCACCACCCAAACTATCTGCATAAATTCAATATTCATTCTTAAATAATACCGTCACACATTTTGCATCATTAGACAACAGAGTAATAAGAAGTTTTGGGCAGATTTTGTTCATGTTTCTTAAAATGACCGACCCTTCAATCCAAAATAAAAATAAAAAGTCCAATTAGCTGCGCATTTGAAATCAGTTGCTGATCGAATGGTAACAAGGGAACTAATTAGCCATCTTCAATCCCTGCTCACGGGAGTCTTGTCATGCCTGGGGATTACATTCCAGAATAGATCCAATAACTTTTAGTCCTTCACCCTTCTGCGGCCTTACAAAGTCAATTTTGCTGATTCTCCACAGTTCCGGTAAGTCCTGGAACTGCAGAAACATTTGCCTCAGGCTGGTCACGTTGATGCATGCCAGGACTGCCTGCGGACAAACAAACAAAGCACAACGATGTGAAGTTTGTCTGTGCACTTTCGCCTTTGACAGTGCACATCAACACACCTTAGGTAGGAAATGGAAGAGGGGTCCGATAAGCAGCAGAACAATTAGTACAACGAGACTGGTAAACAAGCCAGAGAACTGCAAAAACAAACACACAACTTACATCATTAACTGAAAGTCCAAATGTAACCAAGGTGATGTGCTATAATAATAACAACAACAATAATAATAATAATACATTTTACGGAAGCGTATTGCATTCACTTGGAAAAAAAAAGTCCTGTTTTTCACTATTTTTTTCTTTTTTTAAATCCACAGTTTACTGAATTTTTTTTTTCTGTTTTTCTGAGTAATTTTTCCCTGTTTTGAATTTTTTTTTTCTGTAGAAAAAAAAATCTGTAAAACAGAAAAAAATATTCAAAAAATTTGAAAATGAAAAATAAATACTCAAAAAAAACTAAGTTCCCCCCAAAATTAGTCAGAAAAACAGGAGTTGTTTTTTTTTCAAGTGAATGCAATACGCTTCGGTAACATTTGCATGTTTTTTTTCTGCTCAAATTTTTAAATATGAACATTTCTTCTATGAACCAATGTGGTAAATATGAATTGGCAAAAACTGACATGCATACTGTATGTTAACAGTCATAAGATGAAGAATCGAACCCACACCCTCCAGAGAGCACTAACAGGGAGTCCAAATTCTGAGCTGCCGAGACAGCTCTGGATGGATGGATGTGAGATATGTAAAAGGAACTTTTAAAAAAATTATACTTTTTGAATAACATAATAATAATGTTTTTTAATGTATACATTTTTCATCAACTTAGCTTTGCTAAGCGACTATATAATCCTTCCAAAAATACTTACATTATAAGATTTACACTTGTGTTTATATTACGTTACCGTGAAGGGATTCAATTTATACCGTGACATGAATTTTAGTCCTATTTATAACCTACCTGTGTGTATCCCCCGGCACTTTCCAGTATGTTTGTGGTGGCAAGGGTGGCTGAACTTGGGAAACATGTGAAAAAGGAAGACACTGTGTTGGAGATACCATGAGCCAGCAGCTCCTGTAAAAACAAGCTTTCAAGTTAGAAGACTGGTAAAAGAAGCTTCAGAAACGATTTCCAGGCTTTACCTGGTTTGGATTGATGGAATATCTATGCTTATCAGCGTAGATCATTGCCAGTGAGACAGACACAGCGTAGCCAACAAACGTGATGGCGATGGTGTCCCCAGCAATGTCAGGAAATGTGTGAAGGGCAGGCAACTGCGGCCTTGGGAATCTGGGGGAAAAAAAGGAGGAATACAAGTTAAAAAAACATTGTTGGCGCTGCTCGTGATTTGTACTATTGAACAATTACCCTGCTGGAATGTGGCCAACAATCTCAATGTCATAAATGGAGTCCAGAGAGAAAGCATAGGCCACACCGGTGGCAATAATCACCTAAAGAAATACACACAAAAATAGTTAATTCCCTGTCTACAAATTATTTATTATTATTTACAATTTTGTCTGAATCTTGCAGAAGAAAAAACCCAGTTTTGGGTTACATACTGTACAAAGGACAACTCTCTTACTATTCATATTTTTGTCCTGTTAGGTCAATTCTGTCTGCTGGCTGTCTTTTATTTATCATCCATTACACAACGAATGACAATAGAGCTTTGCAGTTTAGTTTGTGCTTGTATATTTTAACATAAGTACTTTGTGATTAGTCTCTGTGACAAGTGCAGTTGCTCACTTACATTACATATGACTTCCAATTTAAAAATTGTGGCAATCAAATACTTTCAAGCATTCAACTCTATCATTCAACTCATTTCAAGGGCATTAGTGAAAACAATGACTGTATTAAAATATTTGCTAAAATTAAACTCATCTGCTCCCAAAAACGTATAAATACATTCTATTTTAAATGTTTTAAGTGTCCCAAAGACATATTTATACTTTTTTTTTAATGTTTTTGTTATGCTAGAGCATACAGAAGGCTTTGATGCAGCCTCAACTGCAAAGAACGGTTGAAGAAATGGTATTATTACATAAACGGCCAGCAGGTGGCAGCAGAGCAAAAGAGATGAACCAGGGCCATGTTGAAAAAAACTCCTTTACTCACATTTCTAAATAGATTTGGGAATAATGATTAAACTTGGCTATATTGTAATGCTAATTGCTGTAAAACGGAAACAGATAAAAATAAAAAAAATTCCTGATGAGAGACTCTAATCTTTCTTTTGGTAGGTTCCATGTTTTTATAGCAATAGAACCCAATATTCTGTGGGCCTTGCAAAATCAGTCAAAATCCAGTAAAACAGCCGGGAGTGAAGGCGATTGCTTCAGTGAAAATGCCTGGGAGTGAATGAGTTAAAGAAATTCAGCAAATGTGGTGCCAATTTTCAGCCAAAATGAAAGTAACAAATCATTTAGCAAGAAACATGACGCAAGCAAGAAAGAAGAAAGCAAAAAACAAACATATGAAGTGAACTTTTTGCTTTCATGGGCCACATAAGATAGGACACCTGAACACTACGAAACTAACGCCAACTGACCGTGAGGATCTCCACCGGGATGGGTGTACGCAGGCGCTGCCGGTAGCGCGTATTGATCTCTTTCACTGGGACCAGCACCGCCAAACACACCAAGGAGATCAGCAATTCCGCTGTGTTCGTCTGAGGCAGGTTCTCCATCACGGACGCCAAAGTCTGAACACAGAAATTGCTGAGCGGCAGCCAATCACAATCTAGAACACATTTATAATGCCCGAAGGGCAAAATCTGGTATTTCCCCAACTTTCTCCCAATGTTGTTATTCTGTATCACAAAGAACAGAGGGCAAAAGTCTATGATAAAAAATTCCAGCTTTTGAGGTTGTGTGAGAAGTAGAGGGTACATTAACACCCCAATATATTCGAGCATTATAGAAGGAGCCGCTGCCCTTTCTTTGCCCTTACTGACTATCAGTGTCTCACTGTAAAAAGCTCCGATCACCTTGAAGAGAGAGAAAGTCCCCGTGTATCGGGTGAGGCGAAGCCCCAGCATGCTTTGCAGCTGTGAGCTGGTGACATGGAAGGCAGCGCCACTGGTGAAAGCTTTAACAATTGGCTCTGACAGATAGGTGGAGAGGAAGCCCAATTGAAGACCAAACATGCAGAGCTGGAACACAAAATAATCCACTTGGGTTATGATGATCCACAGGCAATTCTTCCTCACACTGCCTTACCATGATAATTCCCGAGAGAAGTGCTACAGCTGAGGCCACACTGATCTTCTGGAGCTCAAAATCGGCCCCTTCAGGCGAACTGGAGTTCAACTGCAGAGGTCTGGGGACCAGTTGCTCCACGACAGAGCCAGTCATGAGACTCACCACAGCAAACGTACCTGCGAGAAGTCCTTGACCTCAGTGACAGTGACGCAATGTGGCTAATAAGTATTTTTACTTTGAAAATGTACTGTACCTGTGGAGACATGGCGACCGGTGCCAAAAATCATATAGAGGACCACAGGGAAGAAGGATGTGTACAGACCAAATATCGGCGCTACAGAGGTGAGTAGTGCAAAAGCCATCCCTGTGATAGAGAGAAAAATAAAAATTCGAGTTTTTATTTGCAGGATATCCCTCCCCAAAAATCCTTTAAAAACGAAACACTTAATATGATACATTTTAGTAAAGAACTAAACCACATTTCAATATTATTTTAATGTAATTATAAATATGTGCAACAATAAGTAGTTGCAGTAGTAGTAGTGTTATTGCATTGAATATAACATTTATTCATCCATTAAGGTCACGACTCACAAGTGAGCTAGAGCCTATCCTGGTACACCATGGATTGGTCGCCAGCCAATAGCAGGAGCCGGAGACACACAGACATCAGCATTGACACATTCACACTAAATTTAGAGTCTTCAGTTCATCTAACATCCAAGATTGAAAGCCCAAACCTCATAACTGTGAGGTGGACGAGTTAACCACTAGTCCAATATATGACACATACAAAAAATATGATAAATTGAAAAAAAACAAAAATACAATTAACCATGACAGGACGATGGTCAAGTGGCAAGCATGTCTGCCTCAAAATTCTGAGGTTGATGGTTAAAAGATGGGTTCCTCTCACATTTCCAAAAACATGTGTGTTAGGTTCACTGAAGACTCAAAACTGTCCTTCGGTGCGAATTATCTTTTTTTTAAATTATTATTATTATTATTATTATTATTTGGCAACTAGGATTGGCTGACGACCATTCCAGTTGTTACCCAAAGTCAGCTGGGTCAGGCTTCCACTCACACGTGACCCTATGAGGAAAAGTTGTGTAGAAAACGGATGTACACTATATAACTAGTCACAACATAATTTCAAAAATGTATTTAGCCTTTTTATATAACAGTGCTTCTACTATTAACAGTCATAGTAATTCAAGTAGGCCCCTATTGCTACACAGCAAATTATGTAGTGTTAAATTGAGTTAAAAAATCTAGTGGTTATTAATTTGGAGTTACTGGGTGTTGATTTGGGCGTTATTTGAACACTCACAGTGAAGAAAAAGTCTATGGGTGGTGTTATTTCAGCGAGTCAAACTAATTGACTTCAGGCTGAGTTACCTTAAGCATCCGGGCTCTTTTCTCCTGTAAGGCAGCTACGTTTTTTCCCTGGATTTTAAAGACAACTCTAGATCTGGATTATTCGGTTTTATAAATTAAGGATGAATGAGTTCTTGAATTATTTTGTTCATGAGTTAACGTAGAAAAAGCATGTGAGACATAAAACAAAAGGTTTCTGGATTTTCATGATTAGTGTCATTTATGTTCATTATTTTTCTGTAAAACTAAAAACGACGTGGATATTTTGCCGTACCGGCAATTCGTATTTACCATGAGACGTGCGGGAACCAGGCCTACAAGAAAACATTTTGCGGCAACGAACATGTACCATCTCGTGGCGTACTTGTTAGTGTTGTTGCCAAGTGGGTTGGAAAATAAAAACTTGTCAAGAAGTAATACTAAAACTGTTAGAAATTAAGGGAATTAAAGGAATGAATATAACACTTCGTAGTTAAAAGTAACAACATAACTGTGAGAAATTAACGGCAAAAAATTTAAGCAAATAACACTTTTAAGTGTTAAAAAAATAACACTGATAATGTGAAAAAATAACACTGATAGGTGAAAGTAGATATCACTTTAAAGTGTAAAAAGTTCACTTTTATGTGTCAAATAATAACACTTTAGGTGTTGTAATTTCACTCTACCAATGAGTTAAATTTTTACACTATTGGAAATGTAAATTGAACTCTGAACTGGTGAGAATTATATAAACTCAGGAAAAGTGTTAAATTTAACACTATGGGAGTTAAATTTAGACTTCTGATTTTACTGTGTACTTTTAATACTGTATGTGCCAAGTAGGCTACTCTTTTGACTTATATTCTTTATTTTCTGTATCATTTTTTTTTCTACTGTATCTATTTTTATTTTATTTTTTCTGAAAACAATTTTTTGTTGAAAACGTCTTTTTTTTATCCGGATGACAATAAGCGTCTTATTGAACGTTGATGACGTATGATGACTGACCTTGTGGGATGTGAAGAATGCCAACTGTCAGCCCCGCGATAGTGTCTCCTAAAAAGCATTTCTTAAAGCGGTATCTGGGCAGCCAGTTGAAAATGGGAACTCTCTGACGGAGCAGGTGGAGGCAGGCCCGCCGTGAACACCTGCACCTCCCGGCAAGCTTGTCCCACAGCCGCAGATTTCCACTGGTGTTGTCCTCCTCGGAGCCGTAGGCCTGTTTGAAGCGGTCCTCGGTGAAGATGCTCCGGTACACGGCCACGGAAGCGCTCATGTTGTCCTGAAGGTGCAACAGGTGGGTGCCGGGGTCGGGGTCGGGGTCGGGGTGGGGGGGGATGACGAGGTAACCAGATGACCGCTCGTGTCCCGTCTAATGAGGGCGCACACGCGTGGATGGCTTCATGACTTTTATAGCAAAGTCAGCCCCTGCTGCCTAGACGATTTCCTGCCAGGCAATGTCACGCTCACTTTTTTTTTTTTTCACTCTTGACTTTTTCTCAAGTGGAGGTTGGAGACACACACAAAAGGTGAGCTGCTGCATTTTTTCATCAGGTTGTCAGGCGGCCAAATCCTCTGGGTCCTATTGCCCAACCTTTTTCAAATGTGCAACACTGTACTGACATTAAATAGGCTACATAAATTGACAATGATGCAAAGGTGGTTCCTTCCTACATAGTGTTTTTGTATGCTTTCTCCCACATTCCCAAACCATGTTAGATTCATGAAAGGCTCTAGGGCATCAAACTCAGGCCACATTGTAGTATTTACCATTAAGAATGTAAAATCATAACTGTCACCTCGGATGTACAAATGTAGGCCTACCTGCAATTAAGGTTTAGCAGTGCAGAGAATGGATGGATCATGTATATATTGATAACAAAAAAAAATTTGAAATTAGAAGTCAAGAAAAATTATGCCATGAAAATACAACGGACCACCACACATTCACTGTTCTTTTTTTTTAACTCCAGGATGCGCTGGCTGTCACGATGCAGCATCACATGAATTTGAGTTGAGTCAGTGGATACTTGAATATTGATTCAATAATAATAATAATACTAAATAAATAATAAAACAATAATGTATTGGCTATTATACACAATGGATAAAATGCATAGATCTTGTAATAATAATAATAATAATAATAATAATAAATAATGTGTAAACACAGGGAAAGGGCAGGGACCTTTAACAAGAGATTTGATGGAGGAAAATTCAAACATCTGTTAGTGAAGAATAATTGCAATTTTAGGACAATTTTTTCTGCCCCAATGAAAATAATAAAACACTGAGACAAGAAACATGAATTAGACACATTTGGTTTGCTTTAATGGCCCACATAATGTGATGTGACAGACCCTGATCTTACCCCCGGGACTTGAGTTTGATGTGTGTCTAAATTGTCCATAGGTGTCACCTCGTATAGGCACCAGGATGACATACAGGGGAGCATGTAAGTGGTTGAGATAAGAATTCCCCCAACTGTTAATTTGACTGATAAAGACGTGCTTTTCTCCTCATTTTAAATGCCTATACACATAGATCCATCACAGGTGAGATGTTAGCCACAAACAGTATTTTCATATTCCAAGCTGTTGGGGTGTCCCAAGTCCCAAGATCCCCTGTACTAAAAAACACACACACACACACACACAACATGGCGCAAGCTCAGAGGACTCGTTCAATGTATATCGCCATGACATGTCCAAAGACATCAAAGTAGTATTGTTGGTGGAGCCGAGGTAAGGTGTAACCTCAAACCACATCTGTTAGCGAGGAGTTCATTTCCGAGAAGGATGGATATCTCTTTAAATTGTGCAGCCTCAAGGAAAGGGTCTGGTACCCATGAGACCCCTGTGAAACTCAATCACACATGTCAGGCTGGTTCATGGATCAAACCACACCTTGACGCTGATCAGAGGTTGTGTGCCATGGTTTGGACTGCTGTTCTTTGTCAGACTGGAGCGAGCGCAAGGAAGCTCTGGATAAACATTCAATAGAAATAGGATAAATTGAAACAGGAGCTGTGTTTGGATTATAAACAAATTTCCAATTTGCTGTTGAGAATGACTGCATTTTATATCAAATATTATCAAGTATTACATCATTAAAGATAGTTATTGTTTTTAACTCATTCACTGCCATTGACGGGTATAGACGTCATAAATTCATTTGAACTATTTCTATTAGTTTAACATTTTTTCCCACTTTTGTTAACAAGAGTATGAACACCTAGAAAAAAAAGATTTTTGTACATTTAGAACAGATATAAAATTTGTGCTTAATCGTGAGTTAACTAGTGAAGTCATGCGATTAATTACGATTAAAACATTTAATCACCTGGCACCCCTAATTTTTTATAATCTTTTCTTTAAAAAAAATACAATAAAATATTTATAATTATTTTTTTCTAATTTTTGATAATCTTTTTTTTATTAATTTTTTTAAGGAAAGATTATTAAAAAATAGGGGCGTAATTAATCGCATGACTTCACTAGTTAACTCATGACTAATCACAAATTTTAATACAATAAAAAAAAATCTAGGTTTTCATACTCTTGTTAACAAAAGTGGGAAAAATGTTAAACTAGTAGAAATAGTTCAAATTCATTTTTGACGTCTGTAGCCGTCAATGGCAGTGAATGAGTTAATTAGCTCATCGCCGTGTCCCAACTTGGTGGATGGTGAGCGTGCCATGGTCCTCTGGCTTGTTCAACACGGAATTGACTACACTCTGAGGAGGTACAGTGGGAGACCTCAGTTGCATGACGTCATCATGCAGGCGCTAATGTTATGAACATTCAGCCACTTCCTATTTGGGCAGTGAGTCACCGCATCTGCCCGGTTGGAAGAGAGTGTGCTCATCATCCCACATAGAGCGACAATTCAGGGGGTTGGTCAAACAATTTTACCCCGATGTGTAATGACGTTTGTGGATTTAAACCAGAACTTAAGTTGTGAAAAAGAAAACATTGCAAAAGACACTGCAGGAGTCAGCTTGATGAGCGTCCCAGTGATGCGTGACAAGAGGCGACACACTGGAACAACCTGTTGCTTTTTTCACGTGCCATATTCCTAGAATGTTGATGTCCCTAGAAGTGTAGAGATGCACTGATATAAGGCACTTCCTTTAAATTTCAGGAATGTAGGCCATTGTGTTGATCAGCACTGGAGGATTTATGAACTTACAGTACCAACAGTGCAGTGTGTCTGCGAGCTGTTTAAACAAGATGTTAATCAGTGGTAAAAGGAACAATGAGCTGAATGGAAAAGCTTACGGAATGTTAGCCCCAAACAAGAATAAACCATTTTTTGCTCCTTCACAGCACAGAAAACATTTTGAACAATCATGCCAATCATTGAATGCAAATAGTTTAAAAGGGTACAGTCATTCTTGGGCAAAGTACATGTGTAGTAAGTGAGTGACCCTGCACACTTCACTATAAACTAGTGGAAGCATCCAACTATTTTTTGGCCTGCCTGTATAATAATAGCAGTATGGTTGTTGTTGTTGTTGTTCCATAAAGAAACCTATTAACTCATTCACTGCCATTGACGGCTATAGACGTCAAAAATTCATTTGAACTATTTATATTAGTTTAAAAAAAAAAATCCCCACTTTTGTTAACAAGAGTATGAAAACCTAGGAAAAAAATATTGTACATTTAGAACAGATATAACATTTGTGATTAATTGTGAGTTAACTATTGAAGTCATGCAATTAATTACAATTAAAAAATGTAATCGCCTGGCGCGATTAAAAAAAAGAAAAGATTATTAAAAATTAGGGGCGTCAGGCGATAATTTTTTTAAATTGTAATTAATTGCATGACTTCACTAGTTAACTCACAATTAATCGCAAATTTGATATCTGTTCTAAATGTACAATAAAAAAAATCTAGGTTTTCATACTCTTGTTAACAAAAGTGGAAAAAAATGTTAAACTAATAGAAATAGTCCAAATGAATTTTTGACGTCTATAGCCGTCAATGGCAGTGAATGAGTTAACTGTCACAGGTTTAATTTACAAATATTTCAATGACAGCCCTGCTTAGAGTGTCACATGTAAGATTTGTACTTCTATACCCATGACCTATGTGGGTCCATATTGAACTTTCAATGACCTGCCTCTATCTAGTTATCTTTTTTTATATATATATAAAGAAAGAAAGAAACTACTTTTACAATGTGGTGAAGTATTTCACTTTAGTGTTGTGTTGTTTTAATACCTTATTTTTAAATATTGTCTATTTGTCTCTTCATTGTTTATGTGTCAACGGGCTGCGGAGTACTGGCCATAATGTTGCTGTACAATGACAATGAAGTCTTCTCATTCTAATTTTAATTTAGCGTGAATGCTATAAGAACAGTATTGAACATACTTGGCCCCATCACACTAACGAATCACATTGCTGAGTTTAAAAACAAATGTGTAAAAGTGAAGTTCAAGAAAATTATTTAAATCAGACATGAGCTGGTAAAATTGCAGAAATGTAAATTATTTCGATGTATCAGTATGAGTGTAATGAAAATTGTATATGTGATATATATATTATATGTATATGAATTTCATGTGTATATGCTACATGTCAAAAGTGCAGTTGTATACACGAGCAGGTTTATAAATGTTTTCTCTTTTTTCTTCATTGAAATATATTAACCTAATATTGTATCAATAATGAAATGAGTCAAAACATACAAAGAATAAGGGGTAGGACTAGATAAGTTCTTCTTCCTACTCCTTTTGAACACGTAAATTGTGTCTAATTGTTTGTTTCAAATGTTATTTTTCTGCTACTTCTTTATATGTTCAATAAACAAACAAACAAACAAAAAAAAAACAATATGACAGCTGAGGGAAATTATTAATTGGGCCCGGTTTGGACAGTTTCACTTGGGGGGTGTACTCACTTTTGTTGCCCATGAGTTTTTGGGAAATTACAGTAAATGTACACTGTTACAGAAAGACAAACTTAAATTGCTCAGTTTTAGCTATTAAGTTCACATATAACAATCACTGATTGTATCCTAAACGAACAGTTTTTGTCAGATTTGTGGCATAAACACTTTGATGTCAAGTTTTATATTTGGCAAATAACTTTGTGACTTTGCTTTTCTTGTTGCATTGAAGTGCACGCCGTCCTCTTCACGCCGAGTGCAGGCTGCTTTTTCTATTCTTCTCATCCAAGGAGAGGCTCCAGTCCAGTTGTTCCTGGAATTGTTCTTTATCTGCTTTATGGGATGCTTGCCCCCCCCCCCCCCCCCCCCCCCCGGCATGTTGGAAATGACCTTGTCTCGGAGGCTGAGTGCTGCTTGTGTCGCTGTCTCCTTACCTCTCCCATCCCTTTCCGCTGACTGCTCCTATCTGTCCATCAGTCGCTCTCCTCATGCTGTTGAGCTATTTACTGTGCATTGTTTGGCTTCATGAGTCTTGTCTCTTGCCAAATTGGAAAAAAAAATTATCTTCCTGTCGCCTCTTGAATTTGCTGTAATTTGTCAGCCACACCACACAAAGTTTCTGTCAGGCTTAAGAACCGAGGACAGAAGTTCAACAGCCCTTTGATGTGCTTTGAAAAGTCTATTATTTCTTTATCGGGGCTTGTGGGCTGCCATTATTTTTACAATGAAATATTCAAATGTAATGTAAGATGATAAATAGCACTGACTGAAAAAGCACAAACAGTAAGATTATTCCCCTTTTCGGAATATATTAGTGTTGACAGTAGTTGAATCCGAGGTGAGTGGTCATAATAAGCTATTAACTAATTCACTGCCATTGACGGCTATAGACGTCAAAAATAAATGTTAACTATTTCTATTAGTTTTTCATTTGTTTCCCACTTTTGTTAACAAGAGTATGAAAACCTAGAATTGTTTTTATTGTATTAGAACATATATAAAATGTGTGATTAATCGTGAGTTAACTAGTGAAGTCATGCGATTAATTACGATAAAAAAAATTAATGGCCTGATGCCCCTAATTTTTAATACTCTTTTCTTTAAAAAAAAAAAAGTGTATTGAAAATTAAAAGAAAAAATTAAAAGAAAAGACTATTTAAAAAAAATAGGGGCATTAGGCGATTAAAATTTGTAATCATAATTAATCGCATGACTGCACTAGTTAACTCACAATTAATCACAAATGTTATATCTGTTCTAAATGTACAAAAAAAAAATCTAGGCTTTCATACTCTTGTTTACAAAAATGGAAAAAAATGTTAAACTACATCTATTGCTGTCAATGGCATTGAATGAATTAATGCAGTGCATGCCTAAACCCTTCAATAAAATCATGTGTGTTCTATGATACAGTACCTTAGTTCTACAGTTTTTGGTCTTCAATTCCTGTGTAATGTGTCCTGTTTTCCTCGTGGAGAGCTGAAAAGTCGACAGCTTGTTTCGCGCATGCGCAATGAGGAATCAAATTGTGTTACTTCCGAGAGGTTGTTTCTGTACGTGCGCCTTTTAAATGGCAAAGAAAATGGCAGTAAAGCAGCTTAACTGAAAACACGCATGCGCATAATTAGTTTACTTGACTTGTTCTGCGGTCAGTAAGTGGTTCAGTTCATTGCCGAGTCGCGATGAGTGCCGTTTTCCCGGACAACTTTTGAGGAAAAGAAGAATATAATTTCAAGTGGTCGTTCTACTCCTGAAGTAGTCATCACAAAAACAGGGAAGCCAGGACGTACGAGAAACATAAATGGCTCACTGGCTGTCCACAGGTTAGCAAACTGTTGATTGTTGGTTGATGTCATTTTTTCCTCTCCCGGTTTAAGCTCACTTTGTGGACACGAGCCAGTTCCAAATACGGTAAATTCCAACGTATTGACAAATTTGTGCGCATGTGATTGTGTCATTTCACTCACCGCGGAGCTGGTTACATTACAGTGTGTGTGCATCAACCTGCGTCAGTTCTAAATATTTCCGCTTTAATTTTATACCTGCCCAGTGATATAAAATAATATTTAATTTAATATTAAAATTAATCATGAAAAGTCGTTACAAAGTAAACTGACTTTTAGGGTTAAGCCCAAATGCCACCTTAGAGTCAGCCATGTGACAATTATGAATGGTGCATTGACCAATAATTGTCTGGTGTGGCTCAATTCTTATTCAGTGCCATGTTGTAAAATAGCATGTACTGAACCGAACTGCACCACTTGGTGGAAACTTGTCTGTGGACTCTTAAAAATATAATGTCACAAGTAAAACTAAAACTAAAAAGTCATGTATTCTATGGCCAAGGGTTGAACATTACAATGGAATGAAGTAGTACAGTGTTTCATTTCTAATTTCCTATAAAGTGATACAATGCATCTATTGTTTGCATAGGCTCTTAATTTCAGAGCAACATACAGCAGCATAAAGCAAAAAAAAACAAAAAAATCATTTTCCCCCCTTTTTTTACCTTTGTTGTCTGGCCTCAGATGTAATTGTGTGTGAGTGTTGGCATTGTGTAGGCCGGAAAGTGAGCCTGGCACTGATCACGAGCACAGTTCCGAGTTCACGTCTTCATGTTCTCCACCTGGCGTGGTGCACGTACCGTGTGGAGGGTGTGCAGGGATGCGACACGTAGTTCCCTTCCATGCAGGAGCACAGACGTGAAGATACTGCACCACATGGCACAAGCAAGCTCCATAGGGAATTACCATCACGGACTGTGACATTTTTACTTAGACAATGATATTCAGATTCAGAAGTTTATGATGGATTATTTTGCTCAAGTCTATGGTGTGGAGTAGGTCACTCACCTGACCTTGGTGGAGGCAGCATGGATTCAGTTCAGTTCAGAGATGGTGTGTGTGTGTGTGTGTATGAATGGTTATATATATCTTTATGGGCCTTGTGTTGACTAATGGTCCCAGACATGTCCCCGCTACGTGGTACTGAAAATGGGTAGATGGAAATAAAAACTGTTTTAAAACAAAAGTCAACATTGACAAATGCAGATTCTACAGATTCTGCCTAGCAACATGTGACCATTCATAACATAGTTTTGTAATTTGTGTTTGGTAATTTTGTGTTGCGCCCTTGTTAGCAGATGTTTGCTCTTTTTTTCTTTTTTTTTAAGGTAGTTATTACTAATTTTATAATTTAAATGTTAAATATTTTTTCTTGTCAAACAGCTGCTAATGAACAATGTTTCTGTGAGTATCGTTAAATTCAAGGGAACCTTTGAGCTTGTTGTTTCTTCATACTGTATGTGTTTGTATAATTGTTTATTCAAAACTACTGCCAGAAAGTTTTATGCTGGGCCAAAGCACAAACATTTTGGACCACATCATGTAACCACTGTGAAGCATATAAAAAAGCTCCATTGAGCCTATTTTCATTTTTTTTAAATAAATAATAATAATAATAATAATTATAATAATATTTTTTGTAATTTAATTCGTATATATTATAATTATCAATTAATTATTTAGAATTATTTATATGAGAAAAAAACATTTAATTCTAATTAGATGTTGCAAATCTTTTACGTATAGCCAACAAGGAGGGATTGTGGAATAAAGGCATGGATAGGAAAGATATTGTAACCTTGTTTCCATGATGTAGTTGTATAAAATTAAAATACTCCAGCCTTTGAATTTGTACATTAAGTATCTCACAAATGTTTGGGGCAATAAGAACAACACATGAACCACCACCACCACCACCACCCTGAACTCTGTGTGAGGTGAGAGTAGCTGCACTAATGGCTCTCAAGGATCCACTCCAACGGAGTCTCACGCAAACGACCACATACTCAAGTTATTATAGTGAAACGTGACTTAATCCACTCGCTATTTATTAACTTTGATTTATTCAGGGAGCGCAAGCTTTTCCAATGACAAGCTGATTAGAGAACAACTTATTAAAAAATCGAAATGTATGCCTTCAAGGCCCTGACAGCACGCCACTGCCAAAATTTGATGTCGACAAGAAAAGCTATTTGCGTGCAGGAAAAATGCTTTACGAGGGTCTGCAGTCTTGAATGAAACCTATGGGAAGCCCTTTGAGCATTTATTCCAAATCCTTGATATCAGACAGTAGTGTTTCTCACTAGTTCGGTCTTTGTCAGCACTAGTTGGACAATTAGCCATACTAGTTCTGCGCTTTGTCGTACTACTTGTACAAAAACACTGACATGTCACTCATTTTCTGCAACTTGTGCCACTTTTATCCAACTAGTGCTGACACAAGTCTAACAAGTGACACATACAAGCATGCATGTAGTGCCAAACTCGCAGCTAGTCAGCTTTTTTATGCACTAGTTGCCCACTGGACCAAACAAGTCATGTTCAAAGTCTTACTAGTTTGGCACAAAAGCTCTAACATGTTTACTAGTTGACCGTGAATTGTTCTAACATGTTAACTAGTTACCTCTGATTTCCTTCACTAGCTAACTAGTGAGAGCTGAAATACCTACTAGTTAACTAGTGAATGACAAGTGAGTGACACTCAAACACTTTTACTAGTTGACTAGTGAGCATGTTGGCATCCACTTGTTCTACTAGTGAAGGTTTTGGATCTCACTAGTTGAACTAGTTCAGTCAAAAAATGTCACTAGTGTAACTAGTGGATATTTGGGGCATCACTAGTTAACTAGTACAACATTTGCGTGTCACTAGTTCAACATGTAGACTTCAAGAGTCGTTCACTAGTTAACTTGTCAGTGTTTTGTCTTTCACTAGTTAACTAGTGGGTGTTTCAGCTCTCACAACCTAACTAGTGCAAGGAAATCATAGGACATGTCACTGGTGAGAAGAATTCACGTTTGACTAATTAACACGTTGCTGAAAATGAGTGACTAGTCAGAGTGTCTGTGCAACTCGTATGACGAAGTGCATAGCCGGTGTGGCTAATTGTCCAACTAGTGCTGACAAAGACCGAACTAGTGAGAAACACTACTGTCTGATATCAAAGATATGGAATAAATACTCAAAGGGCTTGCCATAGAAATCTGACGAAATGCCAACACTCGCTACATGCGCCGCTCAGTGCGATACAGGCTTTTCGACCTTTCTCTTGTAACTGGCCCATGCTTCTCAAGCGCCGCATCAAAGGGGGTCCATGGCTCCAGCTGGGTGGCCAATAGCTTCTCATTTCCTCTCAGTGTCTGCAGCCATTCAACATTGGCGTGCTCTGTCAGGGCTGAGCGGACCCCTGGGAGTCCCCAGAAGCCTCGGCGTAGGCGCTCACCGCTGCTTCCTGCTCATTTTAGAGAGCCCTCAGAATGGAGCGCCATTGTCCTGCCTGTTATCTGATGGCCCCAATGAACAGGCAGACAAAGCCTGGAGAACCCCCTATATGCACACACCCACTTCACTGGCCTCTGTTAAAGCTCTCCTGGGCTTGTCTACAACAACGGCAATGAAAAATTGCACGCTGAAGGATATAAAAAGGTAGATACTCTTCTGGCAAAATCAGCGTCAACATCCATTTTGATGAATTTACTATTTTGTATTATTGTGTCACTCAACCAAATAAATAATCTCAAGAATTCCGCTTTGCAAACACTTATTAAATATAGAAATAAGATGATATGTCAAGGACCCATACTGAAGGTCACATAAGGCCAGAATTGGTTACAAAACCATCAGAAAAAGGCTTAGTGAGAAGCCAGACGGAGACAACTATTGCTGTCATTATTTGAAAGTGGAAAACAAACAAAATGACCGTCAATTGCCCTCAGTGTGGAGATCCATGCGAGATCTTGCCTCGAGGAGTGAGGATGATAAGAGAAAGGTCAGGGAGCAGCAACAAAGTATACGGCAGGACCGTGTTAATGATCTGAGGGCAATTGGGACCTAAGGTCACCAAGAAAATGGTAGGTAAATTGAAAACCTCCTGTGGCTCAAGAAGGAGCCTATGCAGGTCGTAGAATGGTCTAATCAGACATTCACACAATAGACAACCTGTGACGGGAGCTGATGCTTTGAATTTCCAAGCGGCAGCCAAGAAACTCGAAGGGGGCCGTAAAAATTGGACCAGAATCCCGCTGTAGCTGTTTGACCAAATGAGACATGTCTCATTGCTGTGCTTTGTAACAACTGTTTCTCCAACGTGTACTAACTTGTGTTTTGCTTAGGAATCAAATACTAAAGAAAGAAACAAAGAAAGACAAATCACATTTTGTAATTTTGATATTGTTTTTACCACAAAAGATTTGAGATTTATTTAGTTTGCATTCGTGAGCGATGACAGCCAGTAAAATCCAACGTGGAGGCAGCGCCCTCTTGTGGAAGAGAGCAGTAGATCAAGTGCAAGAAAATACCTCCAAACTGCTTTGTGTCATGTGACTTCGAGGAGTTTCGGTGGTTGTGAGGCGATATAATCCACATCCTGGCATTCATAAAGATGGCTGGCCTGCTTCTCAGGTTCCACAGCTCGAGAGACGGTAACAGATTCTTGATCCAATCAAATTGAACCCAAATCATGCTCATTTGATACAATGGCAATGACAAATTAATTTTAATTGCAAAAAAATCTGCATTTATTAAATGTGCAGACACCTGTCACACGCATCATAATTCCTCCAGGCCACTTTTATATCACAAATTATTTGAGAATTTATTGAATGGAAACATTTCCTGCTCACGTATCTGAAATTGTGTGATGTACTTTCTTTGAAATGTGGGTGCAATTCATCTATGGCTCATACTATTTTTTGGAAATCTTGTATTTCATTTCAGTTTATTGGTGATGTCTGTAAAACCATTCCATCTGTTGTCTCGCTATTCTGCTACAAGGTTTTGTGTGTACGCATGCTCAGAGCTGTGCATACGTTTACATACGTCGTCATGTACAAGTCCAAATTGATAAATCCCATAAATTGCGTCGGAACGTTTTCTCTGCAGGCTTTATGGCGAGTTGGCAACCACACACACATACACACTCGGGTTGGATTGGCTTTGAAAACCGTTTAAACCGTTGTTTTTGACTTCTTCAGTTCAGTTGTGTCTTGTGGGTTCGTAGGACACAAAGGCGGTACACATTCACTGCCATTGACGGCTATAGACGACAAAAATTATTTTGAACTATATTAGTTTCACATTTTTTTCCACTTTTGTTAACAATAGTATGAAAACCTAGATTTTTTTTATTGTGCATTTATAACAGATATAAAATTTGTGATTAATCGATTAATATATATTTTTTTATAATCTTTTCATTTTTTTACATTTAGGGGCATCGGGCGATTACAATTTTTTAATTGTAATTAATCACATGACTTCACAAATTTTAATACAATAAAAAAAATCTAGGTTTTCATACTCTTGTTAACAAAAGTGGAAAACATTTTGAAACTAATAGTTCACATTTATTTTTGACGTCTATAGCCGTCAATGGCAGTGAATGAGTTAATGTCCAAACTATGTTAAAGTGAATTAAAATAGTATTATCAAATACACATTTTTCTTCATTTCTGATGAACACTTGGGCCTACTATTATATTTTAATGTTTATATCATCATTCAGTATGATCTTACTTGGAGAGCCAAGTATTTTTTGAAATGTAAAAAACTGAGTATCACTGCAGTAGGAAATCCATCCATTTTCGATTTATCCTCATTCCCAATCACACGGCACAATAGACAAACAAGCATTTATAATTTAATAGGTGTATAATGACCCTAACATGGATGTTTTTGGAATGTGTAAGGGAGGCGGCGTAACCAGAGAAAACCCATGCCAGCATGTGGAGAATCTACAAACTCCACATTGGCCTCCAATGTGCTGAATGTCAGTTTAGAAGTGCATCATAGAGGGTAAAGGGAAAAAATTTTGAAGAACAACTGAAGAATATTCTGAACTAAAACTGATTCATCCATCTTGATCCTCCCTACTTTTTCTTCCTTTTTTGGGGGGGAAGATCAAGCAATGGCAAAAAGTTGAATAATTCTGTTTCTTTGATCTGACACACACACACGCACGCACGCACACCCCCACGCACACCCCCACGCACACACACACACACACACACACACACACACACACACACACACACACACACACACACACACACACACACACACACACACACACACACACACACACATGAGAGTTCATTTCCATTTTTGATTTTTTTCCCCTTCCTTTCTGTAAGAGTGCCAGCATCAAGATTTACCTTGGTGTGCAAATGTGCTGGAATAGGTTAAAAGGAAAGCTCGCTGCTCTCTCAAAGCACAAGTGCAGATGTTATGAAGTTAATTAAAAATTTAGCGATTCCTTTCTCCCATCCCAATTTAGGCTTCATCAAATGGGAGAAAACAGACGGAAAAATGACTTATGAGAGAAGGCCATATATGCGGTGGATCTTGTTACATGTGTGGCAACATCTTCTGTAAATGTCAAATTCAGCTTGTTATACAGATATTGTCAACCTTTTGCTTATTTTCAAGCAGCAAGCACAGGAAATGTATACTTTTAATGAATCTATTAATTCAATGACCTTACCATTAGGTACATATCAATAATACTGGTATAATGTGATCCAATGCAAAAAATATCAATATTTTATGTAATGAAAAATGCCCTGTTTTGATTGACACTTATATAATTATGCAATTAATTTAACAATATCTTTTTTCTCTGGTTGTAATTGACAATGCTGTAGAATCCAGACTACGCTAACATCAGGTATTGATACGGTTGCCGTTTGAATCTTTATGAAATGATTTCAAACTTTTTTAACATCACTATTTCCTCATACTATTAAATTATGGAAAGGATTTTCTTTCACTCATTTTACCTGCGAGGTTAATGTGCAGATCACTTACAAGGCTTGAAGTAAGCAGTTTCACATCACAGTTTGTGGGTCAAAATTTGGATTTTGTCATGACATTAAATAGCAAAACAAAGAATCACAGATTTGGAAGTTTTTCGCTGGGCTGGATATACACGTGCTAAAGTTGCCGCAATGACGATTAACGATGGAGAAGCCGTGCTAATTGCTAAGATAACCTTATACTGACTAGTGCGTTTACACTGAAATCAGGGGTTGTCAATTCCACTTTTTACAGACATCTGGTTGGAACGAACCATGTTAAAGCGGAGAATATCTTGCCCATATCTGACCAAACAGAACCAGAAACGGGAATGACTTATTAAGTCCGCTTGCTACCTAGCCTGGAAGATTGGCCTATAAGAATAAAAATACCGTACACTCTAAAAACTGTTTAAAAGTAACCCAATTATGGATCAAAAAAGGACCGATCCACTTTATGGGTAAATTTGACCAAACTTTCTGGGTTGTTTATAAAATGACCCAATTTTTGGGCCCAAGTTTTTAGAGTGTATATTTATAAGCGGATTGGAAAATGAATGAATGAGTGAAATAATATCTCAAATTATATTACAGTGGATATCTTTTTTCTTAATCAATTTTAGCTTTGCGTCTAGACAAAAATAGAATATACACAGTGTGGTTTTAAGAAATACATACATATTTGCTCCTCAATTAAAGTCATTGATTTGCAAAACTAACTGCTCCTCAAAGAAAAAATATTTAAACTTGATTTACATACTGTGCATATTTTGATGTATCATTGCCAAATTTCTTCTTTTAAAATTTGGATTATCGTCTTCATTTATATCATGATATTTAGATAGTTAGCCTTTGGAAAAAATATTGCATTCCTATTATAGTTGCTTTTTAAAAAAAAAAAGCAGGATTTGTTCAGACATTTTTAAACATTTTATTTCTTGCGTTGGATCGTATTTGATACATGTATACCAAATGTTGTGAGCAATGAGCATCTATCATTTTCTTTCTTTCTCCTCATTATTGCTTCTCTAAACATAGCAAGTTGAAAAAATGTAATCTTACAAAAAGATTCTCTGGAAGTTATTTGTTTTTGACATTTCTTGACACGCCCTGTACGATGTCAAAGACAACTGAGATAAACACATTTGAAAGCCCCCCCCCTCCCTCGCCCCACCCCTCCCCTCCCAACCTCACGCCCCACCTACCACCCCATCATCCAGTCTCCACCAACAAGTAGCCCGCTTCGTTTGTTTCCAAAAATTGCGTCAGTGTGTTGACACAAGCAACAAACCTTCTACCAACTCTTCCATCTCCTCCCAAATCATCTTGCCATCCAAAAGAAAGGATGTCAAGTCTCAAGGTGCTGCCCACCCCTCTCCCCCTCCCCCCCCCCCACTTCATGTGTGGGTGATGCTCAAGCAGCGGGTGGATTGGTGGGGGGTTAGTGTCTGCACAGGTGTTGCAGCTGCTTTCGTACATAATTCCTCTCAGTGCAGGTAGTGCTCCTCTGTGTTAGCCTCCATGTGCTGTACCCCCCCCCCCCCTCCCCGGCCCCCCTCCCCCGGTGGGACCTTCCTTCCAGTGAGTGATATTACAAGCAGCAGCCTTGCGCCTCTGATCTGCATGCGCCGGGCCCCCTCCCGGTCCTAGGTGAATAGCGCTTGACTTGTTCAATTTGTTTAGAAGGCTCGTTTGGCGCTTTGAAGCCACATATTTTAGCATAAATCATAACCTGTCTCCTCGCGCACAACTGCTTTGAAATGCAACATCTGCTTGTGAATCCCCTGCTTTACAATTAGTTCAGCAACATCAATAGATTGACTCCCAATCGTTTTTCTTGACGATCAAGCGCTTTCAATTAGCGCGCTGGCCCGAGGTTGAGCATCCAACATCCTGAAGGTTACATTTGGGTCACCATGCTAGCCTGATGTGCACTTTTTACTTCAGACATGTCAAATTGTTAACCTACTTGGGAGGTGTCATGCTTGCGGGGCCATGTTAGCCGTGCCGTGTTGTTTACTCTTTCATCACACTCTTCAGGTTGCCTGTTTGTTGGTTTGTTTTGCAAAGCGCAGCCTTCTGTTCAGCTGTGGGACGAGCGCGGCATCCGAGTCCCAGGGAGAATCCCGACCGTGACGCCGGGAAGCTCGGTCTGTCACTCTCCGTTTGTCTGAATGGCGTTTGACGCGCGGCCTGCTGGAAGTAGAACGCTTCTCTCCCTTCAACTTTGCCTGACGAAGTTTACAAAGTAATTGTCAAGGAATGCGGCGAATATTGTGACGTATATCTGTGGCAGATGTGTAGGAATATATAAGTTTAAGATCTCAAAACATCAGGTAGGCACATTAAGAATTCCGTTTGCCCGTTGAAGAGGAATATAACAATTTCAATTTTTATTTTTTTTTTCTCTAAATAAGTATTTGATCAGTAGTCATCAATTAAACTTAGTGAGGTGCACCGCAAGGATTAGATGAAAGAGTCGGTGTGTCATTTGCTCCCCTCCTCCGCGGAGCTCGGCTGGGTTCACAGCATACACACACATAAACAGCGGGCTGATCCCTGGCACAGCGCTGACAGGATGACACTTCCCCTCACATTACGCAGCCTGAGCTGACGGAGGGGCTTAACGCACAGTGGCATCACAGGCCAGCGTTTACAAATAAATTGAGCGCTGCGCTGGCTGGGTGGCACTCCTCCGCCTATGTATCCCTTGTAGCTCGGCGCCTGCTTTGCATGCCTGATTTCAGCTGGAGTCCTGCCATGAGATCCTGTTAGCATGCCGAATTTAGGCCCCCTACCCAGATGGCATGTTGGGGCGTCACATGTAATATTTATGACGTTTCAGCTTTGGCCCCCGATCTCGTGTCTCTCTCTTGGTACCCCAAACAAGCGTTAACGCACAAGGATGAGAAGCATTATTTGGATCAGTGTTTGTTGAGTTGGCTAATCCGCACCTGATTTCCAGAAAACTTCATACATATGCCAAAGTGGAGCACTGTCAACTTTGGATCCAAGTAGGAGACAGAAATGTATATTCTCTTTTCTCTGTTTTGTATTAAAATGGCTACAGACCAAAGGAAAGTAAATAAACAACAAATACAGTTTCCAGCACACAATGAAATGGCTTAATTACATTTTGATGAGTACTAGTATGAAAACAAAAAATTTACAAGAATAATTCTTTTGCGGTTCGAGTCATTATTTTTCTCAATGGAACACTCCATTTTGTCCAAAATTACAAATGTCACGATCCAGCAACATACTCATTTTAGTCCATCAAAAATAAAAACCTCCACAGGCATACCTTTGCATGCGCTAACATAAGCAATGCACTTGTATTATACATTATATCAACTTTATTCATTTTGCAGGAGAGTCATTTAAATTGTTATGGCCGCAATACAATTGGGAGTTTACGTCTTGGTGACTTATATGACAATGATTACTTATTCTGGGCTTCTTTTTGCCGAAATTGTGGTTTTCCTAAAATGTTAGTTGCTTCTCATCATCTGTAAAAATCTTATCAATATTATATGAATGGTGAAAAATAACTTATACTAGTGGTTTCACAAGCGTGGCCATCTTGAAAATGCGAGTTGACCCAATAGTTGCACTGATAAATCAGGAAAAGTGTTGAGTGCAATAATGGACTGCCCCCTGTCAGCTGTGTCATAATTGCTTTGAAATAATTTCAATAGCGTGATTACGAGTAGGGAATGTATGCGGTATGGAGTCAAATCCACTTTTTTTTATGCTACACCTCGCTTGTGAGGCCTCTGGCCAGATTTGATTGACATGACAGCACACAGAGGCTGAGAAAGTCTTGAAGCTACTGAATGTAGAATATTCGATTTTGAATCGCTACTGCCACCTGTGGACGAAAATGAAAGTGCACTTTTTTTTCTTTTCTTTTTTTTGCGCACTCACAAACATATATGGTCTCCCAGGCGGGGGGGAGCAAACTCACGCCAAGCTGCACCGAAGGCAAGTGACGGGAACCACTAATTAGAAGAGGTTTCAGTCATAAATGGTCAAATAAAAAGGCCACTGTAAATATTTTTGGGAAAAAAGTTCCATATTGCAGCTTTAATGCCACAAGAAACATTAGCGCTTTTCCACCTTACAAAGCCCTCAAAACGCTTTACATTCGACTACTCGTTCACCTCCTAATGACGCAGCATTAGGAGCAACTGGGGGCTCAGTATTTTTGCTCAAGGATACTTCGATGTGGTCACAATCACATGGATTGAACCCACAACCTCCACTAATCCACGCCGCCCCCGAAACAACAGATAATTGAGAATACGTTACTACAATTCAATTCAACACATTTTTTAATTTAGGTTGTAAATGTAGGTAAGAGCTTCCGGCCCTGTCGGGTCATCACCAGGGTTATTATTATTTACATTTGAGTTAGTTTTTATTTCGTTTTTGAGGTTGTTGTTTTTTTAATTTAGTTGGTTTTAATTAGTATTCCCTGGATTGGCTGGCAATCAGTTCAGGGTGTACCCCGCCTACTGCCCGAAGGCAGCTGGGATAGGCTCCAGCACCCTGCGACCCTTGTGAGGAATAAGCAGTCACGAAAATGGATGGATGGATAATTAGTTTTCAGGGGGGGTTCTGTTAGTTTTCATTAGTTAGAGATAAAACATTTAAAAAAAAAAGTTTGTTTTAGTTAGTTTCAGTATTAGTTTTCGTTTTTGTTTTTTAAATGTATATTATTTGTGTGCAATATTTAAAATAAAATGTAAAATTGTGACACACTTTCAAACGTCTTTATTCCATTTAATATCTAAATAAAATCACAAAAAAATCACATTTAAATTAACCCCAAAAGGCTCATGCTTTTATAAAATGTAGTTTCAGTTAGTTTTTGTTTCTTAAAAAGCTTTTCATTTTTATTTTATTTCGTTAACAAAATAGTTTTTTTTTTAAAATTTGAGTTAGTTTTTTCGTTAGTTTTCGTTGGTCCCCACTTAAATATGCATCAACATTCTGTATTTCTATTTATTTCCAATGTAAAGTGTCCTTCATTTTAATCACTAAGCACTGAACACATTTTAATTGATTTCATTTTCTTTAGTAATGCTTTAATATCCACCCATGTTTCTTTTTATTTCTTCCTGTTGAATGGCGGAGGTCCATGAACTGCTTGCGCATTTCTGTTTTCTCTCACAGGTCAAACAAATGCTATCTTGGGTGATAATAATAAAAAATAAATTAAGTCATTGCTGGTAACTCCTGCTTGCATCCACTTAATGTGAGAGCAGATTTAAATCACAACGACAGGTGCTCCCGTCGCCCAGCGCCAAAGAACAAAGCTATAAGATGAATTGGCAGCGCTCCCCGGATGCTACAATACCCACATTAACTTGATGGCTGTAAATGATATCGTCAAGCGTTACAGCTAATCATTTGCCTTTGTTCGTCTTTGTCTAACGGTGTTCAGAGGCGCTTTATGATTGATAATCCCCGTTGTTGTTTTTTTCCCCCCTTTTGTCTCAGTGTTTGCTTTTTTATTATTCATTCCATGTGGCATTGCAACGACAAGCAATTGTTGGGAATTCATCTTTTTAGGGAATTTACACAGCAAACGCTATGAATAAACAATTCGGCTTTTTCTCGATAAATTAGTTGTCATCAATTTTGAATGCCAGACTGGGGAAAATGGATTAACATAGATTTCGAGTGCGTAGAAAAGAAGCAACAGCACAAGCCACAGTCTTGCGGCGTGTGAACTTGTGCGATCCATCCAATACCAAGTAAAATGCTGGGCCAGTATTGACAAGATCCATTTTTAATAATAAAGGTTGACGTGTCATGAAATTGCTTAATTTGAATGACTTTTCATAACCTTTAAAGTTAAAAGCCAGGAAAGGATGAGTACATAGAAAATACCTTACTTTATTATCACAATATAAGTTTTTATTCATGTGGTGTATACTGTAAAGATAGCAAGCATTGAGTAACCATTTCATAGTGAGTTAACACGAGACTTTACATGATCAGGATCTTTCAGCCCATCAGCAATTAGCAACTTTGGAAGAAAATAAACAATAACTGATCATCGATTCAATAAGAAGATTGAGCGATATAGCTAATTGAACAACTTTTATATAACTTAAAACTTGTATATTTACTCTATAATTGACGGCAACTGAAATGTCAGGAAGAAAAAAAAAAAAAGAATGATTTGACATTTGACCTCACCTATCAAGGCCAAGAATCAATTGAGTTTTTCTTGATATGAATAAAAACTACTTTTATGTCATATTAATTAAAGGGGTTACACCTGTATGATAAAAATGTTACTTAAAATATTCAGTTTTACAATTAATAAAAGTAAATTATTCACCCATTCATACATTTTCAGTCCCGTTTATCCTATTAGGGTAACGGTCTAGGATGGGGTTAGTGCCACATCATCTCATTCAACAAGTGAATCTGAATATTTCACAAGAAAAATATTTACTTTTATCATTGGTTTATTAATTAAAGCATTTATCAGGAGGCAGCTGTGTCACTCTCGTCTCAAGTCGACGGACTACAAGTGTACTCGCACTCTTCCACATCAAACGTGCCGAAGCCTTCAGACGCGTGTCGTATCCTGTCGAGATGATGAAATGATTATGAAGCAGCATGAAAGTGACATGCGCCAGATGGACTGTGTTCGTCTTTATCGCAGTCGAGCCCCTGCGCTACTCGCCTTTGATAAAACATGAAACATATGCTCTGCTCGCACTTTCAACATTCACCATGTTGCTTTTTGCGGGGTGATCGGCAAATCTTGGATTTGCGTCAAAATGTCAATTTCATTTTGTGACACAAACATCAACTTACGATTTGTGGATGGGCGACAACGGGTTTTAAAATGTGCGTTGCGAACGATATCTCCGGTGGGTTTTTGCTTAAGAGAAGGTGAAGAAGGCAACCAAATCTTCAATCCGTTTCTTTTTGCTGTGTTCAACTCACTTCCCTTTCGTCTTCCGTCTCTGGGAGTATGGGTGCATGTCAAGTGATTGTTGAATTGAAATATTGATGTGGAGTATCAAAGCGTAGCGTAGCACTCCTGTGTTTCCAGAACTAACCATGAAGCGCTTTGATCAGATACTCCTGTGATCTGACTTCTGAAGTTGTTAAGAGTGCTGGAAAACAAAATGCAAACAAACTTCAAGCGCTCTTGATATTGATAAAAGTTTCCTTTGACAAACGGAGATGGGACCAGGAGATTTTTTTGGACGTGTGGGGGGGGGGGGGGGGGTAGCATGGTAATGAACAAGAAATTAGAGACTCATTGTAGTTTGTGCCTCTTACATGCTTAGAAGTGGAAACAACACATTGCTTCCCATAACGGACTTGGGTATTTGAACTTCTGGTGCTGTCCTATAACAAACTAACGAAACCAACTGAGTTATAACAATACTCACATGCAAGCATTTTTTTATACTCTGCAAAGAGTGACTAATATTACTGTGGCTATTGGAGGAGTTTTGAACTGATGCATGCACATATCATGTCTGTATTTTATCGCCTCCTGGTGGCCAACGCATGCACACCAGGAGGCGATAAAAGATTTTCAACCTCGAAGCGCCTTCTTTCTTTTGTTGTTGTTAAACCTAACCTTAACCATAACCCTAACCCTACCACATAATGAATACAGTAGGTTTTGAACACATTATTGAACAACGAAAATTAAAAGCTGACTGAAACCCAAATACTCGGGGTGTTAGAAAAAATCGATATTACAGCGCGCAATTCTCGAATCGATTCGATATGCGGCCAAATCGATTTTTAAACATCTTTTTTTTTTTTATGGGAATATTCAACAAAACGTTTTAGGGTTAGGATTAACACATTAAGCATGGAAGAATGTTATATTAATGGAACATTAAGCCTTAATATTTTATTTCAGTGCTTTTCAGACATGAAACAGACTGCAACCTGTTTGTTAAATGCAGTGGCTCAGTTAAAAGCCTGAATTTTCAGATAAATAAATACATTTTCATACAAATCTTACAGCGTACATGTACAAGTTTACTGATAGATAAACCAGATAAAAATGCACGAAACACCTCTCACTGTTCAAATTCAACAAGGAAACAGTGAGTAATTCTGCGAGAACAGCATCCATTCGTCGGTTAGGTTTGTTTGTTTCCCCTCACCATTATTGGTTTCCTCTTGCCTAAACGCCGCCTGATTGGTCCGATTGAGAAAAGATCGGCTGCAAACGTATCAACGGGGGAGCGGTACCAGATGTATTCTCCGGAGTTTGTGAACTCACAAATACCGCGAGAATTCATCTTGCTGGCAAGGTTACATTTATTCTCCCATCCTAAGTATGAAATAAAGTATTATTTAAATCATATCGTTATGCACCCACTGAAAGTTTGTGTTATTGGGCAAGCCAACAAAGTGTACATTTACTGTGATGAGTTGAGACGCAAGCTCTAATTCTCAACCCAAATACCCGCCAATTTTTCAGAATTCATTATTCTTCCAAGGTATGTGAATCTTAGGAGCCAAATGTAATTAATGTTTTTTTTTGGGGGGGGGGGGGGGTCTATTATTCATTGATGGTTTGAGGGTTGTTTTTTTTATATAGGGAATGACATGACATGATATTCTCAATGTTGAAACATTTGTGGTGTATGTAATCAGAAGCAAAAAAAAAAAGTGTGTCTTTCCTCTTCTTAGAAAGAAAAAGGCATTTGGCAGAATAATACACCACAACATGGAAAATAATTGGGAGCATGGGGACTTTAGGTAATTAGTGAAAGAGCGGTTTCAAGCCATCAAGAGATGGGTGGCATGGCAATAGGTTTGCAGGACATGGATCTGCATTATGGTCGTATATGTATCAGTCCCAGAAGGTCCCAGAAAGAAGGTTCGTGTCTCTTCAGTTGCTGCCCATTTACTCTTTTCGAATCAAGTTTATGTTTGTTTGAAGCAAATTTGTTTCATCAGAAAACAGATTTCAATCGCATGCCGTTTAATTTGCACTCTCAATTGTGTCGCTAGGCTAGCTTGCTAGGTCCCGAGTTCCCAATGATGCACCTGGGTATGGTAGCCTTTGAAGGTCAAAAACTGTTTGGCATACTTCTAAGACTTTTGTGATTTATTTTGATTGACATGATTCATTCATGTTATAGAAACTGCCATTTTAAACCATTATATTCACTCATTTATTCATTTTGTGTGCGCTGGAGTTGATCTCATTCATTACATTCTATTTTAGGGAAAGAGTGTAAAGCATTTTTTAAATGATTATTATTTCATTAAACGAATGTCATTTTTATTAACGACAACATTGCAAAGCATGATGCAGCGGTGCGATCAATAACCATGCTAGTAACCCGAAACACTCGTATCCCAAATCTTTCCCTCCCCCCAAAAATATTTTTGTTATACATTTTTAATTAAGAAACATACTAATAATGTACTTTACAAAAATACAGTAATTACATCATTATATAAAATGTAAATGAAAGAAACCTTGAATCCGTAATTTTTTTGCTTACTATTGAATTCAACAGCTTGAAGTCAAAAGAATTGTTCATTATTTGTCAGACTGCTGCTTGTTGTAAATTGAGTTGAGTTCACTGCCACCCTAACTTTGAACTTAAGCATTCATATGTCACATTTTTGCTTGCAAGTCAAAGCAAAAACAAATTGGCCGAACGATGGCTCGTATCCCAAAACACTCAAGACGCCCCTATGTCACACTGTAATATTCTGTTTCTCTTTGCATTGATTGCTTAATGCCTTCTAAAAGCTCATTCAAGATCAATGTCTGTACGGCAAATCCCAAACAGAAACACACACATTTACGCACACGCAGTTTGATCTGAATAGGAAGCAGGAAACAGACTCCTGATGAGGCATCAAATTGTTGCATTGTAAAGTCCAGCTGTTGATGTTGCTCCTCATCGCCACGAAACGGAGTGTCATGCTAATTACGGACCAGCTTGTCCTGTCCTGGAGCTCAATGGTTGAGGGTGCAGCACTCCACTTAGCAGCATGCTGTCTGTCTCATCCATTAGGCCGCATTTGTCACATGAGGGCCGTTGAGTCGGCGGCGTGCCGTAAAATGGCCTCTTTGACACGGCCACCAGCACAAAGGCCGCTCTCCTGTGTGGATCTCGTCCTTTTCTAGTGCAGATGGTCAAGACAGCTGGGACAATTTAGTGATGAGGCTTTTAAAACTTAAAACGGCCTGCAGGCATGATAAAAACAGCTTGACGAGCCACTTGAATATTCAGTGTTTTCTTCCGAGTTTGAAGAGTTTGCAAAAACTTGACAGTGAGGTCGATTTTACTGTAAAGTATATTATACTTACAGATGAATAACGTCTTTGAATCTTGAAAGCAAATATTAATTTGAGAAATGTGCTTGCCATTGCCCTGATAAAGGATGTTATTATTTTTTTATTGATTTATTCAGATCATTTAATGTTTGTCTCCGCCAATAGTGCAAGTTGACAGTATACACTTTCAAAAGGCTTTCCTTTTCACTTCACATAGATATTGCGATTTTTATTATCATATCAATAAATTAATTATCACATAGTTGTGACCCAAACATAACAAAAGGGACAATATCACTACTGTATAAAGTGCCTTTGGTGTCCTTATCATGCAGAATCACTCACTGTGAAAATGCAGCAGAAGAAAGTCTTGTTCTAAGTAGCATGACATTTGCACACATACCAGTACAATGATATATCTCTTAAAATGTATTTTCTTTTTATGTATATCATTTTCTAATGTCCCACTCACTGTTTTGCTAGCTACCGCATGTGTAATAACTAGTTAAAATTCTATAAAAATATTTTTACATGGTTTTATTGTCCACAACAAGTTAGTAGATCAAACGAGTCATTTTGATGTTGATGCTGTATTCTACTTTAAAAACATACTGAAACTTTTGCATGTGCGTATCCTTAAAATTGTTGTCCACCCTGTCATTATGGGTTAACGCATTAATGTTTTTAGTTACAGTAAGACCTGAATTTTCTTTGTTCAGTGCTGGCCGAAGCAGAAAAATGAAGTAGAAGATGTAACCATTTATACAAATTCATCAAATGATATTAATGTCAAGATTAACTTGTCCACTCTGTCATATTAAAATTCCAATTTATTTAAAGGTGCATGACCCAATTTTTTTACCCACACATGTTTTAAAGATTTTATAATGGACAAGAGTCACTATTGTGGCACAATGGCTGTTGCCCCTATTTTCCTGTAGAGTCAAATAAGGATGAGGGTTTCGGGCACAAAACTTAAGGTTTCTACCTGAGCGTGACATCAGGCGCATGCACGCCTTCTCGCTTTTGTCCCCGGTAGCTCTCGCGATTGTTCACGCAACTTCACGGACAGCTAATTCAAGATGGATTTGAAGAGGCCTGCAGCCGATACCTCTTAATCTCTTGTACAGACTCCACGCAAGACAAAGAAGAGGAAAGTCCTGTCTGGTGCGACAAAAAGGCCCAAAAAAATATTCGGAGCAGGAGGACACGGGTAAATATAGGAGAAGCGTTCGTCAGGTGGAGAGACCTAAGAGCTACCCTGGGGATCAAACAGGACCCACAGCTTGCTTACTTTGTGATAAAAAGTTACGACTTTGTCACAAAATTATTATGATTAGCAATGCAGAATAAAACGAGAGATGTTGCATGCTGTAAACAAACTGTGAGTGTCCAGCAAAGTCGACTTGTTTTATTGTTCATGTTCGGGGGGTTGACGTGATGAGGTTTGTTTAATTAACTTGTCGGTTTGCTCGTACCCGAGAACTCGCGCACGCCTCTGGCCGCGTGCACATCGCTGGCTTTCATTACGCTTTTTGCCAGTCGGTTGCAAATCTCGGTAACTTGCGTTATGGAAATTTGACATATTTGTTCAACTGTTCATTGGACCCTTAATAACAAATATATTTATTATTATTATGATTATTATTATGATCATTATTATAATACATTTTTAAAACTAATTCTTCATAAAAATAAGCTCTGATGAAAATGCAATATACATTTTACACACACACACACACACACACGCACACAGGTTTGTTTTACTATCTTTGTGGGGCCAGCTCATTGGCATAATGCATTTCCTAGCCCCTTCGCCTAACCCCAACCATCAAAGATGATTGCCTACCCCTATTCCTTACCCTAACCTCAGCCATAACCCAATTTAAACCTAAATTCTAAAACCAAATCTTGACCCTCAAAAAGAGGTCTAAACTTGTGGGGCCCAGCAAAATGGCCCCACATGGACGGGTGTGCCCTACAACTCTGTGAAATCCCGAAATGTTGGCCCCCACTGTGTAACAAAAACAAGACCACACACACACACACACGCACACAAAATGGGTGGAACCCAAAATAAAAAATAATAAAAAAATATTTTAAGCTGTTTTTATTTTTATTTCTAATTGAGTCCACGCTACAGTCAGCTTGCTGACTGAATGTTGCAAAGGTCCACCATGTGCTTATTAAATGAAATGTCCACCCTGTCAGCAAGCTCCCATAGTTTTCTTTATGCACGTGCCTTGTCTGTCTCTTAATCTTAAAAAAAGGAGAATAAAGTGCTATTGACCAAAATGGCAATATCTGTATACCAATATTTGTAACAGCATACTGTACATGAAATTCTATGAAAAATGTCAACTTTTTTGGGTGTAAATGCGGAAGTTTTCATAAATGAAAACAGAATAAGTTGAATACGTTTTCACCTTTTGTGACATTAATTCATAAATTACTCAGCAATTCTCCCGCCAAAGCAACACCTTTATAGTAGCATTTTAGCTACATAAACCTTTCAACATCACAATAGACACGCACTTCCCAAAATTCTGAAATTAGGCAAAACAAAAAAAAAAAAAACCGTGGCTTTCACAGGTACTTCACACAGGAAGACAGGCCCACTGCCAGTAGATGAAGCGCATTTTGGGTACAGTTTAGGATTGCTACTCATTATTATTATTGGATTTACAAACTTTTTGTACATGAGGTGCACGAGACTGAAAACCTAGCACTGTGGTAGAGTCATTACAAATGTATGCCCCCCCCCTCCAAAACCCCCCCAAAAAATATGACCTTCTAAGTAGAAACAATGAAGAGAAAAAGTGATTTAACTAGTTGAAAAGTTGACCGCTGTCTCAAACGTTTGATTTTAATTAATCCTCTTGCGAGTTCTGACTCTGTCATCCCGGTACCACTTGCTCGGTAGAGTGACAAGAAGGACTGTGTGTTGTGTTTGAGATCACTATCACATCAGCGGTGTCAGAGCTTTGACACAACACAATGAAGTGTAAAGATGGCGGCAAGCAACATGCACTTTTGACCTCCCCTATCTTGACTCAGAAATCCTTTCAAATCAACGGGGTTCTTGCTTTGATATTGAAAGATAGAGTTCTATGAATTGAATTTGGCAGTGGTGAGCCATCTGGACGAGCAAAGCTATCAGAAGCGCTGACCTACATTTACAACCATAATTTGAATATTTGGTCCATGAAGTTGTTTTAATTTATTCCCAACAGCCTATTCTGCTCGTTTTTTAGTGTTTCTATTTTCTGTAGTAGCTTCCATTCTATGTGGTTGTCTGATAATTTTGTCCAATCAGATTTCAGAATTAGTAACGTAATAAAATATATTAGCAGTGTAATAAAATATATTAGCAACGTTTTTTTAATTTTTTATTCATCCTCACAGGGCCAGAACGCTGGCGCTCACTAACGTAAGCATTTCCCCATCCTCTGATTGGTTGCTGCAACTTTGAATAGCAAATAGCAAAAAAAAAAAATCTTTTTACAGAATATTTTTTGACAGAATTTTTTTTCAGTAAAACAGAAAATAAAAATAAAAAATACTCAAAAAAACAAAGCTCCCCTCAAAAATTTGTCAGAAAAACACAAGTTGTTTTTTCTCTCTCAAGTGAATGCAATACGCTTCCGTAAATAATAATAATAATAATAATAATAATAATAATAATAATAATAATACAAATAATAATAATACAAATAATAATATGTAAATAATAATAATAATAAATAAAATAATAATAATAATAATAATAATTAAAAAACAAATAATAATATTAATAACAATAATAATAATAATAATAAAACTTTTATGAGATCAGCCGTAACCATGACAACAACAAGGCGTAGCCACGAACTTTCCACGGTAGTCAGTCTGTGAGTCGTTCACATAAAGTCCCCTTCACGGCCGCCGGACTATTGTAAACCACAGAACCGCTGAGCCACCATAGTTGCTTTTTTTGTGGTTGACCCACTTCTGCTCAACACTTTGAATCAAAATAATTTTCTCATTGAAGCTACAACGGCATAACTAGGATGTTGTGATGACGCAAAAACGCGACCATCACACGGGATTGTTTGTTAGCCTCAAGTTGCTATCTTCAGCTAGCCCGTCCAATAATACACGGGCAACATAATGCGCGCTAAAGATGAGTCACAGCAACATCTCAAGGCACTGTTACCTTTGTAAACATTTCACTTGTGATACGGCATCCCAAATCACATTCAGGTGGTGAGTGATATATTTTTTATCTGGAAAATTATGTCTTCACACGATCAGTGGCACTGTTTGGGGATGGCAATAAGTAAACAACACATTCTAAATGAGCTAGTGCATTACATAAATGTCAGTACAATATTGTAATAATTTTGTTAATATTACTCTAATTGTTCAAATTTAATGAGCTTCTTTTAATGATTTTAGTATGAATTATAGCCATGAATGCAGTTGTACAGTATAAAAATGCTTAATATGAAATCATAACAAAACTTACGGGCCACCACTGCACGTTCTTTTGTTGATGTGCAGAGTGTGAATTTTTTTATAATAAACATTACCTTGACATTTTTTGTATTTAAGATGTAAATGTATATTTATGGTGTATGATGTGTAGGTACAAAAAACATACATCAAAAACACTGTAGTATTTATCAGTAATATAATAAAAATGCTATGAAATGTGAATATTTATGCGTGCGGCCCTAAATTTTCTTCCTGTGCTCCTAAAATTTCAAGTTGGGGGCTCCTCACAAAAATATATTAGTCTACAGCCCTAATATATGTGCTAGAAACGGGTAAAAAATGCATCGCTGAGGAGTGTCCCACATTGTCCCTTAGAAACATAACCCTTGACCCCCCTTTGGCTTATTAGCAGTTGGTTACCCTATATCAAAGAGATAGGTAAATCCCTACTAAAGGCCCAGGTACCAAATACACAGCTTTGGATTTGGTGATTTTAACACCATTTTTTCATGAAGATAAACTAATCTCCTCTTGAAAAGTGGCAGTGTGCGGGCCGCCCTGCAGTCAGTCAGAGCAGACGCCAAATGTGCGACGGCGCGGGCCTGATTAGTGGCCATCTCAGCAGCTGTTTAATGAACACAGGGACCTCTTTCTCTGGAAATGAGTTTTCCCTTGAAAATGGCGTAAGCCGTATCCAGGTCTATTTAAATGAGCTAACATGGGGAAGGTAAGCAGAGCCACATGAGCATTGTTTTCACAGTTCAAAGTGAGGAGAGAGTACTTTGCACTTCAAAGCCACTCATCTGGGAGGCAGCGCGCTGGGGGTGCGGGCGGGGGGCGGGGGTGCATCGGAGGGTGGCGGGGGATATTTGGGGAGGAGGAGGGGGTTGATGAGAGGGGACAGGAAATAAGAGTCGGGGTAATTAACAACTTCTGCTCCGTAATAAAGCCGAGACGTAGCATGCGGTACCTCTGCCTCCAAGACACACTCATGTCATCTTTCCTAATCTACTGTATTATATTATGTTACATTACATGATATTACTTTACATTACATTACATGTCATATTGTATGCTCTCTTATCGAGTCGAAATAATTAATTAGATGAAAGATCCAAGGGCATAAACTGCTTTGCTCTTACCACCAAAACCTCCCAAAAAGTAAACACCTAAATCTCATTTGTAACTTTATGTTGTGCAATGCAATTCATACAAACTAACGTGAGGCATTGGAGCATAATATTCATCTGGATTGTTCCAATGCTGCGTGCGCGCAAAATCAGATCTACAAAATTACAAAACTGTGTTATCACTTGTTTTAATGTTATTGTAATACGAGTTTAGCTGCCTTCTCCTTGAGGTGTGTTTATTTAGGGATTGCAGTCGGCGGAACAAGGAGCAGCAGATAAGTGCCGAGCAACGAATTTACATGAGAAGCGGGTTCCCAGCCTGGATTTAAACTCTTAACATTGTAATGGTGAGCAGATTTACAGAATGAGATTAAGCCTCAATCTGCATTTAATGGAGCACATCTGAAGCGGCCTCCACTTGAACTCTCAAATGTGAGAATGTCACACAGGGCGGCCTATTTGATGTGTCACCTACTGGTGAGAACTCGCTTTGATTGAGTTATATCAATTAGCTTGGTGAGGGGAAGTGTGTGTGCGTGCGCGTGTGTGACAAGTATATATTCTTCTATTCCACATAAAGTTGAGAATTCACAGGGCCAAATTCAACAGTAAACAAGAAAGCTAATGATAGTGATGACCAGATGTTGGCTTGACTGTTATGTCAGAACAATTTGGTTGTGTTAAAATTTCACATAGCAAAAAGGTTTGAATCAGTTAATTACAGATCAGTGTTGATGTTTATTATGTTGACTGGAAACCTAATCTCACACTTTCCCATTTAAAAATGTGCGTCAGATACTGCTGTGTTCTGAGTCTATTATTATTCAAATTCCCACGGTGGTGTTGAAGCGATAGCTCTCGAGTTAAAAATAAGTTTTGACTGAGCTGCTGTTATGTATGTGAGATGTTTTTATTTTATTTAACAGACTAAGCAGGTTTTGGGTCCTCGGTGTCGAGTTGCTAAAAGTTACTGAACAACCAGCGTTTGCAGAGTAGCACAGTTCCAGTGACTATTGATAGTTTTTGTTGTAAAAAGTAATGCAAGGCATTAAACAATACAATTAATTGTGACATATTTTAACCTTTCGTCCACTTTCATTGACCCTTAAAAAGCTCGGGATATGAAAAATCATCCATTCATTCAGTCATAATTTCTTACTCTTATCCTTACTTAGGTTTCTTATTAAGTCCAACTGCACTGCCAAAATGTAATGTCAATTATTATACATAGTATTCCCATGACGTCACCGACCCCCACTTATCGACCCAGCACGCCTTTCGTGGGGGCAAACGACCAGCAAGACAACGCAACCAAATGCTGAGGAGCGCTCGTTTTGCTAACTACAAGGTACTTTATTTTTTCTCTCTCTTAAGAGCTCAGTATTGTTCATTCGGTAATGTCATCATCATTGCTCTTTATTTTTTATTTTTTTTCTTCTTTTTAAAAAAAAAACAATTTGAAAAAAAAACGGAAAAAAAACTACAAGTTACTTTGATTCATTCATTTGTTCATTCATTCCGGATTTTCACGAACCGCTTCACAATGGTGCACACGTGTGCCGTTATCGGGTGCAAAATTAGGCGAACAAAGATGTGAAATTAAACTTTTAAAATCTATTCACATGCCGCCATTTGCCCCACATTGTGTGCCGGTCCATGGAATGTCGAATGAGAATGGCAAAGAAGTGTCCGGAATTACAAAGATACATCAAATGGATTTCCAACCGACAAAGTCTACATTTTTTTCCGGTGTTTCGGTTTTCGGAGAAGCATTTCTCATTTTCAGTTTTCGGTTTCGGCCCAAAAATTTCATTTTGGTGCATCCCTAAAAAATACCAACTTGAAAATGTACTTAAGTAATAAAAAAAAAAATTAAAAAGTAAATTGACCTTTTTCAAAATAAAACAAAAAAATAGACTTAATTCTTTATTTTCCTAAACCCAGAATACTGATCAACAGAACAAATCTGTAGCAACATGTCAAGCCGCAAATATAGTGCTGCCATTATATTTTTCATAACCACGTGGGGAATTTGGTGTTCTCAACATTGTCACAACTTCGAAAATATAAGTGAAAAAAAAAAAAAACACTACTACAATTATGTATAAACAATGACAGGGTTGGGACCAAATTCGAAAATAAAAACTACCCAAAAAACGTATTCAATTTAAACAGAAGCTGGTTTTCTATGTTTTGTGAATGGATGCGAGCAAACATTAGAACGAGTGGCAGAATGCCCAACTGGCTTTCAGCATTCGATATATGCTGTAGTCTGGTGCATTTTTTTATTGTTGTTGTTGTTGTTTGTATAGCATGGTTTTAGAATTTGGAACTTTTTTTCTTTTTTACGAAGCAGATGATACGTGTGTCAAACAAGAAACGTTTTTTTATTTATTATTATTATTATTATTATTATTATTCCCAGTGACAAGTTTAGCAAAAGTGTGGGTGACAAGATAGTAAAACATTTATTTACATTAGCCCGCTGCTATGCTACTAGCTCCCAGATGATAAAACTCTAGCAGTTGGGATGACTGACAGCTCACACGCTTTGTAAATATTATTAAGTCTTCCAGTGAACACGATCACCACTTGCTGATCCATTCCCTGTGAGCGTTAGAGCTCATGCGTGCGTGTAATCGTTGACTAGCGTGTCTTACGTTGTGTTGTCACGCACACCAAATGTAACGACCCTATTTTCAAAAATGTAAAAAGTAAAAAGTACAGATAATTGCGTTTGAAAAGTAAGAAGTAAAAGTAAAAAGTCACCAGAATAAAAAATATTCAAGTAAAGTAAGCCTACACATAGAGCTTGGCCGCCCCCTGGTGGCTTGGGGGCCTGCCCTACTTGGCCTGTAGCAAGAAGATGCTGCACTTCGCGAGTTCACGAGACCGTACTTTTTCGTCTTTCGTTATTGAGAAACGGCCACAGTCAGTTCAAGTGAAACTTCTGCCTCTGCTATGTGAAATATTTCACAATAAAATGTTCTAAACACGGCATTCTGAGATAAATGTGAAAAATCCACCCGTTTGTATCCATCTCAAGGGGCGGCCATTTTGCCACTTACATCAAATCACATAAAATCACATCAGATTTGGTCATGGCTCGGGTATGCTAATCACGGTTTAACTTGTGAACATAACATGACCAAACTCAGAAAACAACGTATGTGCAACTATTCAATTGACTCATTTGTTAAGTATAGTTTTTTTTTTCTTATACTGTATGTAAACTTAGTGTTCATGTTCTATAAATAAACAAAAATACTTTTTAGGATGTATCCCAATATTAGAATTACATTTTTGAAGCTTCTTGTTCAACACCACAAACAAGTGATTACGAGTGTAATAAATAAAAACCATAAATTAAGTTCGTTTTAAAAAAGTTTATAAACATAGAAAGGATGGTAGTTGGTGGGGGCGTCACTCACTAGTTGTGCTCTTATCAATAGTGGGGAGGAGTCAGTTGCTGGGGTCTTCTTTTGGTTGAAATGGAGTGAAATTACGAGTGGCCCACCCCTTCATCTGCCCTTCACCCCCCTTCTCCATTGACTCGCTCTCCTGCCATCATACTGGAGACCCCGTTGAGCGGATCTTTTGCCTCTATAAAGACGAGCAGCGGCTCAGGCTCCTCAGGAGTTGATCGCACGGATTTGCGCGCATCTTCCCACGTCCCACGCTCTGGACCACCGCAACCATCTTTCAAACAGACACCCGCGTGGACTTTGTTTTGAATGCGGCGGGATTGCCCCAGCGTGATTTTCGCCAAGGGTGCGGGAGGCGAGTGAGCGTCACTTTGTTGTACTTTTCATCTCGTGCGTGGACTTTCGCGTTGCACTTGCGTGGAGAAGAAGGGACGCGAGGACACATGGCTGCGCTCACCATACAAAGGACTGACAACTTTTTGCACACCTTTTTACAGGTATTTTTTTTTATTTAGTACAGACAATACATGCTTCAATTCTATGTTGAAGCATTCCGTATACAATAGTTTTATTTCAACTTTATAATTGTGTCTAACTTCGTGATTAAGTGATTATTACTGGTGAATTGAGTTCCTTGTGAGGTAGTTCTGAATCATATTTTTGTGATTAACCTAACATTAAGGCTATCGCATTAACTTGGTGTGGTTGAGTTGAACCAACCAAATATTTTACTATTTGTAATAATACTAGTAAGTTGGTTCATTTATCACCTTTCACAAATTTAAGTCAATGACTACAGAAAAGGGGGGGGGGGGTGAATTAAATGGACTACATTAAAGCTATAGTCATATTAAAGTGTTTTAGTTGGTTTTGCTCACTAGTCGAAATTAAGACATTCTTAGCCACTTATGTCCTTTTTGGATCAACCACTTCAGCATAATTGTATTTATTCTACTTATTTAATAAGTGACTGCTAGATTGATTTATCTGTGTTGACTCATGAATTTATCAAAGCGATCACGTCATTATTATGGCATTATTTACTCTTACAATCCTTAATAGGCCGGTCCGATTATCGGTGCTGATATTCAGCATTTTGACAACTGCAGCATCGCCCGTTTTGAAGAATCATGCAGCTGATAATAGATCAATAAAAACTGTGTTAAATTCAGGGAACTATTTACTAAAATTTCCAGTTAACTTTATAAAAGATACTGCTGATCCTAGGAACTCTCTGCACCTTGTGTTTTTGTTTGAAATTTAAACTAAGATAAGTACAAATTCTACATTTCAGATAGGCCTTTTTTGACATTTTGGAAAAATGTATGTACTGTAGAAGACAATACGGAGTACTTCTTAAGTTTTTCTTTAACTCTTTTTAAGACATGCTAATGGCTCTGGGAAGTTCCTGAACTGTTTTCATACATTTTAAAACAAAGATGTGTAATGACAAACAAAACAAAAACATAATATTTTATGAATCTTAAAAGCTGTTAAGTACACATTTACCTAACATTTCAACAACGTTAAAAGTTGGAGTTTGTATTTTTTTTTTTTTTTTTGAGGCCAATATTGTCCCTTTTAGTAATAATAATACAATAATTATCAGTCTCCTTGACTACTAATAATTAGTATCGGCCCTGAAAAAGAAAAAAAAACATATCAGGCTACTTTGCAATACATTTTGTATTGATAGACATTTTGTGTGTGTGTGTGTGTTGTTACTCCAAAACAGGACCGCACACCCAGCTCCTCTCCAGAGGGTCCCCCCAACGCCCTGTCCTTCCTGGCCACCACCTGCAGCCAGGCCTGGCAGGTGGGCGGCACCACAGGCTCAGAGGTCTCCCAGTTCCCCTACGAGGGCACCGTCGGCTCCGCTTCTGGGATGTTCCAGCTGTGGAGCAACGACATGGCGCCCAGCACAGCCCTCACCACGCACCAAATGACCTTCACTGTGCCCAAGGTGCAGTTTCCTGGACACGTGCAGTCTGGCCTGGGGCACCACCATCACCATCACCCCCACCACCACCACCACCATCATCATCATCCTCACCACGAGCTTCCTCTCACCCCTCCGGCTGAGCCTGCCTCATCGTACTCATTCGAACTGTCCCCCGTCAAAGTGTTGTCCTCGCAGCCGCAGGCCAACGGCTCCTACTACCCGCAACACAGCAGCGTGGGGCAAAACTTCCCCAGCTTCCTCCAGAACTCCTCGGCCAGGCATCACCTGCCGGGAGGCCACGGGGAGGAAGGGCAGCAATGGTGGAGCCTACCCCAAAGCAACACGACGCCCTCAAACCACCCCTTCGCCCTGGGCAGGCAGTTGGTGTTGGGCCACCAGCCGCAGATAGCCGCCCTCCTCCAGGGCACCTCCAAGGGCCTGCTCAGCTCCACTCGCCGCTGCAGGCGCTGCAAGTGCCCCAACTGCCAAGCCAGCGGCGGCGGATTGGAGTTCGGCAAGAAGAGACTGCACATCTGCCACATCCCCGAGTGCGGCAAAGTGTACAAGAAGACCTCGCACCTGAAGGCCCACCTGCGCTGGCACGCCGGCGAGAGGCCCTTCATCTGCAACTGGCTGTTCTGCGGCAAAAGCTTCACGCGGTCGGACGAGCTGCAGAGGCACCTGCGCACGCACACCGGCGAGAAACGATTCGGGTGCCAGCAGTGCGGCAAGAGGTTCATGCGGAGCGACCACCTCTCCAAACACGTCAAGACGCACCAGACCAGGAAGAGCAGGTCCGGGCAGCCGTCGCAGGGTTCGGACCCTCTGCTCACCAACATCAAGAGAGAGTAACGTCTGCGGTCCGTTTTTCCAAAATTTCAAATCAAAACTTGACGCGATAGGTTTGCACACTGGCGCCCCGTACATCTTAAGCAGGCGGACAAAAACTATTTTGCAGGTGATGATATGCTTGTTATTTTAGTGAAATTGCGGGGGGGTAGGTTATCTTATATTATATATTGAAATGAGCACAATTAAAGGTAAGCCATATAAGAAAGACCAGGGTGAGTGGATAAAAAATTCCAAGCAGTTGATTTGAACAATTCGATTTTAATTCTTGCTCTTTTTTTCTTTTTTTTTTACTTTAAAACACAATTTTTAATTTCCTGATTGATAAATTGTATGTGGAACATTCCAATGTGACTGTAAATTATGTATAAATGCAAACTGTTCTCGGGTTAATGGCTGCATGTAAATTTTAATAAACATCTCCGTGTTGAAACGACGCACACTTCATTAATGTCACTTTCTCACAACTTCACGAGTAATTTGAATGTAAATAGCAATGAAGATGGCTTGAACTTTGAACTTTCTCATTCACTAAATGTGTGAATCCCCTACAGCGCTCACAAAAAGCCTAGCATTTTATGTACATGTAAATGATTATTTGATCCCCGAAGCTGCCCCATTGTGCTGCTGGCGTGAAGGAAGACCAACATGGTGGGCTGTTCAAAGACCCTCACACCTCCAAGTAAATACTCATCCCATTGATGGGCTGTTTATCGCGCCTTCTGCAATCAAGTTCACAGTCGTGTGGCCTTTTAATGGCTGTTTTTTTTCCTCTCCACGGAGAAGATTGAGTCAACAGATGCCACGGAGGGAACTGGCGAGGAATTCCCTGTGAATGGGACCCCTGTTGCCGAGACCCCCTCGGTGGTGACAGAAACTCCCTTTGATTTTGCACCCTTGTGAAAGTTAATACCCCTCGACCCCCCTCCGCAACCCGCGGCCGTATATCACAGTCGTGTTACGATAGGCTCTGCTTTACGGCCCAGAATGGGCCTTTATGCGGAGCGGCCAACCAGATGTCTGCTCATCCAGGGGTTCCTTCTCTTTGTTTTGAAGTCTGTTTGAACCTTCTTCAAGGATGGGGGGGGGGGGGGGGGGGGGGTCAGAGCCTTGCCTGTATTCATAGCAAGGGGGTCTCGAGCATAGCACACAATGTCGAGGTTTATTGTGGAGACTCACAAATGACTCAAAAGTAGATGTCACAATACATTGATTGTGTGACAAGTGTGATTATGAAAGACAATCATGTACAATGTAAATATAAATGATCTATTAAACGGAAGGCACACAGATGTTTGTGAAAATATGCCTTCAGCAAATACGCTGACATAAAACCAAAACATCCAATTGGCATTTCAGTAGGAGCAAGAAAAAATGTGTTGGAGGAAATTGATCAAATTTCAAACTCAAATTACAGTAACATGATGGATTTACTACTAGAAATGTAAAAGTATGTCTTTCACAGTTATTGCACAGTACGTCGTGCGTGTAATGCAGGGGTCACCAACCATTTTGAAACTGAGCTACTTCTTGGCAACGATAAGAGGAAAGTGCTATCAGTTTGATGCACAAATGCAAACAAACGTACTCAAATCAACTTTAATCATATTATTATTATTATTATTATTATTATTATTAATCAATGATATTCATTTATGTGAAGCCATTGATCATGTTAATGATTTCTCACAACAATTACGAACTACATCATTGTCAATACAGTATACGTGTTTCCCATAAGTCTCAATTTCAAATGTTCACTTGTTCAGCGTTCATAGAAAATAATGTCCCACCACCGGTGCACTATTGTTGGAACAGGCCCAAATTAGGGTTTTAAATTATGATTATGGTTTCAAATAAGGTGTCTGAATTAGGGTTGTGGTTTCAAAGTAGGATGTTACGATGTGGTGGTTGGGGTTTCAAATTAGGATCAAAGTAGGGTTTTAAACTATGGAGCCACAACACTGACAATAAGGTTTGGTATTGAGGGAAACAATTGTCATTGTGGGAAAAGCTGCATTGACATTGAAGCAAGTATTGGCATTGTAAAAGGTTGCATTGAAAAATAAAGTACAGACATTAAAAAAAACCCCACTATTTTCTATTTTTTACACTCTATTTTTTGGGGGGAAGTGACAGGGTTCCAGCTTCAACTCTGGTTTTCAGTTTCAGATCTCTCATTTCAGTTTCAACTTATTGGCAGTGTTTAAACGTGGAGGGGAGGGGGCGGGGCTTTGAGCGCGAGAACGCCTTCCAGCTTTTCAGGAGGAGAGAGGAGAGCGCGCCCTCTGTCGGCTAAAGGCAATACCTAAATTGCCTTCAGCAGATGGTCAGAGACTCATGGATACAAGTTCACCAGGAACTCCAAAACCACCTGTAAGTCTGTGTTTTTTCTACATATAACCTTGTGGCGTTAAAACCACCATATTTTAAATTACTTTATGCATCATGTCATGCTAATTTAACAAACGCGCTAACGTGCTAAGTGGTGTACTACAGAAACATTAACACTGACGCCACAAGGTTATATGTAGAAAAAACACAGACTTTCAGGCGGTTTAGGAGTTCCTGGTGAACTTGTATCCATAAGTCTCTGACTATCTGCCACAGGGATTTCAGATATTGCCTTTAGCCGACAGAGGGTACGCTCTCCTCTCTCCTCTCCTGAAAAGCGAGGCGTTCTCGCGCTCAAAGCCCCGCCCTCCCCTCCTCGTTAAAACACTGCCAATAAGTTGAAACTGAAAAAAAGAGAAATAAAACTGAGAAAACCAGAGTTGAAGCTGAAAACCTGTGACACTCGGGGAAAAAATGAGAGATTGTTAAAAAATAAATAAAAATCTGCAGATTGGCATTGAAAAAGACATAATACAAAAAAAAACATGCTTAAAGAAATATTAGTGCTTTTTTAATGTCTGTATTTTATTTTTCAATACAACCTTTTACAATGCCAATACATGTTTCAATGTCAATGCAGTTTGTTCCACAATTACGTTTTTTCCCCCCCAATACCAAATCTTTTTGTCAGTGTTGTGGCTCCATATCAAATTATGGTTGGGGTTTCTAATTAAGGTTTTAAACTATGCTTCGGGGTTCTAATTGGGGTTACAAACTATGGTTGGAATTTCAAAGTAGGGAGTCAAACTAGAATTAAGGGTTACAATTAGGGTTTCAGATTGAATAGGGCTTCAAAGCATGGTCATAGTTTCAAGCATTGGCTGCAAAACTGTTAAAATGTGTGACCTCAGTTTTCAATGTTTCAAATTAGTTTTAAACTACGGTTATGGTTTCAAACTGGGCTTACCAACGTATGGGGTTAGGGTTTGAAATTAGGGTTTCAAACTAGGGTTAGGTTGAAGAGGGTTAACTCCCGGGTATGTCCCACCTTATCCGCTAAAAGGACGGTTATCAAGACACCAAGGTGAAATAGTTTTGCCAGTATTGTTTCTGAGTGAATATTGCATGGTGTCTTGTAAGCACACATTGATTTTTAGCGGTCTGTTTTTGTTAAAAAATAAATAAATTAATAAAGGACAATATATGTGAAACATACTGTTTTAAAAGGTTTTTTTTCTCAGTATTAACAGGTATTTGTAATGTTTTGCCAGTTAACTGAGTTTTTGCTGTAGTAGGATGGCTCCCTCTAGCGGACTAATCAAGAATTAGATCAAGATTGGATGTTTTTTGAGTAAACTGCTTTATGCATTTTTAGTGGTCTTGTTTCTACTTATATTTTATTTTTAATTTTTTATTAGACTTTATGTGAAACAAACCAGCCACCAGCGGGCACCCAAAGCGCACTGACGGCCACAGAAATAGAAGGGACCGAGGGCCAGACGGGAAGCCAACAGTAAACAAAGGCCGTTTATGACCACAAAGAACGAAGCCGAGGGCAGCCAAAGGGTGTCCCTCACTCAATCCGGACAGACCGAAGTTGGCGGTCGAGGCAGTGAATGAGTTAAGGAGTCAGTTGGACGAGTTGTTGCATTGTCCATTATATTCAGAGTAGAGGGAGGTGATGATTGGTTGGCGCTCTACAGAAGTTTGGTTTGAGAGTGTCGTTGAGGCTGATGTTTGCCTCAGCTAGGGGAGAGAGAGAGGGTGCCGTTGAAGTTTTTGAGTGACAAAGGGTTGTTTGCTAGAATCTAGCGAATGTTGGGCGTGAGATTTTCACCTGACAGGTGGAGGGTATGTGCTGCTTGGAAGACCCCCTTTTTCTTTTATCGCTCAGTTCCTTAGACCCCAATATTAGATTTGGCAGAGGCATCTTTTGTTGAATTACAGGTATAATTCTTTAATAAAAAATTATACAAGTTTCCTCCAGCAAGTATATAATTTATACATGTATTTTAGGCAAGTTGTAAAATGTCTCAAATGTTCTCCAATCTTGATACTGTAAATGTATAGGATCATCGTAGGATAGCCAATCAGTGTTGCCCATTGAAATGTGGTGAATCCCCCCAAATACACACTTGTGTTCTGCAACCCAAAGCAAGAAAAAAGTATGACGACATCCCGAAAAAGTATACCAAGGAATGGTGTGGCTTGACTGTAAGCACTGCAGTACGGGCGTGTTGGATATGAGTGACGTCAGGATTTCGTGAGTGACATCATCTGGCTGTGCATTGTGGCCTACAGCAGCTCCTTGCGCACCTTAGCATTCTGCCTGATGACCGTTTGGCCCGTCCAATAAACGGTGGCTCTCCTTGCCCACATGAGTTTTGAATGAGTTTTGAACGGAGGCGGGCTCTTGGAGGCAGATTGAAGCTTGAAGATCCTCGGCGACGCACTCGTCGGCGGGAAAGGCGCGCATGGTCTCCAAGACCAGGCCGAGGTGCTCCAGGAAAGAGTTGACGGACACACGCAGAACGCGAGCTTCGTCAGCGCACCACTTCCTGAAAAGGTCACACAAAGCGCATGGAGGTCACCGGCGGCTGCACGCAAAGTGGCCTAGACGAAAGCTACTCACACATTTAGGAAGCTTCCGGCGAGCATCAGCCGCTTGCGGACGCCTCCTCGCCGGGGCTCGCGGTCGGGGCTCAGTGACCGCAGAGCGATGGCAGCCTGGCGCGCAGAGGGGAAAGGAACGTCCAGAGAGCTGCGGAAGGGAGCGTCAAGGAAAGTTGTGCAGATCAACGGCACCAGCGACGTCTCGGAGAAGGTTGGGAGTACGCGTGAAATCCCCTGCTGGCACCTTTGCGTGTGTACTGGCTGCATATGAACATTTCAACACTTTTTCAACCTCAGCGGATAGCAAACAGGACATAAAAAAAAAAAGACAGCTACTTATGTTTAAAACACACAAACACAATGCATTTATTTCGAGTTACCAGTAAGCATTAGGTCCAGAATAGCGGCGTATATATATGATGTATTATTATTATAAAACTAATGGAACATCAAAAACAAGAACATGTAACCAGATTTGTTCCGCCTCCCCTTTTCTCAGTCGAATCCTAAGAAGATAAACAAGTACAGTTTTTTTCTTGGGTTACTTAGTGCAGGTGTTAGATTACCACTTTTTTTCCTTTACAAACCAGAAAAGTATCATCTGTACTTCTCCGGAAATAGCACAACCGCACTTTTGTAGGTCAAGGTAAAGGCTTATAGCACATTTAAATATAGTAACACTGCGCAAAGTGCTTCACATATTAAAAACACTATGATAAAATAGGAAAGAAATAATGCAAATAAAAAAATAATAATAATAAAATGGGAGATATCCAGATTAGCTAGAACTCTACTACAACTATAAATTAAAATAAACGTCAGCATAAATAAATGTGTTTTTAAAAGTGACTTGAAGCACTCAATAGATGAGGCAGAGCGGATGTTCGGGGGGATCTTATTCCAAAGTTTGGGTCCAGCGAAAGCAAACGTCCTGGCTGGCAACTCTCGTTTCTAACCTTGTATGCGGACACAGAACAGGTTAACAGCAATTGGTCACATGACCGCAGGGCTCTGGTTGGAGCATACAAACACAACATTTCCGAAAGGTACCCTTGCCACGTCTGACAGAATCTTTAATTATTGGCTAACTTCCCCGTCCAGCATGTTCCGTCCAAATGTTTGCTCTCATATGTACGACTGCACGTTTTCAGACCATTCCCCCATTTGATCGACTTTGCTGCTAACTACCAGTCGCGCGTAGTTGAACACAAACAAAACGTTGGACACTTCAATGTCATTGAGAAGATTGAAATGGAAGGATACAATTCCAGCTTGCTTGCTTGCTCGTCGCTTTCGGGCGCCGCCATGTTGTTTGCATTTCGAGGACTTCTTCGTCGTCGCCATTGGACTAATTTGGGCATCGTCATTGCGCGCGACTGCCCACCAGCGGTAGGGAGGGAAAACGGTGCACACAAAATAAAAGCGTTCGGAGGGATTTCGATTATGGCGCGTTTGAGAGTAATCGTCATTATAGAATGCAATGTATATTGCAAATATAAATTATGAGTCATATAGGAGTGCATGCATTACAAGTCTGGCTCGTCGTGCTTACTGTTCATCGACACGAGATTTGTGGCAGATTCTTGACTTGTTTTTTGTTTATTTATTTTTGCTGAGTAGGCGCTGTCAAAATCAGCTGTGCGCGCTCACGTGTGGCGTCTGCTGTTGGTCGAAGCGTGAGCACCGAGCAGCTTATCCGTGGATGCGCCGACACAAAGTCTTTACAAATTTTCATTGAAGACGAGTACACGAGCGGGGGTAAGGCTAGGCAGCTGTTTGTTGACACAGACCCAAGCAGTTGCACTTTGTGTGTCCCACACCCACAGGCGGCTTCAGTGCTAACGAGTAGAGATTTGTCTCCAAATTCTTCACACTTATTTTGGGCCGCAAATATCAGTGATTTTGTCGTGTGTTTTGTTAATATTGTGTGAACATTGATCTTAACTTAAGATTGATTATATATAAAATATTACAAGATATGAAAAAGAAAAATTGAAAAAAAGAAAAGCTTCATCAATAGATGCCATAGTTCAACGCAGTTTGCATGCTCAAAGGGAGTAGGAAGTACAAGAACTTATGCAGTCCTACCACATTCTACGTTAATAGACTTATTCTGTTTCAATAATAAATAAAAAATAAAAACAAGTTTATACTCATGTTTAGTTTATACCAAAAATAGTTTGAAACCTCTTTTTGAACACAGTAAGTGATTCACACTTTATTAATTGTATTTACTTGTTCCATAAATGAATATGTTTTAGAAAAACACAAATTTGCGTAATGTTTGTTCTTATCTTGGATTGTTGAAAATGACTTGTGCCCCTTCTAACAGTAACCCTCTCTGATCGCGAACAGCTTCTGGATACTGTGGCAAAGTTGCTTATATTGTGTGCTTTGTACATTATTTGTGCTGTTTTGAGTTGCAGTACTAAGTGGTCGAATTTGAGAGTGTTTCATTTGATAAATATTTTATTGTTGGTTGGTTGTATATAATTTGAACGGTTAATAACTCGTATAGCTTTTTTTTTTGTAGCCTGTGTGCATCTGACTGCGCTTTCAGTGCACGTCCACTCGACAATGGCGGCGACAAAGGGTGGTGGCGGCGGTATGCTGCGTGACCTGCAGTTGGCACTGCAGCTGAAGATCCAGGAGCTGATAGAGCGAGACGAGCTGATCGACGAGCTGGAGTTGGAGCTGGACGCCAAAGAGCTCCTGATTGGACATCTGCGGGCAGAGCTGGACCGTCATCGCAGCTCGGCGCCGGGCGTTGACGACGCTGTCGTCGAGGCCTCCGACGCAGGTGCGGAAGCCTTCAGAGATTCAAGCTAACCACATGCAATTCTACATGAAAACACTAGGGATGACAGAAATGGAACTTTGAAACGATCAAATTATTTGAAACAATTGATTCACAAAAGGAAACGATCTTTTGGAACATTCCAAACATCTCCCCACAGTGACATCTGGTGGCCATTTGTAAAATATTACAATCAAACAGTAGAGCAGTGTTGCTAGCTCCCCAGTAAGGAAACTAACTATTTGCTCTCTGTCATCACCTAATTTACACAACTGGCAATCGGCCTATACTGTAATTGTAATGGACGCCATAAGGGAGAGAAATAATAACATGGGAAACAAAAACTGAATAACCCCCACCCCGTCAAAATAAGTATAGAAGTACAAATGAGCTTTTTGTTTGCGGATACTTGGTTTGTTTTTAATTTTGCCTCTCCACATGACTTAAATGCTCTGATGAAACCCACAGTACTATCACATTTAATCAAAAACCTGTAGGCTACATTTGTTTAGGGTTTTTTGCAACAGGGCATCTTAAGTTTTGACAGAAAGTATCAGAGAGGAAAAATGAATGAATGAATGAATGACCTGCAAAAACAAGCTGTCCGGAGAGGGATTTGAACCGGGGTTACCTGCATATCGAACTATTTTCAACACATTGTGCAAGTGCGTTCCCACTGAACCTACCGCCTATTGACGTTTTATTATGTAGAGCGATGAATCAGCATCCAGGGCAATTTTACATACAAAGTATACTTAGGTTGGATTTGTTTCAGATTCAAGACATTTTAATATAGTGCAATGGTCGGATTTTATTTAATTTTAGAAAAGGGTTCACGTTCACTTGCTGAAACAATGTGACGTTTGGAGGCGTAATAGAATGCAAAAGGCAACTATCACGTGACATCCTGATTCTGAGACAGATTTGGGAACGCGATTCGAATCACAAGTTCCGCCTGTGTTCCGGTATGGTACCAAAACACAGTTTTGATTTTGCCATCACTAGAAAACACCCTCACAGCTTCCATGATTTAGCAAACGGCCCAAAGTGAACTCACAAAGCAAGCGTGAAGGGACCAGCTAACTAAGCAATTGTCATGCGGTGGCCTTTTGGAGAGATTTGTATTTGTTTTTGGTTTCTTGTGCTTCTGGTCCTGTTTGTTAGGTCGTTTATGTCGTCCAATCATCTCCCTGGCCTGGGCCAATCATGTCTTGTCCAGATGTTCCTTGTTGTCAGTTGGCTTAGATTTGGTTTGGTGGTTTCTTTCTGTCTTTGTCGGCTCATTGTTCGCGCTTGTCGAGTCGAGTCTTTTTTGTTGTTGTGTGCTTTGAATATTATTTTGGGAATTTTGTTATTATTTTTGTTATATCCGCATCTTATTTGTCTTTTTGTTCTTTTGAAAGAAGACTTTCCAGATTCTTTGCCTTGCGGCCTCGCCAACCTTTGGGCCTTATAGCACACACCAATCATGACGCCAATGAACGAGCCAACTCACGAACGGAGAAATAAATAATAGATAGTAGGGATGCTAGAAAAAATCGATTTGGCAATATATCGCGATATTACAGCGCGCAATTCTCGAATCGATTCGATATGCGGCCGAATTGATTTTTAAACATGCATTTTTTAAAGGGAATATTCAACAAAACATCCTACTTAGGGTTAGGATTCACACATTAAGCATGGAAGAATGTTATATTAATGGAACATTAAGCCTAAAATTTTATTTCAGTGCTGTTGAAACATGAATGACTGCAACTGTTTGTTAAATGCAGTGGCTCGGTTATAAGCCCAAATTTTCAGATGAATAAATACATTTTCATACAAATCTTACAGTGTACATGTACAAATTTACTGATGAGTATTTTCTAAATTTGAGTAAAAAAAATAATAATCTCAATAATCAATTTATAGATTAGTATCGGGATTAATCAGTATCGAATCGAATCGTGACCTATGAATCGTGATTACTAGGCAATTCACACCCCTAATAGATAGTAGTCAGGCTGCGGAGTTGCAGTATCGCGTCAGTCTGATCCAAAATGTTCTGCTCAGGGGCCGCGCTGTGGAGGTCCACTCCGGCTGAGGTTGTGTTTTTCGCCGTCCAACAGGTGGCGCTCCGGCAGGGACGGCGGCATCACTGGACGAGCCTCAGCGTACCAAGAGACAGGCCATCTCGGCAGAACCCGCCGCTGTGGATCCCGCCCAGCTCACTGACGTCACGCTCACCAGCTACTGCAAGAGCAAAGAGTGAGACCCCCACCCGGGCTGTATCAGGAACCGTTCACAGTCTGGGCCTAGCCATTTTCGCTCTGTACTACGAGAACTATATTGAGTTGTATCGTGCAGGAACTTCCTGTAAGAGACGCAAGGCGTATTGCACAAATGCAGCTTTTGGCTTGTTTTAACAACCCGAGGCAATAACAAGCTTAGAAAAGCAAGCGAAGCAATAACAAATCTTTTTGGATTTGGTCAAGTCCTGTCAAAATAAAAGCAGTATAATCACAATGTGACCAGACGTGGCTCAAACTATTTTGTGCTTGAGTGTGGCTGTCAAAGAGGCCACCGCTTAGGCCAGGAATGGGCAACTGCGGAGGTCGTGGGCTGCAGAGGTTTCCCTCCGCCAACACAGCTGAATCAAATGATCAGACTCATCAGGTTTGTGCAGAGCTTGCTGATGAGCTGATCCATTGAATCAGCTGTGTTGGCCCAAGTATAGCCCAAGGCAAGTCAGTGTGCTGAAACGATGTGCTTTCATTTTGAAGGTCTGACTTGGGACAAGATGTTCGGCCGATGTTGGCCTCACTTGTAAGTACGCCCTTGTTGCCTTTAAAATCCTTCCATTTTTTTTGTACGAAAACCTGGATACAATTTGCAGCCAAAAATTTGTCCAAAAGTTCCGCAGTGTAGGGATTTTGACAAAATGGCTAACTCGGTATCTAGTGGACGGGGAGGGATTTCTAAGGCAGCCCCAGAGAATCCCACTCATTGGAGCCAAAGCGTGTTGGCATATTTGCGTGCAGGTCCAGCGAGTTGATCCAGAGAGCGCTGATGGACAACGACTTCATGAAGCACCTGGAACACGGACAGGTGAGAAACTCGCCAGCGTCCATTTTGTCCTGGCTTTGACGTCTGCGTGGTTTTTGCTCTCGCCGGTCCAGATCCTCACCATCCTGGACTGCATGCGGCCCACCAGCCTGGACAAAGGATGCCGCGTCATCCAGGAGGGCGACGACGGATCCAGCGTCTACGTTCTTGAGGGTTAGCCGCACGCACCTTTTGCTTTTGTCGTTGATTCCTTCTTTCTTTTTTCGGCACAGGAAGTGCTGTCAGTTCACGCCGCCTATTGGCGGTAAGTGATAAGCTCGCTGTGTCCAAATTCACAGACTGGGTCCTTTGAAGACTCCTCCTCACGTGGCCAATGCGGACGGGTCTTCGGTTCATTTGAGCTCAGACGCGTGTGTCCGCAAAGTCTGTCACTCACTTATGAATCTTTTGCAAATGACCAATCAGCTTTCAGCGCCACGCGAGGGAGGAACTTTGCTGAACGTTCTGCCATTCTTGCCGTAAAAAGCCCGCCTGACAAACCCTGACAGCGAAAGGCCCAAAGTCACGTCCAGTGTACGTCTTTACACTTGTGTCATCAGAGGGCGTGGTGGAGGTGAGCAAAGGTGGCAAAAAGGTGTGCACCATCGGCCCCGGAAAAGTATTTGGCGAGCTCGCCATCTTGTACAACTGCACGCGCACTGCCACGGTGACGGGTACGCACAACATCGCCCCCTAAATCTAGCGCAGTCCAGACATGCTCCTCCGCATCCTGTGTGTGTGTGTGTGTGTGTGTGTGTGTGTGTGTGTGTGTGTGTGTGTGTGTGTGTGTGTGTGTGTGTGCGCGTGCGTGCAGCGCTGAGCGACATCAAGCTGTGGGCCATCGATCGTCAGGGCTTCCAGACCATCATGATGAGGACCGGCCTCATTAAACATTCCCAGTACATGGACTTTCTGCGAAGGTAGACTTGACGCCATGATATCACAGCATGATGTCATGTTGACGCCCCGCCTCCCTGCCGTTGCCAGCGTTCCGTCTTTCCAGGCCCTTCCAGAGGATGTTCTCAGCAAGCTGGCTGATGTTCTGGAGGAGGCGAGTCCAGACCCGTCCGACGCGCGTGCGTTGAAGGGAGGTCGTTTCTGCTCATGTGACTCTTTATGTGTCTGTTTGTGCATGCATCAGACTCACTACAACAACGGTGATTACATCATCCGGCAGGGCGCCACAGGAGACACCTTCTTCATTATCAGCGAGGGTCAGGTGAGCACTGCCCATTTCCTGTTTTTGCACGTGTGTCGTAATCCCAGTATGTACTGACCCAAGTTTTCGATGAGGGCTCGTTTGCTTGCAGCATCGATCAAACATAGATTCCCTTGGCGGTGTAAAGTTTTTCCAAGAGGAAATGGCTTGGAACCGCCTCGGGTTCCACGCGTCTGATTTTAACCCCAACACAAAATCCTCAGATGTGAAATGCTCCTGTAGACTAGTCGCATGCTGCCCTTTCCTGATAATAAAATGTGGTCCTTCCTCCCGCCGAATCGCTCGAATCCACTTCTGCTTTAGTTTTGTGTCGCAGGGAAACGAATGAAATGAAAGGTAAGGCTACTTTAATAAAGTTTAAAACTCAGGAAGAGCATCCCAGTACGATACAGTGGCTTTTGTTTTTCGCCTGCGTCGTCGTTACAGTCGCTGTGAGCCACACCGGAAGTCGCAAAACGCAACGATTATGTATTTCCGGCCACAAAATGTGGAAGTGTGAAAAAGGTCCATGCTCCCATACATGCAACTTACGTGATCCACAAGGGTTTTCAACTTCCACTGGTACTGCTATTATAGTGAATGTGGAGTGGACTGATCGTGTTGCTTTCTTGTGAATGCGCACATTGCAGCCCCCCCTTATCAACCAATCTGCAGATCGAGCGTGATCCTAACCGTGGAGCCTGATCTGAATCGATCACAGATCAAGGATGATCCATTGCACCACTATGCTCTACCCGTGCTTGTAGAAGAAAATCCCAGTATTTGCCAAAGCAACAATTAAAGCAAAGCAAAGCAAAGCAAAGCATTCCAACCTGGCTGTGCAGGTGAACGTGTGGCAGCAGAGCGCCTCCAGTGGCGAGCAGGTGGTGGTGCAGACGCTGTCCAAGGGTGACTGGTTTGGCGAGCAGGCGCTGAAAGGGTGAAGCAACATGGCCGACGGGCGGTGCTGTCTGCGTGGTACCGCCTTCCAACTTGCCGCCTTTGGCTGTCTCGCAGGGAAGACGTGCGCACATCCAGCGTGACAGCAGAGGGCGCCGTCACCTGCCTGGTGGTGGACAGAGAGTGAGTGGCCGTGCGTGTCTCTTTGTCCTTTTCACACCCCATCAAAGACACATAGTCATCAAAGGCATTTTGCTGTCACGCTGTGAGGAAGCAGGTGCTGGCACTAGGACCGGAAACTTCTTCCTACTCTGATTGAACGTGGACATTTGCTTGACATTTGGTATCTCAAGGACACTTCGACATGTTACTCGGTCTAAGGGTGCAACCCCAACCTTCGGGTTGACGATTACTCTTCCACCTGAGCCGTGCCGCTGCGCCAAATCAATATCTCGTGTTGATTTTCCTGTGTTTGGTGTATGTTCAATGAGATGTCAAAAGACAACGCTGTAATCCGAGGCGCGTCAGATGCGCGTCTGGTTTCGTGTTGTCTTCAACGGCACCATCCAAGGCGCGTCGGTTTCACACCACTCCCTCCCGCAGGTCCTTCAAGCAGCTGATCAGCGGCCTGGAGGAAGTCGACAACAAGCAGAGCGATGACGACCAAGTCCAAGCCAAGTGAGTGAGCGGCGGACATTGCTAACTAGCTAGCGGCTAGCATGTTGAACTAATGGCGAGCTGACATGTGTGTACGCAGGCGACAGGTGGAGGACGACTTCTTCTCCAACGTAACGCTTGACGACTTCCGTGTGGTCTGCACCTTGGGCATGGGGGGCTTCAGCCGCGTGGAGCTGGTGGGCACGTGCGCCGGTTGCATCGTGCTAATGCGCGAGATACTGTAACGTGCGGCCGTGGCGCCTTTAGGTGCAACTGAAGAGCGACACCAGCCGCTCGTTCGCCCTCAAAGTGTTGAAGAAGCGCCACATCCTGGACACCAGGCAACAGGAACACATCCTGTCGGAACGCCGCATCATGATGGACGTCCGCAGCCCCTTCATCATCAGGTGACATGATCACGACACGCTCACATCATCATTGTTTTGGAGCTTGCTCGTCATGGTTAAGTCACGCCGACATTCACACGGCGTAATCAAGTCGAAGCTGAGATACTGCAGACCCGGGGAGAGCCGGATTCCTACAGGTTTGGGATCTCCAACACACCTGATTTTTTGTGTTTCCAATTCTTTAGGATTAGGTTTGCTCTCACCAAAAACACCGGTTTGTGACCAAAAAGCAGAAAAAAGGTCTTTGTGACACTTCAAACTATAAAACAAAAACAACACTGACAAAATGCTTTCTGATGATTATTAATTTCAATGTATTTCTAATCTTGATCTAAAATCTCTGTGCTTCTTTTCATGTGATTAGCATCCATAGTAGCTGTTAGCTTGGAGGAAGGGATGCCAATGAAAGTGTATTTCCCCCGAGGATGTGACGAGAGGGGCTATCTTCCTCTTTCTTGGCGAATCTTCACTCAGTTGTAGCACTTACAAAACTGACTTAAGCTCAGTGTCACCGTTTTTGTACTTGGTTACGTCCCACCACTGATTTTGAATGACCGTAAATGTGTCACGCACCTGCTGCAGGTTGTATCGGACCTTCCGGGACCCCAAATATTTGTACATGCTGTTGGAGGTTTGTCTTGGCGGAGAGCTGTGGACGGTCTTACGAGACAGGTGAGTGTCGCCGTCCATGTCCGTCATGCGAGCCCATGCTCTGTCAAGGACCTCTAAACCGTGTTTTTGGGTGAAAGACTTTACGTTCTTTGAAAGTCATGAGGTTGATAAGATAGAAAAATTGCAACATTGCAATAGTTGTCTTTATTTAACTCTGAAGCGAGTGCTGATTATCTGTAGTCTAAGCCTGGTTTGGTTAGCCTGGTCTGTTTCAGTATAAATAAAGTGTATTATTTAAACTTGAAAGGAAAGTTATCAAAAAGCCAGCTGGTTACCTAAAATTCCAAAGTGAAAATATGAGAAAGTGGCCGTGTGTTTATCATCAACATCGCATCCCAAAGAGCACCGTGTCACTTTCTTTGCGTGCCACCAGGGGCTCGTTTGACGACGGGACCACAAGGTTCTACACGGCGTGCGTCATTGAGGCTCTGGCGGAACTCCACTGTAAGGGGATCATCTACCGAGACCTCAAGCCGGAGAATATCATCCTGGACCACAGAGGCTACGCCAAGCTGGTGAGTCTCAACAAGGGCTTGGTGACGCTGACAGGGACTGATGCCATGTTTGGCTGTTAGGTGGATTTTGGCTTTGCTAAGAAGGTGGGCCTGGGGAAGAAGACTTGGACCTTCTGCGGGACTCCCGAGTACGTGGCCCCGGAGATCATCCTGAACAAAGGTCACGACACCTCAGCCGACTGCTGGTCCCTGGGGATTCTGGTCTTTGAGCTTCTCAGTGGAAGGTCAGTGTGACAACATCTCTGCCGTTAGCATGGTTACGGTGTTAGCTTCAGCACGTCATTTACTTCCCGGTCCCACAGTCCGCCGTTTTCCGGCTCGGACCCGATGAAGACGTACAACATCATCCTGAGGGGCATCGACATGGTGGAATTCCCCAAAAAGATTGCCAAGAGTGCCGCCAACCTCATCAAGAGACTCTGCAGGTTGTGGCCCGGCAAAGATCCACTTTGAGATCCAGAAAACCTATTAGTATTTATCCCTCTGGGGTTATTAGCAAACAGAGGCGAGGTTACAAATGGCGCGTCACCTGGTAGTTTGCAGTGGCATTAAATTGGACGACTGAACAAGGGTTTTACGCGCAAATGCTTACTGCCATTATGACTTTACTGCTGCTGTGTTAATGTCGATTAGAGTATGTGTTCCCACTTCCAAATTTGAGTTCATTCGCTGCCAGTGGAGTGGAACATCATTGAACATTCAGTTATCATCTCCAAGGTGCTCTGAAAGGCACAAGCTTGTCTATACAGTATATATACATATATATATGTATTTATATATTTTGAGTGTTCAATAAAAGTGGTGAACACAGATGTCATCAGCTCTACCATTTGGCTTTTTCTAATTTCAATACCAATAGTGCAGTTGGCTGCCCTGTTGTTATTGGTAATGGCAATTAATAAATGTTTTTACTTTTGCTTCTACTTTTTCCCTTCAAAGCTTGTAACAGGTAATTTACTTACTAAATTTGGCAAACGTAATATATTTTCAAGAATTTATATATTTGGTCCATCCACACCTGTAGTTGTCATTTTTTTATGAATTACTGACTAATCTAAAATGGAGAAAATGGCTTGCTCTCTTTGAAGATATACAGAATGCTTTGAAATTGATATTGAATGCTAAAGATGGCCGCCACAGGGGTTGTGAAAGTGTGTGTGTTCATGTGCGTGTGACAGGGACAATCCCTCGGAACGTCTCGGGAACCAGAAGAATGGCGTGAAGGATATCCAGAAGCACAAGTGAGTTACACGACGCGTCTTTCATGATGATCATTGTTGTCATAGCAACATGTCCTCCTCTTCCTCCTCCGACCAGGTGGTTTGAAGGCTTTAACTGGGATGGCCTCCACCAGGGAACCATGGACTGCCCCTTCACGCCAAGGGTGAGTGCCGGCTAACGTGGGCGGGCGGCATCAAAGGCGATAGCATGTTCAATTCACGCCCCCGTAATGGCCAAAGGACCAATCAATGCATGTTTAAAAATCCACTAACCTAACCCAACAAGAAATAACAAAAACAAGCACATCCTGTGATCCAGTGCAAAGGGCTCTGTTGAACAAAACGGGCCGTTTGAGGATGCCCCAAAAACTGCTGAAGTGGAGAGGAACATTAAGAACTCGTTTAGTGTCCTGTTTCAAATTCTGACCACGGTGACTTAAATTGTAAGTTCCCATCTTCAGTAGGAGCAGCCAAATTAGCATCTATGCTAGCTGGTTTGAGTTGCCCAGGAGTAAAGTCGACGCTGTTGTCTTGCCGTTGGCAGCATGTCATGGATTTCCTATTGGTTTCACACTGCCATCAGTCCTATTGAATTATACCACCATCAAATATGTTTTTTCCCCACATGCCTTTTAGTCACACTGCCACCAAAAGTATTTTGAAATCCTGCCATTGTCGAATACATGTTGAATTGACGTGTTAGTTTCACGCTGTCATCAGTACCGTGCTGCTTTCAGGCTGTACTCAAAGGCATGTATGTGCTTTTTGCCTTCAGGTGGACGGCCCGCTGGATAGCAGCAACTTTGACCACTTCCCCCTAGACGCAGAAGGCCCGCCCCCTGATGAGGAGTCGGGATGGGACCTGGAGTTCTGACGCAACAAGCAAACAGCAGGGAGGACCAAACCGGAAGTGGGTTTATTTTTAGGAACGGAAGGTCGTAGAGTCATGTGACCAACACCAGCGCGTTCAGAGGAGCTCGTGGATGCGCCCCAATCCCTTTTCATCACGAACCGGAAGTGGGCTATTTGTAGGGCTGTTTGACAGGGTTAGCATTGTGCTAGGGTTAGGAGCTTTGCATTCATTTTCAATGGGACTTCGGGTTACGGTTAGTTTCAAATTGTTTGAAATTAGGGTTCTAAACTAGAGTTAAGGTATCAAATTATGGTTTTAAATTTACATTATGAATTAAAAATTAGGTTATAAACTAGAGTTAGAGTTTCACAGTTGGGTTTTAAACTAGGGTTGGGGTTTCAAATTAGGGTTTTAAACTAGGGTTAGGGTTTGAAATTTGACTTTGATATTATTTCTTAAAAAGTGGAGGTTAATAAAAATCACATTATCGTACCGTCCAAAAACTGGATGGATGGATGGATGGATAGATGGATAGATAGATGTTAGGATTCGAGTTTAAAAAAAGGCTTACTCCTTTGATACTGTACTGTATATTTGGAGAGGAAGCACTGTGTCGTCCTCTACTGGCCAAAAAGAAAAAGAGATCTTGACATAAGAGACAACTTCAGACTACTTTACCTGGGTGTTTCTACAGCCAAAGACTACCTCAAGGGGGCTCTGTTGACTTTTTCCCCCGCATTTAACAACACGACCAGCTCACAGCTTCAACACATTTGGACTAAATGAGTTGGTTAAAGTACTCACAGTAGGGACGCACCAATCATCTGCTCTTGAGAAAAACTAAAAGTACAGACAAAAAAAAATTACTTGAGTACGGAAGTGAAAATAAATGTTTGAAAAATGTACAATACCCATTTTGATTACTTCATTGGTAACAAAAAAATTAGTTAATGATAATTACCTTACACTAAAGCTGGTGTTTTTAGATTTATAATATAACGCATTCATGATGACTGTACTCATTCTTATATCCCACATCATCAAAAACCTTTCTTAAATTAGACTAGGATGGGGAGTATCTTCATTCTCCCAATCTGATACCGTCGTCGTTGCTCCCTGGTTCACATTCCTCGTGTGCCGCTTTTACATTTTCCCTTCGGCCTTATAAGACCCCAAAATCTCAAACATTCAAGATATAATTTTGATCAAATAAGAAGTAAAAAAAAAAAAAAGAAAGAAGCACAGATATTAAGATATTGTATAAATGCAGAGAAAAAACAAGTGAGCAAATAACTGATTACAGTTGTTTTGTTTTTCTTTTCTTTTCTTTTTTATTCTTGGACATCACAGTCCTAAAGTAATAAAAATAAAAGTCACTTCTCAGCTTTGGAGTGAAGTTTAAAATAATAGAAAATCAATAAAATAACGATACACCAAATAAACACACAGCCTGCAGTGTCCGACGCTTGGCGTCCTCCAGAGTTCTCTGCCTGTCCAGCAAAAGCGCAACGAAAGCAAAAATGTGTCTTCAGAGTATACTAGCGAAGATGGTTTGTGCTCTTCACCGCTCACACTTGGCCTTCTGGTGCCGAACCCCGTCTTTCAAAAATAAAAATATTACTTAGAGACTGGAAAACTAAAATCGGCACATGCACCTAATGGGAGCTGTTGCGAACATAGAGAGCAAGTCTTTCTCTCATTGACTCTTGAATTGGTGTAATATTCACAATAAAAGTATTTCCTGCTTCTGTCAACGGAGTCAGCAGAGGGAGCCACCAGGTGTATTACTGTCATTGTGTGGTATTTGGAAGGAAGAGCCCATGCACATCCTTGCAAAAAAAAATCAAAAGAGAAAAAAAAAATGTCCATACATTGGTGCTTACAAACTGAAAGGCACAATCCAGTGACCTCCCCAATTAGGAATGAACATTTGATAGTCAAACCAACTCCCACAGTCCCTTCTACAAACTCTCAAACAAGTAAAAAGCAGTCAAAGTGATTGTCTTTCATTTGAGTGCCCAGCGGAATCCTGCACGGTGATTTTTTTTTTTAAGAAAGAGTCATTTACAGGTGATGCCTAAAGTTCCTTCATAAGTTCCTTCAAGATTCCCAAGCCCGGTGTCAGTTCTGGAACAACAACAGACGTGTCTTCTAGTCTTCATGCAGTCCTTCTGTTTCACGAGACAGAAACCATCAGAGTTCATAGGTCATCTTCGGCAAGCTGGGCTAAGTTGCTCGGGCGTCGTCCAGCTGAGGGACCCGAAAATGGAGCCTGGTTTCCAGAATCCGCTTGACCCCTCCGGTAGCCGTCGCCTACCCTCTGCGCGGAATAGGGAACATTTGTCACACTCTAAAGTTCAATACCATTTATTGAAGTTATCATTAACTCATTCGCTGCCATTGACGGCTATAGACGTCAAAAATTCATTTGAATTATTTCTATTTAACAGAGTATGAAAACCTAGGATTTTTTTTGTACATTTAGAACAGATGTAAAATTTGTGATTAATCGTGAGTTAACTAGTGAAGTTATGCAATTAATTACGATTAAAAAATGTAATCTTAAAAAAAGTAAATTAATCAACTTTTTTTTAAAGAAAAGATGATTAAAAATTAGGGGCGTCAGGCGATGACAATTTTTAATCGTAATTAATCGCATGACTTCACTAGTTAACTCACGATTAATCCCAATTTTTATACCTGTATTAATACAATAAAAAAATTCGAGGTTTTCAAACTCTTGTTAACAAAAGTGGGAAAAAAATGTAAAACTAATAAAAATAGTTAAAATGAATTTTTGACGTCTATAGCCGTCAATGGCAGTGAATGAGTTAACTTTTCAGCGCAAGTGAAACCTTTATTGCCATTCCCTGTTTGTAAAAATGTTCATATTTATGTACACGTGAAAGAAAGCAATGCAATGTGTGCAGCCTCAGTGTGAAGTTCCTCCTATTCACCCAAGGCCACGTATGGGAAACAATTATCTGCTTTTGATAGGCATCGCTTACCCACTTCCTCGCAGCCTCAGCCTGCTTCCTGTTTGTTATGTACTAAGCCATTCCAGCTTGAGTCAAACGAGAACACGGTGGACAACTAACCCTGTTACACCCGAGCCCTACAGAGTTGCTGATGGTAAAGTAATACTCAACAACAGAAAGCTTGAAATTCGATTTAAAAAAAATGTTTCCCTACTTTGTATTGGTAACATGATTAAAAATTGATATTCAGGATATGGTCGGGCTGCTGCGAAAAGTCTCTAAAGACTCACCAGCTGCTCCACCATTCTGCTGCTTGAGTACTGAAATATGTTGTTTATGCGCCGCTTACTTTTTCTGTCTCAAAGTATTGCATATCTTTCTATCATTATTGCCACAATGTTTATGTGCATTGCTCTCTCAAGCCCACTTTTCTCTCTCTGTATCCATCATGGCTGGGTTGTGTTCAAAATGTCTTTCCGCCCAGGTGGGTGTGTTTAAATAGGGTTTCATAATATGGAGAATGGGACTGTGGTTTAAAAAGTGCTTTCAGAGAAACTTTGCAGTGAATTGAAGAAGTGCAATATAAATAGCCATAAATTTAATACAAAGTTCAAGCAGTACTCATATCTAGTTTCTTTGTCAACCAACGGGGGGGATTTCGTAGGAGTTTAAAAAAATGTATTAGGAGTCCCTGATTTGTTTCGTTAGTTAGTTTACATGCATAAACACATTGCCATCCCACTGTTAAGACATTTAATTTATTATACTGATTAGAATCCCTTAAGGGGAGATTCAACTCACACTCTGCTGGGTATTGTGTGTTGCACAACCTCACATGGAACCAAATGATGACAATCATGCAAGGAGAGATGTCAGCTTTAAAGGGGCAAAGCGCAAACAATGTTGCACCTTTTGAGCTGGGAAATGGGGAGGGTGCCTTGCTCAAGGACAACTTGATCTCGCCAGTGGTTCTTAACCTGGGTTCGATCGAACCCCAGAGGTTCAGTGAGTCAGTCTCAGGGGATGGGCGGAGGTCAAGGCGCACAATCGACTCATATGACCCGCTTGGTCATCATTGGCTGCAGATGATCTGTGATGCAGGGAATTTGATGCGTTTAGTAGTCGACTTGTGACTGTTGTGATGGTATGTCGTGTGATTTCTTTGTTATTGTAATCACTTAATTAAACTTAAACTATGTTGAGCAAAAAAATAATAATGGCCGGACGAATATGTGCAATATGAATTCTCGTGTATAATGGAACGTATGGTGTTCCACAGGGTTCAATTTTAGGGCATCTGCTTTTTTCAATGTATCTGCTGCCCCGAGCAAAACTAAAGGAACACTTCCTTAAGCTGCATGGAGATAATACAAGAACACAATGCTTTCTGAATTCAAAGTGAAGAGAGGCAGACCCAATGAAAAGGCTTACTCTCCCTGTTCATTTTGTTCACCAGTAAACAGTAACTTTTGGAAAAAAATAAAAATCATATTTCCCAACAAAGAAGCGTTCAGTACATCCAAAAAAGTTAATAACCACTGCTTTAATCTCTTCCCTAAACTTTACTCTTTTTTTTGAGGGGGGGGGGGGTAGTGTGAACAGGAGAATATGGCCCTACCTGTGCAGTTTGTGTGGTTGGTGTGCACAGCCCATTTGAAACGGCGGGCGAATCAGATAAGGTCAGCTGAACGTGCGATGGAGAAATGGAGTCAGGAGGGTACGGCCGGACCAGAACACGCTGCAAATGCAAAATATTGTGTTCAAGAGGGAATCAAGGTCAGAATAAAAATGACTTTATGTTAAACACAGGTGAGGTAACCTACATCCTGCAGTAAGTAGGTTTCACTGGGTCCTCGAGCCGGGCCTTGACTGGGGAGATGAAGGGCGGGCAGGGACGTGTTATGAGAATGGAGGGAGGGCAGCCTGTGGCGATCAATGGAAGCGGAGGAGTGAGGTCTCAGGGCACTGGTGGTGGACACGGGCGGTCTCATGCAGCGACCCAAACTATTGGACTTGCTTTCTCGCCGCTGGTACTCAATAGGTGACTGTAAGGCTGAAAGAAAAATATTTAAAATGGCTTTTTAAGGGTATTTTTTGTGGGCGTATTATACATGGGATTTTACGGTCATAAAAGTTCTGGGCTTTTCTGTGAGTTTCCATTGGACTGACGCCACACACTTAAAGACCTTCTTGAAAGCAATTTCCCTCCTCCCATGATGCATTAGTGCTCATATAAAGTGAATTACACCAGAGCTAAAACATAATTATGAGTGTAGGCGTGTGAGGCTCACCATTGAGGAAGTTGCGTTGTGTCTCTAAGATCTGAAGAACGTCGTTGACCCAGGCTCGGCACGTCTCCGGGCAGGAAGCCAGCAACTGGAAGCGCACTACGCTCCCATCAGGATTGCGCGAAGTCAACACAAAACGTGCGTCATCACCTTCCGCAGCGGGCTCCACCCCCAAGCAGCTCACCTGGAACACAGCCCATGTCAGAACTCCGCCATGTTGACTTTTATGGAATCAACTAGGTTCAGCCCATTTACCATTTTTCCTAAATGGGTTTTCTGAGTTTTCTCTGTCCCTGATGGAGTGTTTAGACCAAGGGATGTCACTGATGTTATATATATCTCCGAGGTTCCACTATATGAATAGCAAAAATAAATACAAAAATAAAAACGCCATTCAAAAAATAAAAATAAATATAAAAATAAATGTGGAAATAAATTTAAAAAATAAATATATAAAATAGAATTAATTATCAACCAATAAAAACTCCTATATATTTTTTCATGCTGCAGCATGCTGTCAGCATGAAATGTGTCATGAAATTATTTAAATGAGGGGGCGGTCCTAAGTGTTTTTTGGGTTGGATTATTTTGATGACGCGTTTCAAACTGACAGCGTCTACAGCATGAAATAAATAAATATGAGAGCAGATCATTTTTATTCATTGATTGATCCTTAATTCTATTTATATATTTGTTCATGTATTTATTTCCACATGTATTTTTATATTTATTTAAAATTTTTGAATCTCGTTTTTAATTTAAGTGTATTTTGTACTTTTATTGATATTATTATTATAGTTGTTTTTAGTTTCATTTATAATTATATTTTTGAATTATAATTTTTTTAAATTTGTATTTATTTTCACTTTTATTTACTTATTTTGTGTGTTTGTTTGTTTTGTTTTTTGGGTCCTCCATACTTAGAGACTAGTTATAGCTATAGATAAATAAAGTTGACTTGACTGAACCTAATGAATGAAGAGTTGTTTCTCATGCAAGCACTTACCTTGATGCTGCTTTTAAAGATGTACCCAGGAAGTGAGAAGCCCTTCTTCCTGTCAATGGGCTCACTGAAAATGACCAGCTGCTCAAACAGGAAGATCCGTCTTTCCTTGGCTCGGGACAGGAAGCCACTGTCCTGCTCAGTAACGGTGAAGGTGTCCTGCTGGAGCAGCTTCCCCTGGGCTGTGATCTTCCCCTTGTACCCATACCACAACAGAAACACAAGAAAAAGAGGAAGCGGTTGTGCTATAGTTAGCACAAGCACTGTGTTTTTTTTGCCTTTTGACTTGCAATCCAAATCCTTGGGACTTACCTCAAAGCCTTGGAGTCGGCCCACATTCATCATGTCATTGCAACGTTTTGGCACAAAGCACATCACTTCTTCTGCTTTCTGTTTAAAATGCAAAAATAAAAGAGCTGAAAGTAAAAACAAAACACAACCTTAAAGCTTTATAGAGCAGAACACTCACCTCCAATTCCTCTGTGTCCATCCCAGCTTTGGTGTAATACTTCAGGAAGTCCTGCTCAAACAAACACAGCATGGTCACCAGAACATTCCAGTTTTGCCACTCAGAGGTGATGGCATCTGGACCAACTTTCATGGGTTCTAAATGCACCATTTGTTTGATAAGTACAAGTTGTTTTTTTAGCAAAAATCTTCATATCAGAACTAAAAGGAAGTTCACTAAAAGTCCATGCGGTTTATATGCGCACTCACTAGACACCTTATTAGGACCACCACGCTGTATCTGATTTAGGCCCCGTCCAGACGGAAGCAGAGTTGGTTCCTCAAACAAATCTCGTACACACAGAAGCATTTCAAGACTTGCGTGTGTCCAAAAGAAGACACTGAGGACGTTTGTAACGGCTGTAATGTATATGCCAAGTCTGGAGTGGCGCTGTAGCGCAGCCACAGGGAATTAACGGAAAGCGTAGAAGAAGAATCAATCTGCGACAATGAGACAGTCGTCATCGAGCTGCGACCATTACGTAATCGCTGGAGGAGTATCCTGCATAAGGTGTCCAGACGGACGCGTACGGGGCGCTTATTGAAATCTTTCCACTCTGGAGCCCGGTTTCAAAAGTGATAGGTTTCAAGCTCCGAAACCTTAAACTGTAAGAAACTTGTGAGGATACATTGAAACTGGCTTTCGTGTGGACGGGGCCTTACAAAGAAAGTAGGAACTTTATTTGGAATTTGAAATTTCTGACTCAAATCTAATTCTGTTCACCTTGAGCAGCAGCTGGTACTTCATGATCCTCTGGACAGGTTTGATGAGCAGGTCATTGAGCTGCAGCCTGTGACCCAGCTGCTGACGCAACTCCTGGAAGCAACAAAAATAAAGTGGACACAACCACAGTGACACCCTTGAATGTGACACGTAAACACAGCAGAAAATGATTGTGTTCAGTTTTATTTTTAGTTATCAGTTTGTCTTGTGTCACAGACAGTCATAGGTGCAACGTATTAAATGTAACGAGTGAAGCATTTACTTTATCATTGAAGTTGAATGGTTGAATGGCTTATATGAGGACCCCCCCCCCCCGCTCCCCACACTCTCTTAGCTTTAGTTGCTATTTGAAAACACAATTTTGAAGTATATTGTGTCTTCTTTTTTTCCTTTTTTTTTTTACAGTAGACAGTTCATTAAATAGAAGTAAAATACATCTCTGTATTAAAGACAAATTAGTATATCTACATTGATTTTTTTTGTGTCCACTTAGCAAACACAATAATCATTTTTTAAATTCCTGTTTGAGAATGCAGGTGAAGTAAACCGACTCATATTCAGATAACTCCAGCATTAACATGCACTGTTAATCATCTTCAGGTTACGCATTCTTTATTATAAGCTGTTCTTTTTTTTATACATAAACTGAAAGTGAAGTGACAAAATTATACTAATTCCCACCTTTTTCTAAGGGAAACATTACACTTTTAATTCCCACCAAATCTGAGGCATTAATTGCGCCGAAGGTAACCCTAACCTAAACACAATAGTCTGTTAAAAGAGTGTGAGCTACTCACCTCAAAGTAGGTTTCAATGTACTCTGAGACAATGTGCTCTGACTTGGGTTTGTTCTGACAGTACACCACATACATATGCAGACGCCTCTCCTGCAGGGCAAACAAATGGAGTATTGGGTCAAACTTGATTCAAACGTGTCTGAAAGTGAAACTAATGCGTTTCCCAATGCTTTACTGTAATAGGAGAGAAATTATTCAACTGAATTGCAAATACTGAAATGATATATAGTATGTAAAACTTGCAACAACAACAAAAAAAAAAGACTCTTTGTGATTTGTTTCTGAGAAATGAAGCAAATAGCAGCCACTCTTCTGTGACAAATGGACTTTTGGTGGTGGGGTTGTACTGAGAGTCCTAATGGAGTGTCTAGGTTATGTTTAATTTGCTTAGCTTAGCTCGTGTGTAACCGGAGCCTTTTTAGAGCCCGTCGACAGCATCAGGCTGTACCTAGCAACAAGCTTTGTTACTTAGAAACCGCTGAGCTGCTCCACCTGAATATGGACGTCTTGCAACACGGCAATGACCAGGATTGTTTTTTTTACATTTGTAAGTATGCTACGATGAGCGTTTGCGCATGCACACATGCTGCATTTTGGTGACGCAGCTCTTGCAGAAAGCAGACTGGACCCCTCTGCTTTTGATTAGCTCGCCTCTGCTTGTTTTCACAGCATGACACCAGGCTCAGATTTAGTTTCTGTACTCGAACCGCAAGTCGATTTTCTCACCTACTGAGCCTCGTCGGTTTGTTTCAAGTGTTACGGAGAAGCGACTTCATCATCAGACAGAGACGAATTAATCAGTGTCAGTGTCCTGTCGACATGTGTTACCACTTAACCAATACAAACAAATCCAATTTCGGAATTCAGCGTTAGTCCGTGACTCTATAGCAGTCCAAACTCTTTCATGCAACACAAAATACATTTCAAACTTACAGCAAAGATAGGGAAGAAGTTTCAGTTGCTGTTTTTTGGGCCCTTTTAAATTGCACATTTTTTTATTCATAATTCATTAAGTGGAAGTGAACATCTACATGGAATGCCTAATATATAAGTCATGTGAAGAAGGAGCTAAGACAGGTAAAGATTTACTTGTCGATCTGTTCCTACTCTCACCTATGGTCACCAACTGTGAATCATGACCAAAAGAACAAGATCACGGGTGTCTGGGCTCTCTCCCTTAGCAATAGGGTGAGAAGCCCAGTTATTCAGGAGGGGATCAGAGTAGAGCCAATGTTCCTCTGCATCAAGAGGAGCCAGAGAAGGCGGCTCGGGCATCTGGTTAAAATGCCGCCTGGATGCCTCCGATAAGAAGCCTTAATGAAGTCCGAGGACACGGTGGACAAACTGTCACCCAGCTGGGGTGGAAATGCTTTGGGATTCACCCAGAAGAGCTGGACGAAGTGGCTGGGGAGAGGGAAGCGTGTTGCCCCGTAACCCGACTCAGATAAGCAGAAGAAAATAAATGGATGGGATGGATCGAAATGCAGGCATAATCACAAAAAGAGTGTACGAGTCAATTCATCATTCATGAAGCTCAAACTGACAGTCCTATCAAGTCAACGTCAATCTTAACCAAAACAGGAAGCACAAACTCACCATAATAAAAGCAACCGTCGTCTTAATCGAATGGTAACTTCAAGATAACATCTGCTGGATATTCTCCTTCTTACCTCACTACTTCATTTCACTAAAAAGTGCCTCGTAAATCCAAAGCGCACAGAGTTAATCCATTGATGCTGGCTGAAATAAGCTCTCGTGAGGTGCGCTGGCGGCTCAAACTCTTGGGTACCACTTTATTATCAACAGACTCCCTGTATGCATTCTTAGCTCTATGTACCCACTGCATGTGTGTTGTGTGTCTGTGTGTGTGTGTGTGTGTGTGTGTACACTTCAGCAATACTCACGTGTTTAATGAAAAGCTGACCCAGTCGCTCTGGCTCTGCCACACACTTCTCCAGCTCTCCCAGGAAGTAACTACAGAGGAAACACAAACATACACACATGCATGTAATCATTCCTGAGCCATTGTTCCTTTGTCTTCCACTTAACGCAACGCAGCAGGCGGGAGGAAAGAAAATTGAGAGCTTACTCTTTATGCCAGTCAAATATTTGGTGAATGTTCCCAAAAACAATCTTGTCTTTTCCCTTCATGTCCTCCGGTATACCTTTCGAGTTCATTGTGGCCATGTAGCCCTGCAAGAGAACGACACAAATGCTAATGTGCGCTCACATTTTCACTATAATTATGTGACAGTACTTTTTTAACTCCTGGACACCAAACCCCAACGGTTAACTTTACCATACTCCAGTCAAGTTTGTGGGCAAAATCGCCTGATCCTACACTAACTCTCACCCCCTAACCCTAACCCTAATTACCGGTTAAGTTAAGCAGAAAATTGAACTCAAATTAAAACTAAAACGCTTGTCATGGCAAAAGTAGCGTGCATTTCTTTTTCATGCAAAATTCATTTAAAATCACATATATGTGAACATGTGATAAAAAAATAACCCTGCAGCAATAACACATCAGCATATTTCTTCCCACATGATGCTATACTTTCCGAAGACGACAACCTCTGTATGAACTAAAGTATTTGAAGCTATCTGAGGCAGCAGAAGAGGCACTGCCTTGATGCTCCCCCAATCTCATAATTCCTCAAATCTGTTTCAAACTGGAGACAGCGCCGGCTGGAGAAAAATGCCAAAATTGTGATGATAAGGATTTCGAGTTCTTTTAGCTTTACCTCCACTATGAGGCCCAGGTCTGCTACATAATGCTTCTCCGTCTCAATAAGCTCCCTCAGTACGTACCTGAAAAGAGATAAATGTCACGTGCATGTCTGAGTTCATTTTCACAGTGCCAGAACCTCGAATCGCTTTCACCAGGTCGTGTGCTGTGCTCACTAAAGAGCAAACTTATGCAACAGTCCCGGAAAGCAGAATGTTATTCATTTAGAACTACTGTAAATCATGTTCAGGTCTTGTGTACATGTAAAAATTGCTGTGGATTGCTGTATCTTGATCCATTCTGGGAACTCGGAAAAATTGAAAAGCATAACACGTGAGGGCGCTCAAAAGAACACATTTTGTTACAAAATGGAAGCAAAGAAAATTCATGAATGAATGAACTAATTACCATGTATGGCATAAAAATAAAGTTACCTCAAGGTATCTTATCCTCTGCAAACAATCAACAGAAACTGCTGTTGCTATTTCATCACCAACAGATGCCTCAAACATGAGTAATACCTCAAACATGACCAAAAATCAGCCCTTTTAAGTAAATCCCGGCAAGGACACTGCTAAACACATCCTTGGCATGATGAAGTGAGTCTTTCCAGTCAAAACTTTACCACAACATTGCACAGAGACTCAGCTCTGCTTGAATTTTATTGGATCTCAGCACTGCATTCAACACGGTCTGTTACACTGAACTACTTGGCTGACCGGAAAACGGCTTGAATACATTGCCTGAATTAGAAGTTAAGCATCTGTGCAGACAAAATGTACTTCCCAAAAACATCATTCGACGCTCACTTCAATGATCACGATGACTTCAATTCACGACACAATTATAAAATCACTATAGATTTCTTTAAAAAGACGTGATTTATTGTGTCTTTAAAACGTACTTAGAGATGACATTTCTTATCTAACTAATGTGTGATGAGTGATTTAATTCTGATATCAGTTGCTTGAAGTTAATAATTCCACAGTTGGTTTCATGACGGAGCATTTGAGCCACAGTGAAAAGACAAAAGGCTATGTGGAAAACAATACTGGTAAATGAATAAAGTTGTAATATCAGTGTTAGGCGTATAAAAAATGTTATGTCATGAAAATAAAGTGTGTTTTTCTTCACAGTAAATGAGTGACACATTACCCAGAGAGTTTCAGAAAAATCAGTTTTGTTTGTTTTGTTTCCAAAACCTTGAACTTTTAATTCACACAAAAATCAAAAAGCACAGGTACTTAATGCTGTGGTTAGCATTTCCTATTAGCGAGAGGCTTTACCCAGTTCAGCAAACGAGGCTAGCTATCTTAGTGAAAGTTTAATTGTGCAAATCTTCCGTTGGTCAGATCAACTGCATCAAATTATGATTAGAAGAATATGAAACAGAATTGTAGTAGTCTGTTCTGATAAATCTGCTGCCATGGCAATATTTCACTCATCTTCTTTTGGTTCGCCATCATATACAAGCTAGCGGTCACCTCTAGCTTCCAAACTACGTTAATGCTGCTAGGTTTGTGGGTTTGCACGCATAGCTATAAAATAACATGTCACAACAGTCCTGTGCTATAGGCTACTAGAGATGGGAAGTTTGGTACACCTCATGTAACAATACATTCGAATGGACTGAGATTTTTTTGCCACTTAGCAGTAAGGTCAATTGACTTTGATAAAATGTTTGAACAACTTTACCGATTAAGACTTTCGAACGATTTAGCAGTACGTTCGAACGACATAGCCCAATCAAAAATGTTTCCACACTTCCGTAGTATACAAAAATTCAAGGAATAAACCATCCAAAGTAGTTGTCTTTTAATACTGATTATTTTGAAATAAATCAGATTATCCAGTACACTAAAAAAAAATGCAGTTTTTGCTGACAAGCAAAATAGAGAAATCATTTTGAGAGAGGAAATATTTGTAGTGAACTGTGACCGAACATACTGCGGGTTTGGATGTTGGATAGAAAACCTACAAGCTTTTCTCTAGCGCGCTCCTCCGTTCCTCTTCGGTCTCAGCTGCTGAAGACCACTGGCTGGAGGTGTCGTCCATTAGGATGGAGCCGCTGTCATCTGGTACAACAGAGGTGGACTGAGTGTCCAGAGTGTCCTGAGGACGCAGCCACAGGAAGACATTCAGAAGTGTAAATCGAAGGTGGCACACCATTATTGCGGCATCATGTGGCAAATAATGTTCATGAGCGGCGGTAAAGAGCGGGCGGTGCGCGATAATGACGCAGGTTGCTAAGGTGATGAGAGTCAGCGGCGACACATGAGGAATTGAACGATAAGAAGATCTGACGGAGATAGTCACTGTTATAGATCAGTCAACATCACTTGAGAGAGACGGAAGGCAGAAGATGAGGCGATAAGCGTGAAAAGTTAGTAGAGGAGCTGACAAATGAAGCCGTGGAGGGACTTGATTGAGTTTTGACTTAGGAAGATGAGCCAAATAATTACAGCACAGCCGTACAGTGGTGATTTATGACCTCATAAATGTTATTTTTCTGTTTACCATCTGGCCATTCGCGCCCATATGCAATGCATCACGAGTATTGTATGTTTTGATTTTATGACGCAGCATTTATAACAACATGTTCTCCTTTGGCTGTAAATGTATAAAGAGTTGACGCAAAGTCGCTTTGAACTGATCGACTGTGCACATGCTTTTTCCCTGGAATTGACAATTTCCTGTCTAAGAGTGTGTATGTAAAATATGCAAATTTGTGCTAAATCGATACTGCTTGTTTTTTTATAACATATTTCTCCATGACAGAAATAATCCTATCACAAAACGATTCCTCCATTTTTAGACATTGGCGTATTTATGTTCCTCTGACGTTATAAACCTAAATCTACAGCTGTCCGACTTCACCAAAATCCATGAGAACCATCTTCCAAATCAAGCAGAACCTCCCAAACTTAAACACACCACACGCAAACTTGCACGCACACACCCCAGAAATATACAAGCAATCCCTCAGAAATAAATAGAGACAGAAATATGAGTCGGAAGAGGAAACTAAGGACAGGACATTTTCTTTTTTTTCGCCTTATGCCACATTCCAGTGAAAAGTGTGTGTGCAAGAGCGAGCAAGAGGAGAAGTGCGCAGCAGGAGACAGAGAGGCTCCACAGAGACCACGACTCCCCTGGCTCGTTTTGCCCCACCAGGAGAGCTTCACACAGGCTGACAGGTCGTCCTGGCTCCCTGATCACATCCAGATGTGCTGTGGCGAAGCCCACAGGAAGAATAAGCCCCGTCTCCCTTGGGTGCATGTTTTGTTTTTCAGCCAGGAAGACCATAAATAAGGAACGTTGTATCTCTACGATACTGTGAGACCAACCTCCCCCCCCCCCCCCCCTCTATATCTATGTTCAAAAGTTTAAGTGGAAACAAAGATTTTATCCTCAATAACTAAAATCATCACTGTTATGGCTGGCTGGTGTTGGTTATATGCGGTCTTTCTTCATTCCGTATTTTTCTACCATTTATCAGGCATGCGGTCCAGATACGATGAAGTCATTCAAATATCTCTGTTAGTGACGGTTGGTGGTAGCACCGATCATTTGGCTTGGAAGACGATCCTGTTAAGGAGTCGTTTGTTTCACATGCTCTCATTATGTCAGTGTCTGGAAAAACGCATTTGAACCGCTTTGTTGTCGGCATCCTTCGCACGCCAAAGACGGCTTTGACCATATCTCCCAATAACAGTACCATTTATTTCCTCTCGGTAATGCATTATATATTTTGTTGTGTTGTAATGTGGGTCAAAATGACTGTACAGCCTGTTCCTCAGGAAAACCATTCAAAATGAGTCATCTGTTGCGCCAACTTCCTTTTGAAGGGTTTTTGTTGCTTAACAGCGCAATAGCAAAATGTTCCATTGACTGAGAAACAATAAGCATTACACACCACACACTTTCTGAGGAGTGTGTACGTGTGTGTGTGTGTGTGTATGTGTGTGTGTGTGAGGGGACGTGAAGGGATTAGATTAGAGACAATAGTGTGTTGAAAAGAGGAAAAGCAACAATGCATTCATGCTGCGTGTACGGTCTGTCAGACGAGAGGATGAGACAAAAAGCACAGCTGTAAAATAACTGATCCAACACATAATTGAATCTACCTCCACCTCTCTCCTTCTCTTTTTAAGATTGGCAGACCAAAGCATTGACCTCACCCTCCTGATGTAATCTTATTAGGGCCTTTTGATGTGTTGCTGAGACACAAATTAGAACATGTTTTGCCTCCGGGGCTCAGATCTTTTTCTTTTTTTTCCCCGCTGGCTTATATGCAGACATTGTCGACTCATCTATGATCCAAAGTGAAAACCTAACAGAGCTGCTGGCATGTTTGATGGAGACATGAAAGCATTCTTTTTTTTTTTTAAAGCATGCAGCGTTCTTTGTGAATTCTGAATTTGAGTCATGCATCACGCAGGTTGCACCCTAACATTACTCCATGTGGCCCTCTTGCACATTGATGTGTCAGCGAGTAGGGAAGGAAATCGAAAACTGGTTACTTTTTGAGAACTGATTCCCAGTAATTATTTATTTGCCTGACTGATGATTCCGCGTATCGATCGATTTAGAAAAAGAAGAGAAAAAAAAACTTGGCAGACAGCGTGGCCGCTTATAGCAAAATCTTTCTCAGCCTTGATTGGGCTCGCGTCAAAGGTAGAATGATGAAACAGCGAGGATATTTTGCAAAAACAGGTCAAATGTTCTTTTTTACAGAACAATTATTTGGTTTATGTCTAAATTTATTTTGGATCCAGCATGTTAGATTAGGCCTCTTTGGCACAGAAGGAGATACTGTAGATAACATGAGCTAGGCTATTGTGTTGTTCTTACCTTTATTCTTGATGCATATTGCACACATATCTAGTTGAAACCAGTTTTGAACATCGGGTCACACATTGTCACATTGACTAGGCAGAGTCGCCCCGCCATGTGGGTGGGCGGCAAATAGATTAGACCTTCTTCTGCACTAAGAGAAAAAGGCTCCACAGCTGTGTACTGTGAAGATTACCAAACGGTTATAGCCAATGTGCCATACATTGGGAAATGTATCCAGTGGGAAAAAACAAAAAAAAACAAATCTATACCTAATGAATTAAAACAGGGCTGATATATTTATTTACAGTCTTTTAATTGGTTCTACTGTTTGCTGCTTTTTAATGTAGTGGTTTTATTGTTGTGTTTTATGTTTTACCCACTGCAGCACTTTGAGGTTTGATTTCAAATGTAAAGTGCTTCACAAATAAAATGTATTAAATTATTATTATTATGATATCCTGGCACAAATGATGAAACTCAGAAGCTCTCCTTTGAATGTTCTCAGTCTCAGTGTTTAAATTTGTTGTACCCATTGAGCCTACAAACTCTTAGCTTTTTGGTCTGAACACATTTTGAGAACTAATTTGCCTACTATCCCCTGAAGGCTACATTACAGATCATATGTGCACTCCTGCATAGTTTCTAGCCACAAGCAGTTAAATGCATATAACCTCCTGAATAAATGCACTTACGCATGACCATCTTTAAATTGGCTTTATATTGGCATTAGGGCTCATTTTATTATTTGTTGTGTATAAGTATGCCATTGTTGATAATTTATGATTTTATGAGGATAATGGCATCAGAATGTTAAAATTCTTATCAAATGCCATCCTTAATGTGTTTGGGGCTCAACATATTTCAGTGCATTGTGCATTTGTCCTTCTTTGTGTGAGTTTGTTTTCCGCTTCATAAATGAGCACTGCCACCAGCAATAGCGTTAGTCACTACACATTTTACTAGAGGGCCATGGCGACAAAGAGCAATTATGTCTGGGTCCTCACTGAGAATAGAGCCCATTTCAAATGTCGTCTACAACTGTTTGCTAAAATGCAATTTAACTCATGCTCCTCATTTCACACACTTACGCAACTTCTGCTTTGATTTTACGACAAGATGTTACAAGGTGGAGTATTTTATGGAGACAGACCTGCGTGTGAGGCAGAGACGTGCAGCCAATCAGTGAATCGGTTATGTAACCGGGGGACTGAAGTGTCGCCGGCGACAGATCCTCAGGGCTCGCCAGGCCCTCTTTCCACTCCTGCTGTGTGCAAACACGCATCCATGGGTCAGAAAAAGAGTGTTACAGGTCTTTAGAAGCCACAATGAATTTAGTCATAATCATAAAATGATTTAATTTCCAGTTGAAATATAAACTTCTACTATACGTGTTTTAATGCAGTGGTTCTTAACCTTGTTGGAGGTACTGAACCGCTATGCGTATTCACTGAACCCTTTATTGAAAAACAAATGCAACTTAAGGCAAATCGTGCAGTATGGACCCTGACGCCCATCACTCAGCTCAACTCCATATTTAAAGAGCACTTTAAAACAACTACCGCTGTTTTCTTAAGATGCAATCCAGGGGCAGCAGATACAATGAAAACAGCAGAGGCCCCAGAATTGAACCCTGTGGAACGCCATACGTTCCATTATACATGCCTATTCAAATTGCACATATTCGTCCGACCACTTTCTTTTTTTTGCTCGACTTAGCTAGTATGAAGGGATTATAATAACAAATCACAACGTACCATCACAACTGTCAAAAGCCGACTAATGAACACACTGATTGGAAGAGGTGTGGCTCAGTGGTAGAGTGGTCATCTCCCAACCCAGAGATTGTGGGTTCGATCCCATGCCATTGTGGCCATGTCGAAGTATCCTTGTGCAAGATACTGCACCCCCAAGTGCTCCTGATGTTGCATCATCAATAGGTGAATGAGTAGTTGAATATAAAGTGCTTTGAGGGCCTTGCAAGGTGCAAAAGTGCTATATTAATGAAGTACCATTTACCAAATTCCCTGCGTGGTCACCTGCATCCAATAATGGCCAAGCAGGGAGTATCATCACAAATCATATGAGGCGAGTGTGTGCCTTGACCTCCGCCGAACCCCTGAGACTCACTGACTGAATCAAACCCAGGTTAAGAACCAGTGCCTTAATGTATATGTAATATGTTGATTAATGTCACCTAAAATGGTAGAAAAAACCCTACAATCATTAAACTAATACAAAAGAAAAGTTGAGCTCCTTTGCTCGTTTGCACAGTAAATATCAAATGTCAATTGACCTTTCGCAAAGCACAGCAATCAGCATCAAAATATTTCACACAGAGACCGACAAGTCCTGCATAATTAATCATATTATAATTTGGGAGCAAAGCTCAGCTTTTTGATATACACAATGTCTACAATCTTTTCACACCAAATTCATTTAACTTCAGTCAGCATTGCTAATGGTAAAGGAAAACCCATGAATATGGACAGTGCTCTCCTTCACTCTCTGTAAATGTCCAAATGAATTTTCATGAGAATGAGCTGAAAGACCCACACATCCATTGCCATTAGTCCATAATTACATTTCACTATACATTTCAGTTTTTTAGTTAAAGACTGCATCTTTACTTATGTTGTCAAGTATAGATTAAACAAAAGCACCATGAACATAATTTTTTTTTTTAATAATAATCCCCTGCTCACCAGTTCTGTATGAGTGACAGGCAAGATGGTAAGAGGCTCATCAGGCCTCAGGGAGCCGCCCAGATCTTGGCTTTGACTGTGGGACGGAAGAGGAGGCGGCTTCCCCTCCAGTTTGCGAATCTGACGCTCCCCTTTGGCCGAGGCCCCGGCACTGAGCTTGCGAACAGGGTTTGTCAGCCATTTCTTCAGGGTGCTCACAGAGCGCTTGGAGCCGGGCGAGCTGGGGGCCGAGCTGCTTGAAGCCAGTGGAGGCAGGGACGCCACAGAGGTCGAGATGCTACCCTCGCTGCCTGGCGCCGAATACGAGTCTGTAGAAAGAGCCAAGAAAGCAGAAGTTATAGCTACACACGGGGCTCTAGGAGGAAATAAAGGTACATCATAATCATCGCGCAAACTTACTCTCCATGTTCACTGCACATGAATCAGTAAATCAGTAAATCAATAAATCGTGGAGCGTCAGTACGAGCATTTTGTAAATGCCCACTGAAGCAAAAATGAGGGCACTGGCGAAGGTCGCTAGGAGGTGGCTGGAGGACTGGAAGTGAAGGAGAAATAAAAACAAAGAGTGGATATATAAAAATAGCCTCCCCCCCCCCCTTCCCCCGAAGACACAGCTGTTCTCCTGTGAGCTGACTCTGTTTACAGGAAGCAGACCATTTTTAGTTTCAATCCAATCGTGTCACCGGATGAAAGGTAGAAGAATTTTTCAGAAGACATGCAGTGTGATGACCAAAACACTCCAGAGACATTATGATGTCAGACGTACAAAGGAAGTGACCCTGAGGTCATCGGGGAACCACACATCTACTGTACTTTGATTCATTCCAAAAAAAAAAGGATGTTTTCTTAGGACTGTTTTTTTTTGTTTGTTTGTCTTGTCCCCCAAGTCCATCCTGCCCCATTCCCTCCAAACCCAACTGCCTTCCTCAACTCCAGTGTAATCAGCTCTTCCTCCATGTGTGTCCAACCATGCTACACATCAATCTTATTAGCCCTGACCTGAGTTTTGACCCTTCATCACTCCTTTCCCTACAGATGGAGAAACACTTTCCAGCTGTTTCTAAAAGGAGCTTTTTCAAGAATTTTTGAAACTTTTGCCTATTATCTTTTCAGTCTAAACACAGTGTCCTTTTGAAAGTGCAAGCAAATTTTTTCAGGAATGTTAGAGCACACGGCTTGATAAAGCTGAACGTACACTTAATGTGACCAATGGAGACACCGTACTCGCACAACTCAAATTCCAAGTAGTTATTCGAGTAAACTTTAGGATTAAGTAGTTGGTGAGCATGTGCGTGGTATGGACACAATATGCAAATGACAGAAACAGTTCACACAAGGTGAATGTGAGCGTGAATGATTGTCTTTCTCTCTGTGTGCTCTGACTGTATAGAAAAGGGATAGATGGAATTGACTATGTATTTGTTACAGTAAACGCTATTGGTAGCGTCAAATGAGAAATATACGTAGATTACTGTAGTCCCTTCTATTTAAAATAACAACCTTTCCACACTTGTTCGTAAAATGCCGTGAATAACACGCACCCGTGTATAATAGGCACCCCCCAAAAAGATATAGTTAAAAAGCTGTTTTTTCTCCTGTTTTTGTGCAAGATACGCAACCCCCCCCCAAAAAATTTTTTTTTCGCTGGCATCCTTTATAATCAAAAAGATTAAAAACTTGCCAATAAAGTGAAAATGATTTTACATCCACTTTGCTCATTCCCCATATCTATAATTAAAAGTCTACCAAAGTATTTTTTTAAATCTTGTTTAAAATCTTGTTCTCTAAAATCAGATTCTTGTACTGTACCCTCTTTTAGGTCATTTTAATAAGCTATATTTTTTCTCTGCTTTTAAATCTCTTTAACCATGTTTCTGTTTTTAAATGGTGTACTTTTAATTTCAGCAGTGAAAGCATTGTGTATAAAATATGCCATAAAGGGATTATTTTTTTCTTTTTTACAACTCCTAGGTACTGCCTAAGTACTGGTAAATGTCTAAACAATTATCATTTTTTGTTTGTTTCCTACGAAGCCCCGTTTATAATACACTTTTTTGGGCAAAGGAATAAGTATTATTCATGGGATTTTACAGTAATCATACTTTGCCCAATTTAATGATCAAAATGTGTACACACGTTTGTGGTTGCTAGCAAAGAAACATGCAACATATTTCTACAATAGCGGCAAAATTCTCCACATAATCTTAGCACGGCTGGTAATGCCCACCCTGCTCCTCAAAGACCAAAAAGATCTGAGATCAGAATTTGGGGGAAACAGTCAGTGCATTAAGGCAGTAGAGCAACGAGCGCCCAGCAGAGCAGAGACACCAAAAGCCAATTTCTGAAGTTTGTGTTTCCCAGACTTCCCTGCATGGCTTCATCCAATCTAAGGTGAAGGGTCCCATTACACAGACATAGCCAACAACACTGTTCCTAAACAGCTCCAGATATCAGTGGAGAGAGCTTATCCAAAGAGCAGAGAAGGTGAAGGGAGCTGACACTTGTTTAGCGAGCCATTGACACAGAGTGGAGAGAACATGTGAAGCTCTTCAGCAGAATGAAACAACAGCTCCGAATAACGGTACAGATTTAAATAAAGTGCGCGCACATAATGGACCGGATTCATCACATCAACATCTGTCACCATGGCAACTGCAGTTTCCCAGCTGACCCCACAAAGCTCAATCTCGGTATGGTTATGAAACCTTCAACTAGGTACCATGATGAAATCTGTGGAAGCTTTTAGTCACAGCAACAGGAAAGCACAAAGGAAAATGAAAAACTCCCCCTCAAAGCAACATTTCTGGTTTGGTTATTTTACATGATATACCCACACTGTGGAAATTGGGGGGCTTCCCACGCTTCCCTCGACCCTGTTGTGTGCTGATACTGCCTAGTGCTATTCATTGTGATAATAGAGCTTCAAAGCCAAGCGTACCCACAGTAATTTGAGTTAATGCAGCTTAACTATTGCGCAAGTGACAGTTATGAAGCGGCCAGGGTAACATCAAACTGGTCTCATTTTTCTTATTTTGATATGTAGACTGTTGCTGTGGCGGCCACATCAAGAGGCAAATGTTTAGTCTAGGGTTGGGCATTTTGACCACATTTCCTCGATCAGCAATAGGAGAAAGTAACTATCAATTACACTGGGGAACAATTTGAAAAAATATACATGTTGAGTTTGATTTTTTTGCTGCTTAAAACTAAAGTTGGCGTGCTGATTTCAAAGTGGTAGTGATTTTTTTTTCCACCACATCACTTTTTCCACCACAGTTTATCATCCAGATGAGCTAAATTCCACTGTAGTAAGACTGTAGTAAGTAAGCATGTAACTATTCCATCTTAGCGTTTTATTTATTTATTTATTTTTACAGGTACTCTATAGCTAAAAAAAAACGTGAGGTGATTGAGAAAAACTAAGAACAATTTGGGATTCTGCACACATTAATTAGTTAACTCAGTTGTCAAGCCTAACCCAACTCCCCAGTCGTATCTGTTTTCATGCCAGTGTTGTAGTTAGTACAGTTATGGCGCTCAGAAGAGTTGTGCCAGAGTTAATGTAGCTCCTCAACTCATATCCGACATCATGCTCCCTTTTTAGAAACCAAAAAGTTGAGACTAAATTAACAGTGCATCAAAAGCACACAAATTCGCCTCAGGTGCTTCATGACACGATTTATCAAGAATCAATTCCACACAAATGGAACGACTTCTGAACGATCAAATGAGTGATTGGTTTTCTTAGCCATGCCTAATCTGCTCCCCATTTGTCACTTTTATTTCACAACATTAATTTTATTACTCTCATTACACAGCAATAGATTTTTTGAGACACTGTTAAGATTTCTGTGTAAAAGTTGAAACTTGTCATCTTTGAGCATGCATTGTGTTCACTGTAAGCATGCATGAGTACACTGTAATGAATTGACTGTAGAATTTACAAGAAATAACTGGCAGAAAAGTTGCCAGTTAATTTTTGTAAAATCTCATTTAATTACTGTGAAAACCAATTACAGTATTTTAACAAGTATTTGATGTATATAATTACAGTTACTGTATTTACTTAAAAAAAGAAAAAAGAAATTCACTGTTATCTAGTTTACAACTGTTTCCTGTATTCTATTTTACATGAATTTACCGGTAACTTTAGATATTTAAATAAATACAGTATGTCGTTGTAAAATCCATGCGTTTTCTTAACCGCTTATTCCTCAAAAGGGCCGCTGGAGCCTATCCCAGCTGTCTTTGGGCAGTAGGCGGGGTATACCCTGAACAGGTTGCCAGTCAATCGCAGGGCACACAGAGCCAAACAACCATCCAGACTCACAATCACACCTAGGAACAATTCCCAGTGCTCAATTAACTGGCCATGCATGTCTTTGGAATGTGGCAGGAGACCGGAGCACCCGGAGAAAACCCACGCAGGCACGGGGAGAACATGCAAACTTTACCCCGGAAGGCGGTAGCCCGGACTCGCTCTCACGCCCTCAACACTGGGAGGTGGACGTGCTAACCAGTCATCTACCATACCGCCCTCGTTGTAAAATCAATCCTCATTGTGCAGCAAAGTGCATAAATGAATGTTAGCTGTAATGTTGCCTGTTTATCTGAGAAATGCAATGTGAAGACTGCCATTGCAGTATTACTCACTAATTCGCTGAATTCTTGTCCTAGCTCCAGTGACAATACAGGGTCCGCTATTTGCTCCTTCTCCTCTAAGGAGTTTTACCGCCAAAATCCGACAATCTTTACAGTATTTACATGTAATCCACATATATACATGCCAAAACAAACTTTACAGTATTTGAGGGCTAATTATACAGCAAATTACTGTACTTTGTTTTTACCCATAATGCACTTTATTTTACACATAATACATTGCGGTATACAGTTAAATACTGTAAAAATTAAAAAACAAGAAAATGCCGTAATTTTTTTTTACTGTTTTTACATACATTTGTTACAGTGCATTTTGTTCCCCAATTACAGCAGCAGCAGATGTTGTAGGCATGTAGCAGGGAGTGAGTTGGGTGTGTTGCACCTATCCACCTCATCTCCACCATGCAGCAGCAGATCTGCACTTCAGAGACGTTTGTTACAGTGTACACCACAACCAAAACAAGAATGGCGACCCAGAGGTTTGTTTGTACTTATAACACACACATTTTGTCAGAGAAATGGGTTTTCGTGGTGGAGTTGTGGCAAAAGTGGAAGACAAAACAAAGTAAAAAACAACTCAATTTGAGTCAAAATGGGTTTTGCTTTCTGGGTTACTTTGTACAATATGACCATTTTTGAGAGGTTTTGTACGAAACCAGCCCGGAAAGTTGAATCAAGTTGACCCAAGTAGAGTGTATACTCCAAAAACAGTTGGGTCAATAATAACCTAATATGGTTAAAAAAGTGATTGATTCAACTTTTTGGGTTATTCATTTAACAAAAAAAGGGTTATTTTTTACCAAAAAAGAAAAAACAACATTTTAATTTTTTTAGGTTGGTTCTTCATCTAACCCAACTTTTAGGATGATTAACCTACAAAGTTGGGTTAATCCTTTTTTGGCCCATATTTGGTTATTTTGGACTCAACTGTTTTCAGCGTGCGGAGAAGCAGGGTGGCAAGGCCAGATGAATCTTTGAAAAAAGGGTTTATTTGAAAAAAAGGCAAAGAAGATGGAAACATATGAACGCTTAATATAAATGCTAAATGCAAGCTAACTGACACGGGTGGCTGCAGGACGCTGATTGATAGACACAAAAAACAGGGCTGATGAGAACAGGTGGAAACAAATATCTAACGAGTTGATGAGATATGAACAGGGGCACAGAACTACATATGAATTGAACAAAGTCAACAAAAACAGATAATGACCAGTGTTGCCAAATTCCCAGGAAGGAAAGTAGTTATTGGCTGTCCTAAAAGTCACTAAAGGACATTATTACCTAATTTGCGTAATTGGCTATTTGCATGTAATGTCATTGTAATAGACTCTGTAGGAGAGAGGAATAATGTTGTGGGAGAGGCATAAATTGAGTTAATAAAAAAATAAAAAATAAAGTCGCTTTTGACAAAAAAAAGTCACCAGATTCAGTGAGAGTCGCCAAGTTGGCAACACTAATCATACAACATACAAAATACATATTACCAATTAGTGACATTGCATGCGTTAAAAAGTGAAGTGTTTTTTTGTAAATCCACAAGAGCAGGGATCATTTTGACTGTTGTGTCTGTTTTTCAGAAACCCAAAGGAAAACACGTTTTCACAAGATCTTTGTGGCGTAAGAGATTATTGTGCTAAATTTAATCAACAAGTAACTTGCCCAGTCATGTAAGAGGGGCAAAACATCTGGCTGACTATCCTTCAGAGAATCACAAACCTTCCACTAAATCGTAGTTGTCGCGCTTTGCGACAAAAAAAGTACAGCACGAGCAAACATCAACTCACACAAACAAAACAGCTTTGAGTGATTGGATGCAGATGGATGGGCTGCGAGCACCCCCTCCCCCTGCTATGTTTGATCCAACTTTCCTTTATTATTGATCACTTGGTCTGAGAACTGCTGAGCGGACAAATCAGGCTAAAAGCGTCGACGGTAATGGAGCATACTTGTTCACAGCAACTCCACTTTGGAGGTCTCTGACTTCTCAAAGGCAGCGTTGCGCACACGAAGCAGCTGGGTGGGCAGCCAGCAGATGGTCTTACACTCATCACAGCTGTAAACATATCCAGCCGAGCCGCTGCCAATCAATGACAGCACCTCCAGATTACGAGCGTGGGGGTGCAGCAGTATAACACAACATCCCATTTCTATCTGTCCTGCCTCACCCAGCCAACTTTATTCCTTTATTCCCTGGCGCTACAGCTATATTGCATTTCACCCACTCAGAGGAAATGGACACTCAGCAAAGAGGATGTGCAGACTGAAAGGGAGACAACAAGGCACTTAGTATCACAGTCATATGGACTGGAAACCCCAAACGGTATTGTGATGGACTCCATAGATTACTAGCTGTCATTTGCAAGGAAAAGACATTTGAGTACTTCTGTTCTGCAGCTCTTGAATGTTTCCCCTTTCACTTGTATCACTACCTCCAATCCCCCTAAATTACACTTTTGGCTTAATTTGATTGCAGGAACTTTATTTAAAGTACAAACATTGGGAGGAGAAAACAGGGGGTTTGGACCATGGGAACTATTGTCTAAATTTAGTTGCGGTGTAATTTATTGCCCTTCTGAGGGGCTACTACTCTCGATAGGCGCAGGACCTTTTGAGGCAGGATTTGCATCGATTATTGGCAGAGCTGTAGTACTTAAATCCGGACTCTGACTCAAGTCCAGACTCTGCATTTTTTTTTTTTCATTGTCTCAGACTTGACTCTGACTCCTTGGCATTTAACTTGGACTTGCAAAATATTTTTCGATCGAGTCCAACTATGTTTGTATTCCCGGAAATGAACGCCCTCCTTCAAGAAACTTGTAATAAAGTTATCAAAAGACACCAGCATTGACATTGGGCACCCACCCGGTAACAATGGCTACCAGGCAGTATGCCATCTGATTGGTTAACCTAAACGCGAGTACCAGAGCCCTCAGTTGTTTTCTTTCAGTCATGTCAGACAACAGCGGAGCTTTAAATTTGGGTTTTACCAACAATTGAGAACTGCCGTTCATACGTCTTAAAAAAAAAAACACAAACAAAAACATGAAGCAACCTGCCGATTCTGTAAGTAGACAATTTCGGACACATAAGGCACCACATAGAGTTTGCTCGACACTTCCAGAGACACCACAAAAAGAGGTAAGTCGTCACCCTCCAATATTCTTCCTTTAACTCATTCACTGCCATTAACTGCTATAGACGTCAAAAATTCATTTGAACTATTTCTATTAGTTTAACATTTTTTTCCACTTTTGTTAACAAGAGTATGAAAACCTAGAAAAATAGAAATATTGTACATTTAGAGCAGATATAAAATGTGTGATTAATCATGAGTTAACTATTGAAGTCATGCGATTAATTACAATTAAAACATTTAATCGCCTGACGCGACTTAAAGATTATTAAAAATTCAGGGTGTCAGGCGATTAAAATTTGTAATCGTAATTAATTGCATGACTTCACTAGTTAACTCACTTGTACAAATGAACAATAAAAAAATCTAGGTTTTCATACTCTTGTTAACAAAAGTAGAAAAAATGTTAAACTAATAGAAATAGTTCAAATGAATTTTTGACGTCTATAGCCGTCAATGGCAGTGAATGAGTTAATAGGCAAGCCCCATGTCTTCACATTTTTGTATTTATATCAAGGAAAGAAAATATCATGGTTCCTGGTTTCATAATGAAATTGCTCAAATTTTGTGATTGTGAAAATAGTATTTTTCTTTTTTATGAATTCGAACAAAAAGAAAGCGTTGAAGTTAATGTTTACTCTTGATCTCATCTAGACCCGGACTGGGGTTCGGACCTTGTGGACTCAGATTTGACTTGGACTCGGACCATTCTGACTGGAACTTGACTCTGCCTCGATAAGATGAACTTGACTACAGTCCTGCTTAATGGATGAGGATTTGTCACATTTTATTTCAGTTGTCACATTTCCATACTCATTATTTTGTAATGTAATATTACAGTGTCTTTTTTGGGTAGCTTTGATCTTTGTACTGCCACTGTCACTCGATGATTAAGCTGTTGCTATTTTTTTTAGTACATTTCCATCATTTAAAGTTTTGGGAACAGTTCAAATGGAATCCTAGCAGGCTCTAATGGATCCTCCCCAAACTGTTTCCACAAAGTTAGAAACAGACGTTTCCTGTAGCCATCATGACGGTGTGTCCTAGTACTAATGTTCTGATAGCATACGTGTGTGTGTTTACATTTTATTCATGTAAATCTGTGAATAATACATACCGGCAGTTGACTTTACTCGCCTGACTCCCACCCTTCCTCTTTCCTCCTTCTTCATCTTGCCCGCCCTCCACCCCAGTGCTGTATATCCTCCCCCCTTTAAATACTTATACTCTGCCACTTGTGCACTCCATATCTGTCTGCAGTGCAGTATTGGCTGGGTCGTGCCCCTGGGATGTCAACACATAACTCCGTCTTTGGGTACAAAGCACTGCTCTGCCACAAATCTGCTGAGAGCTGCACATGCCGGCAAAAGCATCTTGGCAGATAAAGCGAACGTTTCCCTCCGACGTTAAGAGAAAGTCTCATACTGAAATGATCATGACAAGACGTCTTCTGTGGCGACTATCAACGTGTTAATGAAATCTGCAACGGGATTAAGGTGAAGAGACTTACAAAAAATTAGAAGAGAGGAATGATTGATTTAGAAAAGTAAGGGAATGTAGACAAAAGCCAATTGTACTTACATGGAAACCAGGAATTTTATAAATTGTCTCTGGTTCCGTGTGGACGTGGACTAAGCTAACACCTTTAATGGGGCTTACAAATCATTCTTTAAAATGAAAGAGAATAGGTGCAAGGTTCTTTTCAAATCGACTAAAACAAACAATTTCTTATCTTAATCATGGCCATGTGCTTGTTTATGCAATAATAAACTTTTCCTTTGCAGATATGTCTGACTGTGTGTGCGCGTATAAGCAACTCGGTGCACAGAGACAGACAAGGGAACAGAGATTTCCTGTCCTCCTACTGACCCACTTTTGGAGCAGACACACTGCCATGCTTCCAGGAGTGCACGGTCACAGTTAAGTAACAGGAAGAAGATAATCAGTGTAAAGGAACAAAGACACCTCCAGAAGAGAACAACTTGCATGAGTCGTTCTGTCTATGAAGCCACTCAACCGGTCCAGTCAAAGCAGCTTAAGAGGTGTAATTCTAGTGTCCAAGATTGTGCATCTACGTCATCGTCACTGTCCACAGTAGGGACAATTCCAGATGTTGCCTGCGCCTCTGAATGACATGTTTCTTTGGGGAAGACACAGTGCGCTTGAGCCCGTATCTCACTGAATGCTTTTGAACATAGGGAATTGCGTGTTTCTTCAGGATTTTGTTTTACTTGTCACAAACTGGTTTTCTTGAATCCACTGTTTCACTATCACTGGCAAGTGTTTGTTGATTCGACAACACTCGAGACGATATAACCATGGTTCCTGTATACGTCAACCCATTTGTTCACATGCATTTGCCTCCTCGTGAGACATCAGCACCCATTCTCCATATTGATTATTGTGGCAGGCAAGAGGAAACGGCACAAAGAGAAGGCAATGAGGAGTACCCGTTGTTTTACATGAAACACCATTGGATGAGTTTTAGGACAGTGTTAAATTTGACAGTGGACAGCAGAAAACTGAATTCTGGGGAATTATAATAATAATATAATAATGCATCGGATTTATATAGCTCTTTTCTAGATACTCAAAGACGCTTTACAATGGAATGGATACATTATTCATGCACTCACACATTCACACTGCGGTGGCGGTAAGCTACTTAAGTAGCCACAGCTGCCCCGGGGCAGGCTGACGCAAGCGTGGCTGCCAGTGTGCACCTACGGCCCCTCCAACCACCACCAAACATTCACACCTTCCATACACCAGTGTGAGAAGGACTGGAGGCAATGTGTGTGAAGTGCCTTGCCCAAGGACACAACGACACATGACTTGGGGAGAGCGGGGATCGAACAGCCGACCTTCTGGTTACTGAACGACCGTCTATACACCCGAGTCTATACACCTGAAGCCACGGCCGCCACAAAAGGTTTGCGCACCTGGGTTGGATCTGTATCCCACTGAGGTGCGAAAATTTGTGACGTTAAAAAACGTTAATTTCACGTCATTTTGAACATGTTCAGAAGTCCCTGCAACAAGACCATTAAGACTGTTCAGAGAACATTTACGCTGTGACCTTGAACGAACCCTGACGTGAATTCAACATTCGCTAGTGTTGCAAACGTTCGTCCCTCGATGGGACACGGGCTTTAGATTTGCCCACTACTGCAGGAGTTGCCAAAAGGTCTCAAAGATTCCCAAACAGTAGCAAAGGAGTGGTAAACAGTTGCTAATCTTGGCAATACTGTCCCAAATAGTCACCATCTGTCTTTCGGAAACAGACCAATGCCTCTAAGCATTGCTAAAACTCGCTAAATGTCGCTAATGACAGAGGCGATCCCTTGATTTTGCGCCAACATTAGTCTGAAAATTTGGCAAATGCAACATTCGCTACCTTCGCAAGGATGATAAACATCTAAGTGTAAATCAATTCCCGGTTCTGTCATTCTGCTGTTGGTTTGAGTTATCTTACCATTGGTGTCACAGCTGTGGTGGGGATCCCCAGCACACTACTCAGGGGTGCTCTGCTGTGGAGTGTTCAGTTGTGCACTTGGAAGTCAGGGGAGCAGTTGCTAGTGCACACATACACACACGTACACACTCCCCTGTTGATGATCATAATGATTATCCAGGCACACGCCAAAGAAGGGAAAGCGAATGACTCACACGTTGGCAAACGAGACAGCCATTAAATCCAAGCGGGCTTCATTGTGATTCCAAATGGCAACCGCGGTCGTCAGGATGCGCGCGAGGTGAGATCAGAGACCAAGTGGTGCCTACTTGGCTAGGCGGACGTACAGCCTACAGAACGCCTTTGACCCCGCTTACGCACATCTGGTGCTATCAGATATCCACTTGAAGTGCACTTGCACCTTAACAGTAAAACACGTAGGCCTAACCACTGAAATTGAATACAATCTATTCCAGGGTGCTAGTAGTGCTGATAGAATTAGCTTTTCCATGGGAAATAATCAAAACAGAAATAACCTCCAGCCATTGCGTTGCCTTGTTTACTGTACTTTTTTGCTTTGACTTGCGAGCAAAATATGAGTGGTATACTGTATGGTGGCAGTGAACTCAACTCAGGTTCAAACCCTAACCATTCGTCTCAGCATTCAGAGCAAATTTGGATGCCTTGTGCAGCAGAACTGTACTGAGCATGAGAGGGGCCACCAGCGCAGACGCACACGTGGAACACTGACCCGCAGATGTGCCCCTGCTGCGAAAAAGCTGCGCTACGAGCGCGCTTCTCAGTCAGACATGATGGGCTTTCCAGACAAATATTGTCATTCCTTTCCATGGCTCTCCACTTCACTTGCCGCTCATCCCCATAGTAACCCAACCCAAAAGGAGAAAGTAAGGGACAGCCACACAAAAGATGAGACAATGGTAAAATGAGAAAACAGCCTATCCTTGTGGGCACACAAACACAGGACTTGGCACTTTTATGTTTCACAGTTAGCATCAACAATATTGACACAAAAACAGCTGTGGATGTTGTTATTTGTAAAACAATAAAGTGAGCACAAAAGATGGCTTCATTTCAAATTCTAAATCCTTTGCACCTGTCAGCCTTTGACTGCTCCACTTCAAATCCCCGCCCGGCACTTGAGGCAGAGCGCTTTTGCTTCTGGCCATGAGGAGAATGTCACACGAATAGACCAAATCCTTCAGTGGGAGGAGCCACTCACAGACCACACTGAATATGACCTGAATTTACAAACTCTAGTTATTGAATGCAACCTGATGTTCTCTCCTTTGACTTTCATTTTGAGTCTTAAAGTAATGTCAGTACAGTGCTCTATCTAAGGGTTTTCGCAGATGACATGCAAAAGTGATTTTGTGTAACTGTACATCTTGCATGGCAAACTATCCAAAACTTTTTAAGCGTATTTATTTATTCGATTAACATTATAAACATAAAGACACCATTGACAGGAAAAAGTAAGATAATCTTTGAGATTAAAGTGGAAATTTTAAAAGAAACAAATGAAAAAAAATGGGGGGGGGGGGGGGCTGAAATTGTACTCCACTATTAAAGTATTTAACATTTGATTAGTACATGATTACTGGTTTCAAACTGTTCCCCAACAGTATTATTAGCCATCCATACATTGTCCGAACCACTTAATTCCGAACAACGGTTGTGCTACAACAATATTTTTTTCCTGTGATATTACATTTATTGTTGTAACGAGTTAAAACTATTTTGTCTCTCACTTTTTGTCATGTATTTTTTTATTTGTAAATACCGTAATGTTCCTTTTCACCACTGCACCCAATTGTCTTTCTAGTTTCTGGCTGCCTCTCATGATTGTCTCCTAACAACCTCAGTCCTTCAAAAAAAAAAATGTTAAAGAAAACCCAAGAGTTAACAGTTAGGCCATTTAAAAGCAGCTGCACTGTAATCCTTTTCTAGGAAAAAGCGAGGAGAGGAGCATTTACTTGAGAAATCATCACTTGTTGCTGTAACTTTAGTCGGTTGGAAATCATATTACAACACTGTTCCAAAATAAACGGATAAGAGGGTTAAAGGCAAAATGGATACATTGAAAAGGATGATGTAAAGTAAAATAAAAGACGTACACATCCAGCGAGCCAAAGTGGGGTCAAAAGTGAAGGAAGAGGCTGCTCTGGCGCTCTTGTGCTGTGGGAGAATTCTTTCTAAACAAGGTATGGAATGCACTCCTGTGTTTCATAATTTGTTCCCTCATTCGCCTCTTTTTCACATTTACAAATAAAGCCATGAGGAAGAGAAAAGGAGGTTGCAGGAGAGGTGCATAGGAGCTGTGGAAATAAATCTGGGCAAATAGAGCAAAAGCAAATGCTGAGCAAAAAAAAAAAAAAAAGGGAGACAGTGAGACAGTGAACATCGTGAAAAGGGGAGAGGACATAATTAATAATCGGCTGACTGGCTGTATGCCGGACAGTCTGAAAGGAGAGGAGGAGGAGAAGGAGGAGGGGGCCAAACGGGAAGACGAATTCAAGGATCCTGATGCTACTTTTGCTCTTCAAATTCCAAACCGACAAATCATGCAACACTCAGCCAGAATTGATGACTGGAACACCGGGTTGCCACAGGTCACCTCGTCCTTTCCCTCTGTCCTCTGTCTGCATGCATGTGAGGCAATGAAACAAATCATATGGAGACTGGTTGCACGGCAGAGAGGCCGGGTGGGAGATGACGAGGTGCAGGGTGGGCTCAGGGGCAAAGATTAAAAATATCTCAGAACACGAGGTCGGGCCGCAGCAGTGCAGCAGCATACCTTCAATTCAGCTATTTTTGTTGCTTTTTCCATAATGTCTAAAGTCTGCCTTATAAGCTGATGGGAAAAACAGGTTCTCCAGCTGAGACATAAAAAGGCACGCTGCTTTTGTTGCCACAATTTCCCCCCGCTTTTGCCAAAAGGGCTGTTTTCTGTCAAAGCACAATCGATTTGTCATTTTTTAAAAAAGCCACGCGTCTTAAGGCTTAGACGCGGAGAAACTCTGCTCAAGGACATTGACAAAGTGCCTTTATTTTATTTTATTTTAAAATGCCAGCAAATACAAAAAAAACGAGTTGTGACGCTCAGAAAACAAAGCAAAGGGGCTTTGAACAAAAATCATATGCAAAAAATGAAGGCAAAACCTCTTCTGATCTCGTGGTAAGAACTAAACCATTAGAGAGGCAATCCATCATCATGTTTCTGTATTTTATAAACCACATAATCAATTTGCTTTGATAATATCGACGCGATGAACCTGTGATGGAAGTTACCACTTCCAACAATGATATATTTTCTTTCATTTTTATTTCATTTTTACATTTCCCCTAGCGCTACTGAATTATTACCTCTACCAGGGAAGTTGTGTCTCCACACAGGATTACACAAGGCTGAAAATCTTTGCCGGCTAATACTGCAACCTTAGATAAATTGTTGTGTTGTTATCATTTGGAGTACACACACACACACGCACACACACACGCAATGGTGAGTGTGTGTGAGTGGCCGTGTGTGTGTAACGCCAGGGGCCATCCTCGTGATAACCTATTACATGCCTCAGTCAACACACAAGCTGTTTCGGTGAAACACAAAGCAAAAGCAAGACAATGAAGAAAAGCAAATGAGCAGTAATATTAGTTGGGAAGAGATGACAAATGTGGGACTAAGACACAGCTGTTGACTTCTCCGCCAAGGGGGGGAACGAGTTGGTAAAGGAAGAAAATCATCGAAGCAGATTCCAAACAGGAGTTATGTTTTAAAATACTGCCTTTAAAACGTTACTTAAAACAGGGTATTACCGGCACGGCAGGTCTGTCAGTCTATCAATGACGGACAACCAAACTTCGAAAAATTGACGAGCTAAGCATTGCCAAAAGTCAATGTTATCGTCAATCCGTCAATAAAATCGGCATTCTGTCAATAACGGACGTCCCATTTTGCTGATGGGTTGACGAATGACGGATTAATGATTACAATTCCGTTTGGCTTGAAATATTGACAGATTGATGATGACCGAAGGGTGTCCCGACTGTTGATGAACGCTCAAAATGGATTGACACGCCCACCTCTGTGAATAATTGCCTTGGCTTCGGCCATAATTTGGATAACAAGGGGGTTGTCCTAAACATTTACCAACAGGCATGCGGCGAAATAGTTCGGATGCAAAGATGTATCACGTCTTTAACATGATCGTGTATAAATAAGGAAAGCACAAAACATTTGGTCAGTCAGACCGAAATTATGAAATATATACAGTATGATGTATTTTGAAACAAATGTCAAATCCAGCATTAAGATCCCTACGGCTCAATTGTCGATGTTTTGATTTGATTTGATTTAATTTGCTTGTTCTGTTGAAGCACGGCCATCCCTCTCTGCTTAAAACATGAGCGGACTTGAAACAAGACCGTAAATCATTAGATTAAGAGTAGGTTACGAGAGGTGAGGGTTTCGGAACAACAAGAATTCCAAACGCCCTATGGAGGGCTAAAATGCTGAGAACACAACTGTGTGAATGAGAGCCTGCATATTGTGACAGCATGGTGCACGTGTGTCATCCAGCACTCAAATACATGTTATTATTCTTAAGTAGGGGATGAGTCATGCTGTGCACTGTAATTTCACCCCTGTCAATTGCTTTTTATTATTATTATTGTTTTTAAAAAAAATTAACGAATGGCATTGATAGACAGTATGACACCCCTCTCCCATAAAACCAGACTAATCAATATAAGGATGAAACCCTTTGTTTACTGTTGTCAAAGATCTGTCGCAACACAAATAACACTGACCTTGTTGCGATTTGCATGCTAGTGAGTACTTAACAGCCAATCAAGATGAATGCAACATGGCTTAGGCAGTATGAGTAATAAAAATTCAATAAATTAAAAGACCGAAATAATGTGTTTATAAGATCTTAAATCAAGCTGATGCTCAACAAACTGGCTTTTCCAAAATGTTAAAATCTCTCCACACTGGATGCTCGGTGGTGACAGATGGTCTGCCGCGATGCTTTCAGTAACAGCTAATCCGCGGGGATTTGCACGCACATCATCAACTTTATAGATTATCCAGAGTGGCCTTAAAAAATGCAAGACAAAAAGATTCCATGACTGCTCAGGAGAGGAGGTTTATAGCCGACGTCTGAGAAGAAAGGTCCAGACGGGTGCAACGGTAAGTCATGAGGGCGCAGATGCTGCACAGCATCTGTGAACCCGCAACGCACTCAAACTCAAAGCAGATGAGCGACTTCACAACACAAGCACAGACGCTGATGAGAAGAACAGCCTCTTTTTCTGTTGCAGCATTCAAAAGAGTAAAAAGAGAAATGGCCCAAACAACGATACCAATGAAGCCCAACTATTGTCAATTTTATTTATACAGCACTTTGAAAACACGCGTAGCTCAAACAAATTGCTGTGCATTTTTAAACAGCAAAACAATGAGAAAATCATACATTAAAACAGGAGCAGAGTCTCATGCATGAAAGTCAACAAATATATATGCGTTTTAAATCAGTTTTTTAATCCAAAAAAAAAAGGGTTCCATGAGATCTCCTAAAAGCTACTGCAGGAAATTATTCAATTTCACTTTATTGGTCCAAAAAATATATATAATTTATCAAAACAATACAATGTCAAATAGTGACAGGCTAAACAATGAAATGTTTTTTCCACCAGATGACAGAAGGTACTGTGAACCTGTGCATCGATCTGTTTATGTTCATATAAGTTATAATAATAGAAGAAAGTTTGAACCAAACAGAACCAAGTTGCAACTAAACTGACCCAAATTTCACACCGATAAAGTAAATTTGAGAATAAATTGAGACATCATTATTTCTGCTTATATACTTTGTATGACTGATTTTTGTTTGGTGATGTACTGTGAGATTTTTAGAAGGGAAAATATTAGGGTCAGGTGCCGATATTTGGCATTTTGACAAATATCGGCATCGGCCTTTTTACGAATCTGAAGGCCGATAAAACTGTTATTATAATTTGTAAGATGTTCACAGACAAGTTTTACTTTCCACAAAACCATTTTGAACATATTCAGACAACTTTTACTGTCTGCGAAGATCTTTTGAAACCTTTTACGAACCCTGATGAAAACCCCAAATTAGCTACATTCGCATGCATTTGTCGCTCTTTGAGATTAGGAAACTTTTCGACAATAGATTTATTTAAATTTCCACTTTATAAAAAAAAAATATGCTGACACACTCCCTACACTTTTTATTTTTTTAAATAAAAAAATAATAATAATAAAATGAAGAAATTCTGTTGAAATTTTGGAAAACTTTTTCTCCAGTACGAACTATTTATTTCCTTAGTTTGTAACTTGACTCTGGAAGCTCCCTTAAATTTTTGTTTGGATTTTTAAACAAAGCCGTCAATTCTTTGTGTTTTAGATTAAAAAAACAAAAAAAAATTTTTTTAACATTTTGACAATAACTCTTTGACCGCCATAAACGTTATAAAACGTTTAGCATAAACCTACGGAAGGGCGCCGAGGACGTTAAAAGACGTTCACTATGTTTTTTGGGGTTTTTTTGGAAACGGGTGGAGGAAAGCCTTGGGCAGCTGTGCTGAAAGTATCAAGCAGATCTGGTTAGTATAATGACTCGTTTTGGCCCCTAGATGGCAGCGATGACTCTCTTTGCACAAGGTTGGATGGGCCGCCCACCGTGGGCGTCAGTAGAAGACGTGAGGCGGAGCTAGAGTGTTGAGGGGACAATGGCTGATGAAGCCACAATGGCTGATCAAGCAACCGGTTGCAAGCAGCTCACGCTTGAGCATTTTTTTTCAAAGACGGAAAGCATCGATCAATACTAAAAAGCGCATTGATGTCGACGATGATGATGACTCCGAGCTTGATGCCAAAGTTGGAAGCCTTGACGCGACCGTTATGATCACGTAGTAAGCCTCACCGGCTAAGCGCGGCTAGCGCGGCTAGCGCTGCTAACGCCGGAAAACGCGCACAATAACTGACCGGGTACTTCTACACAATCGGACATTCGATCGGGCGATGGAGAGACCAATGCTGATCATTGATGATGATGGTGAATCCCGAGGTTGACGCCACAGTTGGACGCGGCCTTTATTCTCACGTCATAAAGCATCACCGGCTAGCTCTGCTAACGCCGGAGCTTTCACATGCGGACATTTTGTCGGACAATGAAGAGTACCCCGAGTCCAATGCATATTCATCGAAGGAGCGGGTACAGTCTGATCACGGAGAAGACACTGTTTCTGGACTACGATGCCACCATGAATGGAGTGGATAAGATGGATCAGAACATCTCTTACCACCCGGTATAGCAACTGAAGGACATGAGGAAGCCAGACGTAACACCACCGTAACGTAACCGTAGCATGATCCTGATATTAGACTTGATGGCAACACACACTGCAGTATATACTTGCTATTCCCCGGAAAAAACGGCCTGCAGGAAAGTGGAGCACGCGAAGAGGCAATCTGTTGTGCAAATGCTGTTGCGTCTTCTTGCACGCAGGAGAGTGTTACACAAAGAAAAACTGTCACATCTGAAACATCCACATATTTGTAAATAGCACCACAGTTGCACACATTTGTAAATAGTTTGCCAAATTGTTGTCAAATTGTTACACTGTTGAATGTAAATAAACGTATTTTGCTATCAAAAAACACTTTTTCATTCTTGGTGGTAGTGTTTTATAGAAGTAAAGCACTATTTAGGTGTTTGTGGCATCATTCATGGACAAAAAGAAGTGTAAAATTCACTAGAATGCATGAAATAATATCGTTTCACTAAAAGCTTGATTTCTCCGTATTTGAGTCCAAAACAAGCGAAATCGGGTAAAACTAACCATTTTCTATTGTTGATTACTAAAGAACGGAATAAGGTAGAAACAAATCAGTCAAAATGCTTAAATCGGCTGGCACTGACGGCATCCCTTTTCTGAAAACGTCTGGCAGTCAAAGAGATAATATTTTCTCTTTTTCTGAAAATGAGCATCAGCTTGAAACGTCGGATATTGGTCTCCTTGACTACTAATAATCGGTATCTGTATTGGCCTTTGAAAAAAAACATCGGAAAATGCTGATCTCAGTCAAGGTTTACTTGCAATTTTGTCATGGTGCCTCCCATTTAAACAAGGCTTAGCCTAAATTGAGATATTAAAAAAAGACTCCGAATTTCAGAAAGGAAGTGCATTAGCTTGCGTGGCAGTGCAGCGGTGAATGTTTACTTATCATCTTTTATGAAATACTGAAAGATCTGACGCATGTTTGGAATGAAGTCAAATTTAAGGGAAACCACAATTTCTGTAAAAATAAGCATCCAGAAGAAGTCATCATTTTGATATAAATTGGAACGATTATGCTGTAAATCTTCCAGATTTTATTGCGCCATAAAACATTTAATCATTTGTCCGCAAAATGACAAAAGTTGACTTTGCTCATGCACCACGGCATACTGTATTAAGGCAGTCACATCGTTTCCGACATTATAATAATATTGTGTTTCCTTACATAACACTGACACGCTGCCCTGTTTTTTATTTATATTTTATATTTACATTGCAAGTGCAATATTTTTATAATATTGACATCCTGCATATATGCGTATACATATACATCGTTTTTTTTCCCCCAATAAGTTGCTAAACTGAGAGCTGTTAAACTACCTTTTATTGTCTTCCAACAATAACCATAAAGCTAATTCTAATTATAGATGCTGCTTTACTGTGGAAACTGGATATGATCTCCACAGCAAATGGTGGCTCCTGTACATCAAAATGTACTTTACATGCTAAATGAGCTGTCTGTATACATCAGCCTCACATGAACAGTTAAACAAAGAGGCTGCTGAACATTTTGAATGGAAGCAATCCAGACGTTCTGCTGCCTGTAAAGCAACATCATGAGGCTTTAGGCTTCCAAACGTAAACGATTGCGTTTTTATTTACTGTGACCTCTTTAAAATCTGACATCCTCCTTTGGTCCAATCCCCCATGTGCTTCCATATCATGACCTAAATGATAACATGTAAGAGGTGCAGTAGGGAGGTACAGGCTATGGAAAAGTAAAATATCTATTACATAAGAGATTAAACTCGAGGAATCTCTGGTATTTATCCAAGAACGCCAGCCAATAATATTAAAGCCTTCTTTATGAGCACATCCCCCAGACCCCCATAGACCCCCACAGACCCCCTATATGTGCGCGGCCTCAGTGGGTTGGTTCCTCGTTTATCCCTTCCATATAGGCTTGTAAAAGGGTGTGAACACACAACCGAGACACCGCAGTACATATTGCCACCAGACACTGTTGTTTTATTAACTTTGAGATACGATCGCTCCAAATGCTGTCGATGACGTGTACAATGGTGGCAAGATGCGACACGGACTCCTGACTTTCACGTCCAATGACTCGGCACCACCCCGCTGCTTTTACTTGGAACACAATGCAGCTTAATGGACTGCTGCCATTCCCGCTGAGCTTCAGTACAACTTACAGCACGGATGGGGGGCATGGGGGGGTTGTGTTTTGGGTACCATGGAATGTGTTCCATCCAGCCACGTGCCGCGCATTCCCGACTGACGCACTCTCCAGCAGGAAGACGCTTTTTTTTTTTTACTTGGCCTCCCATTAACACACTCATCCCGCTTGGATTTTTGTGCAAGAATGCGTGATGCACATCCTCCTTTCCTGTTTCTTTATGTGAGGAATACCTCGTTTTTCACTACACTCTGAGGCGTGTGTATGTGTGTCACACCTGTTGCTTTAGTGGGAGGTGCAGCCAGAAGAGGAATGAGAAGTAGAGACGAGAAGCAAATGTGGAGGAGAGGGGAGCAAGTTGAAGTAAGGAGGGGGGGCTTTGCGTGACACTGACCTCTGACTCGGGCATAGCAGCAGCCACACTTAGTCAGGACTTTCCGGAACAAGTGTTGGCAGCCGCAGCAGCCTCGGTGGTGGCGATGGTGATGGCGGCCCCCTTTCATGCTGTTGGACCATGAGCAGAGGTGGGCATGGCCCGCCGCTCCCGCCCCCTCAAAGTTCAAATCCCGGCAGGAACAAAAAGCAGATCACTTTGGCCTCCTCCTTAGTCCATAAAAGACGCCGCAAAGAAATCCAGTGGGGAAGTGATGAACAGCCAAGCGAAGATTCCACTGAGCATTTTGTCCTGCTGTCCGGCTTGATCTTGTCTTGTAATGTAGTGCGCTCGCCTCTGTCAACTGCCTGGTCAAATGACAGACTGCTTCAACTAAGAGACCCAGAGAGAGAGAGAGTAAGGGGCGGGTTGAGGATGGAGGGTGGAGTCTGCGAGATCTCCTCACTGGCTATTCCAGGATAAGGTTCCCACTCCCCTAATTTTCTCTCTTCCTGAACGCCCACCGCCAACAAACCGCAACCGCCGCCTCCACCTCTTCTTTCCCCTCTCAGCTGTTTTTTCCTCTGCTTTCTTCTCGCTCCGCACTTATACGCCGCCTCCGTCTGCTCTCGTGCCGTCTGCTGGACAGCAAAACCCCTACTGACATTTCATGTTGTGAACAGAGGAGAAGCCATGTTAGGTCGTGGGTGTTCATTTTTAGTGACATATGAGAATGCTTTGGGTTTACTGAACGGGTTCCCGGCTTTGCCAGCGTTCGCTCATGACTAAGGGTTCGACACACAGCGTTTCTTTCCCCTTTGTGATTCCGTGGAGCGAGCAGTGGGGTCTCAAATTTCACAATGTTGGCATTCTTTGTGTGCGTGTCTTTTGACCTGACAATTCATCATCAAGTTGAGTGAATCTCGAATGTGTTAGGACAGAAAAAAACAAATCCCAGATGTGTTCCACGCACAAAGAAGAGACAAACCAGACACGTCAGATCTGCTTTCAAGGTGCAGTCTGGGATGATGATGACGTACAAGAACAAGATTATACATTTAACAGTTTTATAATGAGCTTATATCAAAACGATTAAACATTTTCTATTTACACAAAATTTCTCTCAAATTTTCTTCAAAAACCTGTCTAAATATTTGTTGGTGAGCCCTTGTGGCAAATGACCTTAGAATAAAAGGCCACTCTAAAATGTGCTGTCCTATCACAAAACGCAATTCCACAAATGCCGCAAGTGATGTTCAGGATTTGTACACAAATTCCGGCAAGCTGAAAACATCCCCGTTTTTGAAAGGCCGGCATACTCATCGGATATGTCACCCTTTGAGCATGTTTGTGATGCTCTGGATCAGCGCACATGACAGCGCATTCCACTTCCTGCCAAGGTCCAGCAACTTTGCACAGCCATTGAAGAGGAGTAGGAGAACATTCCATAGATGACAATCAACAACCTGCCCAGCTCCATTTCTAGGAGAAATGTTGCAGTGCGTGCGTGACGCCAGATTTCTGACCACCGCCGATGCTGTCTACGTGAGTTGGATGGATTATCTTGCCAAAACAAATGTGCTGTGGCATGTCTAATTTAGCGTGACCAAGCAGGCAGACCAACGAGCTATTTGGGGGTTAGGGTTAGTCTATCGAGTGGAGCAGGTGGTGTATCTCAATTTGGGTGGATTTGATCAAGGCCCAGGTAGAGAGATTCGGTACTCCGCGAACGTGTGGTTGATGTCATCGTATTTCATTCATAAATATGACAACAGCGTGAGACAATCACCGATGCACAGTCAAGGGTTCCAGGGCGGTCTCCAACGACATCATCCGCAAGGAGACATTTTGCAGTTTACTTATATAAACATAATTTGCGAGTCAACTCTTGCTTCTGTAATGTCAAGCACTGTGCGCGCCTATAGACCACACTGATTTTAAAGAGAATAAGGGGAGCCGCTTCGATTGGCCGGGAGCCAGCTGCATTCCATGCCACAACAGGGCACAATGGAGCAAAACAGTATTCTATCTGCACTTGTCAAGCAAAATAGCAAAATAAAAAAATTCCACCCATGCACACAGTTAGATTGTGCTTTGCACTAGGCAAAATAATAGGGCCCAATATGTTCAGCATACAAAGAATAATGCATGCGATGCAAAATGAAGCCGATAGTTTTCATGTTTACGTGTGTGCACTTTATTGTGGGAATTGTGACTCATCACATTTTCATTTAATGAAGTCATCTTGTTAATTTGCAAGCTGTGATGGAGAAGGCCTGACTGTATAACCCGCAAAATGGCAGCATAAAAACAAGGCTGGTAATGACTCTGCAAAAAGGAAGGAAAAAAAACCCATTTCAAATGTCTGAATCGTGTGACTCAGAGTGTGATCTCATCTAAGCATCACGCATACTGGCTGCAATCTGACAAGGCCGAGAACTTCGTGTGATCACTCTGGCAGCAAAGCCACTCGAGTTCTATGAGTTTGAGCATCATCTGGCTAAGAAGCTTATGAAAAAAGGCACTGCTTTATGCGTCGGTGAGAGAGCTTCCCTGGCGTTCACTCAAAAGATGGGTTTCACTTTCATTCTTTGACTTCCAGCTTAACAGCAAATGACTAAAAGCTACTACATCAAGTTTTTTTTACCTTCAAAAGTTTTAGCAAAATGTCTGATCAGCACTTTTTGTCACCATTGCGCTAGGTACCAAACAGTGGAGCTTTGTAGATCTAGTACTGTTTCTGGGGTTGATGAAGGACTCTGGTTGGTGGCCCGGTGGGTGGTGGGTGGTCGTTGCTGGATTTCACTTTCCTTTCTTTTCTTTGGTCCTTCCTCGGGTCTCCTGACGGCCTCACGACTCTGGCTGGATTCTGAAGTGTTCGGTTTAGGTGAACGGTATGGGATTTTTAATAGGTTTTAGGTGAACTAATGAATACACACTCACACGCACGGACAGACTCACCCACATACAAAATAAAAATTAATTAAAAAATAATAATAATTACCTCAATAGGCTTTCCTTTTATATATATTTTTTTTATTATTAAAAAAAAACGTTTCCTCGTTCATTCGGTAATCTTTTTTTTTCTCTTTTTCTTTTTTTTTTGTATGTGCGTGAGTATGTGCATGTACAGGTGTGTGTGTGTGTGTGTGCATATATGTGTGCGTGTGTGTGCTCATTAATTCACCTAAAACCTATTAAAAATTCCATACCGTTCACCTAAACCGAATACTTCAGAATCCAGCTAGTCATGAAGTTGTCAGGAGACCCGAGGAAGGATCAAAGAAAAGAAAGAAAAGTGAAATCCAGCACTGACCAACACCTACTACCCACCGGGTTACCAACCAGAATCTTTCACCAACGCCAGAAACATCTAAATTCCAACAAATTAGGGCAAAAAGTCAACTGTGTTTTGCATAGAGTGTCTTTCGTCTTGCTCCCTCCTCTTCTGCCTTTGTGCATAACTGCTCACCCCTCCCCTCTCTGCTCCCGGAGAAGGAGCGGGGGAAGTTGATTGGAGACAATTAACTTTAGAGAGGTGGCTCTTTACTCAACTCTGCAACAGCCAATGATATTTTCCCCTGCTTAAAAGTCCCTCTCCCAATATTCATGTTTATTGAAACTTTGACTTTTTAAAAGCACTGTAAACAGTCAAACCAGTAATCGTGCCATGCCTAATCTGCATAACAACAACAATGCACTATTTTAGTGCTCAAAAACAAAACTGCTGTAAATCCCAATGCACCAAAGGCATCAAGATGGTATACCAGAACAGAAATTCCCAACCTAAGCAAAGGCCCACAAAAATTCATTAATTGTGTACCTTCTGCCTTACAGTGGAGAATTCATTCACTGCCAGCCATGTTAGAAAATTTCAAAATTTTGTATACCCACATGATATCATGTTCAATAATTATATATAAACCGAATCTGCCAAATGACAGAATACAATCTCTCCTTTCTGCCTTGTCCCGTTCTTTTATCATCGACAGTAGAAAAATGTAGGTTGCACAAAATGCCGCCATTACTCCCATGGACTCTCAAACTATGTTTATTTCGTATCAAATGGGGCAATGATGTCATCTTCTGTTGGTTGTGCATCAGTTAAGTTGTTTCCAAGTTTGACATTTACAGTGGAGCAAAATCTGATTCTCCCCCACCTGGCCCCATTGAAAAGAATGTCATTTACAAGTAGTATACTTGTCAGACGCAATTGTTCCGATAGATGAACAATGATGTATTATTTGAAATTATAATTTTTTTCTGATCAGTGTCAATCCAGCCAAAGTGTTTATTTATGTTATAAAAACTACCGGAGACAAATTCCCTTGTGCATTTTTACTACTTTGCCAATAAATATTATTCTGATTCTGATGTAAAGGATTTACTCCAAAGCTCATTACTCAAATGTCCATTCATAAAAATGATCCAATAAAGAAGAAGCAGCAAACCAGATAAAAATAGATACCCACATATATTCTGAGGCCCCGGGAACGACACTGCTTTACCTCAACAAACAAATAGTGATACTTCCCCTTCCTTCAAGGTTCTACTATCTCTCAATTCTTTGCTTGTAATGGATGCTTTAGGCACTACCGTTTGAAGGGCTAATTTACCGTAGGGAATATCGAAGAGTGCTGTTGAAAATCTTCAAGGTTCGGCATATCCTGAATGTTAGTCAATGCAAACTCTGCGGCAAGATAGTGATAGTGGTTGTTGTTGTTTTTTCTTCTTATATGCATTCAACATGCTCATGAATGCCATTTTTGTTGAATTAACAAGCTGGCAAAGTATGATAGCACAAGGCACCCAGTAGGGGGCAGTAGTATCTGTTGCGTAACAGACATCAATACTGCATGTACGGTGTAGGGTTACTTGATCATTAGTGCTTCGAGTCAAAACACACTTTGACAAGGAACTGACTCGTTTGGTACCTAATGAAATGGCCTTTTTCAGTCATTTATCATAGGCAATCATCGAAAAATGTCAGTGGAGATACAGGTACAGAAAGATAGAAAAATCTGTTCATGATCTTGAAGGGGGGAGGTGAAGCGCATTAACACCCTTTCGTCTCCCTGCTTTTATCTCTCTCCTTGACTCCCCCACGCCTTCTCGTTCCGCATGTCCCACATCACACCACACACACACACAACACTAAAACCCAATCCATAACAGATGATTCAGCTGCGGTGCAAGCTTATTTATGTGTGAGCAGTCTTTATGAACCTACACATCCACATTCAAAGTGGCTTTAAATGCTGCCTTTTCCATCAGGTTACGTAACATTTATTTGGTCAGGAGACAGTCCATCACATGCAAGAGGCGGAATCAGGAATCCTGTCTATAGTTAATTCCGAAATGAGCTTCTAAATACATTATACATGTAGGAAAAAAATGCAGAAAATACATGCAAATACTGAGACGTAATGGTTTCTAAATGTTCAGCTATGGCTTAAACAGGCGGCAGTGCCACCCCCCCCCCCCCCCCAACCCAACTATATAATAACTGAGCACTTTGTTTTGCATCAGCGGCCGCCGTCTATCCCATGCAATTGTGACATTTATTTTCATTTCACATAGACGTTAAGGAATAAAAATTTAAATGCACCAAACTCTTCTACACATTTAAAGGGTCCTATTGTTTCCTATGTGTTGCATAATATTCTGCATGTGTGCTTTATTTAATAAACAAAAATGATAGTCATAGCACGAGTGTCAGCTCAGCAGATACGCATGCAGTTGCTTATCCACAGCGTCATTCCCCAACCCCCCACTGACATTAGCCTCTCTGCAGTCCATCAGCCAGTTGAAATCCTGCCAAAATATGCTCACTTAGATTTTTTTTCCCCCCCGTCTCCTACTCCCTTGTCCATTCTACTTTTTTTTTTTTCCTCTCTTCCTTCATCTCTAAGTTGAGAGCCAATTAAGGAAAACCGGCATCCTGGACATGCCGACATGAGGGGAATGTTTGGGGATGTTGGCTGACGTCCCGCCAAGAAGCGGGAGTCCCTGTCATGTTTCCGTCTCTGTTGTCCTGGAGGTCTTTACGACTTGCAGTTTTTACCCAATTACAGCAGCGGCAGATGTTGCAGGCATGTAGTAGGGAGTGAGTTGGGTGTGTTGCACCTATCTACCTCATCCCCACCATGCAGCGGGCAGATCTGCACTTCAAAGACGCGCACCACCTGCAGAGTTCTGTGCCTCAAAACATCAGAGTCTGGAAAATATCTACACTTGGTAAGAGAGTGTGTAGAGGATTTTCATTGTTTATATGGTCATTTCAAAACACAAACTCCACATTCTACAGCTCAACATTAATTTTCAAACGGAATTTAAACTGTGATCACTGAGAGGAAATTTGATATTAATGCACTGGCACTTCCACATCGCTTTTTTTATATTTTGGCCAAAATTGCCACACAAATGTCTATCCTTCACACACATCCATAATGTAGACGCTAGTCTGAGAGTGACGTTTATAGTCCAGCGTTCTTGACCTCAGGTGACCTCATTGCTGGCAGATAGGGCAAAGCTTCAGACAAAGGGTTCATAAAACAGATTTAAGAGAGTCCATTGATGAAATATTAAGCCACATTGTCATCAAGACTGCAGAAAGAATCAGTTGGACGTAATGGGGCTTAACACAATTCATCATTACTGCATACACACAAGTGCAGCGTGATCCTGCACGAGACAAATCTGTTTCACCTCTGCTATGTGATGCAGCTTCAGGTTGATCTCTGCCCATTTAAGGTCACATGCACCGTTCCTTCCCAGGGGCCTCTGGGAAAAGCACTATTCCAGCCTCTGCAAATCTTGATATAAATGATTTCATGCAATTTTCTGCTCACATTACCGGCTCATATGTATTCCAAGTGTGCTGAAAGTTCATGTTGTATGTATGTGGCAGATGTTGAAACCAGTCGTGCTAGATAAGCCTATAACAGCTTCTCTTAAAGCACTGCTTTTACGTTGTTGTTTTAATTATTGGTTATTTAAATAGGGATTTTTTTTTTCTCATACGTCACTGCACCAACGTTTCATTGTCGGGAACCCCCAAATACTAGCTGTTGCTAGCTGGAGATGGCCCGTTTCAGAAAGTCCACATTGTTGACATGCTTGTTGTCATTATGCTTAATTCATTGACAGTGTTTAATCCATCCAACTTTAAAACGTCCTTTTGTGATAGGAGTCACTAAACACGTTGCCGTGGCAAAACCAAACTTGAAGTCACTGGGCTCTATTTTCATAGACAGTCCATCCGCGCTGTGGCACAAATGCCGGCGGATCCTGTTATCCGGATCACTGTGAGGCTCGTTGATATTTGTCAGAATTTGGCAAGTTGGCACAGTCGAAGGCGTGTCCTGGAGACGAGCCTGGTAGAGTGGCAATTCGGTGGCAAAAAGTCAGTCTCAATTTGCTCAGACCATGTCAAACACTGGCACAGGGTAGACAACGGGTCATTCATAAGTATATTTGAACAGCGGGCATCAAACCCTCTGTTTGGCCATGATTTAACTTGGCTGTGACCACTCCCACAGTGATGTAGCCCTACCTCTTGTCGATCCACAGCTCTGTGTTCATTTGCAAATATACCAACATCAGATCTAACCCACCTCTGCGCCTAATTTACGTCACTCACAAAAATAGAGACAAATGTTTTGCTTCTCTCCTGATGCAATTAACGTAATACAGTTTTTCTCAAAACAATTTGTGCAAATAGCAAAACAACATGGTTCCCCTACAAAAGCCAATTTCTTTCTCAAAATCCTTAGTTCATCGCTCAAAAGTAAATATTTGTGTCACTGAACATGTCAGTGTCATCAGAAAAACAAGTTTTTGTGTCATTGTATACAGATAAGACAGTCAAATTGCTTAGTCGTGTGATCAATATAGAGGAGGGTGTTCTGATGTAAACTAACGCTAAAGTTTTGATGACAAATTCAGTATTCAAAAATGTAAAGTTATACCTTTGTATGGGCTATGTGGAAGATTATTTTCAAGAGACTGAGCACATTTTCAAGTCTACTGTTTACACTGTAATTGGTTGGCAAATCATCTCATTAGAAAGGAAAAAAAGAAAGCACTGCATAACACAGAGGTGGGCAATCTCGGTCCTTGAGGGCCGGAGTCCTGCAGGTTTTGGAGGTGTCTCACTTCCAACACAAGCTGATTCCAATCAACAGGATCGTTATCAGGCTTATGCAGAGCAGCTGTGTTGGAGAAGGGCAACATGCAAAACCTGCAGGACTCCGGCCCTCAATGCCCACCTCTGGCATAGCATAATGAACAAAAAACGGATAAAAAAATGTGAACATGGGCCAATCTCCTTAGGGAAAATTGCACATGCCACACTGTGAATTACAGTAAAGTCTTCCTACTTCCTTTGGGCCACACATTCTCATCCACATCAGAACAATTATCTTCACTTGCTATGAGCTATTTCAGAAAACTGGTTGATCATTGGTTGATCTAACATGTTATGATAACTTATTCAGCCATTTTGCGTCTTAAGATTTAAACTAATGGCAACATTTTGTGGGGTGTAAGCCAATTCAACAGAGACCCTTTCTCATAAATTTTGATCAACATGACATAAGCAATTCATAATGTTGAAAAATCATTTGCATTGATGTACAAAGGCATTTGCAACTTGTTCAAAGAAATGAGAAGCTGCCTTCTTTTTGTGCACAAGTGACAGACACAATGTGAAAATTGAACAAGAAGTTCTGAGAATTTTAATTTCAATCTGCAAAACACGTTGAGATTCATGATGCTTCCAACTAACTGGCTTTTTGAAAAAAAAACCTACATGCAACAAAATGACATTATCAATCAGATCAGGCAAAAAACAAAACAAAAACCAAGAGGATGAAAGAGAGGAAAAAGTTTGTCCCAGTCCCACCAAGCAGCAGCAAAGTTTATTGTACAAAAAAAAAAAAAACAAGACCGAGGGAAAATAAATGTAGAAATAAGCATCAATTGGAAAAGAGGGGGAAAAGGGAAAAGTGAGAGCAGATAATGAAGGGGAAGAAAGTCCAATGATTACAAGAACAACAGTGATGTGTAATAATGGCAGTAATTGCAAAACAAGCTAAAAAAAAGAAAGAAAAAGATTTAGATGGTTGGCGCTGTCCCGTGATTCCTCTCGAGCCACGTGAAGGCATCTTGTTTCTAACATGTAACAGATGGCCCTTACCATGGCAGAGGCTTCTCTTTTCCCACCTTTTCCACAGACACAGAAGCAAATGGAAACAATACGCTGACCTCGGCGTGACAAACAAAATCAGAGTGCAATCACACGTCCACAGTGCCACGATTCATGTTTGATGGACGAGGAATCTATAAGCACAGTAACCCTTGTACATGAGACCAAGCTCATAGTAAATTTCACAGGGAAAAGAAAATATTTATGAATAAAGGTTGTATTCTTGCTGCTGATAGTAGTATGTGTACAACAAACAGGTCTAGTCTGCAAATCCCAATTTAACTACAAGTACAATTTTGTGAGGGTGTTTAAACTGTACCGCCATCTTTGGGCTACAGACACATTACATGATATAAACAATAGAATAAATAAATGGAAATGCCATTAATCCATTATAGCAAAAAGATTAATTAGTTTATAATTAACTTTCCACTCTAGGTATCCTGTTGGCATGGCAATTTAGAGACTTTCCATGTGAAAATAAAAGCACTGTGATTAGAAAAAAACTTTTTTTGTAATTAAATATGATAACCCAATGTAATAGTTTTTAAGGCATATGCAAGGCATTTTACAAAAGTGTGCTGCAGTCCAGGCTGAACTGTTTTGTACAATTTCACACGAAATTCTTGTCATAATACATGGCACTGGAAGCTGTCAAGTGAACAGCACTGAATGTCTGCCTCTTATTGTTGTGTTCTGGAGGTCTTCCTGCCTTGCCTTTCACTCATTTTCCATCTAACTTCCTATCCGGAGGAAATTTGCAAAAACACTCAAGCAGATGAAGATGTCTGCAAGTGGAATAGGCAACTTTCCTTTTCTTCACCTTGATTTCACGTAACCTTGTATAAGTTATTGTAACTTTCTTTTTCTTTTTTTCTAAACAAAAATTTGACTGGTTTTACCAGCCCATCCAAGTCAGGCCATTCGAGATAAGCATCGCTGACCGCTTCCTCTGTCCCCCACACCCCGCCTCCCTTGCACCTCTTTGCTACACCAAACACTGATTTCCATAACATTTTAGTGGGCCAGTCATATGGTCCACACCACCAGAACTCAAATACTGCATATACACACACCATCCAAGCCCAACTCAGATGCTCCGACAAAGCCCCTTTTGTTCCACTGCACTCGGGGAAAAAGTAATGGCACGCGCATTAAGTGCACGAATAAGTGCTACCAACAGTGTTGTGGCAAAAGACAAAGGACATGTTTCTTGAACTTACACATGTAACCAGTTTCTTATGCATGCTAAATTACCTAGAACATGGGCTAGTGAGAATAAAGTTGCAGACTTTAATTACAGCAAAAGATAAAATGAAGAAAAAAGATTGAAAGAAAGAAAAATAAATAGAATGTAAAGAATTAAAGTTGTGCGGCTTCTGGTGTGTGTGCCTTGGACACCACAGACATATAGATATACTTTAGAGGCAGTCACAACTAAGATCATTAAGCTGCATTAATGACAGTGTAACAAAAAACATGTTTGTGCATATGGTAATATTGTCTGTCCACTTTTTGAGTTCAAATATCCCTCGCTGAAAGTGTTATAATACGGAAACGTTATACGTTAGCCCGCCTATGGAGTTTTGCATTGTTTGTTAGCATTAAGCTAAGCAGACTTTCCTAAGGCATCGTTTTACATTATGTTTAGTTTTAAACTGTGAATGGCACCGAACAACTTGGAGACTCTTTTTTTGAAGAATTGTTTCTATTCAAGTGAGATAAGTTGAGTTCAATGCCACCATACAGCGCTTGTATCTCGAATTTTTGCTTGCAAGTCAAAGCAATTAAATGACAGCACTCAATGCACCACTGTAGTCTAATTGCTTTCTAAGTCTTTTGAGCCTGTGATGTTACAGCCACTGATGATTTTAAAATCCCAGTGGGACACCTTTTATACTTCCAAAGTGGGTAAGTCCGGACAAAGGACGCTGCCTGATCATTAACACTCCACTTGACCACCACGAGAAATTCACAGGTGGAACGCAAACCTGTTTAGATCCAAAATTCAAGCATGCCTAAATCAAGTGCCTTTGACACGGCAGTTATCCAACCATTGGCCAAGCTGACCGCAAGTCATAAGTGTAGCTCGAGTGATTGAGTGGCGATCTTTTACAGCCTTGACATGTCACATAAAGACTCAAAGCTGAGCTCAAAAGTTTTGTTGGTTCTGACTGGTTAGGTGAGCGCCGATGTTTGGATAAACATTGTGGGTTGGGGTGGTTCCGTCACGCTTGGTGCAGCTTTCAGGTCTTACCTGTTCTTTCTCTGTGCTGCTCCCAATCCTGACCCTCGGGTTCCCACCGGCCTTGGACTAGCCCCCTTTCCTCTTCACTTGATGGGAGGTCCGACTCAGCGCCTTCCACGAACTGCACACAGAGATGTCTTTGTCAGATGGAGCCCTGCTCTGTTGGAGGAAGTCTCGCTAAGAGTGCGGAGTGATTACGGTCACGAAACCACAAAAATCTTAACTCTTGTGCTTGTATTTTTCCGTAATGCCCTGCATGGCTTTCCTCCATGAGCAACAATTCAGTGGAAATTGTTGATGGCCTTCCTTTTTCAGTCTATAAAACCTAAAAGCACCAGAACTCAATGTTATTTAGTAATGGTTGATGGCAGAGGAGGTTTTAGCACAGTACTGAATTAAACATTGATCTAAAAGAAACATTCAATACCAGACTGTGTCTGTCTGGATAGTAATTTGATTCCTCGCAATCATTTTGATGTTGTTTTGTTCACCGAGTGAATTTGGAATTAATATGTCTCCTTACAGTGCAAATAACTATATTTGGAATTTTCCATCACACGCCATATTTCAGGTTCATGAAAGACTCTGGATTAGGCATGGGCAAATTACCGGTTTGATGGTTTACCTGGGTTTCAAAAAGTCATGGTTTCAATAACTGCTAATACTGGCTGTCACTAGTAACAAGATCTTTTTCAGGGGATATCGAAGCAGGACTGGATTGGCTGCTTGCAGAGTTGAGTAAATGATTGAAATTAATTGCCTCCAATTAATTTTCATTCTCCTCTGCGATCTGAGAAGGAAAGAGGAGGAGGATAGACGAAAGAGGCACATAACAGTTCCACAGATGCCTTTCTTATTGCTTAATGTGTATTGTCCTTAAAAATAAAGAAAAACACAGTGCCAGTGTTTACTAGTTAGCCCCAAGGACAACATGAGTAGCATGTGGGTCTGTTCTTAATAAATAAATAAATAAATAAATAAAATAGCTCACCAGTGATGGGTCACTGTGACTCACTGAGAAGAATTAGAACAGAAGAATAATATTATTTATTTATTTATTTATTTATTTATTTATTTATTCATTCATTTTAACTTAAGATGTACATGGTACAGTTATTCAATATTTTGTTTTAAAATGAATTAGTGTAGATTATGCTCAGAGGGGGAATTTTTTTTTGTTTTTATTTACTCCAATATATTTTTATGGTCATTTTAGAGCGCCTTTCGAATGGCTGGCGGCCAGTTCAAGATGTACCTTCCACCTAAAGTCACCTGGGGTAGGCACTAGATTACTAGTGGCCCAGATGAGAACACGCACTATAATGCAATGAAACCCTCCAAAGGTCACAATAATAAAATTATGACATTTCCAGGTATTTTGTTGAGGCAAATAAAGTTCATTAGATGATGAAAAAGGAATCAGTCAAATACACAAATAGGGCAGAATCATACCCACTGATCACCTATCAATTGTAGCGCACATATTATTCACACTCACAACCACATATAGCAGCTATTTAGACATATTTAAATACGCATGTTTGTGGACTGTGGGACGAAACCAAAGTACCCGCAAAAAACTCAAGGAGATGTCAGCCACATGCTCCAGCACAAGTTACCAATTAAACTCACCCACTGTTGGTTGGGCATTGCCACAGAAGTAAGCATGTCGGCCATGGCTCCCAACATCTGGTCAGTGCGTCCCTGATTCTTCTGAAGCGCTTTCATTCTTGCCACCTCAGATTGGCCTCCGAGTCACTAAGTCGCACTCTGTCGGTGTGCCTTTTGTCCTTCTCTTCCTCGTCCTGCAGCTTTTCTGTCTCGGAGTGTATGGAGCCTGTGAGCGGCAGACTTCATGCGAAGGAATGATTGCTCCTGGATGAGGATCAGGGGACGTGCACTTGCGCAGGAGCTCTTGTTCCATCCGCCGTGCACATGTGTGAGGCGAGCCCAAGTACAGCTTGTAATGAAAAGCTCCTGTGCAAACACGCATACAAGATTTATTCGGGCCTCCTTGCTCGGTCTTCCTCTGCGTCCGGAGTCTCTTGTCAAGTTTGCTGACAAACTGTCTTGTCCTTGTCTAAATGTCCAACTGGTGAGCCGAGACTCATCACCCTCCCTGGAATCCTCCTGGCTAGTTCTTCATTGGCTGCACAAGATCACCACCCCCACTCCCCAAACCCTCCTCCCTTCATCTTACATGATTTTTCTCCTCCTTGTATTCATGACATGGATTCCTCGCTGAGTATCATAATGTCTTCTTGCTTTTCTTTGAAGAATACCTCCACCTCGTCTCTCCCTCTCCACAAATGTGTCCAAGTCTCAGCCAGTGACACATGGAGCGTGTAAGCTGTTGGGGCCAGCCCCAAATAAGGTATTAACACGCAGTCCCTCAAGCACATCTATTTATGAGACGATCATCAATTGTACCAAAGATCTATCACCTCCTTAAAATGCCCACAAGATTAGAGAGTTGATGAGCTGCTTACTATTTCTTCACGCTACTTAATTCATAAAAAAAAAATAAAGTTGGAGCGAAGCCCTTCTGTTTAGAAGTGTTCTGGAAATGTGGACATTGTGCTTGAACGTTAATTAAATCTTTTTTTGTAGAGAGTCCATCCTCACAGTCGCTACTCCAAGAGAAGTCCATGAAGAACAGAGTTATTCAACTCTCGCTGCTGTTGTCAATAAAGTCTTGTTTCCAAAGAAGGATATTCAACACACTTCCAATAAATCCCTTGGAAATGATGAGTCATATACAAACCCAATTCCCAAAAATACAAATTGTGAATAAAAACTGAATGCAAATTTGCGGAAGTGCCAAATTTCAATATTTTGTCCGGAATAGAACATAGATGACAGGTCAAGGAATTTAAAATCAACATAGTTTCCCCTTAAAATAATACATTTTCTCAGTTTAAACTTTTGACCTGTTCTCTATGTTCTATTCTGAATAAAATATTAAAATTTGGCACTTCCACATAATTGCATTGTTTTTATTCACAATTTGTATAGTGTCCCAACTTTTTGGGAATTGTGTTTGTACTTCAGAATAAGAATTAAACCGTAAGCATTTCTGTTTAGGGCTGACAAAATGCAAGCATTAACATTGGAGATTAATTTAAACTCTTTAAAGCGTAAAAAATAAAATTATAACTCAGTTATTTCCTGTGGCGGCCATTATCCTCTGCTTACGTATACAGCCAAATTTTGAAAATTGTTTCTATGAGACGACTATAGGAAAGATGCCTATCAAGCGGAGTCTATTTTTATGTGTATTACTAGAATGTCTATGCTGTTATTAAATCCAACAAACAAATAAAATAATTATGCATTTAGATGTTTTACTCATAGTAGTCTAAAAAGTTCAACCCTGCCACTAAATTCTCTCCAAACATGTTACATTAAGCTACATAGATCGCAACCTATAATTAATTCATGTTCTTCATGCACCAGGTTTTCTATAGTAAACCCCAGGCTGAAATGCTTCTTGCTTGAGCTTCTGAAAGATTCACCTTATTTTTTTCTGGGCCAGGCTGTTCTACTGCTATTGTTCTATATTTTTCAGGAGATTCCCCTCATCTGTCACAGGTCAAGTTATTCTTGTGACTTCTGATATTTGAAACATCCCAGAGGCGAGATGTGATAAATGATAGCTTCTCCCTAAGTATAAATCTCAATTGCAGTCAAATAAAACCAGACACAAGCTCATATTTTACTCTTTGGTCTATTTAAATAAAATCTGATCCCCGCTAGATCAGATCATGTTGCTGCAGTAGGTTTGCCCTGTACCGACTGAACGGGCCCCAAATTGCTGCTTTATTCCAAATAGTATAACCACATGTCTTTGAGCCTCGCACAAACATCTACTTCTCATCGTAATAACGTTCCCTCAATTGCCTTAAATGTCCTTGCCCATCATGAATACGGGTAGTTCTTTGTCCTTACTGACTAACTCCCATTTAGTTGATTCGCTAAGGATCCAAACGCAGGGATTCTTTTACATGGAAAAGTCTGAGTTAAGTGCTGGTAACAGTCCTGGACAAAGTGCCAACAGTCTAATATTAGCTGAGCACATGGCCGTATAGAGAATCACTCACCAAGCAAGCTAAACTTAGTGCTGTGTTTCCCAAGACTCTCTCCTACATCTTCTGCTCTCACACTGACCCCTGCTGGGTGGAATCATGCCTGGCGAGGTCCTATAAGTGTCAAATAAAAGGTTTATTAATACATTAACAGACAATAGTGGGAAATGCTTTTAATACTTTGTTATAGTTCAAGTTTGTGAATGTTTTATTTTGAAGGTTTTATGCATGATTGGTGACGAATGCTGTACGTTGTTGCTTTGCCAGCGTCAAAACTTCCATCTTCTGGCCTTAAAAAAATCCCCCATAATCTGGGGGGGGGGGGGGGGGGGTATATGACACACGCTGAATATTTTTGAGTTATTGTCATTGTAAAATAATTAATTGAGCAGATACAAAGTTGTTAAAAAGTATCAAGTTGCTGATGCTTGACCTGATTATTCCTTTTCTTCTTCTCAGGCATGATGCAAGTTAATAAAGGAGGTAAACTATTTTGTGCGTATACGTTTTTGTGTTGCTGTACCAAGTTATCAAAACATGTATTATATAGTATTGACAGTAACGATTATTGCTTTTGTACTTAAGCACATTGCAGGCAGTACTTTTACATACAGACTTTGAATCAATACTTTTACTTTTATCAAAGTTTTTTTTTTACACGATTATAAATACTTGTACTTACGTGCAAAGAATGAGTTTATAATTTGCGAGACGAGATCGTTGTAATTTGCCACAGAAGAGCAGATTCACTGAAGTGCTGCATTACACTTTTTGACCTCAGGGAGGCAGACTTGATTCCCAATAGAGCGGAAGTGCTGCATAACCGCAGCGGCAGGAACATGAGCAAATTCGCGAGATTACACATTAGGGTTAATCTGTTTACATGTTTTTTTGAGCATGTGATTGAGGCCCTAATGCTTTGAATCAACTTGTTAATGTGATGTTCTTGTCTTTATTTAAGTCAGCAGCTCAGAATCATAAAAAGGCCGCATCGTGGCCCAAACCACATATTGAAAAATGTATGAATCTCGAGGTGGTTTCCTGTGAGAATTGCAATTCACTGTATTCACAAAGTATACTAAACTGTTGGTATCACCTTTTGGACGAAACAGAAATCAGCAGTTTTTAGCACAAGAAACAAGATATCTGAAGGTGTGACAGCTTGAGAACATGTTTATTTCTAAGCCTGATATGCTAACCAGCCATGTTAAAGGCAACATTATTTTTAGGAGACATGAAAAGAGGAAATTTGATGCCTTTGACGCCTTTTCCATTGGAAAAAAAAAAGCATAATACATCATCAAGCTATGTACAATAGTACATACAGTAAAAACATTCATGTTTCTTTTAAAGCACAAACACAGGGTATGGGCAGCAGCAGCGCAGTAGCATTGTACACAATAACTTGAATTTACCAAATAATATTAAGTAAATAGAAATGCTGTACAGTATAACCAGCCAGAATGCCAGATTGTAAGGTCTCTTTTAAAAGTAGTTAAGGAACCACTTGTTTATATTTAGTTTGATAGCTTGTTCCATTGCACTGCTGTTGCAAGTAATAGTAATAATTTTGTGTGATTTTGGATTTATTTATTTATTTATTTATCTATGCATTCATTCATATTTTGCAAATCACACACATTATAATAATGAATTAATTATTCTTATTCTTCCCAGTTTTTCAGTTGCCTTTATTTTATATCGCCACTGTCAGGTAGAAAACGGCGCCTTTAAAAAAAAAATATATATATATATATATATATATATATATATATATATATATATATATATATATATATGTGTGTGTGTGGGGGGGGGGGGTTGTTTGTCCCACCAAATGGATTTGCATGAGAAAACAGAACCGAGACACGAGTGACTCCCAAGACAACGTTGAACTGGGAAGTGCCTGTGATTCAGTCACATAGTTAAATTGGACAGTGAGAGGTTTGCTCTGATGACACAACAGACGGGCCGAGGTGGCTGTCGATGGACCGAGAGAGATGTGGAGACAAATGAGAAAAATGAGCGAGAGCAAGAAAGAGGGGAGTGATGGGGGTGGAGTTGCTAGACTACCTCAGCAGACTGTGAGGGGAGCAAGGGTTGCCACTGTCTGTTTTGTTTGCTTAATCCCTCAATCTTCTGTAATCGGGATGAGAAGAAGAGAGCATGCTGCCTAATTTAGGACTGCACAGTCTATGTTGGGACCTGCAAGAAAGAAAGACAACCAAACTGGCCATTGCAAAAGATGGAGGGAGGGAGCAAACTTCTGCCACAAACCGTTTGGGGAACTTAAACCGCAGTTTCTTAAAAAGAGAAGAGTCAAAATCAACAAGATGCTCTCAGCCATCAGCACAGAAGGAAGCGAAGAGGACTCGCTATTGGTGAGAATATCGCATGTCCAACATGTTTTACTTGATATCAGGGAGAATGACTTTGATTTGTGCATCAGAGGCATGGAGTCAAGTTTGGAAGTTAAAGGAAGCTTGAAAAGTGGTGAGGTGAAGCAGAATGGTACAGGAAGTTGAAGCCACAGCTGAAGATAAATTGAAAGAAAAAAATATATAGATGTTTGTGCAAAATAAGTTTTGCTTGTCTGACAGAAAAAGTGCCAAAAACAAAATAAATGGTAGTCGGGAAAAAAAGGAGCTGAAAGGTTTAACAAGATATCAAACTGCCAGCAGGTGGAAATTTGATCTACATATCATATTTGTTAAGGCATTATCAATTATCATACTATCTTAAAAAAGAAGAAGAAGAAGAAGAAGTACTTGTGTTACATCAACCGTCAAAACGGGTATAAGTCCATTTGGTGATATAAAGAAGGGTTTTATTATGAAACATGATTTCAGTTGTGTCCACATATAGACTTTAGACTTACTTTATTGTCATTCTAATTAACTGTAATAAGTATACAGAATGTAATGTCGGTGCACGGCTTATGCAGGGGGGGAAAAGTATTATAAGAAAAAGGAAAACAGCAACCACAAACAGCAACTGAAAATACTAAGGTTGAATATAAATAAGGATAAAATAGAAATAAAAATAGAATTAAACATAATGCATTTAAAGTGTATTATTTTAAAGTGTCTACTGAAAAGTTTACTTACAGTGACGGCAGCAAATATGACTTAAAGTGACATTACAGTGACAAAACAGCGCAGATCTCGGATATTATGGGGTATTAAAACTGCATTTTACGCTCAAAAAACTAACAAAAATGGATTGTAATAATAACGAAAATGTTTCTTTGGCAATTCATTTAATGCAGTATACAAGCCTTTAAGTTAATTTTATATGTGATTTCAAGTGTATTTATTTCAGTATTACACACTCTAGAAACATTTGGGTCAAAAATAACCCAGCTATGGGTCAAAATAGGACCGATCCTCTCGTTGGGTCAATTTGACCCAACTTTGAGTCAAGAAATGGGTCTTAAATATCACTCATAGATATTGGTTAGATCCTTTACTTGGGTCCCAAAAAAAATGGGTCATTTTGTATAAAACAACCCATAAAGTGGATCAGTCAATTTTTGATCCATAATTGGGTTACTTTTGACGCAACTGTTTTTAGAGTGCAGCATGGCCATTAGCCGGAAGAAAGAAGGTTAAACAGTCGTCTGGGAGTTGTGGTCATTCAGCGACATCAACTACTGGCCGCAGCCAATAAAAAAGCACCACCAGATGATGTCACTCGTAGGTGACAGCTGTGCAGTGGCTGTATTTGATTTGCAGATTGTTGTTTTTAAAATATTTTTTAAATAATATTTTTGTTGACTTTTACTAAACTATATTTACTGTGATGTTTAAAAACAAAAGCTAATAAAAACTGACAAACCGGCTCTGAAAACAAATTAAAACTAAATTTAAATAAATAAAAAATTATGTCAAAATGAAATAAAAACTAACTGCAATGAAAATTCCAAAACTATTATAACCCGGCTTAACATATGCTTCACTCAAAGATTGGCATCATCTTCATTGTCTGCTCCTCCAACCAAACATATGCTAGCAAACGCTGGAGGACAACTTCTTGACTGTAGCTTGACCCAGGGGTGCAGGTAAAGGTTGAGGGTCCCATGACAATCCTAAATATCAGAGCCGATCACGATGTGAAATTGCCCTGACTCACCCCTTACGGCCATCAGGCTGCCAAGAGGAGTCACCAGCAGACCTGCCACATGTCACTTAGCAGCATGGCTGAGGGCTGGACGATCTGACTCACAGTTCCCCACCAAATCTGTTGGAGTATCTTTGATGAAGCTTCACAAGCCAAATTGCTTGTGGGTGTTCTGTCTGGTCTTAAAATCTTTGAAGCGAGAGAAGACTAAAATCCTGAGAAACAACCTCTGGTTCCAAAATGTTTGCTAAATAGGCCATTCAACCGAATTATTTCCAAGGATTGGAGATGGGCCATAGTATATTTTGAGAAGTTCATTATTTTCAGATTTAGCATTGGAAAAAAGAAAGTAGTTTATTTTGAGAGCATTACATTCTACCAGACCCTCATTCCAGTTTTGCAGTAGTGCTCCTCCTCTTTCACCTCACAAGTCTTGGCCAGAGTTATTTGATAATAGTTTGGGAATCTTCATTATACTTGATTTTTTTTTTAAATGTATAATAGTAACTTTTTTTGAGTGTTTTTTTTTCTTCTTTTTTTTTTTTAATTCGTTTTATTTTTTGGGAAAATACTTAATTTTAGTTGAGTTTTTATTAGTTTTAGTATTAGTTGTTTTTTGTTTATTTTGTGTATTTTAGTATGCAAGATTTAAAATATATATATATATATATCACAGTATATATTGTGTATAGTTAAAACCCAACAAAAATATTTAAAAAAATCAACCATATGCAAATCAAATACAGGTACTGTAAAACAGTCCAAGAAGTACAATAAGCGCAGTGCATAATACTGCTTCTTAAGTTAGATCCATCACAACCCTCCCTTAACATCTTAAAAATAAAGCTAGGATGGTCTTGCTTTCCATCTGAGAGCACGTTACCTAGCGTTGGTTTTCGGACTGAGTTAAGTGACAGAAGCAAGCCATATGGCCACATGCACTGCTGTCACCTAAAAGCAACGTCACCTGGTGGTGCTTTTTCATTGGCTGCCGATGTCATTGCTTCTGGGCAAATGGCCTCAAGTCCCAAACGACTGTTAATATCAAAATAAATACATTTAAAATTAACCCCACAGGCTTGTGTATGAAATGAATTAACAAAGGTGAAAACAAATTCATTTCGCATTATAGTTACGTTTTGTAAAGGTAAAATGTAGTTTCAGTTATTTATTCATTTATTTTAAAGTATTTTTCATTTTCATTTTAGTTATTTTGTGAGTTGTCATAACTAAAACAACCTTGGTCTGGGCGAGTTGAACAACGCTGGCAAAAAGCATGTTGGACAGACAGCTTATACATCAAGTAAATCGGACTTACAGATAAGCGGAGTTGGAGTGGGGTGAAGCGCCTCATCCTCTTTAGGCCTTGGTCAAGCCCTCTCAGGTGACCTGCAACACGTTAGCGACAAAGAGGCTCTATGATTAAAGCCAAATAGGTGTTTACAATGGAAGACGTGATCCTATGTGTCAGAAGATGTGCTCTCTTTGGCTGCTTTGAAGGAACCCATCTGATAAGTGTGTCCTGTTCATTTTCTTTCTGTTCCAGATGATAATGGAACACAGGAGACAAAGCGCTCAGGTGTGATCCCAGCAGACGGGGCTGGGCGGCGGGAGGCGGGGCTCATGGCCTCGACATGTGATGACCCCCACTTGGGTGCTGGCCCATCTGAGGATTCTGAGATGAACCTGGATGAGTCAGACTCTGGAAGTGTCCTCTCTGATGATTCAGTGCTTCCTAACTTTGAAAGAGATGACAAGTATGCAGAGCCTCCTAAAACACTATATGAGGCATGTGCTCGGAACGATCCCATCTCCCTGAGAAGGATACTAGAGAGAGGTCTTACCAAGGAAGAGGCCATGGAGTTGGACGTTAATGGCAGGGTGAGAAACAATGCAATTAAATCTGATACAATAACTTTTATTACAAATATAATAATGCTTAACTTTTAATCAACGCAATGTACATATGTCACTAAACAGTAAACATTTCATACAGCTTTTATAAAGGACCTCACGGAGTACTAACGCTTTGACTGCCCCTTAACTCATGGGGGCCATCCCACCAAATTGTTGCCATTTGCCTGTTGTGACTTTGTTAAAATTATTCAAACTCTAAATCTAATTATATAAATATCAAGCTTCTCAAAATGTGTGTTAGTCCATCTCAGGCATGTTTAAGTCATTATTTTATTACTGTTTACTGAAGCCTCACATTTGAGTAACATGACTGAAAGTAACAGGAGTGAGTTTTTACTTTAGTATAGTTAGCCAATACATGAAATATAGCCACATTGCATTTATGCTAATAGAATGTTGACAAATCTGTATTTATATATATACATTTAAAAAAAAAGATAATAATAAAGTGAACTTTATTTTGACCTTACAAAGGCCTGCAATGGATCCACATAAGGCAACTTCTGGACCATGTGACTCGTGTAATTTTTTTTGATTATATTCTGAAGGGTATGTGTAAAGGTAACAGGAAGCCCAGGGGCATGACTAAAGTGTCAAGTTAAACTAAATTGTATTATTATTATTATTATTATTATTATTTTGTGGTTAAAGTCTACTTTTATGAAGCAGTGAGAGGCAACAAATGCAATTTTTCCAGTACAATGCTTTAAATATAAAATCACATACATCAATATGCAGGACAGTACTCCACAAAAATATTTTTTACACTTAATTTTAATCGTGCATTCATATATTGCATTTCCTGGTGCTGCAAATGGCACCGGTTTGGTGGAATGGCCCATATATATTTTGTCTCTTATTATCTAATAAATCATCTTAAATGTCTTCTTCTTCTACTACTTCTATGTCAATAAACGCCTAAATAAAAATGATATACAGTAGTAATGGACAGTATAAGGTTGAGTATATTTTGGGAGGCCACCCTATTTATAGCTTGTGAGGTAGATGCCACGGACTTCCGACGTCCGGGTTTCACACATCAGCGCCGTTTCCGGCCACTGCTGGCCGCGTCCCAACACCCGCATCCCCGCCCCTGCGCCCCCCAATCGCACGTTTCCGCCGATGGGCTCTCTGAAATGCTTCGGACACTGAGACAGACACACTACACACTCGCACTCGTCGACGGGAACGCGCAACCGAGGGGCACAAAGGCGGGAAGCGCAAGAACTGGGACGAGCCCCACACGTCGCAAACCGGAAACGGAAACAAAAGCCGATGTGTGAAAACCCGGAAGTCGGGAGTCTCGCCTCCTCCGTGGCATATATACCCCATATTTGTTGCCCATCAGAGTGGACTAATGGTGGCTGTGAGCAAAGGGTTTGTGGACATCGTCACCACGCTACATGTATGCCCTCTAATAGACGTAAACCACCAAGACAATGATGGCAACTCTGCCCTCATGATTGCAGCCCAGGCTGGTATGTTCCACCACAATTAAGAGACCACTCACCCAGGAATCAAGCCTCCGTTCAGTTTAATGTTTTCTTTATCCAGGCTTCACCACTATTCTAAACTTCATGCTGAACTACTACTCTGGTGTGGACACTGAGGTCAGGGATCCTCGTGGCTTCACCGCCCTCATCAAAGCAGGCCTGCAGGGCAGAGAGGACAGCGTGTCGGCCCTACTCATGCATGGTAAGTTGCAGCATGGCCTTTGCCTTGCGTGCATGCATGCTTTCCATTTACGGCATTACGGGACAAGCAAAGTTTTGCATCTGACAACACTGTTGATGAACTATTATAATCTGAACCTGAATTGCAGATATCTGTAATGAGATTTACATGAATGGAAAAAGTGACGTCACTTCTCCTTAGCAAAATGACGTCTGAAATTAGAAATGTTTACAGGAAAAACATTGCTCAATGTGTGTGAGATATTTCTGACGAGTCAAAACTGAATTACAGATGTTAACATATTTCCAGTCTAGCTGTTTATATAGTCAGAGTGGTGCTCATCCACGGAATGGATTGAGTTCCAAAAGTGGCCACATGGTGGGGTAATTTGTCTGTATGTCTGTGGTGCCCAAGTCCGGTCCTCAAGAGCCCCTATCCAGCCTGTTTTCCATGTCTCCATCCTTCAGCGCAGCTGAATCTAATGATCAGCTCATCAGTAAGCTTTGCAGAAGCCTAATAACTAGGGCTGGGAATCTCTGACTGTCTCACGATTCAATTCAAGTTCTATTTTTGGGTCTGCGATTCGATACAAAATCGATTATTGATTCAGGACGGTTTTAGATAAAAAAAAATGATTTGATTGACAATGATTTCTGCTTCAATTTATAGATATGCAAAGATTGTCATGATCTACTCCAGTCTGACCTGCTAATGCTAATTAGCGCGCTACTCGTGGCACTTTTATCACTCAAAAGAACGACTATTCATACAAAACGCTTCAGGAATGTATACAGAGAAGCATCTTAACATCCTACACTGCAAAAAAAAAAAACTTTTATTGGAATAACTTGATCATGACTTTTTGCTTCTATGCGGCTACAACTTAACAGTGTATCAGAACGAGCAGAACTACGCTGCCCCTAAGTGGCCAAATCGTGTACAACATGAAAAGTGCTCCCAATAAAGGCACACACAAACAAGGGCAAGACAGTATAAAATAATTGAAATAAAATCAATTTTGGGACATTTAAAATCGGTTCATATTAAATGAGAATCGTGATTCTTACGAGAATCAATTTTTGGGCACAACCCTACTGATAACGATCCTGATCATGAATCAGGTGTGTTAGTGGAGAGAATCATGGAAAACAGGCTGGATAGGACCAAAGTTGGGCACCCCTGCTGTATGTCATTGTCCATCTATCCGTCCATTTTCTGTATTGCTGTACCAGGTCACTGGTGTGTTGCATTGAGCCTATACCAGCTGACTTTGGGCAAGAGGCAGGGTACACCATGGACAAACAACCACTCACACTTATGAACAATTTAGATTTTGGGACTGTAAGAGGAAGACGCATTGCCCTGAGAAAACCCACGAAAGCAACATGTCAACTCCCCACAGGAAGGGCGAAGGCAACATTTACACCACAAACGTCAGAAAGGGTGGTAACCACTGGCCACTGTGGTGAAGCAGCAATTGACTCCCGTTATATGTCTTGACACTAGTAAACAAGCAGGCGCTAATACTCGACTTGATGCAATCCATCTTTTGTCATGCACAGGTGCTGATATGAATGCAATGGACCATGTTCAAGCTCGTGGTTTGAAGGATTGGGTCTTGAAGACAGGGAGATTTGAGACAATGAACAGAATACGCTATCTGCAAGCTCATCCGGTCGCTGAACAATTTTGTGACAGATACACACCTGAGTGGCCGGAGCTCAAACAGCTGGTGACAAAGGCCACTGCCACCAAAACAACAGGTCAGAAGCTACGACAGCGCATGAAGGACGGCTTCACGTTCAGCTTCCCTCAGGACCCTCAACACAACGGGGTCATGGACCATATGGTGCGTTTGACCACAGGCATCCACAGCCCCCTCATAGCCACTGCTTGCCATCCACTGTGTCCCAGCAGCCCACCAGAAATTGGCAGGAGACGCTTTGCTGTTCCTGAACTGCTTGAAAGGCACAGTAGCAAAGAGCTGGAGGAATCCACAGTGTCTCACAGCAACGGTTCTCCCACCTCCTCTTCTCCCAGCGCTACATCAGTTGCCTCGGTATCCCTGACCTCCTGCTGCCAGGAGGCGGAGCGCAGGGATAGCGCGCCATCCGGTGGTGGCATGAGAGGCTTTATTCCCCGCAGCATGGCGCACAGGAACAGCATCTTCCCCACAGGCTGTGTCCCAAAAATTGAAGTGACCAAATCTGACGAGCCTGCTCCGAAGAAAGAGAAGAAGAAGAAAAGGCAGAAGGGATACCTGGAGCCTCCTGTTTGGAAGTATAAGGAGGCCAAGGAGGAGAAAAAGAGGGAGAAGCAAAAGGAAATGGAAAGAGAGCAAGAGAGAATATCTAGGGGTCCAAAAATAAAGACAAAACATGACCCATGTTGAATTTTACCGCAGATGATTGTTGATTCTTTTGAAGATTATTTTGACACAATGTTTGTATGAGCTGCTGGAGTTAATCATGCAGTATGGATTGGATTACAAAAAACATGCTGAGTCTTCCATTTAATTAGGTTTTAGCAATTTCTTATTTCTTATTGAGATAATATAATGTGAATGATCAGTGAAGTTTGCTCTTTGTGAGGCTTTCATGACTCTATATAGAGATCCTAGCGTAAAACACGTAATGATAACAGTGTTTTCAGTAAATGTGGCAAAGTAAGATGGCTGCCCTCTGGCTTCAGCCGCTATTGACAGTCCAGTATGTGACGATGTGTTAGCCCTGCCCAAAAACAGTTTAAAGCAATCTTTTCGCAATTCAGTGCTGCATATAACTTTAAACAAGCATAATATCAAAAGTCTTAAGCATAGAGATCCGGACGTTGACGTCACGAGTCCCAAAATGGGCGCTAGCGCAGCCATTTTGGCAGCATGGAAAACGCTTTTGCCACTTTTGAGTAAACGGCAAACGTCACACTTTTGGACCAGCTGCCACAACGAGAAGAGGCAAAAAAAAGGATCGAGCATTCTCCAGGCTCAATCAATGCGTGGGGCCAATGGAGCACTTTTACATGGTAGTGGTTACCACAAGCAAAATGTGGGGGAAATAATCGGTTTTGTTCGTTTGTTTAATAGATATTACTTATTAATTAAATAACTGACCAGCGCCATAAAGAAGACTATTTAAGCCATAAATGACGGCGGTCGAGGCCCAATTAGCGGCTGCTAAATTGCTAACGTACCTAAATAACACTGCAAGACTTGCATAAAACTGCTAACTTCAAAGGCATTTTGACCACATATAAAGGAGGAATACATCTGGATAGTACAAACTTGTAAAGCCTTTGCATGATCAGAATTGAAAGCACTCACCGCCGTAAGAGACGAGGTAATTCCATGTAGCAGCATCACCGAGTTGAAAAAAAAAAAGCACTCCTGACTCTTCATCGGCAATCGAACCTGTCTACCTCGCGCATGTGTATCATGTCCTTTTCATCAAAGTGACTGTCAATTTGGACGGCAAGTTGACGGATAAAGGTCCATTTTAGCCCTCCACGCTGTCGTAGTCCATTAACGCTGCACCGCTACTTTCTTGCCACAGGGGGGCGTGTTCAGAAAAATGATCGCGTGATGTCCGGATCTATTGGGAAGAAAAATCACCATATTGACACCTAACAATGCGGCCACGTTTCAGCATTTTTAATGTCAAAAGATATGGGAAGCTATTTTGAGCATACTGTATACAGGATATTAAGTTAAAGAAAAAGACAGGAACTATTGTAGCTTTCTCTCTGTTTGCAACATGTATTGTAGCATCTACCCTATGCCTTTATGTCCTCATGGCAGGACTTTTATTACATTTCTTAAACACCCCAGGAAGCTAGATCAATTAGGTCTCAATGAATTTCATTTCAGCAAAACATTTTGAACAATTCTATCCTCCCATTAAACAGTTTTTGAAAAGGCCGCTTTCCGTTCCCACTAAACCCTGACAATTAAGTTTCACGGAGCTATCTTAAGGCACCATTAATGCACTCACTCAAGTGGCGTGCAACGACTCTTGAACTATGGACCTCAGAAACCTTTTAATCTGATGAGTGGGATCATTACATAACAATTTATTTTTGATTGGCTGATTGTAACTATATTCTTCTCAATGTGCAACAGAAGCTAAAAAGCAAAGACATTGATGCTGTTGATGTGGTCATTTTAAGACTGTTGCATCACGTAAGATTATTATTAGTATAATGTCTCACTTCCTCTTCGCCAAGGGAACTTGCTGACTTTAGGTCAGCGCTGCAATAAATACATGCCCGGAGTGCATTGAAGGAACACATTAGATGAGTAAGTAAGGCGTGATCTGGGCCAAAAAGGACACAATTAGCCCAGTGGCAGAGACAGTAACTTTAAAAATGTGACTAAAGTTACAAATATACATCTGAAGTTATACTCTCAGACTAAACGAAGAATATTTTACTGAGGTGAAGTGAAGACAGATGAATGTCTGTATAAAACACTGTAGAAGGTCAGTGTACTCTTATTTACACGGCAGTGAGTGTCTGCAGTCCTAAAGCAGAGATGACGTAGGCCAAGCACAAGAGGGGCGGGATTTAGACGACTGAGGACAACATATGTGGCACTGACCTTCTGACGCTGCCGTCACCAACACAACTGAGGCAATCAAGGACTTAATTTAATAATTACAAGACCAGACAGAAGGGTGCAATGACATAAAATCAAGTCTTCACTCTTCAGTGACAACCTGCATAATCTCATGAAATTTCATCCAAAGTTTTTCTTTTCCAAAGATATTTTTTAAATGACCAATGATCTGCATTTCCCTATTATTGCAAATTTGCAAGCATATAACTAGCCAAGATGTCCAGTAGCAAGAGGCTGAGCTGCACTGTATTTGTTAACAAGAGACTAGAGTGTGAGGTAGGTACAGTGTTCCCGTGCTCTTTGTGGGGGATACGAACCAAGCCCTACCATGAATAGGGAAGCAATAAAGGGACCCACAAAAGGTTTATCATTGCTATTGATGCTGTAAGATGGTGACAAAGCACTAAATGAAGATCCTCAACTGATATCCACGTACTACCTTGGCACCAGGGCGTCACGAGATGGTGCCAAAGCAATATGTCGTCAACATCATCTTTCCATTTGAAATAAATGGGAATGCCATAGTCAAATGAAAAATTGCAGTAGTGTACACTATAAAAAATACTCAATAAACCAGCAAACACGGAAAATGTGAACGCAAAACACCAGTGTACCAAATGTATTGTCCTCAAATGTGTTGTTCTTTCTTGTTCTACTTCTGTGAGGTCTATTGGCAGCCGGCTGGATGATGTGAAATTTGCTGGCACCATCTAGTGGTGGGGGTATGAAGCACATCTTATGTCAAATTTTGGATGGTGGGGTGTTAAGTAAACACTTCATAAACACTGGATGTATACACATGAAGTCCTTCACAATCTACACCTCTGGGCTTCTGTTTAAGTGTAGTGGTGATTTAGTGACAACCACCACCGCCTGTCACCCCACCCCACCCACACCCCAGCCTGCATTTTGCCATTTTGTTTGTTGTGTTTTGCCATAAGAGGGACGTTTCTTTGCGGAAAGTCAATGTTTACCTCAAGTAGCGATTACCGGTTAGTAAATACGTGGGAGAACACTGTACTAATATGTTCCATGTGGAGACTCGGCACACATCTGTACCACATCAAAAATAGGATTACATGTCATTATTTACTAGCTGTCCATGACACAAACAAACTGGATCCATGACCCGTCAAGAAGATGTGCGACAAAACAATCAGCCTCCGATGATAAGGCCAATAAACTCTCTTTTGAATGATGAGGAAAATCCAAATTAAGGAAAGAGATGCCATGTTGAAATCTAAGCTACTTTTATAAACACACAACATTATGTCATCCCAATAAAACTAGCTTGTGTGCTGCGGATATAGTAGAGACATACAACAATTCCCTGGTCCCACGCGTGTGGGATCCAGATTATTTACATAAGCAGAGTGAGCAATATAACTGAGCTGTATCTGATTTTGAAACCTGTAACGTTGCAAATAAGGCAAACTACATCTCTGACTCGATCTAAACTCACCAAAATGTTTTGCTACAGTTCTTCAAACAGTGTTCATTGAGTTCAGTGTATTGCTATTCTGGTCTTGTCCCAAGGTTGAATGCAAAAAAAATCAACAACAACAAAAAAACTAAAAATAATCATAAAGAAAAGCTAACGCTCGCAATGGCATGACATGCGTCTTGGTCCTTATTATCAAGCCAGAGTTGCTTAACAATGCAATACTCACAGGTATCAAACTCAAAGCCTGGCAGCATATTGTCAACTTCCATGATGCTTGTTAAAACCGGTACCAAAATTTCTAATTGTCATATGTAATACATAATAACATTTAGATATTTTAAGCATTTTCTGGTTACCGAACCCCGTCTTACAGTAACTTAATAGTTTAACAAACCATTACTTGGCTTCTGATTTATCCTGTAATAATATGAGCTAATTAAACATATGGTTTCCCTTCATTGGCCGTTATTGTGAAACCATAACTACATTTTGGCTCTTGACAAAAATCAGTTTGACACCCTTGTGCATGTGCACGAACGCGTCTGTACTTACCTAGATGTACTTTTTTGCACTTCACTTTGCAGACTGCATCTTGAAACTATGACTAATTATCTTCAATGGGCTGAAACTAAAGTGTCAGATTTTCCATTGAGAGAAAAATAACATATTGCTTAGAACTATCATCTTTTTTTCTCTATAGGGGAAAAGGTGACTGACGCAGTTTGAAATAAACAAAACGAATCGCAAGGGTGTTTTTTTGCCCCCACACCAAGTGTTATTGTATCATTGAGGGGTCTTTGAAGCACATTCCTGCCAATGTGCAGAGCAGACTCAGTCCACAGGGGAACGGGAAAATGAGAGGTTTAGCAACAGGAAAACCGCTATGAGAACATTCCAGGCAGAGCAGAGTTGAGCTGAGCGGGACAATGAGGGGTGGGACAAAACTGTACTTTGAAAAAAAAAATTGTAATCTTGCCTTTTGATCACGGTCAAAGACATCAACAAAATACCTCCCTTCATGGGACAGAATTGATTTGAGCAGCCCTTACAGGGTGGAAGCAGTCTGGATCCGGGCTGCTGGTTTGTGTGTCATCGTCAAATTTGGAACGAGATCCGAGATGAGATAATCTCACACGGCTTCGTCTTCGATTATTTTCACTTCTGTCGCATTTATGGACCACTTAAAAACGCAGCTTTTGAGGGGCAACTTTGTCCACAAACGCCAAACGGGGATGCAAGTTGACTTTGGATCAAACATCTTCAGTTGAGCTTTTCGCGGAGGAAAGTGAGTCGCACAAGTAATGGACACGTTAGTGTTTTAAACGGAGGGCACTTGAAATGGACGTGGAAGACGTGCGGTGTTCACACGCATCAAGTTAAAAGAAGCGCTGATAACAGGTAATGGCGTCAAACGCGTTTTGTTGACTTGTGGCGGATGAATTATGTTATTTATTTTATGAATTAAATGTTCTTGATGCCGAACCGTAAGTAACGTGTGTTTCCGAGTACGAACAGGTGTCATCAAATGATCAACTGCAGGGACATTGTTTTGACAAAGTTTCCATGCACGCACAATTTTTGTATAGCTACTTACCAGTTAGCGTATTTGTAAGACATTTCATGCAAATAAATAAATCACACCATGTTATAAGAAATTAGTTCAAATCAGAGTGCCATTGTTATTGCGATTCCTGTCGAAGTGACTGCAGTGAAATAGTATCCGTATAAAGGTTGGACTCGCCCCCTCATTCATTTAATGTCTTTAGTATTTTAACATGTATTATACATTCGACAGAAACTTTATTATAGTACCATGATTTGCCCCAGTGTAATTTACTGTATAACAAAGCTACTTAGACTGAGCCATGATCATATTGTTTTTTCACTTGTATTCACAAAATTAAAATGTTAGTGGTTCTTGTATTAGTATGATGATCCGAAGTTTTGGAATCCCCAGATGTGCTGGCTGGACATATGTCCTCACTTAGGTTGCGGGTGTGTCCCAGCTCACAGCGGGCAGTGGTAGAGCACGTCCTTTAGAGTGGTCGCTAGCCAATCACATGGCACTCATAGGCAAGCAAGCATTGCCACTCACATTCACACATATTAACAATTTCGAGTCTTGGAAGTAAGCATGCATGTTTTTGGAATTCATATAGAATCTAGAATATCCAGACAAAACCCATGCAAGCATGTGGAGAACATACAGTAGCCTCCAAGCTCCACACGGGAAAGCCAGAGCACGGATTCGAACCTTGGATGTGATATAGCCATTCATCCACAAATGTTCAAGTCTCCACATCAGACTCAACTGAAAAAAAGTCTAGATCAGTGTCTTTCTTTGCTCAATTCCATAGCACTCGTGCATGTGAGAGCATGCAGACATTAAGTGAGCCTTGACGCCTGCCAAGCCTGGCTTTGTCTGCCAGATGAAGATACACTGAGTCATTCCAGTCTGTCACTATAATTTGCAGAAGGTCCCAAACGTTGGATTAGTGACTTTTGGGTTACACATTATAAACACATAACCTATTGTGAGCATCTGAGTAGAATGGTCTAATCATTGGATAAGTGTCTATTACAGGTGTGCATTCAAATGTATTTGGGTTATTTCACAGAGAGGTTTTTATTTTGTGCAGTGAGGCCCAGTTCAGGGGCTCATAGAGGCTGATGTTCTGTTGCATGCCCCCACCATCCACCACTAGAACCACACAGTCATCCAGATGGAATGAGAGATCTGCCTCCCTGAGTCTAAACTGCCGATGGGAGGAAGAGATGACAATGGATCTTTTCCCCTTGGGTCACAGGGGTGTAGCTTTGGACAGAATGGGGCTGAGAGAGGAAGCATGCTGGAGTCGAATATCAGACCATCCTACGATGGAAGACCCGATTATCATAAAGTGATAGTTAAATAAATGAAAGCCAGCTGTGCCCCTCCACTGAGAATATCAGTGGGTGGAGTTGTGTTTATGCTAGGCTTACTGATTTACCAGCACTGACTTGCTGCCTACGCAATTCAGGAAATGCTGCCCAATGGTCAAATATGGCTTGTGGTTTAAGAATGGACTGCAGGAGGCTCTTAACCGGATTTTGGAGGGGGTGGGGGTGGGCGGGGTGGCAAGTCTAAAGATAGTTTGTTAGGCATTTATCAGATTTTCATGTCAGGTGGAAATGGTGTCCATCAGGGTTTTCACATTTGATTTGACTCAGTTATGAGGTAATGCATGAGCATCAGAAATCAGGCAATCACTGATTTAATCATCACTGCTAGCCTTCAGGTAAAAAAAGGCCCGCGGAGACCACATTTGCGCTAAATAGTTGGCCTAAGCAGCATGGTAAATGAGTGCTTAGAACATCCATCTCACAGTTCTGAGGTTGGGTTTGGAATCTCTGCTCAAAGCTTCCTGTATGGAGTTTGAATGTTTTACCCATGCTTGTCTTACTCAGGAATAAAACAATTTAAAAAAAACATGCTATAGGTGAATTGGAGCCTCTAAAAGTTTCTGATTTGTGAAAGTGAGTGTAAATGTTTGTCTATTTGTTATTGCATGGTCACCAGTACCAGGTGAATCCCGCCTCTCATCCAAAGTCATCTGGGTAAGACTCCAGTTTACCCGCAGCCCTAATGATGATAAGCTCCACTGTGTGTATAGGATGAATGGATAGTTGTCCCAATACAACAATGTGAAAATGCACCTTACAAGTGGAATTCTGCATAACAGTAAAAAAATAGTTTTACATTTCTGTTAAAATGTCTAATTTAAGTAACATGTGCAATAAGACTAAAAGCATCTCAGTGATTGCCCAGATGGCTTTCATCAACTCCGGTCCTTGAGGGCCCCTATCCAGTATGTTTTAGATGTTTCCCTCTTACAACACACATGATTCATATTATCTGCTCATCAGCCAGCTCTGCAGAAGCCCGATAATCATCCTGATCATTTGAATCAAGTGTGTTGGAGGAGTAAACAAAAAGAACATATTTCTGAAATTATATTTGTTTAACAGTACCCAGTCAGCTAACTGAATTAAATTGCTTAATGAAGGTCCATCATGTCCTCATAAAATGCTAACATTAGCAACAACAAAAAATGTTGAACTTGTCAGCAAGCTCATATATTTTTTTATATCTGCATGTGTATCGTTTGCATGTTGTTGATTAATTCTTTTTTAAGCGTATAAACTTGACCGGTATGCATTTCAGTATCTCTCAGCCTTTTTTCTGTGAAATATTTTTTCAGACAAGTACCCCCTAACCAGCACAAAGCATTTCTGATTGAAAACAACAACAAAAAGACGTAAAACTGAGTGTGGTGCCATCCTTGTTGGATTATTTATGTTTTTACTTTGGAACTCTGTATTTATTTGGTCTCTTGAATTGTTTGGAGATCAAAAGATATAACAAAAAAAAGAAACAAATAATTTATTTAATTATAAATAAAGATTTGTGCACATAAAAAATATTATAAATGTCCTCCTTGGGGCTAAAGTAAAGCTCTCAAAACAGACAAAGCTCTCAACTGAATTTTAAATAAAGTTTTTAAGTGTTTCTTGGTGACATATGATAAGCTGGGTCGAACCATTCTGGTATGGGGTTGATGCTGGGTTTTAGGACACTGAAATTGAGTACCCTACTGAATATAAAATTAATTTTATGAACTTATATTTTTCTGAAATATTTACAAATACTTAAGAAATATATTTTAATATCTCCTGTACGCCCTGGAGTGCCTTCAGGTTCCCTCAGGGGTACACGTACCTCAATTTGAGAACCACTGTTCTACTTAATACAATGAACATAAAGTTCATGAGAAAATCTCAACTTTTAGCCTATATTATGTTGCCTATTGACACTGGTAGCATGTGAACACTCACCCAAGTACAGCATGCTTCCGCATTGTATGCAGGCCGTGCTCCTTGCGTGACCTCTGGCAATGCGGCCCTAAACAATGAGCAGCCAGAGTCTCGCCGGCCAGCCGGGCGGGGCCACTCAATGGCAGGAAGCATCACCATCAATATTTACTCTGCAAGCAGGGCAGCTGAGGAGTCGACAGGCCTGGTGTCTGGGTAGCACAGCGCCACATGCAGTCTCAGCCCACTTATACAAACACTCTGGAGTGCTGTTACCGCCCCCCTCCCCTCCACCCAAGACCAGTTTTCCCCCCATCTAGAGCAATTAGAACACAGGCAGACAGGCTGGGCCCCCTGACCGTTGTTTTGGACCTCATTGCTTCCTCTGTGGCTTTGGACACCACTTTAGATTTCATTAACCGTGCAGCTGAAATGTCAAGAAAATAGCATTTCTAATTGTGTCTTCTTTTCTTTTCTTTTTTTACTTTATTAGCTGTGTTTATTTACTATGCATCTGGTCCACAGAATGGAAGGCTCTCTTGGCACAGTGGTACTAGTTGGACTGTTGCTGTTGATGTCTACTGACCATGCAGGTGAGTGAATGATAAATATAATAAAATATAAATGCATAGCACAATGTTGTGTCCTGTGTCTATGTAACCAAAATTTTAGTATTGAGATGAGGCCTGTTGTTTATGCACATGCTGATCTGGTTACATTTCAAACCATTAGGTTACGAAGCAACACATTTTGGGTTAATCTCAAATCATCTTAAAAAAATAACCTGCATTTTATTATGGCAATTGAAGTCTTTTGAAAAAATAGCATGTGGTCTTGTTTTCTGTATGATGTAAAGCTTGCTACAGCAGAGTGAAATGACATTCCCTAGAGATACAAATTGATATCATAACTGAATAAATTATGTGATTGGCTAGCCAAGCGACTAACATCTATGCAGTTACAGATGCTGTAAACTATTCATTTTCAAGTCAGTCAATTTTCTATTACATATATCTTATTCAGTATCACATGAAAGCTGTAGTCCATCCCCTCCAATCTAGGGTGAGCCTCCATGAACTTGCCAGTCACAGGAAGGACACATAGACACTTTTGTTACATGTATTTGTAAGAGAAAGGAGAATGAAAAGAAAACACGAAAACTCCACACAGAAAAGACCCGAACACAAATTTGAATCCACAACTTTCTGGTCTTCCGTTGTGCTCATCTTGAACTGCTCCTCTGCCTCCTGGTGGGCAAAAATAAATAAAAAAGTAAGTCAATTCAAAGTAATGCAAAGTTGTTGAATGCGGTATGTTTCATGAGAAACCTGCCAAATTATGCTTCTCCAGAAATTGGTATGACTCTATCAGAAATAACCACACACATGTTATCGCTTCATCCTTTTCAGATTCAGAGGATGACGGGAAGCTGCTGTGTACGTGCGAGAACGAAAAAGGCACATGTGTGAATGACACATGTAGGGGGGACATCTGCTTCTACATGTGGGTGTACGGCCGTGAGGAGAAGGGTTGCTTCTCTAACAACAACTACAGGGAGCAGTGCTTCACCTCCTTTGACCACTTGCATGTCTCCTGCTGCAGAGAGAACCTATGCAATGCCTTTGCAACGCCGCCTCCAAACATCAGTCAGTACTTTACACTTTGAAACCTTATTTTAATGTTTATATTAGTGGTGTCAGGCGTATCATTTTTTTAAAATCATAATTAATCGCATTAATTCAATAAATTGTACATCTGTTCTAAATGTATGATAATATGCACAAATGTTTTAATAGAAATAAATAGAAATATGGCTGCATCTTTTAGTCATTGATACAGTAATTTCATAATAAATCTTAACATTTAGTTCAAATTAACAAAAAAGATGTGCTGTACTGTAAATAAAAAACAAGTGTTAGTCTGGACTGGAGCACTGGGTACTAGTGTTCATTTTATCCACCATTTTTTAATTTTGTCTCAGTTTTAGTCCAGTTTCAATCACACTTGTTAGTTTTTATCATAGTTAGTCAACCTCATCCTGTTTTTATTTAGTCCATTTTTACTTGACTAAATTTAGTATTTTTATTTTAGTTTAAGAAAACAATTTTATTCATCTAGTTTTAGTCAACAAAAACTGGGCATTAATTTTTTTACCCCGTAATATTTTTGCAGATTATGTTGAACATTTCGGATCTAAAATTATTTTGCAGACAATTTTCTCTCATCTTTTTGATAAAAAACAACTTAACACACAATTACAGTATATCAACAAGTGGCTACTATAGCCAGCATTAGTTAGCGGTCGGATTAACATTATTGTTGGAACATTTTTGCCGTTGGATTAATGTTACGTTATCTTATAACTAGGGGAGTCATGTCAGGCTATTCAAATTTTCAAATTTTTAATCAGCTGCATATTTTAATCATTGATACAGTAATTTCATAATATTTCATAAAATTGAGTTAAAAATATAAAAACCTATACTGTACTGTAAAAAAAAAACTGTGATATTGATTTGTGTTGAGATCATATTTCTGCCACTAGATGGCATTATTGCATTTGTAAGACGTTGGTGACAGCCCAATGCATTTTTCTTTTCATATTAAGAGCTATCTAGACTTTAACACAAAGTAACACATTTTTAAAATTGTAGAATATAACTTGACCCCAATCTCCACAAATATGTGCGTTATTATTAAATTTTGACATGGACGTATCTGCTGCGTTGGGACTGGAATTCCCACCCACTACAGGCAAGTAAGGGGGGCTCATTAATTCAAAATGTATGCACAAATTTTGACACCATAATACAAATATAATATTTGTATTTTCTAGAAGACTGTTTAAATAAACAAAAGAAAAACAATGATAACATGTCACCAGCCGCAGTTTACTGACAGCGCAAAGTGACAACAGCAACTGAAATATGGCCTTTGTGCGTGCAGATGGCGAGACGACCACAATACCGCCACAGCAGCCCCGTCCAGAGCTGTGGATCACTGTGGCTCTATTGCTCTTCTTAATGGCTGCCAGTTTGTGCGGCATGCTGATTTTCCTGCGCTTCCGGCGTGCGCACTTCCGCCTCAAAAATGCAAATGACCATGATGTCACCATGCTCAAGGTCCCAAACGGAGAAGACCCTACTTATGGTGTAAGAGATTTGATGCTTAAAGTGGTACAATTTTAACATAGTCCAGAGTTTGAGTATGGTCTGTGTGTGTTTTTTTCTAGGGTTTATTTGATGAGTACTGTACATCAGGGAGTGGGACTGGCCTTCCGTATCTGGTCCAAAGGACTATGGCCAGGCAGATTTCGCTTGTCGAATGTGTTGGTCAGTCCAAATTCTCATCACCTACTTTCTGCCATTCTTGTATCTAACGCATCTCTCATTGTTGACATCCCAGGTAAAGGCAGGTATGGGGAGGTGTGGCGGGGAACTTGGATGGGGGAGAGCGTAGCAGTCAAGATCTTCTCCTCCAGAGACGAGCAGTCCTGGTTCAGAGAGACCGAGATCTATAATACTGTGCAGCTTAGGCACGACAACATACTGGGTACTGCTCTAGATTTGATGCCAGCAGATGTGGAGCATCAGGCAAAAGGCCAACTTCTAACAGCTGTCTTCTATTCCCACTTCAGGTTTCATAGCCTCTGATATGACATCCAAGAATTCCAGCACCCAGCTGTGGCTCGTCACTCACTTTCACGAGCTGGGTTCACTCTACGACTTCCTGCAGTACAGCAGCTTGGAGCCCGAGAGCTGCCTGACCATGTGCCTGTCTGTGGCCTGTGGCCTGGTCCACCTCCACACCGAGATCGTCAGCTCCCAGGGCAAACCCGCCATCGCCCACCGAGATTTGAAGAGCAGAAACATCCTGGTGAAGAGGAACGGACAGTGCTGCATCGCTGACCTCGGTGAGAATTCGGCACCACCGCTCCTCACAGCTTTTCAGCATGACTTGTAAATCATTTGCCCTGTTTTAGGTCTGGCTGTGATCCACTCTCAATCCAATGACTATTTGGATGTGGGCCACAACCCTCGTGTAGGGACCAAACGCTACATGGCGCCTGAGGTGCTGGATGAGAGCATACGAATGGACGTTTTTGAGTCCTACAAGCAAACTGACATCTGGGCCCTGGGCTTGGTCTTCTGGGAAATTTCACGCAGAACAATCGTCAATGGTAACCACACTAACAGCTTTGTAGTGTATGTACAGTAGAACCTCCAAAGTTAGTTCGACTGTCAAACAATTTTAAATTGAACCAATAATTTTAGACTTTATTGTACTCAATTGTGAAGCTATAGCATAATAATAATAATAATAATAATAATAGATTTTTATTTGTAATGCATTTTACATTTATAAAATAAATCTCAAAGTGCACAGCACAGGCAACAATAAAAGCATTAAAAGCACACAGTAAAAAAAAACTGTGAATAAAAATCAGAGTAAAAAGTCAAGACTAAAAACAAAAATTAATCAGGGAAAACTTTTTTTTAACAAGAAAGGTTTTGAGTCCTTATAAAAAACATATAAAAACATGCATACTGTACATAAAACTTTTTTCCTCATCATTTGAGTTTTCCTGATTTTTTTCGTGGCTAAAATGACACCAAGTGACGCACTTTGGAGTCTTGTCAGAGTCACTCCGTGCCCACTTATAGAAGAACTTGAGCATCCTTTATTCACATTGTTATCCACCTTATCAGAAAATGAGTAGGGCGGGTCATGCGGAGGACTTTATTGCTAACGCGTGGGTACCAATGCCACTCGAGTTGATTAACAGGTCGCTCCGTCTCCTGCGCGATAATCGTATTTTTAAAGTACTTGTCAATATCACTGTACAGAGGAGGGTTTTGTCGCCAATACATTATAATTAACCTGTGCGTTTTGGCTAGGCTAATGTTATAAAATGTAACGTTATCCTAAAGTTAGCAATGTAGCCCTAAACTAGCTAGATTAGGATCATGTCATTCTAAACCTTTTTTCAGTGATGTATACCTGCAAAATATTTTTTCAGCTTAGTACCCCCGACCAGCGCTAAGCATTTTGAATGAACAAAACAAAACAGTGCTGTGCCCTCTTGTGTCCGGTTTTAATTTGGGAACTGGTTATACCTTTGGCCACAGTTGCACTATGTATCGGTAAAAAGCAAAGGAAAAAAAGCAAAGAAACAATTGTCTTAATGGTAAATAAATAATTGTGCAATAATTATCACCATTACAAGTCCTCTTTTTGAATCATGCTACAGGTTGGTTTTCAAAACAAATAATTCAGTTAACTTTAAATAAAAGCAGAAACTGGGAAAAAAAACAAAAAAACAAGATGGTTTCTTGCATGTATGCTACTTTTTAAATATATTTAAAAATACCATGTGCCCCCTGATGTGTTTTCTCGTACCCACAGGGCTACACGTACCCCGGATTTGAGAACCACTGATGTAGGGAACCCTCGTAATTGTTTAAGTAAATGTATGATTAACCCAGTTTGCAAAAACTGTTATGCCAGACTGCAATGTAAGATGAATGAAACTGTAATAAATGCCCGGACCAGAGATTATCTCAGTGTCTATGAAGCCCCGCCCCCTTACCTCATTTTAACCAAGATATTGTATACTGTATATAGCCCTAACTAACTTATATGATGTAGTTTATTTTTATAGTAGATAACATATTCATGTTTATCTCACGATAAATACATTTTACATTACAAACAGCTCCTAATTCATTCATGATCATTTTATTATTGTGCGTAATTACAAATGATGGCTTTTCCCTCACATGTCGCCGTTTCTAAAACTTCTAGAAGTGGCAAAAAAAAACTAAATACAATTTAGGGTATACCCGCTTCTCCAGGGGCCGCTACACCACTGCTTGTATGTCTTTAGAAAGTGTCAAACGGTGGCCTGAACATTGCTTGTACGGTACGATTGGGTGGGAACAGTTTATTCTGGAGCCAAAGAAATCTGTATTCAACCAGTGTGTGACTTTATGTGCAGAATGAAAACAATACACTGTGTACTGTGTGTTTTGTCAGACATGTCTGGCTGCTTGCATGTACATTAGAGGCAGTTAGTCCCGTGTCTCTCAGCACTCGGCTGTTTCCCTTGTCTGTGTCTGTCTCGACTATCCTCTCTCATGATTAGCACTACAGTAATTATAAACAGTCTTATCTAGTGTCAGCACTCGCTTGTACATACACCAGACGCCAAAAATGCCAGCATGCAGATGGATACATGCACATAGTCACAAGCACACATACACACTCACTGTGCTAGATGCCGACACACATCCATACCATTTTGTGTGTGCAGTTCCCTAATCCCAGCATAGTCGCCTGGGAGTTTCTATCTTTTCCTGTCTTCTTGTGTAATCAAACGTGCTCCCGCCATAACTCAACTCATCAAGGACTGCTATTCCAGAGACATCCACGTTTTCCAAACGCATGCAGAGATTACAAAAAAAAAAAAATGGATATAGGAGGTTCACAAGTTGTCTTCTCATAATGATGATAATGAGTCTTACAATATGACGCATTCCAGTTTGCCCAGTTTCCCACTCGCCTCAAGGAATGTGTTGCAATATTTACAGAATTGAAGTTGCGCAGTTGAAAACATTCTTCTTTTTTTTCAGGGATTGTGGAAGAGTACTGTCCTCCCTTCTTTGACCTGGTGCCATCCGATCCCAGCTTTGAAGAGATGAAAAAAGTGGTCTGTGTGGACCAGCAGAGGCCCAGCTTGCACAACCGGCTGCACTCGCACCCAGTAGGCCATGAACACGCATTACACATCACCTCTCAGATTGCGCTCTTCACTTACATTGATTTTATTACAACGACGGATATTTGTCAGCCAGCAACAACTCACTTTCACATAGAAATTATCCCACCACAGGTTTATGCCAGGAACATTTGCCCCATGTTGACGTTCTGTGTGATCCATACATTTGGTGATGTATGAGGTAGCGTGTATATATATATATATGCATATTTATATGTAGGCATAATATATGCTGGACAATGACAGTGTAAATGACTCTTCCCACCCTGTTGTGTTGAAGGTACAGCGGTGCCTTGAGATACAAGTTTAATTTGCTCTGTGACCACTTATAACTCAAAACACTCATCTTAAATCATCCATCCCCATTGAAATGAATGGAAAAAACATTTATCTGTTACAGCCTCCCTCCCCCCCAAAAAAAGTTAATGTGTTTGTTTTTTTTACTCATTCACTGCCATTGACGGCTGTAGACGTCAAAAATTCATTTGAACTATTTCTATTAGTTTAACATTTTTCCACTTTTTTTTTTAACAAGAGTATGAAAACCTAGGAAAAAAATATTGTACATTTAGAACAGATATCAAATTTGGGATTAATCGTGAGTTAACTAGTGAAGTCATGCGATTAATTACGAAAAAAATTTAATCGACTGACGCCCCTAATTTTTAATAATCTTTTCTTCTTCTTTTTTTTTTTAAATAAGTAATTTTATTTTATTTTTGTTATAATCTTTTCGTTTTTCAAGGCGATTACATTTTTAAAATCTGAATTAATCGCATGACTTCACTAGTTAACTCACGATTATTCACAAATTTTATATCTGTTCTAAATGTGAAAAAATGTTAAACGAATTTTTGACGTCTACAGCCGTCAATGGCAGTGAATGAGTTAACAAGGAAAACACATACTAATAATAATAAATGGACCATAAAGAATTACACATTTTGGCATGATTAATTCATTGCACCAGGTGGCCGTATAATACAATCATGCAGATAAATGAACAAAAGTTTCATTCAGCTGTGGCTCAGCAATCTGCAGTAATTTTAGTTGTTTTTCGCAATGGGTAAATAATATATGCCTGTCAGTACTGTTATAATGTTTGTCTTTCAACATCGGTTCGTTAAAACATAATAACGGCACATAGATGCCGTTTATTAGCCCATCGATGGTGTTTCCCATAAGGTGTGAGTTGAATGCAAAAGCTAGGTTTTTTTAGTTGTTATAAATACTTTTTTTTAGTTTTTGACTATTTTAACTAAGGAGCCGCATTAACTATTTTAAAACCCTCTTTTGTTTACTGTGCCAAACTGCTGCTTTTTGTAAAGCGAGCTGTTGAGTTCACTGCCATCATACAGCATTCAAATGTCACATTTTTGCTTGCAAGTCAAAGGGGGGGAAAATGGACGAACGACAGCTTGTATCTTAAAAAAAAACTCCTAAATTGGGCCACTTGTATCTCAAGGTACCATTGTTGCTGTAGCTGACAAAAAAAGATGCAGGGAATTTAGCATTCAGCTGTACATTTCTCTGCGTGTATCCAGATCATGTCGTCCATAGTGAAGATCATGAAGGAGTGTTGGTTCCAGAACCCACCAGCACGCCTCACAGCGCTGCGTGTGAAGAAGACCCTCTCCAAACTGGACCATGACAGTGACTTCAGCATCAAGAAACTCAAACAGGACATCTAGACTGTAGTCTGCAACATGCAGACCGAAGAAGCTCGAAGGGATTTTGTGCCACATTCCCCCATTTGCATATTTTGAGTTAATGACTCACACACTGCATTTTATTGAAATAATATCATTTTCAGCAGTAGTGTCGAGACTGTTTTGCACCAAAGGCTATTTATCTTCCTCATGACCAAAGTTCCCAAAATCCTAAGAACAGACACACAGAAATACTTTTGCGATGAATAAGAATTACTACGCTTAATATAGCACAATGCCTGTTCTGTAAGCACCTTTTTTTCTTTTTCTTTTTTCTTTTTTAGCTGCACAGACACATTGAGTATGTAGTTTTGGATATACTGTATAAATATCACCATTTGTTATAAAATATTGGTGTAGATTGCTTCTTGCCAAAAATGTTTTTTCATAATGTTTTGCTAATAAAACTATTTTTCAAGTGTTGCAATTCCTCATTTTATAGGCTTGAATCTATTGTAATTCTCTCGTTGACCACTTGAGGTCACTAACGTATAATTGTGTAGATCACTGGGAGTGTTTAGACTCAACTGATCACAGGCATTGGAGGGACGTGATTATGTATGTAGCTATTATATTAACGTAAATATTCACATTTTCTCTCAATGATGTTACATTTTAAAACGAAAGGGAAAGTTGTAGCTAAAAAGCCTAAATACCACACAGTTAAAATAAAATGTCAATGTGTTTTTGAGTGGCGGCGGAGAGGTTGTTTTTAAAATGAATAATTCATCCTACAGCAAGGGTGGGCAAACTTGGTCCTCGAGGGCCGGTGTCCTGCAATTTTTGGAGGTTTCCCTCTTTTCCCTCTTCCAACACAAGATGATTCCAATCATCAGGGTCATTATCAGGCTTATGCAGAGCTTGCTGATGAGCTGATCATTTACCATCTGTTGGAGAAAGGAAACGTCCGAAACCTGCAAGACTCCGGCCCGAGTTTGCCCATCACTGTATCCTGTAGGACAGTGATGGGCAAACTCGTGTGTCATAAATAACCATTTCAAGGCAAGTCATATACCTGTTTGCATCTATTTCTCCACACACTTGAATACTCTCAAATGTTTCGTTTTATAATTAGATATTTCCACTGTATGCCATTTGGACAAACCAATTTGAAGAGAAAACATGATCACATTGAAGCATGAAGCAGTTAATTTGATTTGAAGTGAATCACATGGGTAATAAATGGTAAGTTGAAATTAAACTGCAACAAACACTACCCTCAGGTCAGCACAAACAATTTCCATTGCATTGTCTACTCTACATATTTATATGTCTGCAAGTGCGCGTGCGGGTGTAGCAGAGAGATAATAGTCCCTCAAACCCCAGGCTGTCTGGTCAGTCAGATGAAGAGAAGAGCTGGTTATTTTTAACACGGCAGGAGGGGTTGTTGGAGAATCAGAGAGGCCTGACTGGCCGCCTGTGAGTTCATTTCTGCCTCTCTTTCCCTCTCATGTGTTTTGCTTCTCCCACGGGAGTGTGGAGAGATTTGTTGTAGACATAAGACACATTACAGTGGACAGAAAATCAACACACTTATGCTTGACCACACATTCATTCCAAGTTTGTACTCACCTGAACTCCGTTATAAAACTACCGCCTTATGAGTTGTGACACGCTTGTGCTAGTGTACCCGAAGACCAAACTGGCAGCAATCTTTGTTTGATATTTTCGACGTTCATGCTGAAAAAGGAGATGGAACAATTATGGGGGGGGGGGGGGTTATCCATCCAAATTGGTCCCCCGGAATTGGATCAGGAGACTGCTGATGGAAGCTAGATTACACATCTGGTTAGTGGTCCAAAGCTGCAGAATCGACGATCAGTCACAGAGGTGGAATGGACATAAACGGATGTCTCGAGACCTGAGGCAAGGAGGCCACATCAAGCCTCTGCCGGTCAGGCTCTCCCAACACTCTGAAAACAGTTGGTTAAATAACCAAATTATGGATAAAAAATGGACCGATCCACATTATGCGTCAATTCGACCCAACTTTCTGTTTTGTTTTATACAAAATGACCCAATTTTTTTTAACCAAGTAAAGGATCTGACCAATATTTATGAGTTGTTTTATGCTGAAAGACCCATTTCTTGACTCATAGTTGGGTCAAATCGACCCAAGTAGTGTATCGGTCCATTTTTGACACATAGTTGGGTTATTTTTGAACCAACTGTTTTTAGATTGAATACTGCAGGCTTCAGTCATCAACAGTAAAAGAAAAAGAAAAAAAAGATACATTACACTAAAATACATGTCTGATGTATTTGCCACAGTTTTTTTGTCTTATCCAGTTTCCCATTGTTTTTAAATAAATATTCAATATAAATGACCCAATTAAAGCATAATGAAAAGATTATACATTTTTAAGCAACAATAAATGGGGTTGAACAATTAGATGCTAAACTTTAAAAAAGAAAAAAAAAAAGTATTCTCCTGGGGGCTCAGTCTGGACTCTGGAGTAAACTGCGAATCACTGAATAATGTATGCAAGGAATGCATTTCTGATTAAATACGGTATGATTTCTAAATAAGAGGATTTACATTGGTCAGATTTGTTTCACCATTTGATCTGCCTTTTTTCAAATTAATATTACCAACAAAATGTAAGAAAATGAAAAATGAACATTCCTGCATAAGTAATATATTCACATGAAAACGATAGCACATTTATCCATATCGGCACACGCATTATTTTTAGGGTTCCTTCCCGGCCATTGCCCTCCCCCTCGCCATCCTCAAAGGGAAAATGAGTTCAGCAGCTTTTACGCAATCCCAAACACACACCAACTGGTCGCACACGCATAAACATACGATCTTTTCATCAGGAGTCCTTGTGTGGGGGAAACAGTCGTAATTTATACGAATAAATAATCGAATCTAATTTCCAGCATGTTATATGAGCAGCGGTCGTACTGCTGCTGTTGACCTCGGAGGAGGACACACGGACCTCCCCTTTAAACATGGCACTGCCCCTTTAAATACGTCACGCGGCTGGCTCGCCGTGTGCTTGTGTGTGTGTATGTGTGGAGTGGAGTGGAGTGTGTGTGGCGAGTGCGGTCGGACTGTGGTTGTGTTGTGTTCTGTTGCATCCAGTCTACTTTTCTCGTGTTTAGCGTGCGAAGCGATGGGAATGTGCAAGAAATGGCTGTGAAACACACTGGCCGAGCGTTGCTGGCCCTGCTCGGGCTGCTGGCTGTCGGGAACGGTAAGTTTGCGCCGAGCCGCGCACATTTTCGGCTTTTGTCTCGCTTGCTTTGTGCGCGCGCATGTGCGTGTTTTATCTGTTGTCGTTCGCTCCTCGCCATGGCGCCGCCGCTGTGCACTCGAGGGGATTTGGCTAACAACGTCGAGCTAGTGTTGACCTAAAAAAAAAAAATTAAAAGGCTGTTGACCGGAAATATGTTTGCTAGTTTGCCGACACCTCCCAGAGTGCTTCTGTGTAATTGGACAACAACATCGTGCTGCTTGTTTACGTCGGAGCGTCCACTAGCAAACGAATATTTATTTACACGCGCGTTCACGGACGCGTGACGTAATGCATGTCCGACAAGTTGACGTTTAGTTCATATTTTTCTGTATTTATTAAACAATCTTATCAGTGTTTGTGTGTTGCGCTTGGCTCCCTCGTTAAACGTGCTCAATGTGCTTTAAGGGGGGAAAGGGACTCTCAGAATGGAGGCCTAACCTACTTAAGTGCCTGAATTGTGTTGTTTGGGAGTAAACACTGGCCGCGATTGCATTGGTGTCCGTTTGCAAAGGAGTGTAAAGGTCTCTCGCCCGCTGTGTGAATGCTGGCATGGGCTGACGACCGCCGTGTATTCACAAACCCCAGACAGGAGTCACAGTTCAAGTCTGGCTGTATTGTGATGGAAATGTGGCAAGTGGGGGTCTTTAGGGGCGCTTCTCCGGTCTGGTATGGCCTTCTGCTTGCTGGCGATGGCAGCCTGCTCACCGCGCTCCCTCACAACAACAACAAAAAAAAAGCAGAGATAAAAGTACTGATTACGCTTATTTACTGAAGTAAACAATACAAACTCTGAAATGTGAAATGTACTTTCACGCACTGTGTGTGTGTGGGGGGGGGGGGTCAATACTTTGTTGCTGTTGAGAAGTAATTTGGTTTTAGAAATTGCTCATCGAATATGAAGTCACGTCACTTTGAAAAAAAATCAAGCAGACAACGCTAATGGGAATTTCACATTCAACACCATTCATTATTGTTGCCAACAACATAGATTTTTTTATGTCATAGACTGCAACTTGATCTCTGAACTTGTACCCCAGTCTCTCCGCCATAATAGATAATAATGCATCGGAATTGTATAGCGCTTTTCTAGACACTCAAAGAGGCTTTACAGAGGAATGGATACATTATTCATGCATTCACACATTCACACTCTGGTGGCGGTAAGCTACTTAAGTAGCGACAGCTGCCCTAGGGCAGGCTGACGGAAGCATGCCTGCCAGTTTGCGCCTACGGCCCCTCCGACCACCACCAAACATTCGCACCTTCCATACACCAGTGTGTGAAGTGCCTTGCCCAAGGACACAACGACACATGACTTGGGGGGGGGGAGAGCGGGGATAAAACAGCTGACCTGGTTACTGAACGACCGTCTCTACACCCTGAGCCACGGCTGCCATAGTGGATGTGACAGTGAAAATATATATATATTTTTTTTAAGTTATATCTTGTGGTCATCTGTGAAGGTTGAAAAAGTAAGAAGCCTATTCTGACTAAATGAGTAGAACGTGCAGCTCTGTTTCCAAATGTAAGGAGTAAAAGTACAAATTTGCCTGGGAAAAAAAGTATTGAAGTACGATACCTGAAAAATGCCACGTATAGTAGATTCCAACCACTGCAGACAAGTCAGAAGAAAGTTTTCACAATTTATTGGTTGTGCAACGCCATACTTGGCAACTTGCCACTAAACTGATCGAGGTAGTATTGAAACCTCGTGTGCTGATGTCTTTATCTTCAAGTCATTGTCATCTTCTCCACTTTGAAGCAACAACCTGTTTATAGCATATTGTATTTTATCGCATCCCCTTTTATGTTATTATTCATGTAGACATTACAGTCATGAAATGAGCGTTTTAGACGTCTAGCGTTTTGCCTGCATCAACTTTAGCTAGAGTACCAACCACTCAAACATGATCCACAGCAGAACATCACGAAGGAGGATTAGAAAAGCATAAAGTAAGACATGACTAATGCAACTGTAATATTTACTACTTTGCCATCAAAATCCAAATAATCTTTATGGTGAAGTATGTAAAAACAGACAGGGAATTTGTCTCTGGTAGTTTTGAGTTAAGACTAGTGCGTAACGAAAAGAACATTTAGGGCGTAATGCATAAATACATCGTCTTTACGTCATGTAAGGCTACCATTGGTGCAGAAGTACGGCAACAAGTGATTGTGCAGACAATGCAGAGAATTGTCACACAATTTAAAATGACCAGTGCTGCAGCTAGCGTTGGTCGCAAGGCATTCGTGTTAGCATATGTGATGTAAACACCGGCCAGCATCGAGCAGAACGCCTTCAAGTTCAAAAACAGAGACTCCAAGTCCGGGCTCCGGTGTTTATTGTCACATCAGTACAATATTTTTTGTCGATGTAGAAGCATATTCTGCCGCCTTTTGTCCACCCCCCCCCCCCCCCGATAGCTCAGTGAGCGGTCTGCATGGTGACGTTGGAAGCCGGGGTTTTGCGATGCGTTCACTGAGCCAAGTTTCAGTGAATCAGAGTGGCAGACGTGACTAGATTCTGGAAAAACGGCTGTGTCAGAATGCTGAGTTTGGTTAGAATAGTCACTTCAACCGGAGTACCATGATGCACCAATACTTTTGGAAAAAACACAGAAAATGTGTTTTTTGTTTGGGGGGGGTTACTTTGGGTTTATTTTGTTTAAGGAAACTACACAAAGATGGCAGCTTCTTGTGATACCTCTACTTGCAGTAGTACAACTGCTCTACATGATTGAGGTGGTTGTAATGTTTCTGACTCTCTCAAGTAGTTATTACTTTAATTAAAATAACAATTATTTCAAAACTTTTTTTTTGTCAGGAAAATGTACTTGCTTGATTTACAGCAATGAAACCTGACCCAGACCCTGTTTTTACTGGCATTGACGGCTAGAGACCTATATATTTTTTTATTGTACATTAAGAACAGATAGAAAATTTGTGATTAATTGTGAGTTAACTAGTGAAGTCATACGATTAATTATGATAAAAAATTAAGCACCTGATGCACTGAATTTTTAATCATCTAAGTCGCGTCAGGCGATTAAAATTTTTAATTGCAATCACATGACTTCAATAGTTAACTCACGATTAATCACACATTTAATATCTGTATTTCAAAAAAAAAAAAATCTAGGTTTTCACACTCTTGTTAACAAAAGTGGGGGGGGAAATGGTAAACTAATAGAAATAGTTCAAATGAATTTTTGACGTCTATAGCCGTCAATGGCAGTGAATGCGTTAATAGCGACCTGGAATTTGGAAACGGCTGATCGAAACCAATAAGTTCATCAGAGCACCCTCGGCCACGGGTGCAGTTCAACATGCCTGCTCAGTTTGTGCACATTCTGCAGGAATGATGTCACGGTGTTTATTTGACGTGGGCACTCCAACATTGACGGTGATGTGCGAGGGTGGGGGGTGGACGTGTGGCCTGCGCAGACAAAAGTGGGTGAATGTGTGTTTGGGGGAAGGGGGCTTTGGAGTGATTGGTTTGTCCAGCTGGCAAGGTCTTTAGTGAAAGGGGCCCACAAGTCGGTGTGGTTTGAGCACTCTCTGAAGGATTATGCAATACAAGGCCCGAAACCAGACCAACCTGAAAATCACTCTGTTCAAGCAGATTCCATGGCTGTGGTGAGAGTGCTGGTTTTTTTTTTTTGGCCAATATTTTTTTTTCGCCGACTGCTTTGACAAATGACGTGTTGTTGACCTCATTCAGATTAGGAGCGAGTTATGCTTGTTGCATGCTCGCGTGACACAGTCCAACTTGTGTGCACTCGACACTTGCAATGCGATCTCGGCGCTGTCAGCCACACAGCCTGGCGGTGGGGAGTGTCTCTCAAATATCCATGTGCTTTATCAGAGTTGTATATCCACTTTTAAATGCGTTTCATATGGGTCCACTTGGTAATGACTTCCTGCCGCAAGCGGTCGAAAGAATTTTGTGTGTGTGCGTAACTTCAGAAAAGCACAAGGCAGGAGTTGTTTGATTTACCTGGGTTGTGTGTGTGTGTGTGTGTGTGTAACAGCGTGATGTGCTAAACTAAAGGGCAAGAGGGGTGTGGCATAGGCAAATGAGGAAATATATTTCTTCATAGTAGCCCCAGGGCCGTCTTTATTATTGTAAAAACTTTGATTCAAGGAAGCCTATGCGCATGACTAAGGCTAGGTGAAAAAGTATGGGCTAAAATTCATATCACAGTATAAATTTAAATGATTTGATATAAAATTGTAATGCAAGTACTGTATATTTGAATGTGTAATTTACTCCCTTTTAAAGTCGGATATCGGGAAGTGGCCGGGTGTCAGTAAGCACCGTCGGATTAATCTATAAAGCATCGTCGTAACCGTCGCAGCCGTTGACGCAGTTTAGCAAGTTGAATCGGCGTCGGACCGTCACATTTGCTCACTGTGATTTGGCTGTTAGCTCGCCAATCAGCGCATGGGCAAGAACAGGAAGTGGCACGTGGATAAACAGTAAGCGTTGGAAAGCCTTGAAGATGAATTCAAAACTCAGCACTCCCATGTAAACCAGCTCTTTTAAACCCTTAAAATACATCATTTTCAGAAACAGTTGAATAACTTGTTACCAATAAACTGACGAATATGAATGCGAGTCGAATATAATCAAAGCTGTCTATAGTGTAACAATACGTCGACGGAAAAAAATCCACTGCGGTCATTACATTTTCAATCTGAGAGGTACCTCGCACGATTTACAATTCTACTTAACCTGGCTTTCACTGGAACTACTTTGGAAAGTAGAACCAGAAGTTCAATGATTTCACTTTAAATCATGTTTTAAGAAAAAACACTTTTTGTTTATTCAGCAATGACTTACAGTCATTGGTGACAGCCATACAATAAAAATGACGGTTGCATTTTTTTCCACATGCTATTTTTTGTGTGCGTATTCTTAGTCAACTTGTGAGTCAGCAAGATTTGTAAGGCACACAGTTCAGCTTCAGGCATTTCCTATTTGGTGAGGCGAAAAGCTAATAACTTGTTGTGGCGTCCACGTGATCCTCAAATATCCACACTTTTTTTTTATACGTCTCTTCACTATTCAGAGGTCATTTTCTATGTACAATTGGTAAAAAAAATCGCAATAATTGACATATCGATTCGTATCAAGATTAATCGGTATCGAATCGTGACCTATGAATCGTGATGCAGATCGAATCGCAAGGTACTCGGCGATTCACACCGAGTCTTCTTTTCTTCTTTTTTTTTTTTATGCGAATGACACATGATTGAGTTAAATCCGAGTAAAAGTTGCTTCTTTTTTTTTTTTATTACAACAAAGGTCATGTGTTGATGCCTTCTTGCTTAAATGTTGACTACATGTCTGCATTATCTTAATCCATCTTCTTTTTTTTTTTTGTAGTCAGTATTTCCCGTTGATTTCTGACATTGCGAGTGAGCTCCACAGATTTAGGTTAAGTCTGAGGTGGTCTAGTGTCAATAATGACCTCCGTTGGGCCCGGAGGGTCTGGGTCCTAATTGGCGCAGCAGACGGCGTGCACTGTGACTGACCCGGCGCCGCTATTACTGATACTGCACCACAAGGGGATACTATCACCGCAGGACCCACAGTTTCACTCAGAAGCAGCCTCTGCCCCATGCCATTAATTCAAATGCAGGACATTGACCAGATAGATCCAGTAGCAATGGGAGTTCATGTCTGGAGGGCTTAATTTGGCACCTGCAATTCTCTCTTCAGTTTTTTTGTAAAGCTGTTAAATCGGTTTTCATGGCTGCTGTTGAAATGCGGACGCGAGACACATTTTTCTCGACGACGTCACTATATATGGTTTTACGGACTCATGTGGAATATCCACCTGCGTCAAACTGCTTTTTGTACAGTACAAAACCCACATCCGCAAGCACCCGTTCTCACGGGTGGAGACCTTCACGATGGGCGGAGGTATGACGACTTACAGGGTTGTAGATTTCAATGTTAAACTTGAGCGGCGAGCAGCATACCATACATTTCATTCTGCGTTCCTTTCATGGATTGGCAGAAACTGTTGCCAATATTGTGTAAACTTTGATTTAAGGCTACATTTAAGTCTTCCGATTATGTCGCTGTGAGGAAAACACACCAGTTCATCCGTCGCGCTGGCAGTTCTGAATATTGTTTGAAAGTGTCCTCATAACAAACAAAATGACTTACTGACTGACTTCAATTAAAAAAAAAAAAAAAACAGTGAGGCTTAAAGATTTCACGTCCATCATTTTACATTACAGTGAAAGAACCCCACAGGCAAGTAGCTGTTGCCTTATTACTGTACAGTAGTTTGCTTTATATAATCTCAAAAACATTGTGCCACGTGTCAATCACACTGCGACTTATTAGGTGCGTCATAAAAGTTCCAGGACTGGCGTCACAAAAAGAATCCAAGCTACTTCCCTCTTGAGTCTACTGCACGTTGCCAGTCTTTTCTTTCATGCTTTCTGGCAGGATTCTTCCGGGATCATCAAACCGTGTCCCCTTGATGACCTACTTGAGCTTGGAAAGAGAAAAAAAAATCTGACTGAGACTAAGTTTGCAATAACCGTTTAAAACCCGAATATTGCCAATATTCGGGTTTTTAAAAACCCGTGGGTTACTCCTTTCACAACCGGAATTCTTGCTCATATAAACGCATTCGGAATACCTTTATCGATCGGGGTTTTCTTTTTCGCTGTGTGCATGCTCGCTATTTTCTTCTCTTTTTTTTTTAATCTTCTTCTTCGCTTATTTGATTCACAAGGAATCTTGGTTTATGTAGTCACGACTTGTATGGCAGCTCCGTCCTACTCACTGAAGGAGCCCCTGATTTTTCCGTTCTTTTCTGTCTCTACGGCAGAAACGCCACAGTAAATAGAAATATATGAGTTTGTGCTTCTGGCGTGTAACCCACGGGAAATACTTCAGCCAATGTCAACAAACATGACGCCCGCAGCAAAGAACCACACTTCTGGAGCAAGGAGCAAACCGACGACTTTATTTAGTGTGGTGAGTGACATAAATATGTCTTTTATTGAACGTATAGTAAGTTAAAAGCGGAAATTACATTTTTTTTAACGTAATTACGTCTCGGTCCGAACGGGGTACACCAATCGAGCACAAATGAGCATGTAAACGGGAGTGATTCAGCCCGCCGCGCATGTAAACGAGTTCCGGAATTGCGACCAGATGCTCGGGGCATCGGCGTTTTTCTCGCACACCGAAACGCGAGTCTTCATCCAAAAAAGGAGTCGCATGGAGCGGACAGCCAAATGTTTAAAAAAAGCTGATGTTTTAGATCCATTTAAATGTCAAACAGTGAGAATGTTGATACAAATAGCTGCAAACCACACAAGAATAGCCACAATAATGAAGTAGCAATGATAGTAGTAGTAGTTCTGTGCTGCAGTCCCGGGACTTGACTTTGGAATCTGATCAGTAATTTGACTCCCGAGTTGCAGACAAAGGTAATGACTTTCCTCTTTCTTGGAGCATTGATTCAGACGCATTTGTGCATGGTAGTGTGTGTGTGTGTGTGTGTGTGTGTGTGTGTGTGTGTGTGTGTGTGTGTGTGTGTGTGTGTGGTGGCTGTTTGTCTTGATCAACTCTGTCTGGTATCTGCAGCGATCGAATTTCAGTCAGTACCATTTGGTTAATGGTGCTGTGCGCCCGACCCACGCGCTCGGTGTGTTTTTTTTGCGAGTCTTGGATTTTGACTCGACTGCTCACACAAGATCCTCTGAACGGCACATGAACGCAGTCGCGTCAATATCCTTACAATGGAGTCAACAGAGTGTATTGTGTGTTGTTAAGATGAATGGAACGATGTTGTGGTTTGCTGTCTGGTCCAAGTTGGGGCAGAACTCGTTTGGGCAATAATGTGTTAGTAATCCCTTCCTCACTACAACTGTCATTTCCTGCCTCAGCATGCAGGGAATGATAGGAACTTGACAAACACGGCCCAATGTGTTCTCTCCTTTTTAACTTCACTGTTCCTGTTACTTGCCCCCACCCTCCAGTAAGTCAAAGTCTAGACTGAGTTTTAATGACGCTCACAGCTGGTCTCTTGGGCGGGCCTCGATCGCAGCTGGGGGCCCTGTAAGTCCGGCTCATTACTCCCCCGCCCCTTTTATATTGTCCGGCCCAGCCCCCCCGCCCCCCTTTCGTCCTGTCTGGCCCTCCAATATTAGGGTTGTTGCTGTTCACCATGGCGGTCCGCTCCACGGCACCCATCCCCCTCTCTCCTGCCCCGGGCTCTTTGTTCATGCAGGGCCGCTCCAATCCCTCCTCGGGTCGTCTTAATCTCCGCACAAAGCACTAGTGTAAAAGTCCAACAATAATGCGCATGCAACAGCAGAGTTCACCAAAAAATACCAGTGGCGCACATCAGGCCACGAGTTGCTTTTGTGAGGTTATTCCTTCTGCTTTAAATCTATTGTGCGGCTGTGGTGTGAGTGCTTAGTCATTTGGGGGTTTTGGTTGCCTTTTAGCACCAATGTCTGTGTTTTCTCCACGCCGGTACATCCCTTGAGAGAGTGCAAACTCCCACAAAACAAACTTTTGGTTGACCACAAACCATCAGCGAAGGACCTGAGGCATTAAATGTCTGCACGCATTAACTCAAACCTCCTTTAAAAAAAAATATACATATATATTTATATATAAACACTAGGGGTGGGAATCTTTGAATGTCTCATGATTTGATTTAGATTTTTGGTTCTGCGATTTGTTTCAGAATCTATTAAGAACGATTTTTCATTCAAAATGATTTGATTGACAATGATTTTTGCTTCAATCTATAGATGTGCAAGGAATTGTAATGATCTACTCCAGTCTGACTCGCGCTTGCTAATGCTAATTAGCGCGCTACTCCCTGCACTTTTAGCACTCAAAGGAACGGCTCCACACTGCAAAAATAACTACTTTTATTGGAATAACTTGATTGTGGCTTTTTCCTTCTACTCTCTAATGTGGCTACAACTTAACAGTGTATTAGACCGCGTGGAACCACACTGCCCCCCCAGTGGCCAAACTGGGTACAACATGAACAGCACTCCAAATAAAGGCACACACAAAGGCAAGACAGTATAAAATAATATAGATAAAATCGATTTTGGCACATTTAAAATCGATTCTGAATCGTACTAAAGGAGAATCGCGATTCTAATGAGAATCGATTTCTTTCTTTTTTTTGGCACACCCCTAATAAACACAGGGCACTACAAACCGGAAAGGCGATACCATTTGATGACATTCTCGTGGCCCCTTTTATCCCTGTAAGATAATCAATACCTGTCATGCTGATTGAGCTGAAGCATGATTTGTCCTTTTTCCTCAACTTTATTTGTTGATGTGACTCAATTTGCTTTACCTCTGCCAGGAATTCCTTTTGTCTGCAAACTGTAGTCAATTTGCCAAGATTCAAGCTTCTTCCTGTTGACCTTCTATCTAATAAGGTGCAGCAGAAATATTCTTGCAGCCCTGTTTAGTGCTCCTCCTTTCCACAAAACAAGCTTAAGCCCGGTTCACATGGCAGGAGAATTAGAATTTTAGCACTGAATTTCCCCTCCCAACAATCGTAAGGCCGTGCCGATAATATTCCTGCCATGTGTGGTGTGTTCAGGCTGACTTTGGCCACTCGGAAGGTCGTGTAGGCCGCTCCGATCGAAAATCTGGCATATTCAACATGTTGGATTGTTTTGGTCTGTCTTGCCACCGTGTGTGGAATGCCCAGAGGACAAACGAGCAGCCGGTTGACAGTGACGTGCAGCCAATCAAAAAACAAGGCGGCGAGGAAGGACAGTGTGAAATCACAATTAAAATATTGTCTTGTGTGTGTGGTCTTCTTACAGTATGGAAGTCTGCTGACTATTTAAAAATATTGCCGTGTGAGATTCATCAGCCTCATTTGCGTTGCAGCCGCTTTTGTGACGTTGCAGTTGTGCAATTGATGCAACCCCAATTTGGTATATTTTGCAAGATAGTCCCAAAGAGGGCGGAAACTGTAGTGAAAAAAATCTGCACAGCCGGCACTTGTAACGGGGAAGTTGTGAGCGTCTCTGGTCAAAGAGAGACCCTCCGGATAAGACAGAAGATTAGTGGAAGCTGGCCACGCTTAAATCTTTTTTTTCTCTCTCTGTGCCAGACATTGTTGAAGCTTGAACTGACTTTCACGCTTCTCTGGAAAAGAATAAAGATGAAGAAGTCCTCTCGTCTTGGCTTATTAAAGCTTTGTGGTCCACAGTCGACGTCCTGAGAGGTCCGCTCTTCGTTTCGATTGAAGGATTAGTTGCTGGTCTGTGACACAACTGTGACATGTTACTCCTGGACTACACAGCGTTGTTGCAAGGATTTGATTCCGTTACTGCTCATATAATGTTCCGTTTTTGCTCGCATCAAACATTGGTAGAAGCCTGTTAGGGCTGACTTAAAGCTAAGTGAAAATGTGGCAAAATATTAATTTCTCCTTGAGCTCCGTCACTACAACCGGTTAACAAGTGGGGACCTTTTGGCTCTGACCTTACTTTTATTTTTCCACGAGTACATTTGTCCTCCAGAGAGACAATGTGCTTGCCTATTGAATAAGACAACCTTACCGCCCTCTTGGATCACAAGCAGTTATTTTTGTACAGCACAGGTCAACTTGTGACTCAAATGCCCGGTGTAAAGTGCAGTGTATTGTAAATCCTATGAGGAAATAAAAATGGGGGTTGTAAACTTTTAGAATTTCGTGTCTTTTTTTTGTTTTGTTGTCTCTTTAAAATTAAATATAGAAATACTGGGACCTCTCGTGTCAGTGAGATCTAAAGACGGCCAAGAAACGAAGCCGAATGCCACATTGGTGATTTGGCAGGAGCTCTCTGGCCTCACCCCTTGTTGGGTTTCAGTTTGTCTCTCCGGTCGGTCTCCACCCGGCCTCTTTGGGTCCATCCGCAGTGAAGGCTCTGATTTCAGGGCCGTCTGGGTGCTGCTACTTAAGACCTGCTCTGTGTCTGACGTCACACAAAAGTCTCCAGCTGGAATTGAACCCGTTACATCCGCTTGGGATCATAGGATTCGCTTTCCCTCTGCTGGGCAGTCAGGAGACGTGACCGAACGGGCCGTACTTTGACTGCGCGCGTACACGCAATAGCAAAACATTTTCACAGTGGATTCATCCACTTTACTCCAAATGGCCACAGTCCTCCGTCATTCATTCAAAGCCCAAATCTTTTGAGGCTTCCCCCACAAACGAACAATGCGACCTACTGAAAGGCCATAGCACTTCAACTGTACTTAAAGTCTTCTTTCTACGATTCACTCACTTGACAAAATGAGTCGAGAAGTAAGCGAGGGTGTGAAAGTATCACTGGAATTGTCTGCACCGTTCATTTTGTCACTTGTGGCTTTTACAAGCAGCAGTCTTGTATTTCTTTTCACCCAATTTTATAGTTAACACAGAGATAACCTATATAGCTACGTTCTTCCTCTCTAGCCACTGTATGTACTCCTTTTTTTAGAGACGTCAGTCTTCCCGATATGAGTCAATGCGGTATTTTATCGTCATGGTCTTGTTTGTTGTTTGTTATTGGGGATCCCCATTAGCTTCCAGCGCTGTGGTTGCTATTCTTCCTGGGGTCCCAGATAAAAATCACAATACATGTGACCGTTACAAAAAAACAACATTACATTAGAACCAAAAACATTGATTGCACTCAGTGTCTAGAACAACAAAAAACCAGCAAAAAAAAAGTCAAGTTGCAAATGAAAAAAGTTTTAAATAAATAAATGGATTTGAATGTTTTTTTGTTTTGTTTTCTAAACATGTAAATTTGGTAAATCTTGCAGTTTATGTGGCAATCTGCTCCAAAGTTGAAATGACCTTTAAAAGATGGACTTTTGTTTAAAAAAAAAACAACAACAAAAAACTAGTTCTAGGCCGATTAATATGTATAAATGTAATATGAGTGTGTCAAAAATTTTAATATCTATACCAGTCAGGATCACTTTCTAAAAAAAACATGCAAAGATTATAGGCCTAGTGTGACTTATCTTGAAGCAGAGGCCTTTTAACGCTTCTTTTGAGCAATCTGAAGCCAGTTTTATTTCCAGCAGACCAAAAATTGAACAGTATTCAAGATGTGACAATACAAGAGACTGAACTACAAATTTTTAAATCATTGTAGTAATAAAATAACAACACAGTCTCACGACAGCAATAGCTTTACCCACTCCATAAGATGTGTACGTTAATCGACATTTATATTTCACGTCTTGTTTGCTTAACTGTTTGTTTTTTTCCTCCCCCCCCCAGCTCTTCGTTGCAACTGCACCACCTGCGAGAAGACGGACTTCCAGTGCGAGACGGATGGCGCCTGCATGGCCTCCACGTACACCATCCAGGGAAAGGAGCAACATGTGCGCATCTGCATCAACAGGGACAACCTGGTCCCGCCCGGGCAACCCTTCTACTGTCTGAGCGCTGAGGGTCTACTCAACACTCATTGCTGCTATGTAGACTACTGCAACAGTATTGACCTAAAAGTCCCCGGTAAGGCGCTGTCAAGTCAACATAGCCGCCTACCGTATTCCCACTGTGAGACTGACGAGAATTGATTTGTGTACTCCCAGTGCCCACCAAGGAGGACATCTCGGGCTCGGCCGGCTCCTGGGGCCCTGTGGAGCTGGTGGCGGTCATAGCGGGGCCCGTCTTTTTGGTCTGCGTGCTGCTCATGGTGGGCGTTTTCCTGTTCCAGTATCATCAGAGGGCCTACAGTCACCGGCAGCGGTTGGAAGTGGAGGACCCGTCTTGTGACCATCTGTACTTGGCCAAGGACAAGACCCTGCAGGACCTCATCTATGACATGTCTACCTCCGGATCAGGCTCTGGTAATCACATGCATACTTGCTGACATATCGGCTCTGATTTGTGAACTTCTGAATGCAGAAGGGTTCTCAACTGGTTTCATCCGAGGAGCCGTGTTTGCACATGGTCATTAAAGGGGCACTTGACTTATTTAGCCATTTTTGGCAGGAAAAAAAGTTACTATTTTGTCTATAATTAATTTGATATTTTCATTATTTCTCACCTTTTTTAAAAACACATTTTGCAACGTGCCGCCGACTGAAAATTGCATCATATGTTCTCAGGCCTCAGGTAACGACCAATCATGTTTCAGTTTGAGAAGGTCACATGACTAAAGCTAGAAAACAGGTGAGCTTTAACTGGCCGTTACCTGTGCTCTGAGCACCTGTGAAGTCGTTTTCAGTCAACAGCAAGTTGCAGAATGCATTTTTAAAATTACTAATTGTAAATGAAAATATCAAATAATTAAATACTTTTTTTTTTTAACTCATTCACTGTCATTGAAGAAAACCTAGAATTTTTTTTATTGTACATTTAGAACAGATATAAAATTTGTGATTAATTGTGAGTTAACTAGTAACTAGATTAATTAATTACAATGAAAAATTTTAATCGCCTGATGAGATGATTATTAAAAATTACATTTTTTTAATCATAATTAATCGCATGACTTCAATAGTTAACTCACGATTAATCACAACATTTATATTTATTCTAAATGTACAATAAAAAATTCTAGGTTTTCATACTCTTGTTAACAAAAGTAGGAAAAAAATGTTAAACTGATTTTTTTGACGTTTATAATCGTCAATGGCAGTGAATGAGTTAATGCCAAAAATGGCTAGTAATGGCTAATAATAATAATAACCCACTTATATAAAAAATTAACCCAAAGCAACTTTTGAAAACAAGTACATTGGAACATTGGTTTTCGTTCCAGAAGGTCTGACTAAAACCGAATTGTATGAAAACCCAAAGCAGAATTTCCCATAGATTAAAAATAAAAATAAAAATGATTTTATAGAGAATAACTGGTTAAAGCAGTGTAAAACAAATATGAATGACGAAGATGAAGTGAAGAAATGCCCCCCCCCCTTTTTTTTCCCCTTCTCCCCGATGGAGACCTGTATTGTTTTGAATCATTATTTGGTTGCATGATGAAGTTTCTCCAGATTAGTTTGGTGGTGCATCAGATCCCCCCCCCCCACCACCCTGTAAATTACCAAACAAAATGTTTTTGAGAGACAGATGAGCACATGAGAATCGTCATTCTACCTGACTTTATTCACCTGTAGTACAAATTTCAGGAAATGTTTTAATCATCAGCTTCTTGTGCTTTTATCCTCCGAAGATTAACTGCTGGTCACGGTGACCTCACACAAGACTTTGGAGCCACGGATCAGTGAAGTCTTATCATAATCTTAAACATTTAGAATTATTTGTGGTCGTCGCAGGGATTTTACAAGTCTGGAAACTTTGCATGGCGGCAATTATTTTATCTGCGGTCCAAGTGATAATAGTGAAAATAGCTTGTGGTTCCAGAGTAATTCGCTCGGAATGTGTGCAAACATGTCTATGACGGGAACACGCATGAGATCATGTTGCGCTCGGGCAGCTTTGAAACATGCTTGATGTTTTAGTAGCTGTTCTGCTGTTGATGCCCCCCTTCCTGTCCCAAAACGGTTTTCATTTGTCGTCTACTGCCCCCTACAGGCCTGCCACTGTTTGTGCAGCGGACGGTGGCCAGGACCATCGTCCTGCAAGAAATCATAGGAAAAGGCCGCTTTGGTGAAGTCTGGCGGGGGAAATGGCGCGGAGGGGACGTGGCGGTGAAAATCTTCTCATCCAGAGAGGAGCGCTCCTGGTTTCGAGAGGCCGAGATCTACCAGACAATCATGTTGCGCCATGAAAACATCCTGGGATTCATCGCGGCAGACAATAAAGGTGATACACTAAAAGCTACACGTTAACCGGGAAAAGACTTCAAAAATATCATTTGAAATTCATCTTACGACAATTTTAGCGTCGATGAAAGATGTAAATTCATTTAAATGTGCTCTCCTTCAGACAACGGCACATGGACTCAGCTGTGGCTGGTGTCAGACTATCACGAGCACGGCTCCCTTTTCGACTACCTGAACCGCTACTCGGTCACCATCGAGGGCATGATCAAGCTGGCGCTGTCGGCCGCCAGCGGTCTGGCACATCTGCACATGGAGATCCTCGGCACTCAGGGTGAGAACGCAGCTCCGTCGCGCGCGGCAACGTCACCGAAGCCGCCCATGCAAAAAATTTCCGGTGCGCCTCCCCGTAGGTAAGCCTGGCATCGCGCACCGTGACCTCAAGTCCAAGAACATCCTGGTGAAAAAAAACGGCATGTGCGCCATCGCTGACCTCGGCCTGGCCGTCCGCCACGAGTCCATCACCGACACGATTGATATTGCTCCAAACCAGCGCGTGGGCACGAAAAGGTAAAGCCTTGCTACATTCTCGCACCCGGACGTCTTCTTCTGTTTTGTATTCTTATTGTTCCGAGCTTCTCTTAAGTGAAAATGATTACTCTCAAGTCGATTGCCACGATTTTGAAAAAATTGTTTGCGCTGTACACAACTTAGCCAATTGGGGGCAGTGTGGCGCCTCACTTTAAGGAGTAGAAGAAGAAAATTGCAATCGAGCTTGGTTAATCTAAAAAAAAATTCAGTGTTGAATAGTTGTTGTTTTAAGGAATTTGAGTGCCGCAGGTAGCATGCTAATTTTTATTAGCGTGTCAATGGCAATTTCCATTGTGTCTTAGCTTGGAGCTAGCTGCTGTATGTTCAGGAACTAAACAAAAACAAGTGTGATTTGTAATTGAGAGCACCAAGTGTAGTTGTTTTTGTTTAGTTTTACAGTGAACTTCAACTAGAGTGTAATGAACGGCTTGAAAATGGCCAACATTGGACTCTTTTCTGTACTCGGTGTGGTCAGGGAGGGCAGAATATGTTGTTAGTGTAAACAGTGCAAATCAGATGGGAGGGGCTTTGGACTAAAGAAGCTCCAACAAATAGATTTTTTTTTTTTTTACTAATAAATATTCCTGACCAAACTGGAATTAAGAAAGATCATCAGCCGGCCGTCTAATTTTCCTCCACGTGACATGATGATGTGCTGACTGTGCGTCTTCACAGGTACATGGCTCCAGAAGTGTTAGACGAAAGCATCAACATGAAGCATTTTGATTCCTTCAAGTGCGCCGACATTTACGCTCTGGGTCTGGTGTACTGGGAGATCGCACGCCGCTGCAACGCGGGAGGTGAGAAAACGCACCGGACTCCTCGGAAGCGAACGAGCTGGAAATGCTGACCGAGCGCTTCCTTCCTGCTTGTCTGGCAGGTATCCATGAGGAGTACCAGCTGCCCTACTATGACCTGGTGCCCTCTGACCCCTCCATCGAGGAGATGAGGAAGGTGGTGTGTGACCAGAAGCTGCGGCCCAACGTGCCCAACTGGTGGCAGAGCTACGAGGTAACAGCTGATTTAATATACGGCTGCATTTACACTCTGAGCTCAGTTTAGATTTTTTGGGACTCTAAGGAACTTTTCAACCTTAATAAGATATTTGCATAACTCTTCTGATGAAACATCGACTTAAAAGTGGTTGAATGGTACCTTTGCCATGTCCTGAGGGGATCTGTAGCATTTTTTCTGGGCACTAAGCAACTTTGAGGAGGATGGTAGGAACAGTGCTACATAAAAAAAACTACAAATGTGCTGACTGGCCATTTGTTACAAAGATGGAAGTCAATTTACAGCTTTGCGGAGAAATGTCATTTTTAAATGCAGCTTCAATGATGTCAAATGCAACAATCCACTTTTTTTTATAGTAAATTACAAAAGTATTGAAACAAACTATATTGAGTATGAATAATGGCTCAATCCCATATTTCCTATTTTGGTGATCACATAAATGTGTGTGGAATTAGCATGGTAAATGTTAGGAGACCCAAAAAAAGTAGCTTTAAATATATATATATATATATATATAGATTTATTTATTTATTTATTTTTGCGGCTAACAACCCCTCGGCTGAGGGGGAATGTTGTCTAATTGGGGTCTGCAAAAATAATTTGCAGTACATGATGACGTATGTTTTGTTGTTGTTTTTTTAAAGTGAATAGCTAACATATTGTTACCGTTATGAAAAAAAGGAATAACGTTTTTTTTTTCTCCATAAAATATAAGATAAGTAAAATGGTGCCTTGATGCGAGTTATCTGACATTTTCTTTTCTTTTTTTTTACTTTTCTTTTTTTCCACGGCCACCAGCGAAGTAAAGGACGTTTAAAAAAAAAAAAAGGAAAAGAAAAAAGAAGTTTTTGTTTTTGGGGGCGAGTTACACTTCTACTGAGCCATAATAGAGACACCACAGGGGTTATCACCCTTCTAAACACTTGTTAACTTTGTAAATGTAATAAGAAAAAATAGCAGCATAAATAAAGAATACAGTATATCTGGCACGGGTGAAACAAATCACATTATTGAGCTGTTAGTCTACTAGCTTAATGCTAATGCTACCACAATGAGAAGTGCATATAAAAGCCCTTACTGTTACTGTTTAGCCATCTATCTGTCTTATACTGCCCCCTAATGGGAAATTTTAATTATGTTTCATTCTATTTAATTCTGTCATTAAAAAACAATACCAGAGTGCATATTTTCTGTATTTACGTGTAGGTGTGTCCCAATACTTTTGTTCTACGTGGTTACGTTTTGGAAGAGTTGCTAAGTATGTCGTGCGCGTGTGTGTGTGTGTGTGTGTGTGTGTGTGTGTGTGTGTGTGTGTGTGTGTGTGTGTGTGTGTGTGTGTGTGTGTGTGTGTGTGTGTGTGTGTGTGTGTGTGTGTGTGTGTGTGTGTGTGTGTGTGTGTGTGTGTGTGTGTGTTGTGCAGTCGCTGCGCGTGATGGGCAAGATCATGCGCGAGTGCTGGTACGCCAACGGCGCGGCGCGTCTGACGGCGCTGCGCATCAAGAAGACCCTGTCGCAGCTCAGCGTGGAGGAAGACATCAAGATGTGAAAGAAGCCCTGCCAGTTTTCAAGCCAAGGCCTACCTCACCTTTTTAGCCAAAACTACTGAGACCCACCAACCCTGTCCGACGTCCTCGTGTCTCCACCCCCAACCCTCGAACCCCTTCCCGTCGTCATGGGCCGCAGCACTACCACTGTTAATATCATCTCACGTTTGTTTTTGTCTTCCAGATGGCAGGAACTACTAGTGTACAGTTTTCATGAATTTATTTTTCTTTGTTTTTTTTGTAAGAGCGGAATGAATCACTCCAAAATGGTCCCAACCACGTATGGCTGTGAATGTTTGAAGAAGGCGGAGGCCATGTTTGTAGTCCAATGTGAAAGGACTACAAACACATCCTGTCATTGCTTCCATCACTCACTCAAGATGAAAAAAAACAAAAACAAACTAATGTGACCGTGTGTAGCTTCCTCTGTGCAACCTGCAGGCAATCACTGGACTGGTTTTTTAATTTATTTGTGACTTTTGACTTGATGTGGACGAACACTGTGAGACGACCGACCGCCGCGCCGCCCTAATGGCGCGATGACATCGGCGCGTCGGGCCAAGAGGCGCGTATCAAATGTTTTTATTCTTTTTAATATATATATATCTATATATTGTGTGTTTGCGTCACGAATTGTTTTCTTTTGTGACTTTTGACACTACTGATGATGGGTACCTTTTTGTTTTTCTCTTCAAATTAAATAACACTCCCCCATCCGTAAGCACCAATGTGAACAGTGATGGTACTTTTTTTTTTTTTTGACAAAACAAAATGAATCTGCTGGATTTTTTTTATCGTTTTCTTCATTTGTTGGTACTACTGATCCCATGTTTGCTGCAGCTAATTTCCTTTATTTTCATGGTTGGGATTGCCAAGCGAGGTGTTTTCTGGGCTCAACAACGCAGATGTGATTGATTCCAAACACATCCTCTCATCTGACACTGGAATATTTTTTTTGTTGCAACCTGGAATATTTTTTTTGTTGCAACCTGGAATTCTGGACCCTGTTTGATTGCAAAGCAGAAGCATGATGTCATAAGTAGTTCCTGGAATGGCTGCCAAAGTGAATCTGCATGTTTTTCATTCATTTTGTTGGCCTTGGCCATGCCGAGGTGTTGATCAGGAATATGTGTCCATGTTTGTTTGTGTCCGTCGTGCATGCAGCCGGGGAGTTACGGGAGACACAAAAAGTACAACGGTCCTGTCCATGTTTTGTTTTGTTGCCATGGATACACGGCTATTACACATCCTGTCCGTGTGTAATATTTCAAGATATGAAAATCCATGTTGTGCAAATGTTTTCAGGATTACTGTATATAGGTGATATACAATAAATTCCTTTTTTTCTTAAGGGGCTGGCTTCATTTTTATTTTATTTTTTACATAGACAAATAATATAATACATAACAAATATGGTGTTTGCAGGCTTGGGGAGTACATTTACTGGCGTTATGTATTCAGGATACAAAGTAAATTTATGGTTATTGTTTGGAGTGCTTCAACATAGTATTGGAGTACTGTAATAAGTTTAAAAGTATGCAAGTTACTTTATATTTTACTTAATTACATCACTAACGAGATATATGTACATGTTTTAATTAATTTTTTTACATGTAACTAGTAACTGTATCAGAATACATTTTTAAAGTAACCCGGGTCGAAACCATCCGCTAGCTAGTGAAATTAATTAATTAATTATAACTGTTTGATTTATAATATTACTATTTAGAAGTGGAAAAACAAACTAAAATTATTATCTGATCTTTGCAAAACATCATTGTGGTCAGGGGGAAGGGACATCTTGGTCTGCTCTGAAAACAACATCATTGTAGGAGGGGGAAGTTTGGTGAGTGTATTGATGTATCATGTGACTGTCTGGGAAGGAGAAGAACGGCTGAGGATTGGACGAAGAAGACGGGGAGGGGTTTGAAGAATCAGGAAAGGATACTGGTGATTTGCTCAGGGGAAAAACGACACACATGCGGGAAAACAATGGCGGCGTTTGGCTGCAACTCCATGTGTCCATAAGCTTATGTAAAATAAATCCTGATTTCACCGATCTCATTGTCTGAGTTTGATAATCAACATTGTGAACACGGGAAAACAAAAAATTGTTTTCTAACACTCGCGATCGAGCTCTAGCTATGGGACGTGTTGCTTTCAGGGACAGTTAGAAAACAGCCAACCTCATGCAACTAAGCAACTTCTGTATTTCACAAATTCACATTTCCTTCAATGAATAAATTAATCCACCCATAACTGCTCATCCATCCATCCATCTCGCACTAACTGTGCTTTCGTTTTGAATTTGAAGCAACTAAAGCGACACAAAGAAAACATGGAATGCCAAAAGCACCGTTTTTGTCCTTACCAATACTAGTGCCATTTTGTTTTTAGCAAGAAAGCCTTTGGAAAATCTATTGATCAGTTTTTAAATTCAACTTTTATGAGCTGTTTTTGAGGTCATATCGGTCCAAACAAATGTAACAACAAATGCACGCTTACTTGTATTAAGCATTTAAAATGAACAAATAACTAAAGTATAAAACAGGCCACGTGACTGAATTTGGTTTTTAACATTTGCATACATCACAAGCTACTGTTACTCAACTTCTGTATCACATCAACAGAACCAACTAAATATTCAAATCAAACTAATCCACGTGACTGTTTTAGCGCCTTCAAATTGCGTGTGCAATGTTTCAACTTCCCGACATATTTTCCCAAACCTCTTCGCACTAATCAAAATACAAAATTATAATCTAGTATGTTAAAACTATCGAAGGAATGAAAAAAGAAGAGTGCACGTATTTAAAATGCATTTTTATTTCTGTTTACAAGAAACAAAAGCAGACAAATGACAGGGCATGGGGGAAGGAGTAGGAAGCTGTATATATCAAGAAACCTCTGGCTTCCTGAAAAAAATATGTACAATTCAAAAGAATATTCATACAAAACATGCCACTTACAATAAAAATCAATATATTTATTTGTCGTCCCTAAAAGTATATCTGCTGTACAGATGCAACATCTTTTTTTAAAAAAGTAGGTGAGGTTAAAAACAAAACTTCAATTTGAGTGAACTTTTTAAATTATAAGATATGAAGAAAACTTAAATTAAAATTTCAGAAAAGTTTAAAATGTCTCAGGCTAAAAATCCAGTGAGAGGCGTTAGGTCTCATTATGGTCTTCCCTTGAAAATAGAAACATAGCAAATAACAAGTTGAATCACTGCTTGGGATACTTGATCAATATCTACCACTTGAGCAAACTTCTCCATTATATATAGATAGCTAGATATATAGATATACAGTATAGATTTATGAGAGAGTGCAATTCATTACCAGGTTAAGTCTGGGGTTGATTTTGGGATTATTCCACACATGGAGGCCAAGTAACCATTTCACAACACATTCACTTCTAGAGGGAAGATACAAAAAGAAGCATGACACTAACAAAAGCTTCCATTCATGAGTATATTCATCCAATTGGAGGCAAAGAAGGGACACGATTTGGTAAGCATAAATACAAAAAAAAAAGACAAAAGAAAAAAAAAAGAAACTTATTACATAAATACAAATGCTATGCACCGCTGTGTAGTGTGCATTCAACGCACAAATCCTTTTTTGTCATCGCCTCGGCTTCTCCTCTCACCACATTGTTTGATTTCAACAAACTTGCCTCTGAGAGCTTATAGCAAAAACACTCATAGAAAAACAGGTTAATGCAAAAAACACTCTGGTTCATATACATAAAGATATTAGTTTGCCATTTTACATATATTTATACGTATGTACAGCTTTGTCAAAATGATATCCAGTGGTTGATTTTTTTTCTTCTTCCATTTTATTTCTCTACACTTTATTGATTACAAAGGGGCTTGCTGGGTACAGAGGCCCCCGAATGCATAAACCGTTATATACATTTGTACAAGTTTGCATTTTTCTTTTCATCCTGTGAGGTGTTAGGTTTTTTTTTTTTTGTTTTTGTCCGGGGAAGGAGGAATATAGCAGTGTGGGAAGTTTTAGTAAAGCTCCCTTTAAAGACTTTTTTTTCCTTCCTTTTAACTCTCAGGTAGACGAGGAAACAAATGCCCTTTTATCCAATTAAGTCTTTCCCTGCCATCAGTTCAGCCTGGAGGACAGTACCGGCGCTAGAAAAGCACACACACTCGCACGCACACTCACACGCACCTGGGAAGTAGAAACACTGCAGGCTGCACTCAGGCAAAAGGAAGACCTACTACAGTAAAACGTTTTGTCCACTAAATCCGACAGAGGACGCGAGCGTGATTAAAAATGGACATTTTTAGTAGTCATGCGTCCACCGGCAAAAAGAAGAAGAAACCGAGATGGATATCAGGATGATTTGGTGGCAAACAGGATGTGACGCTGAGCTTAGATTGCCTTTTTTTTTTTTTGTCTGAATGCTTATCAAAAATGCTCATATAGTTCCTCTGTATAAATAAGTCATGATTAATTATCATCATCATCATCATCATCATCAGGTTGGCTCCGTATTGTAAATGATCATCAGCATAGAGTAGACAGAGCAAACCTGCTGCTTAAGATTCCCTGCTTGTCCAAAAACAGCCCCTCCCCTCCCATCCCCCCTTTTAATTCCACAGTAGCAGTTAACAGTTTTGTCTTCTTTTTTTTTTTTTTTTGGTCTTTTTTTTCTTCTTTATATACAAAGCAGTCACTTCCCGCTTAAATCAATGAGGTAGACCGGGGTCCAACAAGCCTTTTAGGACTGTTCAAGAAAAGCACGGGGCGCCTCCGGAGTCGCTAAAAGTTATTTTCAACCAAGATTGTCTCGCTAGCCAACGTCCGCGTTGTCTTCATTGATGATTCCATGGGTGGGGGGGGAAAGTGCCTTTTTGTCACGGGCGGGGTGATCAAAGGTGGGACAGGAAGTACTTACTGTAGGTCCGACTTAAAACAAGAAAAATGCATGAGTAGTTCATTCGTAGTATATTAAAATGGCTTCTTTTGTTTTTGTTGTTAATGCATGGTGCTTGTCGACATGATTGCTCCCGTTCTTATATTAAAAAAAAAAAAAAAAAAAAAAAAAGGAGAAAAAAAAAGGGCTTTGGCCAAGCAAAAAATGTGATAAAGGGAAACAAATGTGAAGGCCCGCCCTGTTGCTGTCGTGTCCACCATCGAGGAGGAGGTGGAGGTGGTGTGTTGATTAATGCTCGTCAAACCTTTGGCTACACGCTCAACTGTCACTCGGAGTCGTCCCAAAATGGAGGCCAGCCTTCCTCCACTTGGGTGAGAGCAGCTTATGCACTGGCTAAGTCAAGTTTAAAAACAAAAACAAAAACAAAACAAACAAACAAACAAAAATATAGGCTTTGGCGCAGAAAGGAGGCGACGCTTCCTTTCTCAGTCTCAGTTCATCCACTTTCGGCAATTCCAAGCTCCGCAGTGGCACGGGATCTTGTGCTGGTCGTCCTCAAAGTCAAACTGGTAGTCGTAGGTCAGCTGCAATGTACAAACACACGGATGGTCACAAGCCGTGATCTGCAGTGAAGGCTTCGCACGCACAACGCCGTTCGCCATCTCCATCTACGCCAATCTCCAGCCCGTACGTATTTACGTCATGAAAATTGTCACACATCAAGTATGGCCACGGACATGGTGGTCCTTGTCATTTATCGTTAACCAACTTGCTCCCCAAAATGTTCTATTTTAAATACTGCCATGGTCCCAAAAATGGATTTATATGATTTTTATGTTGTTTTTTTAATGCTAGAGCATACAGAAGGCTTTGATGCAGTATCTGACCTGAAGCAATGGTAGTTATTGCAAAAGACGGCCAGCAGGTGGAAGCAGAGTATAAGAGATCAACCAGGGCCATGTTGCAACAAGCTCTTTCCCCCAGTGTTTTCAACAGGTTTGTGAATAATGATGAAACTTAGCTATATTCTAATGGTAATCGCTGCAAAACGGAAACAGACACAAATACACTTTTGGGGTTGGGGGGGGGGGGGGTTGGGTCACGGACATCTTTACCAGATAAAAATGCACGAAGCGCCTTTCGCTGTTCAAATTCAACAAGGAAACGATGAGTAATTCTGCAAGAACTGAATTCATTGCAGCGTCCATTCAGCTGTTAGGCTTGTTTGTCCCCCCGCCCCCATCAGCGCTTATTATTGGCTTCGTCCCGCCCTAAACAACGCCTGATTGGTCAGACCTAAAAAAAGGTCGGCTGCAAACGTATCAGCGGGAGCAAGATGTATTTTCCGGAGCAATAAAACACAATATTCTTTGGGTCTTGCAAAATCAGTCAAAATCCAGTAAAAAAAAAAAAGAAAAAGAAAAAAGCCGGGAGCAAAGGGTGTTGCTTCAGTGAAAACGGCTGGGAGTGAATTAGTTAATAAAGCATTGCCCCTGTGTTCTATCTTATCGGCGGCTGTATTAAAGTGCTCCATAAATAGTTTATTAGCATATATGCTACAGCCTTGTTATCCATCTTAGGGTCCATTGTAGTGGTACGCGCCTCGTGGTATAAACTGAGACCCCTCGTGATTTTTCCTCCCTGTCCGCGACCCACCCATAACAGGTTCCGAGGCACCAGTTGCAACTAAGCGATTGAAACTACAAGTGCAGCATACCTCCTCTCCTTTGGGAATCCTGCGACTGGAGATGATGATGATCTTGTCCTCTTTGTCGAACGTCACAACCTCGGCGACACAGTTGGGTGCGCATGAGTGGTTGACGTAGCTGTGGTGGAGAAAAGAAGGTGAATATAAAACAACCTGAAGGAAGGCTACGTGCTACATGAAAGGTCATTCACGCTGGTAAAATGCTGATACAATTTTGCAGTTCATTCACTGACACATAAGATTTGATCAGCTTTGTTCTCCACAGTGCCATCTGTTGGATTTGTTGGGGAACTACACCCACTTGAGTATTGTTACATGCTCTGTTTGTTTGCGTGTTGCTGCTTCGTTAGCCCATCTTTGGCGTTTTGCATTACAGGTTAGCATTAAGCTAGCAGACATGGAGTTGACTGTAACAAAAAAATGTCACTTAAAATAACTAGCTCATTATTTTTGATCATTCGACCAGTACTCAGAATTGCTTACCGAGCTGGGCCGCCAGTCAGAGTGGCGTCAATCACCTGCTCATTGTTGATGCGGAACATGTAGATACCACGGTTCTAGGACAAAGATAATAAAAGACTCAAAGTGCACAAGCCAAAGGGCTTTTTTCGTGGACTCACAATATCGGGCCTACATACCTGTAACTCGTAGATCTTCTCCCGGCGGTTTGCCACCTCATTGCGTATGACTGTGCCGATGTACTCGATGACCATGGTGTGCTTCTCGAGATCTTTTGCAGCGTACAGACCCAGGCCCTGAATGCGAGATCGAGCCAAGTACACGTTGTTCTTCCACTCGGTCTTCAGGCGCCGGTACTGCGACGACTTGGAGTGCACAAACTGCTTGCTGTATGGCGTGTTCATCTCGCAGGTGAAGGTGCTCTGGTAGGCCTTGGACACGCTGGTGCTGTTCAAGGTGTGAGGCCTGAGGACAGACGGGAAAGCAAGATGGTCAGCAAGATGCACAAAAAAAGAAAGATGGGAAAATCCATTTATACATCTGTCATTTTAGATTACAGTAATTTCCTCTTTTTTTTTTTTTAACTTAACATGGTACATGTTTCTTAACGTGCCAAATACTCAATATTTTGTTGAAAATTTAAATAGATTACGTTCATTGGGGGAAAAAATGTTTTCATTTATCCAAATATTTGAAAAAAGGTTTATTTTAATATTGATACCACAATATTTTTGTTACAGTTATCATACGGTCTATTATATCTAATATCGGCCAATGCCTAATATACAGTAGAAAAACAACCTATTGACAACTTCAACAAACCTAAGGCCTACTGCATACCGAGTCAGTCAATCTCGACATATTTTTGCGGTTCAAAAAAATGAGTAAAGTACAGTATACAGTACATAAAGGAATGCACACAATTTTGCTTTTTTTTTTTCGCAGCCCACCGACCTCACTGGCTGTTGTGATTCTAGGATTTATTATTATTAGTTTTAAATCAGTGCATTAATAACTGATGTTGCCTATCGCAATAGCTTGAGAAATATTCTTTAGAGGTATTCTCATTAACTTATTACAGCCCTTACCTAATAAAATAGAGCTAACAATATAAACATGATCTGAAAAAAGGTTTCTGGTGGGAACATATAACCAAATTGAACATACAATAAAATTGCTATTTTCAAAAGCTACTCACCCAAATGGCTTGACAATAAATTGACTCAACATTGAACGCACAGCTTAAAGAACCAGAATGATTAGTCACAAAATGCATAAAAGGAAGATAAAAGGACTTTCTTGTGAGTCCTCCAAAAACATCTATTAATTTTAAAGTCATGGTATACATGCTACAAGAAAGACAACAGAACGAATGTTATTGTTTGCTAATGTTTCAATAAATATTTTGCCTTACCTCTTGCACTGTGTGGGGACTTTGGGTTCTGAGCGAGCACAACCAGTGGGATTAATCATGAGCGGGAGTTCCATCAGTGGGTGACGACCATATCGGAACTGGTAGTTCTGGCAGTTCTCCACTCCAGGCAACTAAAATACAACAAATGTGAGAAAATCATGTTAAATGTCCTTTAGCTTGTGCCCAATATGGTCATTATCCACCCATCAACCAATCCATGTTCTATATCCTCATCCTCATTAGGCTCGCTGAAACCTTAATACCACTTGACTTTGGGGTGACGTATAACCTCGACTGGTCGCCAGGCAAAGGACACAAAATAGACAAACAACCTTTCACACTTACACACAATTTAGAATCTTAAATCAATATGCAGTAACAAGGGGGGGGGGGGGGTGACATGCAAGCACGGCGAGAGAACATGCAAATGCCAGACAAGATGGAACTGAGATTTGAACCCAGAACCTAAGAACTGCAAGCCAGATGTCTTAACCACTAGTCTGTAATAGTCAAGCAAGTATTTTTCTCTTACCGACTCAGTGATGCGCATGACAGCATGAATGGTGAGGCCAAACATCTCCTCTCCTTTGACATGTTCAGTGAACAGCTTCAACATGGACGAATCGTTTCGGAGTTTGGCAACCTTGTGAACCACCTGTTCCCAGATTCCTAACAACAAACGGGGTCAAACATTCAGTCATTGCCGGAATGAAGACAATGAGACAAAATAAACACAAAGAGTCTACATCTCAAAGTCTTACCCTGTGGAGTCATGTCACGGTAATGCAAATCCTCCATGCCATGTTCCAGAACACGCACCTCAAACAAGGGGCAGCCGTCATCCTCGCTGATGCGACACCGGTAGCGACAACGCTTGTTGGGCACGCGTGTGCTCCAGTAGATGCGAGTGGCCTCATAGCCGACAGGGAAAATGGCCGTCGGCGAGTGGAAAATGGCCATTTGGGAAGGTAGCAGCTGACCAACGGCGTGAAAGATGAGACCGCCGACGCGGAAAAGGTGGACGCGGTCCCCTCGCTGCAAGATGCTTGCTATCTGCTTGACCTCGTCACGCTCGATGTAAACCCGCCGTAAAACAGCGAAAGAGCAGAGTTCGTCCTCGCTGGGGCCCTTCAGCTTGTGCTGAGTGCACAACATGGTTTTGTCTTTGAAGAACATGCAGCGGGCACGAATGGCGCAGGCAAAGTGGTAGACATTTGGGCAGCGCAGTCGGTTGCAGCTGTTGGTCGCGCCGGTTTTCTGGCAACACGCGCACAGAGTGCGCAATCCGCGGCGCAGTGCCACCTCCACATTGATAAGCGCACCCCCTTGCGTCTCATATACCTCAGTAGACCACAGGGCACAGTTAAGGTGCACCCACAGGTCTACGTCGATGTTGAGCAAGCGGGCAGGCCCGTCCGTGGCGCCGTCACCCTCCTCGTGGCAGAAACAGCATTTGCGTTTATCCCGCGGCAACCTCTCAGGTCGCAGAGTAATGCGGAGACGCTCCATCAGCTCAGACACCTCACGGCTGCTTTCCTTCTTAGAGCCACCTTTACGTATGGAGATGACAATCTGCAGGCGCTTCCAGCGAATTCCCTTCCATTTTTTCACATTGGGGAGCAAGACCTCCTCATCAGGAGAGAGAGGCCTGCGTTGTTTTATGGCCTTGAGAGAGGAATCCAGCGGGATGGGAGAATGGGTGATGAGAGGATCGCTCATCGATTCCTCCTTCTTGGCAGGAAGAGTTAAGTGATCTTCTGGGGGAGCGGCGGGATCAGGACCCGCAGGGTTAAACGCTGGGTCTGAGGCCGTCTCTGGAGCAGCAACTGTCGACACAGTCAAGTCAACTCGTTCTACAGGAGGACCACCATCCTGATCAAGCTCTATTTTGATCTGGACAGCGGTCGGAGTGGCAGTTAAGGGGGATGGGAGGTCTGACTTTTTGGAAGGTTCTGCCTCATTAGTTGGAACGGGAGCTGGGGAGGAAGGAGGAGGCGGGGATGGTGATGGAGGCGGTGATTCCTCCACTGGTATAAGGGGAAGGTGGCGCACATCCAAGTCATTTACATTGGTGGTATAACAATGCAGGACTGTTTTGTCTTCATTATCTGGGAATTCCTGAAAGAAAATGCACACATAATGCTTAAGAAATGAAACATATAACTGAACAAAGCATCAACAAGACTTTGAACTGACCTGTTTGATCAGTGCCAGAATGTCCACTTGTTTCTTTAATGTGCAGCCAGGCAGAGACACGTCAAATTGTCTTAACCACTCTTCCTGGCTGGATGAAGCATTGTCCTTTAGACACAGAGCACCTGGAAGACACGGTTAGTTGTACATAAGATAATTAACAACTATGCTTTGTTACAGTTAGCATAACAATTGTGTTCCCCTTCTGTATTACGGTTCGGCATTCACATCCCTGCCCGGTCGCCTTTTTTTTTGTTAAACAAGTTCTCCTGTTTCAGACAAGCTCTGTTAGGATGCTGCAGTTTTCAAGTGCGTTACCGACGACGTCACTACGCATTTATGTCATGACAGAGTATGTGCAAACCGGACGCAGCCTGGCTATTCCAAATGAATTGTTTACATGATGTTTGTTCGGATTGGCAAATAGAATATACTACCCCTGCGATTCTGAATGGAATTATTGTGGCGGCCGTGGCTCAGGGTGTATAGACGGTCGTTCAGTAACCAGAAGGTTGGCTGTTCGTCATGTCTTTGGGCAAGTCACTTGACACACATTGCCTCCAGTGCTACTCACACTGGTGTATGGAAGGTGTAAATGTTTGGTGGTGGTTGGAGGGGCCGTAGGCGCACATTGGCAGCCTCGCTTCCATCACCCTGCCCCAGGGCAGCTGTGGCTACTTAAGTAGCTTACCGCCACCGCAGTGTGAATGTGTGAGTGCATGAATAATGTATCCATTCCATTGTGAAGCGTCTTTGAGTGTCTAGAAAAGCGCTATATAAATCCGATGCATTATTATTATTATTATGAAGTTCAGATACGGCCTTTTTATTGCAATTTGGTCATTCTAATGGGAAAACAAGGCTCCATGTAATCTCGGCTATTAATGAGATTTTTACAAATGGCGGATGGGTCTGGAAGACGAGAGTTAACTGCAGTAATATGAAATTATTCTACACCAATTCTTATTTATAGAGGAAGAAAGCATGGGAAATCTTTCTAAGCGCATACCTGACTGCACAGGTCCTTTCCCAGGATCATTCCCTCCAGACATGTCAGGGTTCTGGGAAGGGAAGGTCACCTCGTATGAACCTGGCATCCTTATCTTGAGCAGCTGGGCCATTGCCATCATCACATGGTTAAGTTTCTGGGAAAACATCAGGTTAGTCTTCAGTCAAATATGCATGTAGGAACAAGACAGAACAGCATGCAATAATCTTGTAGTGTAATACCTTGGCAGCCATGGAGGACAATGTGAAGGTAACAGCCACCTCGTTACTTTTGGCCTTATCCCAGTGATTGGATATGGAAACCACTCTTCCATCAGCTGCTTCAAAAGGTTTGCTCTCTGAAAAGGCTAGCATAGGAGTACATATGATATTTTATTTCTGGCATGTTAGATTTTACATTTTAAAAATCATTATGAAATTACAGTTACAAGTACACTGAAACTTTATGCGTTACATGGTAAAATACCAAAAATATTTTTATGCCGAACACATTTGAGCCTAATATTGCCTGTTTCTACCTGGGATAGCCGTGCGAGGAATGAGGGGAATTACGGGGGAAATTGCTCTCTCTGTCTCCTCTTCCTTTGGCTCCCGCAGGTGAGGAAATCTTGGAGTTTCCTCTCCAACGTTGCTCTCTGGAGAGGATGCCGGAATGATGCTTTCTGGGGCATCCTCATCATCACTCTCCATCCTGTCAAAAAAAGACATCCAAATTTGTCTTGCTTCAGAGCAAAGGAATGAGTGACAAAGCGGCAAAGAACCCCTGCTGTACCTGATGTCCTCATTCTGGTTATGTGGTGGAGTGGGAAGCGCCGCAAGAATGTCTACACTCTTTGTCTCCTCAGTAACTGCTTCTGCACAGACAATTTGAGACACATTTAGAAGTAGAGATTTTGGACAATTACACAACATAAGTATTAATTAGATGGAGCCGTTTTTTACCTATTGGTTTGCTTTTTAAATTTGCATTTTTCTGACCCTGAGATAGTTCCTCCCCAGGAGTCACTCCATTGAGCAGCTTGTGCTGTACAGAAGGCGGAGGTGTCGGTGGCAGTGAAGATGGAGGTGTTGGTGGGTTGCTGAGGTTGCTCTGCGAAGGCAAACAAATCCCCTTGAACAGACAACAAAACAGGATGAATGAGGGCACAGAGTCAAGCTTGGCTTTACCTTGGTGAGTAACTGAGAATAGTAGTCTGGGATATTGTCAAGCATTGCATTTCCAAAGGATCCTTTGAGTTGGGCTTTTCCATTGGCTGGGCTACTCCCAAAAGGAGCAAACAGATCCAAGCTAGCTGTGATGGACGGTTCCATCAGGGGCAGCAGAGACAGACCCTGGAAAGTAAACCCCAAGTAGCAACCATTAAGGAATCAATCATTTGAGTAATGCATGTGTATTTTATTCATCCAGTTACCTGTTTTAGTTGTTTTATGAGCACTTCAGCACTTTTTCCAACTTCTTCCTTCTTATTCTTCTTCCGTGCGTTCAGCCCGCGGTCTCCAGGTGCTTTATTAGTGCGCTTTGGCTTTTGTACTGGAGCCCTTTTACTTATAGACTGCAAATCCTGAGTGTCAAGACAACAACACATTTTAACCCCATAGAATTACTCAGAGCCCACAAGTAAAAGAAAACGTACCTCCATATTTCGAGGAGTCCCTTGAAGTTTTTGTTCCAGCATTGCTAGTTTGCTGTTGATGTGGCCATTGATCTCATTGTGGATGCCATCAGAGGGCCTCTGGGCAGCAAGCTGAAGGTTCTTTGTTCTCAAGAGTTTCTGGAGCAATTGTTGTCCAGTCTCAGATCTGGCATCATCTGCATTAATAAATGTGGAGTTGCTCCCAGAAGAAACTATGTCAGTTGTCACTTCTCGCTTTATAGCACTAGAAGTGTCTTCTCCTCCACCATCACAGTGTACCTCCCTTGGCTCCTGTTTAATGTTGTGCAGCGTCAACTTGCATAGATCCCCTTCTGTAAAGCCACGCGGTGGGTGATGAGCATGACTTTCTGCAACTTGTAGTGACTGTTGCCGGACATTCGATCCTGTCTGAGGACCATTTGGAATCAGTGGGGTTGTAGGAGATGTTTCCATGACCGATGTCTGCGATTCTATTTTTAGCCCTGAACAGTCAAGTTGAGCCTTGGCTCCTGGTGACCTGAGTGGAGACGCCTTGACTTGAGTGTATGGACTTCCCCTTCCAGGTCTATTGTCAGCTAACGAAGGTGAAGAGACATGGGATGGGTGCGGGGAGGTGGGGTGGGTTGGGCTCATGACAAAAGAACCTCTTGGAGAATATGCATGAGAAGGGGATCCCTGCATGCGAACTGCTGCAGATGGAATTAACGCCTGTTGCTGGTTCGGAGTAGGTGGCCGCATCCCTATGGCTTGGTTCAGCGGGTGTCTGATATCACCAGGGTGCGTAGGTAGCAACTGACGTGGTGATGTCGGCCTGATCATGGGAGACCGTGGCACAGGTAACTGTCCTCTCATAACAGGATGTTGTATTGCCTCTCCCATTTGTGGCTGTGGCTGACCTGGGACCATCATTCCCTGCTGAAACTGAGGAGAACCACTCTGTTGCTGTGTGCACATACCTCCAGGCTTCCCCATGGCACCATATGGTATATGTTGCCCTTCCATTCTTGGCATTTGCTTTCCAGCGTGTGGCACCTGTCCTGGTAACGTGTGATGTCTTAATTGACTTTGTTGTCCTTGACCCATTGGCATTCGCAGCATTGATCCCTGGTGGAGCTGTCTCTGGGCAATCATAGCTTGGATGTGTTGTAGTTGTTGATTTGGGGGAAGATTGCGCAGCTGTGGATTTTGAGCAATGATGGCCTGCACCTGGAGGTTGATAGGGGTACGTATAGATGCAGGTGGAATCCCAGGTCTCTGTGCCATCATGCCTTGCTGCTGAGCTCTGATCATGCCCATCATTGCCTGCTGTTTTTGCTGCTGTGCAATGAGTGTTTGCTGTTGAGGATGATTAATTAAAACAGACTGTGGCTGGCCAATACTCTGTTTCTGGATGTTGGGATCTTGAGATTGCTGCACATTCTGAACTGTTTGTAGCCGTTGTTGTTGATGCTGCTGATAGGCTAAGAAATCCACAGGTTTCCCTTCTTCTTTAACCACCATCAAAGTGGGCTTGTCAGTACTACTCGAATCTTGTCTCTGTAGAGCAGTTGGCAGTTGTTGTGGCTGTTGCTGAACCACACTTGTCTGTTGATTCACAACCAAACTGGTTTGTTGATCAGAAATTGATGGTTGTTGCTGCATCATATAAGCCTGGTCTTGGTGCTGCTGAAGAAGTGGTTGTCGCCCCAAATCAGGTTGCTGATCATTTGCAGAGCCTACCTGGGTCATAGGATTTGGAGTGGAGGATCCACTATGCTGTGACGGCGTTCGTGTACCTGGGCTTAGAATGTCCCCCTCTTTAGTCTCTGCCGTTTGACTATCTGTAGCTCCTAATGGTTGAGGTGTTGTACTGCCTGTTGAAGGGGATGAACCCATTTGCGGCGTAGACGGTTGGGAAAGCCTTCCTTGCTCTTGGCTGGATTGAATTAATGGCGTTGGCTGCCTTTGTTGTGTCATCGATTGCTGCTGAAGTTGGGTAAACGTTTTTGTGGCATTCTGTTGTTGTTGCTGCTGCTGTTGTTGAGAAGAAAGCACACGTTGTGCCATAATGTTATGTTGTTGTTGTTGTTGTTGAGTCAGCTGTGCCTGGGGACCCCTGAGGGCAGGATGGCCTGGAGATACAATAATTCCCTGCTGACCCATCATAGGAGCCCTTTGCTGCTGCTGCTGTTGTTGTGTAACTGGCTGGTTCTCAGTCAACCCAGGTTGAGATGCCACCATGGTTTGAGCCTGGTTATTGGGCTGGCCAACACTAAAGTTCTGTGGCGGTGGAGCCACAGATTGGCCTGCACCCATTACTTGTGGAACCTGAGCCTGCTGATTCACCTGATTGGCTAACATCTCCTGTTGAAGATTTGCTTGCTGCTGGGACACAAGTGGGTTTCCCATCAAACCAGGCTGTGGCTGAGTTATTAAGACCGACTGTTGTGTTCTGTGTTGCTGCTGGCCCATCATCACTTGCTGTTGTAACTTTGCCATATGCATCCTATGCTGAAGCTGTCTTTCTTGAAGAAGCCTGGGGTCAGCAGCCTGCATTCCAGGAGTTCCCTGTGGGAAGAATCCTGTTGGAGCACCAGGAGGGCATGTGGGCCGAGCACCGTTGGCTCCAAGAGCTACCGGAAGTTGAGGTTGAGCTCTTCCCATGAAATGCTGACCTTGTGGCATCCGGACGGGCATTCCACCTTGGGGAACCATACCAGGATGTTGGCTAATAACGGGACTTCCCTGTTGGCCCATCACCATCTGGCCAGGTAACTTGGGAAACATGTGAGGTGGGGTTCCCTGTGCAGAATGTCCAGGAGCCAGGAGACCTGGACCTTGCTGCTGCTGCTGCTGCTGCTGTTGCTTGCTTCTATACTCAGCAATGAGATTAGTGTGCTCCTTTTGTTGCTTCCGTACCTAGAGCAAGGGTTAAAGCAAAAAAAAAATTGATTTGACTGAATTTTTTTTTATGTTTAAATTGACTGCGGTCAATTAACACAAATTTTGCAGGGCAGTGGGGCGCATACTGATTCTTTAAAAAATTATAATGTTTAGGCATGAATCAGGGATGAAAAATGTGACAAGTATACGACCGCTCTAGGAGTGCAACAAATTAAAAATACTTAATACATACTTGAAAACATCAATTTGATGCATTTTGAGAGATAAAAATCAAGCAGACTTAAAAAGACAGTATCAATGTATAATAAAATATCTATCTATACATGGTCATGTTATGCTATATAAGCAGGGTTGGGAGGCTTACTTTTAAATTGTATTCTTCTGATACAGGTTTCTCGTTACTTGTTTATTTATTTTTTGTTATTAACGGAATCCAATCACCATACTATTAAAATAATGTAACTTGGACAGTAACAATGGACCCCAACTATTTGCTGTCTCATTTTCAAAATGACAGAATTCCCTACAACGGAGAACTTTAACCCCTGACCTAGAGCAAACCAGATATTTATACTTTTTTTTTTAAGCCAAAGATAATTTTCCTGAGCTGACTTTTAGGTTTTAATAGCTACCGTGACCATGATAATATCCTGATTAGGACATACATGGATGAATGGGAGACATTTTTAAATCCACATACCTGGTCAAGCTGTTTCTGAATTTTGCTCTGCTCTTCTGTGACCAACTTGAGTTTCTCAGCATCTGATTCAGCAAACTCTCTGCCAGCTTTCTTCGCAGTGCGCTGCTTAGCACAAAGTGCCTTACGTGATTTTCGATGCACTCCAATTTGTTCTTCCAAAAACTTTAACTGCATTTGGAGTAATTGCTGAGTGTGAACTAGCCATTCCTCATACTGGTGCTGTTCTGAATTATCTGTAACCAGAAAATTAAGTTAGATAGCAACAACAAGGTAAGAGCTTTATGTATTAACTAATGCATTTGTTATCAGTGCAGTACATACTGATGACTCCTTGAACAAACTGAGGAGGGTTCGGTCTTGACTGGGTGGGATCACTGGTTTCTCCCTCCTGAACACAAATAAATTTAATTGGTCGTGTAAAATTACATTATATTAAATATATCCCTTTGCCAAATGTAAGAGCTTACTTTTGGAGGCCCTGATGAAATCTGACCTGGATCTGTGCCAGATGACAGTCTTTGAGCAAGTAGAGAAACCTGTTGCCTGAAAAGAAAACAAAACATACAGAGATGGCAACATTGCTACGATGATATCAAAATATAAACACTTAAGATTAATTGTCTGTCAAGCACAGAACTTTGATGTTGTTGGGCAATATGGCCCAAAAAAAAAATCTCGATTTTTGCAATCATTCAGGACGATTTTAATCTAATAAACTCAACAAACATTTATTTAAAGGTTTCATTTATTCAAAAATAATTCCTGTGGAAAATGTTAAGAACAATAATGTATACTGATTCTAAATTAGTTTTAACATACATTTAACATTCAGACTTTGTGCTTAAATGCCACAATTAAGTAGTTGGTAGGTATTGTAAACATGTCCTGTAAACCACCCATCCAGCATTTTTTTTGCCACTTGTTCAAAATTGTAACTCACAAAAACATTTGAATGTAACAGAACATAAGAACAACATATTTTAATAATCCAGAAGGCAAAATTTGATTTCACAATTTAGCTAATTTTCAACGATTCGATTTTTAAAACGACAATGTATCAAATTAATTTTATTTATTTCCCAGCCCTAGTCCCAGGCCCAGGTTTCTATAATTGTAGAAAAACAAAGACAGGACACAAGGCATTACCTGTTGATGCCAGGGGGCCCAACCATTGGGTCCTGCGCTAACACTCTTTTGATACCCTTAAGAGCCACCATCTTTGCCTTGGCAATTGGATCCATTATGTCATCAGTAACAAATTTGTCTAAATCTGCAATACAAGAGCAAAGCAGTATCTGTTGGTGTCATGTGGAAAAAATTGTCTTGCAGAATATTTACAGAAAAAAGCCAAAGTTGTTACCTTTGTCTGGGAAGAAATTGTTGGCCACTGGTGACTGCTTCACCACAGGTTGCTGAGGTGGCTGATTGAGACCTACGTGCATTCCTGGTTGTGCCATTCTCACTATGGCTTGCTGCTGGCTCATGGCCATGTGAGGTGACGGTGCCATTGCAGGTCCCAAAAGCCGTTGTTGATGCTGCAGCATGTGTGGAGCACGTGGCACCATACCAGGCTGGGTCATCACCGCTTGAGATGGTGGACGGTGGTGCTGTGGCAGCATCAACTGCGGTGCTTGCGGGTTTGACTGCTGACTTGGAACGCAAGGAAAATGAGGCGCCATGCCTCCCTGGTGAAGGGAGCTAAGCTGTTGCTGCTGTTGCTGCTTCTGCTGCTCCTTCTTCTCATGTTCCAGAAGATCTTGTATCAAAAGAGGCAGCTCGCCATCCAATGAGCTTTCTACCTTTGCCAAATCTACGGCAGCAGAGTGCTGTCCTCCAACATCAGGCAGGTCAAGTGCATCACCAATATCTGCATTATCAGCATCTGTAGGAAAAGGCAAGGGCCCATCCTGGCCTTGTAGTGGGTATGGAAGTCCCCCTAAACGAACAGAACTGAGAGAGGCTGGCTGGTGTTCTTGCTGTGCCGAAGTTGTGTTCCCACTTAGAAGCAAAGAGACAGCCTCTACCATTTCATCTTTTACAACATTCTGTCCTGACAGGAGTTGTGGCGTGAGCGTTTCTACTTTCACCTTGGAGTTACTAGCTATATTAGGGGAGGACGGCATTTGGGTGGATGACCTGCACGGTGAGGATGGTGTTGTTGAGAGAGACTTCTGTCCAGACCCCAACTTGGGTTTTTCTTCCGCTTTAACAAGTGCAGATCCAGAAACTGATGAAGGCGTTTCACTTTCTGCTTCAACTAAACGCAGCTGGTCTGAGAAGACATCTTTGGGGTCTCCCTGGTCTAGTTCAGGATCAGTGTAAGCCAGCAGGTCAAATTCATCACTATTAAGTAAGTCATCAAGATGTGGATCATTGGTTTCCAGGTTGTCCAGGTTTCCCAGCTCATCGTCTCCTTTGTCTGGGTCCAAGTCCAGCGCTAAATCCTCTTCATCCTCCACACCTCCATCCCCAGGGGCATCCCCAAGGCCCTCCAGTTCAGGCTCTGGTAGTGCCTCATTGTGTTCTGCGACTAGACTTGAGTGTGGAAGCTGACGATGTCCAGTGCCAGAAGTATTGGGAGTCGAAGCTCCTGCCTGAGGCTGCTGTGTTCCTGGGACTAGAGACTGCTGAGGTAATAAAGCTGATATTTCACTCTGCTGTAATTTTAATTGTGAGTTGATTCCCCCATCAGATGGAATAGCACTGGCATGTGCTATGGGATGCTGCTGAACATAAGGTGCTGGCATCTCTTGTGGGACAAAGAGACGCTGTCTGGGCTGAGGTCCACGAGGCATAAACTGGGGTCTAAGTGGTAGCCTCTGTGAGTTGTGTCTTAATTCAATAAACTGTGGAGGAGGTCCTTGGCCCATTGGTTGCAAATTCTCTCCTCGAAGCCCAGGTATCATGGGGTGAGGGTGACCCATACCTTCCATACCCTGGATGCTGACAGCAGAAGTGAGATTGTGCCTTATGGCCATAGCTTCCATGCCAGGGTGGGGGAATCTCCTTGGTCCTGGAGTATGCCACTGAGGAGGGAACGGTGGACGGGGAAACATGCCCTGAGGCTTGGTGGGCCCTGATGGCCTAAAGGACAAAGATGAAGAAAAAAAAGGGAAATTAAATGGACCAACTTAGAGAAGGTTTACACACAAGGACAAACTGCCAATGGAATAGTTAGTGTAAAGTTACTCATACCCATTTTCATATTAACCTAATACAGCCGTTAGAAAGGTAGCCCATACACATTGCAGTCAATAGTTTTGATCATTTTTAGTAGCTGACTAAGTGACAGCTTGCAGGCATACCTGAGTGTACTAGGATCCATGATAACAGGGGTTCCTGCAGATGATGGGCAAATGAGCTTGTCGCCCATGCCACTGGCATTCACGGGGATCTTTCCCATAGCAGAGGCCTGAGCAGCACCAGTATTAACAGCAACACGATCCTAATTCAAGAACACAACAGTAAATACAGTATGTTCAACTTTCGCCATTGTCAAACTGCTTGTCACAGGTGATAACACCCACCTCGGCCACTACCACTTTGTTCTGTTGCACTCTGGAAAGAGCTACCAGAACGTACAAGACTCATAGAGACAGTTTCTTCCCACAAGCCATTACTGCACTGAACTCATAACTGACTTATTTAATTTTCTATTCTATTCACAAACGTAGAATTTCTATGCAATTGAGGTGGACTATTTGTGTAAGTGTAAGAAATACTTTATGGCAAAAGAAGAAGCAAATATTGTTTAAACATTGACAAAGAAGTCGATTCCATTGTAATTATGCGGTCAAATTTTTTTTTTAGGAAGACGAAGATTAATTTAACAGTGTTAAATTAGGAGTGAAACGAGTTTGAGTAATTTGAAAAGCTCAGAGAACAAAACACCCCAAAAAATTGCCACAGTGGTTCATCCTTTCAACTGTGACTAGCAGGGGTTTCACTATACCTGTGGATAAGGTGGTGGTGCTCTGTGGATCTTATCTTGTTGAAATACACCCATCTCTGCTCCTGGCCATCCAGGAGATGCATTGCCCGCAGCGGCTGCAGCTGCCTCCTTTTCTTGTCTCATGGTGTTGCGTTGCATTTGTTGTCTGATTAGAAATTCCCTCAACCTTTGACGCTACAAGCACAAACACATGAGTTAAAAACAAAAATTGCAGGAGCATCTAACGATTATTCTTTGGCCAATAATTTAATACCTGTTTGTGCTTCTCCAGCTCAGTGGAACTTAAGCCCACCAGCGCCGGGTCTTGCACTGCGGACACATCAGGCATTTCTTGAGTGCCCGACAAGGATGGCTGATGAGGTGCATCTTGAGGGCGGACAGCTGCCAGTTCTTGAGATGCAGAAGGAGGTATAAGTCTAGAAGTGTAGTTGTCTGCAACAGCAGTCTGCTGTGTTTGCGGCTGGTGTTGCTGTGGCTGACCTGGTGCCTGCTGTTGGGATATCTGAACGGTTCCTGTACTAGGGCCGAATGGAGGAGGGGGTGCTGAGGGTTTGCAAGAAAGAGGATCCCTGATGGGACTACCGCTGGAATGCAATTGAGGTGACTGATTTGAATTAGGTGAGCTTTTGAAGCTCGGCGTTCCATCTGGTGCAGCAGACGTGGGGCGAGGTGGTTTGTGGATAGTCATGAAAGGGTCTCTAGATTGTGGCCTTGAAGGAGGCTGAGAACAGTGATCTGGAGACTGGAAACGTGGGGTTATAGGAGACTGTGCAGAATAGGCATCATTGGAGAGCCCTCCAGGAGTGTGGGGAGATTGACAACTGCCCTGGGATTGTGGACTAGAGGGAACTCGCGAGCACAATTCCTGTTGCGTTACAGGGTGTCTCTGGGGTCCAAGAGAACAACCATCACCTGACTGCAACTTGGGAGCTAGTGGAGACTGAATGTGGTGGTCAGAGAAACTGTGAGAGGGAGACTGCCTGTACCCTTCAGAGGGGTGGCTCGGGGAGGTTCCAGGATGAAGAACACCACCATCACCTTGGTGCATTCGTGGTGTCAAAGGTGCCTTAAATAATCTATCCCCAGACTCAAGCATCCCAGCAGGGGAGCCAGTGGGAAGGTCAGGTCTTCCGACGGAAGTGGAGCGAGGAGAAGGTGCACTCATATCAGCCCTATACTGGCTTGCAGGTGAGGATGCAACTGAGGGTATTGGGGATGAACCATATTCTGTCTGCAGAGTTCTTTGAGGGTCTCCATAGTGCGTGTTATGAGGTGGTGAGAAAATGGGGGACTCAATCCCGATCCCAGCACTTCTTGAATGAGGACTTTGTAGAGGCGTAAGGGACTCTTGAGAGCCTTGCTGAGATTGTGATAAATGACCCTGTTGATGCTGTAACTGTGATCTGAAATAGGGGTCAACCTGCTGAGCCCGTCTGGTGGCTCCTGAAGTCCCTGGTTGCATGTCAAAGGGGCCAAGACTAGCTGGCCGTCCCTGAGGAGGACCCTGTGGGCCGGAAGCTGAATAACCTGAGGAGGAGGCCTGTATGGGGCTAGCCCCAGCATAGGATAAAGGAGTGGGTGGGTGTGAGTGAGAACGGGGTGACTGAGGGGGTAGCTTGGCAAAAGGATCTGTACGAATTTCAGCTGATCCTGGTGTTTTTGCAATACCATCTGAGAAAAACACAGAGGAGGATCCTGAATCTGGGGGAAAAGGAAATTGACTTTCTGCCGAGCTTGGCTGAGATGAGATGGACGTAGACCCGGAAGGTGGTGGGATCTGGAGGTGTAAACTGGGTCTTTCCCCTTTAATACGCACTGGCTCTGTCTTAACAGGCCTGCACACCTGACTCTCTGCCTGCTATGAGATAAGAAAAGGAGAAATGAGAAAAGAAACATGATTACAATTTCTGTAACTTTCACTTGCTATGACAACAAGAAGTTTTCACTCACCCTCTGTGCCTTGTTGATCCTCTGAGCTGCTCGGTTGTCTTTGGCCTTTTGCTTTGGGAGGGGAAAAAAAAGTTAATATTAAACGCTATTCATTGTCTATTACAAATAAGTATTTTTATCCACGCAATTATAGACAACATTTTGTTAGTTGTTTCAGGGTACAACAATTAATATAAAATGTAATATAACTAGGACTGTGCACAAATCGGTGGTGACTCGAATTGGTTGCGGATTGGCTGTTGTAAACAAACACCGATTCATTATTTTCCCGTTCAAGTCAAAATGTGTCAATGTACGTTGTAACGTGGGTACCAAACCAAGCAGTTGTGAAAGTATATGCTCTTGCCAACGTATTATCGTTGACACGCTGTGTGCGCAGTTTACTCTGTCATGTGACTGCATGCTCAATAAGAGCCGCGCATATGCGGATGGGTGATGTGGAAGGACGACAGAGGGAAAGAATGTTAGTTTACTTGCTGCAGGAGCAACACACGATGCAGATTGATTTAAAATGCGACAAAACAGCATCCTTGTTTCTGCCGTCGGTAGACGCCGCCAGACCTGGACCTTAAAATTATGTTATTTCCGTGGGGTTGGTATGCTGTGTCAATGGCCAGTGTACCGACAACTCTATATGTTTGAATGAGCTAACTGAATATGGCGAGTCCAGGCACTAAATAGGTCCTACCAGATAAGGAGCCTTGTCAGCTGCTGATACTTTTCTCCAGATCTTCATGATTTGTTTACAGCGACTTGCCCAGTCTGGGAAAGGGCAAAACATGCAACATATGTATAATATGTAACAGAGCTCAAATTAAACAATGTTTATCAAATGATAATCGCCTTTCACACACCTGGGTAGTCCTGCTTGAGAGTGGGAAAGTTGCTATTAGCATAAAGCACAGGAGAAATTGTTGATAGTTCTCCCAGCTCCTCATCTTTCTCCCATCGCTGGAGACTGCGCTGGTTGTAGGATAGCCCATCACCTTCTGCCTCAGTAGGGGTTGGTGGGGAGGAAGGAGTCGCTGGGGTGGATGGAGTAGCCCAGGGACTCTCCTCGCCACCATTTGGACTAAACATCCCACCTTTTTCTCTGAACACAATTTAAAAAGATGAAGGATAACACGATTCATCAACTGAAGCAATCCATCTTCATAATAAAACATTAAATACAAAAAAAAAAAAAAATACATGCATTGTCCATATCAGAATTAAGCTAATCTATGAAACGCTAAATAAGAAATGTAGCACTTCCTACCGCATGTCAAAGAACGGTGACTGAGAAAGGGCAGGGAAAGCTTCCATAACTCCAGATGAAGGCAGAGACCCTACAAGATATACATTTCAATATCAACACCATATAAAACTTCACTTAATCAGTGTTCCACGCCAATTTGATGAAAATAGGATCAACCGTAGGCATCCCATTCAACACACCTGAGAGGAGAGCTCTCTGTGGCAGAGCGCTACAATTGAGTTCTCCCTTATTGCCCTCTGCGATGGGCTTCATACCCTCCAAGGTGGAGCCTTCTGACACTCCTAAAACCTTCCTGAAAAACTGCTCGGAATCCTGATTCTCTACTCCTTGTGGAAGACCTGACATGGAGGGACAACACCATGGAAGGAAAAAGTTCAACATCTCTGAAACATTTGCTCCCCCCCAGTTAAATTCAAAGCATCATACAGTTACTACCTTCGCTTTTTTCTGCATCAAAGTAATGAGGATCAGTTGACCCTTGATTCTTCAGTGTTGAGGATGGTGTAGAGGCTCCTGAAACATGTATGTTGACAATACAATTACATTCAAAACACAACAAAACATTTGTAGAAGTTTCCAGTTACTAAACTGTACCTTCTCCCTGAGCTTGGGGGGCCTCACCCCCCTCTTGCTTGAGATGATGCACCATACGATCCTTGGCCTCAGCTAGCAAGGAGTTTTAAAAGTTACACATGAATGCTTATCTACAAACAGTTAACTTGTTTCTAGCTATATTATGTGTCCAAGTTCAATTCGTTTTTCTTACTTTCTGGGGAAGTAGTTTTGAATGCCGATGGTGCTGGTAATGAGGGTTGAAGAATGCATGCAGCTGGCCTCTGCCCAGGGGTTGTCATTACAACCTTCTTACTCAAGTCTATAAGTGTCTTTCCAAAGAAAGCTTCCTGCATCAAAAAGCAAGTATTCCACATATGGTTACTATACTAAGAAATTATCAAGTACATTTTAATTTGAGACATACTAACAAACCTGGAGATAAGCTGGAAACATGTCTTCAAGCTTGCTCTTCTTTCGTCCCCGACGTTTCTTAGCCTGTTCCTCGCCCTCCAATGGTTTAGGGTCCATGATGTTATCTGTGTCAGGATGGGGTCCTACGTACAGTAACAATTAAAACATTCTCACAATTCAAAAATTTCACAACGCTAGAAAGAGACACAGACACACAATATTTTTAAAAACTCTGACATGTTGAAGCGTTATGTGTTAACATGTTTTTATTTACCTATCACCATGGCCTTTATGTACAATTTCACCCTGAAAAGCTGCTAAGTGGGATAATAGTACTATAGATGATGGACTGCAGTGTCCTATGATTAATAGCACGAGTAGCCAATTTGTTATGGATTTTTTCCCCTCCTCAATCAAACACGAAAAGTGAAATGTTAACAGAGATGTATTATGGAAAATTGCTTTTGTATACAAATAATTAGGTCTCTTGTGTGGGTTTCTTCATGTGAAAGTAAACCAAGAAAATCTTTAGTAATCTGCCAATTTCTGTGAGCGAGCAATTCTTTATTTCCATCCCACTGTTAACAGTGGGGCTTAATTAGTAGAGGTTGAGCGTTTGTGTTTGATGATGTATTAACTGAATGTGCCACATGCATGGAGTAGTGCACTAATTGACAAGTGTAGTATATGAAGCACTAACTCCGCAAGTGAAAATGCTGTCAATGTACTTAGTGGTCATTCACACTATTTTTCACCCATGCCAGACTCCATTTCCGCAGATAGAGGTCACGTTCCTCATTTAAAACCCTAGCGCCACCCTTGACCGTAATGGTAACGAAAGTCGTACTTTGCATTGGTTACGCAGTGAAGCATGCAAGGTTAGCTCACTTATTTTTATAAGAAGCTTAAAAATTATTAGGGTTAAAATCCTTTGTATATGTTGACATGACATGTCACATATGATATTATGAAACCAGGTAACTGTTTTAAATTGTGGGCAAAAACCATAATACATATTGTTTATATAAAAAAATCATTAACCATTGCGTTACTGACCCTCTTCAATGGTTTTCTCGATTGGCTGTCCATCTAAAGTTGTCTCTCCAGCCAGCTGTGCAAAAAACTCTTTCTTCAACCGTGTGTGACACTTCCTTTGTCGCACCATGAAGCCTCCAATTCCTAAGGCAGGGAGTTCATAATAATATCTACAAATACTTGAATTTAGAATTTAGCTAAATATGTATTTTTGTAAATTGTGAGCTTACCAGGCCTATAAGGTTTCCGTTTCCTTTTTTTACCATCTTCCGTATCGTCAACCCCTTCTTTGAGAACATCACATTCAGCCATGCCATCTGTGCCTCCATCAACACCGCCTTCTCTGTCAGGGCTTCCAGGATTCTCCATCTTAGAGTCACAATCCATAGACTCCCCACAGACTAGATAAAGCAAAATTTAGTTTGAAAACAGCAATGTATTTACCACAAAATTATATATGGCTGGTCAGAAGCTAATAGATGAGCAAAAAATGTGCCAACCTTTTCCCTCCTCCCCTTCTCCTTCCTCCCTCACATCCATTGCATCAGGGCCCCCTTCGCAACACAAAGTGCCAAGACGAGAGCGACGCTGCCGTCTCTTGAGCAAGGGAGACATGGAGATGGTACGCAGCAGGGACATTCCCGATTCTGTCAGCCAAACACCCTCTAATCGGTAGAACTGCGGCTCTGTAAAGTTCATGTTGTAAAAAGTGAAAAAAATGACAATCGAGCATAGAATGCAAAAACAAACCAAAAGAACAACGCAAATTTTGCTCACCTGGCTCTTTGATCCTTATTGAAGCCATAAAGGCTGACTCAACTATAGTGAAGAAAAACATGTATTAATTTCATACGGCAACATTCCATGAATATTTTGTCATTTATGTATGGTTCTGACTCACCGACAGGTTTGGGAACATATGGGCTGCATGATGTGCATGCAAAGCCCTCATCAGACGCTTGTTCCACTTCATCTTCAGTATATAAACTTTCACAGACCGCATGCACCCATCTTCATAGGCACACAGAATAAAACAGTGATATATGACATTCAGAATAAATCAGACACTGCATTAAGTAATTCATGATGGATAACATACAGGATATATATTCCCTGAAAGACATCATTAGTGGCCAACTAATAAATGTTTCATTTGATTTTATTCATGCATGTAGTTCTCATGAGCACCACCCACCGATCGCAGTGCTGACATTGCAGGAGCAGCTCCTCCTCCATGAAGTTCTCTCTGCATACTGGACAGGTGACGAGGCTGGCACAGGGGCCACAGTGAGTGTAGTTGTTCTGCCACTCACAGTGGAAACCTGGCGAGTTGGAACCGCATTGTACACAGCAAACACACCTGCAAAGTAGAGAATAACACATTAACAATTAATCATAAAATCAAAATTCAAAAAGATTTAGTAGACCAATGTGAGTAGGTAACAAGTTGTCTTTTGCTGGAGAAGCCAGTAAAATGAGAGCCAGGCCCCCGAATAGCTAATGTAAAGCCTGATGAATGTTTTACATAATATGCAAATTTTCAGGAATTCATTTACATTTGACCCCATTCAAAGTTACAAGGATGAACACAGCTTTCAAAGATGTTTTCTTCCTTACCATTTGCATTTCCAACCTCCCTTGGGCACAGTGTGCAGGGGCGGGTCCAAGCAGTAGGTATGATAGCTGACGTCACAGTCATCGCACAGCAGCAGACGGGAAGGGTCCGAAGCCTTCCCACATACTTCACACACAATACATTCCAAACAGCGCCAGCCCTTGCGCAGCATTGTCTTTGTGATCTACAGAAGATATCAAGTTTAGTTTATCTTGACTCAGAAATGACTTGGGTTTATGGCAATGGAACAAATACATAATAAAAGGGTAACATTGCATTTACTTTGCTGTTCACACAGTAAGGATGGTAACATTGAGCACACTGCGCACAGGCCAATAACTGCCCCTCCGCACCCTTTCCAAAGCTGCCGCAAACAACACACATATCCTGAAACACACAGCAGAAAGGAAGGGGGGGGGGGGTACATTTAACAATGACAAATACATAAAAATACAAATGAATGTGTTTAAAATGAAGGTGCTATACCTGGAGCAACACAAATTTGTCAGTGTTTGAAAAAAGAACCACTGTGTTCTGCATGGTGTCATCTTCCTCCTCCTCCTCCTCCTTAGTTATTCCAGAGTCTGTGGTCATGCTTAGCTGTGAGAAGAAGAAAAAGAAAGCAAAAATAATGACAGTGCTATTTTTTCATTCTTTCTATAGCCCAATGCAAAACTTGACTCACCAAAAAGGCATCAATGCAAGAGGCCATGGCTTTGAGGCGAGACCTGCCACCACGCCCTCTCCCTCCACCGCCTCCTCCTCGTGGTCTACGCTTCCCAGGGAAACTATTGCTTCGACCCTGATAAATGAACAGTGAGTCAGGTTTTTCTCAAATTGTCAAACTAAACAAAAGGTGTTAAAGAAAGACCACTGACCTGTTTGACCCTAGAGCGGCCAGGGGATCCCCTGCGCCTCACCTTTTCCGTGTTACTTCCAAGCGGTTCAAAGGGAAGCGAGTCATCAGTTTCAGAGCGGCCAAGCTCCATAGAAAAGTGAGGATCCGCTTCACCAGGAGAGCCCAGGAAACCACTGCTACTTTCATCTCCGTGGCTCATATTGGACATTTCATCCAGCAGCAATTCAGGCTTAATCTCGCCCTCCTGCGGCTCCTCTTTTATGTCCACATCATGTCCTTCTCTTCTCATTTGGTCATCGTCGTCTTCTTCATCCTCCTCTTCTTCAGAGTGAGGTAGTAGCCTCTCCTCCATGTTGACAGTAGAGGGTTCGTCTTGTGTGTCTGGTGGTAAAAGACGAGAAGACGAATGGCGCGCCTGGTATGATGGACTTGTGTTCCGCCCATCAAACCGGTGTACATGCTCCGCTTTCTCTACAGATGCTCGAGAGGGTGACAACTTGGACAGAGTCTTACTGAATGATTCTGCGCTTTGGAAGCCACAGGAACCAGCTGTTATTAACGCTCCTGATAGATGCTTATCCACAGAAAGAAGAGTCTCCTGCTTCTCCACCTCCATATTTTCAGGGCCCTCCAGTGTTTCTTCTACTTCAGGATTTTGAGACCACCTCTCAGCAGCAGAATTCTGCGAGTCAGCTTGGATCCCTTGGCTGACTGCCTCTTCTGCTCTCCTTTCATCAACAGGTAGACAAGGGGCAGCCTGTTTGGTCGAGCACTCTTCAGCTAGGGTTAAGGAATGCAGGTTATTACTTTAATCACTTACAAATCTTTCATTAACTACAACATGCTTTTTGTCCACGTACAAATACAGTATGTCAAGAGTTGGTTGTTCTTACCCAAAGACTTAAATGTTGCAGCAGACCACTTTGAAATGCAGTCTTCTTTTTCTATCTTCAGCTCCTCCTTTGAGAATTTGTCACTTACATCCATTGTCCCAACAATGATAGCCTCCGCACCTAAAGAGAGAACTGGTTAAGGCTTGGTACACACAAGCATTATTTTTTTTATCTGTAAACTCAACACAACACACCACACATGATTCAGTTTACCACGATCTAGAATAGGTGATGTAATAAATAAAACTGAAGAAAAAGCAATGACCTCATGATCATTTCATATAATAATTTAAAATCATCAAATAATTTGGCGTTTGTTGTCCTCAATCAAGAAAGGGCAAAATTAGCCTAATTAGTTTTATGTGTGACCGTGACCAGCCAGGCCTAACTGGCATGTTCTCACACAAATATGAAACAGTTTTCTATATTCCAACACCAATTCTATTTCGTTGAATCCTTTGTCTCAGAATTGTGCTGCCTTTGCCTCTGTGGATTGAGATTGCACCTGTAAAGTACTGTGGTCCATCTTCAATGCCTCTTATCCTCACTAAGGTCATGGGTGTGCTGGAGCCTATCCCAACTAACTTGGGGTAAAAGGCTGCGTAAACCCTGGACTGGTCTGCATCCAAATGCAGAAAATTATGTGGTACCATGTTTTCTTAAAAATAAATATGCCTCTGTGATGAAAATGGCCGGCACCTTTTTTGGCACATGTGCAAGACGGAAAAATTTAATAGAAAGATAAGAAATGGCTACAAACTTTCATGCTCCTGCGGACTGTGCACTCCTCCCGCGGAAACAAGAGGTATGCGCTTTCTGGAATTATTTTGCCTACATGGCTCACAGCCAGTGCAAGCCAACAGACGTGGCCAAGCCTGTCTACAGGTTGTGCTATAAAGCTACTTGGACTACAGCACTAGAGAATACCTTCAAAATGACTAAACACCTTGCTGACCAGCATCCTAAATTATATCACAAATTTAAAGAGGAACAGGGTAACAAGCTAGATCGACTGTATTTCAAAAACTTTCCTTTAAATATAAATCAAACGAGTGTGATAAACTCGCCTTACTTTTCTATTTCTACTGAGACTATTATGAACTTTCCAAACAATGAGTCAGAAAACTGAATTGAGAAATGTACCAGTCAGCAGGTTCTCACACCAACGTTCTGTGAAAAAAAAAAATCAGTGGAGCCATTTTTATATTTTAAACAAGGCTGCATGTCCCAGCGATAGCCAGGTTTACATGGAGACTTGAGAAATTCTGAACGAAGATCTCAGGTCACCTGTTTACATGTGACGTGATCCTTTCCGATTTGCCGTTTATATGCTCCCCCGTTTAATCGGATCAGCCCCGCGGCAGGCGCAGGAAGCACGGACATCAATCACGTGATTCATCAAGATGGAGTTCAGATTGACGAAAGGAATATAATATACCACCTTGTGATTCCAAATGAAATTTCATTCAGATTTAGCCTTTTCATTCCGATTGAGATGTTTATACGGAGCATTTTAATTCCGTTTGGCCGTTCGGATGCATTCTAATCGGAATATATGGTTTTATGTAAACCAGGCTAGTGATGAGAATCATTTCATATTAATTGAATAGCTATTTGATTTTATCAAGAGGGAATATATGCTTATATCCTTCACTGACTAACATTTTGAATTAATAAAAATACAAAGAACTTTAAGCTCCCTGTGGAATACACTCCCTGTTTTGCCATCTATTATTTGTCTGCTTTTACTGATGTCAAGTCTTTGTCATTGTATCGTTTCAGTACCAAGGTATGCAGTTACTTTATAAAAGTACAGTATCAAAGACAGAATTTTGGTTTTGTGACAAGTCAAGTTGTGATGGGCACAGACTGACCTAGATCCATGGGTGTCTGTTCTTCAGCAGGAGCGTCTGCCAGCCCCATATCTGATGTGCCTCCCTGGCCTTTTATCACATTTGTCTGCTCTTCCGTCGTCGTTTCAGCCCCCGTTTGGATTGTCATCTCCACCAACTGTATCTGCCCGTCAGTCTCATCTGCTACCTCTGCTGTGTGTGCTTCGGTGAGGCGCTCCTGGTGACGTCGGTCCTCTTTACAAAGCAGGCAAATGCTTTTGAGCTCAGGGAGCTCACACTCTCTGTGCACCCACCTAAGACAATAACAGATTATACAATATTTTACAATGAGGACACACGTGAGTAAAACCCGCAGATGGGCAGTATGTGCGTGATCATTGAAGAAACCTGTGGCACAGGGTACAGCACTGAAGAGCCTCAGATGGATGTGCAGCTTTGCCGCATACGCCACACATGGAGCTGCGCTGACGCTGACATGCCTCACACACAGCGTAGTTGTCAAACCACTGCGCCGAACCTGGCAACCCCAGTCCTCGAATGCCACAGTCCATACATACACGACACCTCTGACATGATTCACAGAATGGAGAGAAAAACACTTGATCAGAGTAGCCCGTGAACTTAACTGGAAAATGCTTTTTCAAGAAAGGGAAATGAATTGCAAGAAGGGTTCATCTTTAAAAGGAGGATGAATATGACTTACTCTGCATTTCCATGGATCTGTGGGGAGAGAATCCATGGCTGGCTGCAGACAGAAGGTGTGGTAGCCCTTATCGCAGGCATCACATACTAACATTTTGGAGTCTTCACCTGGTTGTCTGAAGAATAAGACAGTATTTCCAAAAAGACACACACATGGCATGTAGCATATTAAGCAAGTATTTGACTGCATGCAAATTCAGTGACTGGGTTGAACCTACCTGCAGGTCTGGCACACTTTACACTCCGGGCATTGCCATCCTGCCCGCTGTATGGGCGTGGCCCCAATCTCTAAACAGGCCGCGTGATAATGTAGGCCACAACCCGTACAGAACAGCAAGTCTGTGAGTTCCCCTGCTGAGTCACACACAGCACACCAAGACTCTTCCCCTGCTGTGAAAGTCAAAATATAGAAACATATCATCATACAAGTCCATTTTGGTTATGGTTCATCTTAAAGCGACATGGTGTTCATGATGGCAGCTAAAACAATGTCGACAGCACTGGTGTGCAAACCACATCGTTCATTTAACTGAACCCCTAATTTCTAATTCTCCTATATCTGAACTTGTTAGGGGGAACTGTGTACTTATTTACAGGAAAGTGAGGCAATATACTTAAATCAATATCATGTTACTTAGGAAATGCATATTTTCAAACTGCTGCTTTTTATCCACAAATTACTCAAAATGTACCATTTTTATATTGCAAACATCTTGCATGTATTGTACCCTCCGTTAAATGGCTATGAATAAAAAGTTTAAATAGTGCATTTTCTGTACTGATTTCCTAAACCTTTTAAATCAAATATCTTGAGTACGTAAAAAAGGATACTAGCAGGAGTTTAACTAGAAAACAGAATAATGAATCTGGTCATGATCAATACCAATATCTGATAAGATGAGGAACTTCTTCTAAAGTTGAAAACATTTTGTAATTATTTGTCCGAGAATGAATGACGTAAGTGTGTTAGCAACCGTGTGAAGATGTGTTTTATCTTACCTAACTCTTCTGCTTTCTCTATGTGCTGAGGACAGAGAAGGGCCAACTGCTTCATGGATTGGAAGGATCCACTCGCTGCTGCACAGGGGAAGTGGTAAAAGGTTGAACAGCCCTCAGCATGGCATCGAATGGTTGCACCCAGCCTTTTGCAGTATTCACAAAGCTGTAACAAACCAAAGCCACATGTCATTAAGTGTGACATTTCTTGAAGAAAACTTTTTTTTATTCCCAACATCTGATGACATTTAATCCACATTATAGACAGTGCACTTACGCGCTGTGTCCCTGAGATAACAGCATTGTCCACGTTCTCCAACCCGTCGTCATCCATTTGCTTTACTCCTTCTGACCACACCGCACACCAGTGATGAACCCAACAACCCCCTGCATTCCAAACAGCATCAATAGGGTAATCAAATCTTCAGGAAAACTTTGATTAACGTCAGTGTCCTGTATTTCCTAATAGGGATCATCTTGAGAATTTAAATAGTAACTGTTGTCTGGAAATTAACCTGAGTCATCAAATAGCGACGCTAGACAGGGGGTGTCCGAAAATCCAATGGAAGACAATTCATCATTTCCAGGCTGGGGCAGCTGAGAAGCAGATGTGTGGAGGGTTGGCAGTTCTGAAGTCGACACAAAGTGTCTGAGTTCCCGTTGTCCATGAAGGCTGCGCTCCACGCAGTTGCAAAGAACACAAGCCCTCACGCTCTCTCTGTTCAAAACACAAGCAAAGATTCGGTGTTCAATATTGTCAACAGTAAGCTGCTCTGAATGGGAAAAGTAAACAAGGAACGTACATCGGTGTACTTGAAGAGGCGGCAGTAGGACGGGACTCATCCTCAGCAGCAGGGAGAACTTGGGGCTGTCCTTCAGAGCAAGCAAGTTGACTAGCAGGAGCCTTATCATCAGCTAAAAAATACATTTAAACTGTGGTGAATAGGCAATATAATAATATAATAACAAATTGTTTAGGATGATATATTTCCCAGAAACTATCACGGTGGGGAGAAATCATTATTTAAGCTTTGTTCTTTAATGCCGCTGATATGATATTTCATCATATAATAATTCAAGTACATCCTTTTCAATTCCCAACAAATTGAGCACTGGCATTGAATGTAGAACAATAAATAGAATACATTCAACCCCCACTATTTGCAGGGGATAGTCACCAGGGCCGACCTGCAAAAAGCAAAAATCCATGTATAATTGACGGCCATTTAAATGCAATGAGCGGAGGGAATTTTTTCATGGCCCAAAAAATTATTCAAGAAACATTGATAAACATTCAATATACATTTACCATAAACAAAACACCACCTTAAACAAAACGAACAAAAAAAAAGTCGAGAAAAAAAAGTGAGTATGCAAATCAACGTGTGCCAAACGGGCATCTATATGCCGTTTTTTTTTCTTCCACAGATGAAAAAATTGTGTGGTATGATTGTATTTTAAATTGACTTTGAGGTTTGTTGTGTTGTGACTATCTTCACACAGTACAAATGTGACAAAGGCATTCATCTGTCTTGAATCCAAAATGTTCCAACCCACACGGCTCCTGTGTCATCAGGGTTTGTTTGGAACTACTTCAATTCATATGGCTCAACTATCTGCAATTGTACAACTACACCATTAGAATGTGTGCGTGCAACTTCTCCTCCAACAGCAGTGAACAAGATGACTAACAGAAGAGGAAAAGCAAGCGCGACTGAATGCTGGTGATGCAAGTAAACACACACGCATGTAGATGAGTATTGAGTCTGGAAAAATGTATCTCGTCCATTTTATTTATCCTATTATATAGTATTTATCATGACAATTATAGTGGTGAACGTTATTTTAAAAATCACAAAGTAAGGAATAGTGGACAGTGCAAAATATTACAGTTGTCAATCAAATACATTTTTACTCCACACATACATAATGTTTGGATGCAGAATACGTTCAGCAATTACCTGTTGGCTCAGAGTCGCTTTCATCGCAGGTGGATTTCTGCTCGTCCATCCCCCCAAACTGACTTTGACCTCTTTGACAGAGATCTGTAATGTAAAAATACAAATGGATTATAATAATGCAATACCACTAGTATTAAGTATGCCTGAAATCATTTAACTATGACCTAAATGGTTAATGGCGAATGGATATATCTTATATAGCGCTTTCTACACCATATGGTGCTCAAACAACAAGTCTATTGCAGTGACAAATTGACAGCAAGATAAGAGACAATAAAAACAAAGTAAACACAATAGATTAATTCCCATAAGGATGTATAAAAAATTTAAATGTTTATTACAATCATTGTTAAACAACCAGCCTTTTCCCAACAACAAAAATACTTAATCACTTCATACCAGCCACCCTACATGTCTTTAAACATAGAAAGCATCCATGTTTGTCCAAAAGTAATGTGCCTTGCAGTCAGTCATTGACTAACATTAGCAATATGGCAATCGAGTATGCTTGTAAATTAAGCAAATTAGCACGAGTGATGCAGGAAGCTGATATACCAGACACACCGGAATTAACATAGAAGTGCTTATTCACCCAGCAATGCATATTCCAAACCAGTTAGATGACATGATAAAGTGTAGTAACAATTAATTATTAACTAATTTTATATTTATTATATGTGTGTTTATTCATAATCAACCATAACGAAGATACACAAAGAAAACACAACTTCCGCGTTGAAAACTTCCTGTTGCAGCGCTGTTGTTGTCGTGCGGAACCAGAGTTGCTCTCACTTGAGTTCCGCTCAGAGCTTCGCGCCGTCGACTAAAGTACAGTACAGTAAATCAAACGACGGCCTCGCCATTGTTTCTGCAACACAACAAATAACACGGAGTCGCGGCGTAGGTCGCGTTTCTCCGGCGATCTTGCGTTCTGCGTACCGTCGATGTCGACGGAAAGCGACTTTTTGCACGGAGCTTCGTTTCAGCGTTATGATAACATGGCAGCGTTCCCAATGCGTCCTCGTTAATGTTAATCTCCCGATGTCAGAAAATAAACCGAACGATCGTGCGAGTTGCAGCCACGCCAATACTATTATAGCTAGTGTTCTGCAACTTAGATGCAATAATCGCTAAGTTATAGAACAAACAGTATATCCGTCTCGAAGTGAAAATGTTGTTGCCATTTCCACACACACACAGCGCGTTTTGTTAGGCAGTTAGAAGAGTAGTCTGGGACGGACGAATGCCTTTCACGTGTTGGTCATGCATAGAAGATATAAGCATCATTGACTGCATTACACTCTTAACTAAGGAAGAATCACGTCCACACACGCACACACATAACACCATCGTGCGCATTTCAGTAGCGGGGTTTAAACTAAACGGAAAACAAACACAACACATTAGCTCGATTTTAATTAACGCTATTTGATCAAAAAATATAAAGGTGAACAATAGAGTAAATTTGGCGGAAGAGCGGAGTGAGGCGATATCTTCGAAATAAATGTGACATGTCGAAACACTCCACAATAACGACAGCACATAACCATGAACTATATAGCTAGTTAATTAACGAGCTAAACGGGCTTTTGTTTCAACATACATTCGATAGTGTCTTGCGAAAGTGGCGAGTGATGGCAAAATAGCGTCCCGGTTAGCAAGGTTGACACTGAAAGTAATAAGAAAATAACTTTCATAGTCAGTGATAGTATATGCTACAATTGTGATGATAATCACAAACAACCCCTGAATCTTGTTTCCGTTCCAGAAAAAGCATAATACAGCTTGATAAATACAGACATATCAATCATTACTCAATGTAAACACCGATTTGATGGATTCGCGCAAGTCCAGCAAATAGCCTAGTCCATATCCCTAGCGACGGACTGAAACGGAAAATCCAACAACTAGCGATGGTGACGTAGCAGCTAAGTGTCCCGCAGAGCCCAAACTGCGAAAACTCCGCTTAGTCGCATGTATAACTACATACACGTCAGGAAATGACGACTGTTAACCTCGACTAAAACAACCTGGGCGCCGTCGTCACGGAAAATTAACCAAGCCGAAGTTAGCGCCCAGGTAACACTGCTAGTTCTCCAGCAAGTAGACAGCGTCATCTGCTTCAAGCTAACAGCTAAATGCTACCGATAGCGGAGCCAACATTACCCGGTCTAAGGTCAGGGTTAGTGTGTCTCTGTTTACACCTGGCACGGGAAGTTGAGAAAAGTCACAATTGACGCCACTGACCTTACAAAACCAAAACCGTCTCTTCATACATCAGCAAAATCCAAAGAGCCCCACGGCAGCTTCCCGTAATGCTTCTGGTCGCTTCATTTTATGTACCGGACTAACGCTGCGGCTAGCCGGCTGGAGCAAGAGAGAGAGATAGAGAGAGAGAAGGTGGGGGAAGTGCATACGGGCGGAAGGCTGCCGAGCTCGCTCAGTACTGACTACTGTGGTTCTGTGTACACTTTACACAACTACTCGGAAAACGCTTGGGTTAGCGAGCGAACCGCCGCTTCGGCTTGTTTTGGTAGTCCTAGGCACATATTAATCGGGAGAGTCAAGAGACACCGCTACTCGTACCAACAGTACTTCGGTCCCGTTCAATGTTTTCTTTCCGGGCTTGTGGATGTAGCTTTAATGCTAACTAGCCGCGGTCGTGTTGTGGAATTCTTCTCGCGAGGTCGCAGCTTTCCACTGAATAGTGTAAATAAACACAAATTTGGCCTGTTGTATTTTATTCGGTAACATACATACTTGTCACTTAACTTTGCATGAAAAATTTTTTTTTTGCACATATACGTATGACCAAACTGTGCCAGAAGCAGAACATTCACCATCGCTCTAAAATCACCAAATCGTGCGAAACAAGTGTTCAATGTGTCAACGTTCGGGCGTCTAAAATTAAACCGCTGTTGTGCTTTGTTTATCATTTCCTGCACAACGCTGTACATGAGTGTGCTTGTTGTTGGCAAGCACAGCGCGGAAACATGGAGGATATTAACGCTCGATAGTACTGGAGGTCATTACATTTTCCAAAGCATGGAAGCCATTTTCATTAGGTTGTTATAATTGCAGGAGCAGGACTATCTTCGTGTGACGGATGCAGCGGTCTGTTGGCATGAATGACCTAGTAGCTTCTTTTTTTTAACCGTCAAATTCAACTGTGGATAATTAATTTGCCGTAAACATGATTTAGTTACAACGATCCTACTCGGTTGCATGTAGGGCGGGCGCGTTTGGCTGGAATCAACATCAAATAAAACTACAATTATGAAGTCAAATAAGTATGTTACACCCTTGACAGATACAATTAATGCTCCCTAATTTTGAGATTGATTTGGTTGTATAGAAATTTGCATGTTGGTTTGTCGTTTTTATTATTTGATCTGGACTATAGACAACTTTGCTAATAATACTGATAAGTGATATTGCTTTAAAGGCTTCAGGGATTACGGGTGTATTGCATTCTGTACGTGAACTGAGCAACTGACCAGTCATCAGCACCTGCTGCAGGGGGTGATTGATTTGCATTTTGACCCTGCCACTGACCTCTGTGTGACCCTAATATCTGACAAATGGGATTTAAAAAATCTTTAATCTGTACAGCCTGTAAATGATGACCATTTATCATCTGAATTTGTTCATAAAGAATTTTGCAGTCTCAAACAGAAGTGTAAAAATGGTCCGAGGAGGCCACCGCCGGTGTGGTACTGTCATTTCTATTAAAGCAGTCAAATTCATACATGATACATCAGTGCATGATGTGTGCAGGTTTTCATTTTGAAAATAGGTTGTTACTAGGCCTCTGCACAGGATTAGTTAACTCCCCATTCAGCTTTAGCAAAATTGGATTAGATTTTTTTTTAGGGGGGCGAGACTGGTTAGAGGACAGGCTGATTGGCCAATGGCTGTAAATAGAGGGTGGTATTAAGGGCGCCCGTTTCCTCCCATTCGTCGGCCAGCAGAGTGACTCCCTTCCCATCTGCCTCCTGCATCTCAAGGATAATCCCTTAGAATACCTCCACAGATGTTTACAACAGAGCATGGAACAGGAGGATGTGGGCATAATTTGGGTCTTCCATGTTTTTTTTTAATTTAGGTTAGGTATGCTTTCATTTTGCTTACTCTATTGGTTTTTCAGTGCATTATTTTTAGTGTGGCATGTGCGCCGCTTGAAAGTGGAGTCATTTGTCAGTCATGTCAGTATGTATAATGTAACCTCATCTACAGTATCTGCACGAGATTAGGTTCTGCACAGACAAGGGTTTTTCTGATTCTCATGCATTTAGTAAAAGTAATTTTTCAACTACAAATGAAAATGTACAGTCCATGTAAAGTACTGCTTATCATTAAATCAATTCTGCTAATTAAAAGCTCAGTTTTGAAAGAGTGGTAGCTGCAAGAAGGAAGCATTATACAACATGGCCTAGACAGCGTTTCCCAACCTTTATTGAGCCTCGGCACGTATCGTACATTGTAATCTCCACTGATGATAAGTAATTCTGTTGTATGAATGGCAACAGATACACGGGTTAATTGAACCTCATGCTATGCAGTGGAAGAGCATTTCAATTGTTCTGCCTGTCAGTACAGATCGCTGGCATAGATAAACAAAGATGCATTCTTTGAAATGATTTTTGTCATAAATGCTCCATAGTTTATATTCCTTAAATCTATTACTGTAAATCCCCAATATTTCAAACAATCAAACTCTCAACCTCAATCTATTTTCAATTGTTATCATCATCAACCACAGAGGTTAATACAAGTGGCCTTGTTGTTTTGACAAAGTAATTAGCAGAAAGTACAGCTATCTGTTGTCAAAAGTAGGCAGTAAAAGTTAAAGAAAAAAATACTCCAGTACAGATACCTGAAAAATGTTCTTAAGTACAATAGCCTAACTAAATACTGAATTAAAAACTTAAGAATGTAAGCAAATCTTCTGAGAAATAAACATTTAAAATTTGATGTAGGCCTACAGTGGTGCCTTGAGATACGAATGTCTTGACTTATGAGCTTTTTTAAGATACGAGCCTTATTTACCTCTTTTTTTTTACAAGCAAATTTAGAGATGCGAGTGTCAGACCCCAACCACTAGATGGCGGCAGCACACTTCACAACATCTAGCCACCATCAATTCACTCTTCTTCTTTTTTTCTGTTTCTCAATGTCGTTAGCTCTCGTGTTTTTAAATGGTTTTACGCGTTCTATCCTTGTGATGCACATTGAATTGCCTTGTGTATGAAATGTGATGTAAAGCTACCTTACCTGGCATTGGCCCCCTTGCAGTGGAAGGACAATGTCAGTCGGTGGCGGTATGCGCCATTAAACTCGATTGCAAACTATCACAAAAGAAGAAGGAAGGCGCACAAATATGATTTGCCACAACAGAAAACATTATTACCTCGTTAAATTACATTTTAATGTTTGATGACAAAATGTGAAGACAAAAAATATATCCGGTGCATATATTACATTTCAGATGGTACAAAAATATAAAATCTATTGATTTGACAACAATTCTAATGCATGTGAAAACATGTCCATATTCAAAAGAATAATTACATATCAGTGCACAGACAAGTAAAGAAAAAAATAGTTAGTTATGTTGTAAAAAAAAAAAACTACAACTTTAAGGATGAAAATAATTTGAGTCTAAAACGATAGATCCCACACTGTACAAAACTCGAGCATACCAGTGCACGTTCGATGTCTGACAATTGAGTATCTCTTTCATTTCCCTTCTCTGAGCTCCATCCACATCCTGATGCCTGACTTGAGAACTATTGCTCACATAGAAACCCGCGTTACGACGAAGCGAGGCCGCGTCAGTGCAAGTCGTCTGCTCTTGTGCAGCGCTTCCCCCCCGAAATAGGCGCTCAAATGAGGAGATGAGTCGCAGAGGTCCAAATGCCCAATGTGCCAGCACGTGCCCCTCCACTAGCGCGTAGCTGGACACGAGCACCCCGTCCACAAACAAAGTTCCATCTTCTGTCAACGGTGCATACACTCCCGTGGTCTCATGCGCCGAAACGGAACGGATTCGAGACGGATGTATCTGACCGTCTGCTCTGTGGATCAAAACGCAGTTCTGGGCTCTGGTTCTACTGGCGAATCGAGCTTGGTATTTCCTATAGTCAAGAGTGCAGTCGGGGTCTAAGAATACCAGGTGATGTGGAGTGACGGCCAATCTATGACCATCTTCTGTCTCCAGAGACAGAACAGTGACCCGGGCTTTCTGATCCCGGTGTAGAAAAAACAGGACCGGGCTAAATACTATTTGACCTGTCATAGACATGGCCATCACTTTGTCCCCAGGAGTTAGTGATGACATGCTCTTCTGACTCCCTCCAGCAACCGTCACCCGGGCCCAGCCTGGGAAACAGCCTCCTTTTTCCACCGCAACTGAGTGATCTGCAGAAAGAAACAAAAGAACATGACATGAGTCTGGAAAAGGCCGTAAAGTCGATCATAAAGGGAAGATCATCTAAGGGATTGCATTACCGAGTCCTAGGTGAATTCACGGACACATTCGACTTAAAGACACCATTTTCAACACAGACGCGACCTTACCAGCTTTTACAGAGCAGTGGATGTGATATTTGGACTCGTAGTGGACCCAGTCGAAGCCCGCCTCCACAGCCAGCTGAGCGAGTAATCCGTATTTGTCCGTGTCCCTGTCGTCAGTCGTGATGTCCACGGCTCGACCTTCATAGTGCAGAGATCCCGCCGGGTGGTGACCATCCTCGTCCCAGGCCTCTGTCACCCGGAGGTGCACCCCTGGCCACTGGTTCATCACTGCGATCGTCAGCCTGTTCAAACATTCCTTGCAGCGCTAGAATAAGAACCAATAAATATTCAGAGTCTAAATCATCAGCATGTACATTATACATATTTTAGCCTACATACAGTTCTTTTAACATTTTTGTTTTCATTTTGTTTATGTAGTTAACTATTCAAATGAAATGATGAATAATGCATACAAGTTTTATTGTATTTTCCATCTAGGAATGACCTGGCTCTGGTTCTCTGTTGTGAAAACGCAAATGTGGCCCTTGAGCTTAAAAGTTGGCCCACTCCTGCTCGATAACAATTTATTCCCAAAATTGTGTGGCAGTGGCACACTAGTACACCATGAATGCTCATCAAATTTCATTTAATTCCTGAGAGTATATCAGCCTCCGAAACACGTCCACATTCCACAGAATCCATACTATACTATACTGTACTATAAGTACATTTGTGAGTCAATTGAGTCTAGATCATCAATATTCATTCATTTTGTGACTTTTTGTTTGTGTTTGCCAAGATATTATAAATTAAAATGGCTGCCTTGGTCCAGTGAAAGATAGGGAAACACAAACACCGCAAAGAGTATATGAAATCGTATCAAGGAGCATATGGAGTTCCTCCTTTTGTACACTAGAGGGCGCTAAGACGTTTCTTAACTGTGACTGAAGCTGTTGTTAAATTACTACTGTATACTGTGTACTGGTACTTATGGCTTCCTTTACATGTATTGGAGTAACAAATCTAATATTTTGTATTACATATTTTAATTTCTTAATTAATCTATTTTAGGTATTCATTTCACTTTGTTGCTTTTATAGTGCTCGCCTACTAAACCATACGAGGAACCATAAATGTGTCGAATGAAACATTTGTTGCACTCCTACACATGCGCACACACAGTGCGTGCACACCTGTAATTGCGAATAAGATCATTACGAATATGGGCTGATTATGATTTTCTGTGCTGTGTATAGTGGATATGCGTGTTTGGAGACCACTCAAGAACAAATGTCCTATACACTTGTTATTATTTATGAACATGTCACATATGTGAGTCTATTACGCACCTCAGCATTTTCAAGCATTGATGGGGACTCGAGACTTGGACTCAAACTCATGAGAGACTTAAGTCACTATTATTTTTTAGACCTGCGACTCGACGAGACTCGTCCACTAAAGACTCGAGACTTGACTCGGACTCTTTTTTTGGGACTTAAACCTTGTGATGAGTCTCTGTTGTGGCCTGCTCTAATTTTCTCTCCTTACTCGAAACGAATGTGTGTGGACTCGTGATCGGGGACTTGGACTTGACTTGGAGAATTGCGCCCATTCCTGCTTTCAAAGTGTGACCATGGAGAATTGGACTCTATGGCACTCATTTCAACACAATCTCTCATTATAATCGTTTGTCTGCTTGCACGTAAAATCCTCCTCTACCTCCTCAAAATCAGGATATGAGAAAACGGCTACAGTAGCAAGTTTACCGCATTCCTTGGCCTTTTTCGACAGGGTGACAGAATAATCAAGGCCATTCTCTGTCTTTGCCAGCCGCAGTTTCATTTGATCAGAATTGTGACTCCGTTGGCCTTCGAGGCCTTGTGGCCTTTAAGTGACCGAACAACATTTGTCTAGAAGCTAAGGAAAGAGTCGTTGAAAGAAAAAAAGGCTTATGTGAGAAGCGGATCTGAGCATGGGAGAGAGCGCCACTATATGCGCGGGGCAGATGGGAAAATTTATTGGCATGCACTTTGGAATGTGACAGTAAAGGGTGAGAAAGAGAGGGACAGAAAGCAAACTCGATACATTTTCCTCCCAATGCCATTGAAGAGAGGCGTTTCATTGTCACAACTACAATAGTGGCTTTTCCAACGGTGCCATTACTTCAGCAGGCGGGAATTTCGTATAGGCGACCTCTCTCCGAGTGACGCACAATGAGCGTCTTTCACATTTGGGCAAAAGAGGGGCACGCACACATTGACACGCTCAAAAGTGGGCATGAGAAGGGCACACATCACAACCACTGATATTCATCGCACAGATTTATAGCCTAAACAAGTAAAAAAAAAAAAGGAAAAAAAAGGCACAGCATGTGCGGGTGCGTGGGAAATCCACGTTTGGGCTCAGAAGCCCATATTGGGTTATTCGGCGCACCTGTTAGCAGTATTCCCAATAACGGGGCGTTTGATTAAAGATTAAATGGTGTTGCATGTTTCTGAATGGTGTTTTCGGCCTCTTATGAGGGAGTGCTCAATTTGTTTTTCTTATCTTAAGAAGAGGGAGGGGACATTTGTTTGCTCGAACTGGGCAAGGTCAAACGGCAAACAATGAATGAAGGTGCGTGATTTATTTGATTGGTGTAAAGCAGTATACAGTACAGTAGGAGTGCGAGCATCTCTTTGAGGTCTCGCTGGGAAGCAAACACCACATCAGTCCTACCTTGGTCATGAAGCGGTCCGCGTTGGTGTTCTCTTCATCTTTGAAGACAATATCTGGGTTGTAGTTGCACACCAGTTCATTGAAATGCTCCGAGTTCCTGGTGATCTTGCCCTCGGCCCTCCCGCTGGCCCCCAGGTTGTTCTCGGAGAAGTTGGGAAAAAACTGCTTGTAGTGCATGGGTGAGAGTTTCCTGGGCCTGGAGCGGACGCCGTAGCCCGGGCCCGGCCCGCATCCCTCGGCCAGGCACAGGCAGGTCCACAGGGCTAGCAGGCCGAGCCGGGTGGGCTGCTTCATTGGGGAGGCCGGATTGTTCAGGTGGGGGACGTGCAGGCCGGGGTCAAAACTGGGTCCATTCCAAAACACTGACAGCTTGAGCATCAAAAAGTCAATTCGTGTTAGGACATCCTTTTGGGCTTAGTTCAAACTGAAAAGCACAAGATCATCAGCTTCTAAAATTATATTTCCACAGGGTTCTTTAGAAAGATTGTACTCATGCATATTAGCTGATTTAAAGCCACCTGCACACTTAAAGTCATCTTCATCTTGTACCTGTCCTGTCACGACAGCTTTTGCTCCTCTCCGTGGTCCCCGCACAAATCCACCTCTCGCGCACTAAAGTCCGACCGTCATGCTGTCATCCTCTTTTGTCTTCCTCCTCTTCTTGGCCCAGTTGACTTGCGGCACTCCTGGCCACCTTGCAGCAGCCATTGGGTCTTATTAGAGTCCGGAGCAGATTGCCCTCCCTTCCTCTCTGCGCGCTCCCACTGCGCCAGGACAGCACACGCCTCCAATTCAAACTTTCAAAGGACATATGATTAGTCTGCTTGTGTTAACACAATGACACCACTCCACCCACGTTATCCTCTCTCTCACTCACATTTCAGACGTATCAGATCGGGACACTCTGGCTACTTTGCTCGCATCCAACTGCGAAGACAAATGAGGGGTAGCAGTTCAAATGCACTTTTGGCTCATCAATCAATAACCAGGAAAAACAGGTCAAATGGTTTTTTTGGGGGGGGGGGGGGGAATCAAGTGTGTGTTATTAATAGGACTTGAAAGTGAAGGTCATGCAGAGAAAACAAGTGTCCAGCCTTGACACCCCGAAAAGTCTCTCTTACTTCCCGTGTTTGAGGAACCAAGCTACTGCCCCCAAGACCTTTCTGCTGAAAACACTCAAAAACAACATCTTTATTTTTATCCATCTCAGAACAATAGCTGGGAGATCCATTCAATGTGTCTGATAAAAATGCCATAAAGGAGGAGAATGCAATAATTTGCAGTCCCAAGACTCATCTGACATCTGCAACCGGATACTGCATGAGTTTAATTTGTATGTATCAAATTATCTTTCTCTATTGAAATTAATGGAAATGCCATTAATCCGTTCCAGCCTCCGCCCTAAAACATTTCTATAATTTGTTTTTAACTTATTTACTGCCGGACATTGCTCTGGCAAACGGTCCTCATGTGTCAAAAAATTTGAGCTGTCAAACGATGACATTTTGAATCAGATTAATCACATTTTAGAATTTTTAAAACGTTTTTTGCCCACCAAATTTAAAGAGCACCTGTTATGTGTTAATTTTTTCAACATTTAATGTTATCAGGATGTCTTCAATGCACACGCTCATCCTCCTCTTTTTCTAATCAGTTAATTACTTGCATAATTTAAAATGGTGGGAAAAAATGACCCCAATAGTTTGACATGAACAAATATTTCGAATATCATACACAAACATTTAATAAATGCTTTACTTTAATGTTTATTACATTATGTTTATTGCTCAAACACAACCTGTGCTATCTTTAATGTAACCATCCGTTGTCAGCTAAAGAATAATCTGCAGTCAAAATTAATAGTGTGATTAATCTGCGTTAATACATGATTAATGCGATATTTTAAAAAATATGTTTAGTTAACTGACAGCACAACAAAAATATTTTTTTTATATTCATATATTCAAATTCTACAGTTCCCTTTAAAATTATCTATAATACATGGACGTACCTAAAAAATGAGCATAGTTACAGCCATTTTAATGTAGCCAGGTTGAAATCCCACGTTTTGAGAAAAACGGGTTTAAAGTTTTGGTTGTTGACCCCAATTTTCAGGAACTAGAAAGTAAATTCCAATCACAGGTCAGAGATTTGAACCCTTTACAAGTTTAGGAAGTTTGACCTCTCAACAGATAAAATCAACCTCAACTTTGAAGAAGCATCTGCTAGTTAGCATCTGTTAGCATCCGGTTAGCATCTGCTGGTTCAGCCAAGTACTGGATCACATCCTTTGCCATCATTTACTAATAAATAACTATGCCAACAAGCTACATCTGCATTACTACGTGATCTACAGGTTTGGGGAATCCACAAAGTAAAAACCCTGAAACAGTGCTTCTAGTCAACTGGCAGGTAAACTAGCTCGTCTCCATCTATTGAGTAAGAAGCGCCTGTTGCTAAAGCCAAACTGTTTCAAGGTTACTGATTATCTCTCTTGAGCTAACCATCTGTGTTAACAACAACTTCATTTCTCGTGCATTGGCTGGCGTGATTTTTTGAAGGTCACCAAAGGTTGCAGACAAGCATCCTCGCTGGGGAAGGTTCCAGAAGATCCCAGGATGTTGTAGGGAGGGGTGGCAGGGTGAAACGGCATTTTCCTGTCTTAATGAATAAACAAGGCCGAGCGCACGTCTGGCGCAGGCAGCACAGATGAGAGATATCGGCCTCCATGACAAACGCAGGGCATGACTCAGACAACAACAATAAAAAAGTAACGTTTACATCTTCACCGTGTCGACATGTTTCATCAAAGCAAATTGAGAATGTTACATGAAAGGGAGAAAAGGAAGCAAGAAAGTATCTGTGGGCTGGCGATGGAAATAAAATTGCGGTTAATCGTTGTTGTTTTAATTTTGGCGCCCAGTCCTTCTGCCTCCCCCATATGTTGCCGCTTTCTGCATCGTCTGAACTTTTTACTCCCCCGTTTCAGGATGGGAGTACATGACTTGGTGACTGCTCGAGCTTCCTGCAAAGCCACATGAATGAAAATGACATCTCTCCTCAATTGGTTCGCTCCTCATAGCACCTTGTCGTTACTGTCTTTAAACAGTTTTGGGGCGATGCAATGGCAATTTCTTGTTTTTTGGGGTTGAAGTCTGAACAAATTGTCAAAATCATACCCAGTATAAAAATATGGGTAGAGACTTTCCCATAAGTTTCTATTGGAAGTTAATCTTAAGAATTTTACATTACAGTACCCCAAGTGCTCCATTTTCCCCCCACTTCACTCAAGCAACAAAAAAACCAACACAAAACAAAAATCTTTATCCTCTGTTTATAGCATTCTAACAAAAAAAACCATTTAGAGACTATTTTAAATTGTGAAGTAAATGTGTAATGTGTTTACTTTAACACAATGTGCACTCTAAAATCAGTTGGGTCAAACGTAACCCAATTATGGATCAAAAATGGACAGATCCTCTTCATGGGTCAATTTGACCCATCTTTCTGGGTTGTTTTATACAAAATGAGCCAATATTTATGAATTATTTTACACTGAAAGACACATTTATTGTCTCAAAGTTGGGTCAAATCGACCCAAGTAGGGGATCGGTCCATTTTTGACCCATAGTTAGTTTTTGTTGTTGTTGAACAAACCGTTTTTAGAGTGTCATGATTCGCTTACAAAATGAAACATTTTCTTCTAATTTGGCTATACAAAATCTGCCTAGCAACTTAGCAAAAATGTGTTGCTTCTTTTTTTAATTTTTATATATAATTACCCAAGCCTATTTGTTAACTCTGCAGTTTGTGTGACAATGAGATCTTATTTGTTTAAAGTGTCACCAACTTAGATGTAGCTTTCTTTCCAAATTGAGACAGTAACTATTACGTTCCCCCCATATGTGACTAGGGATATCACCATATTAAAAATTAAATAAATATTATTGTTGTAGACTGTTGTCATGCTGTGATATTAATAGCAGCACATCAGTTAAAACTATGTTGATGTTTTTTTCTATTTGTGCAGTTCAAGCACCCTCTGTTTAGTTTATTACTGCGGGTAATTTTAATTAGGCATGTTGTGGCCATGTATGTTTAAGACCCACGGTAATTGCAAGATGACCGAACACATTCACTCATGAACTACATAGACCATGATGCCTTGCACCACTGTTCTGAGCCAACAGGATCACATGACAATAAAATGTCTGGCCAACTCTATTTCTTTGTCACCGCTGTTATGTACAAAAACACAATGAGCTCTTTTTTTCTTTTTCTTTTTTACAGCATTACAGGCATTTTTTTTTCTTCGCTAACCTTCCCACAACATCGTGATAATATCGTGAAACTTTCCATCACTATATGTGACGACAGCATAACTGTTTCGGAACAATGTACAGTATAGACATTATTTGAGCTTTCCTGGCATGTCGTGTGTAATTTGTCCCACCATTTTCCCTTCATATTTAAAACACTCCATTGGATGGACCTGTTGTAAAGATCAAATGTATGCGTTGGAACAATGCTGGCTTTGACATCTCAAGTGTTTGTCTTGTCTCTCGGAGCTGAATAGACGTTGCGCAGGTTCCACTTCCTCAGATGGAGGCCGCCCGAAGGGTCGGGGGGAAAGAAAAGTCAAGGAACTGACACTGCTTCCAACACCCATCCTTTCTTTCTGCCCACCGGCATCTCTCACTATGTTATCAGCGCAGGAAGAGGCAGGGCGGTGCACACACAAAAGTGTGTTTCGCGTTACTTTGGTTGAGCGTTTTTAATTGGGAATACTTGTCAACTATGCAGAAAGTCAAGCACGCACATGATGATCACTTGACGTCGCTCAATATGATGCTCTGCCTTGTTTTGTGAACCTGACCCCAACATCCGGCCCCTTTCAACTTTAGCATCTGCTCACATACTTCCAAAACCATTCACAAATCTTTCACCTGCCCGAAAAACAAAAGCAAACTGTCAAAACATCCCGCAGGGCCAGCCCGTGTGAAGCAAGCGTGCCACGAGCGCGCACGCAGGATGCTGGTCAGAGAGTGCGAGTGCCATTATCAGTTGATTAGCCAGCAAGTCTCGCCTTTTTCCTGTGAGTGCTTCGGTCATTTGCGAGCACACAAAACGAGGGTGCAACGGCGTCTAATTCATTTTGGCATACAGTTCAAACGACACACTGTCAGGAAAGCTAATCTGCCCCCCCCCCCATTCCTATGTTTTGACAATAAAGATAGCCTATCTCATCCCATTACAAGCAGCCTGTATGCTGCCTTGTCCAAGATACGCCTGACAACCAGTCTAATGTTGTGTGTCACCCAATAAGACTGCTGTAACCCTTTGATTGCGCCACTAAGTACGCTTAATATTCTTGCGGCAGGGAGAGGGACACTCCCAAGTTGAACTAAATCAAGACCGGCGTGAAACCCATGTTTGCTGCAGTAAAACGTCAACCAACAGTCATGTATTCACATGAGAAACATGAATTAATTCCTTAGTTGAAGGCGGCCTTAGTTTAGCAAAGAATTACGGAAAAAGTGGCTAACATTTTGTCTGACTTCTACATTTTTTCGAGATACGAGCCATTATTCGTCCATTTTTTGCTTTGAGTTAAGAGGATATTTGTATGATGCCAGTGAACGCGATACAGTTAGTGAACAAACCTTCGATACTTCGAGTCCCAGGTAATGTTTGTTTAATGGTAGTCCAGCTTTCTTTTACAGAAACGTGCTATTCATGTTGTTTGTGGTTGTGGATACAGAGACCACGATAACCCATTATTTTTACAACAAAAAAACATTAATTTAATGAATTGATGGAGTTTAACCGCCTTAAAATATTGTATAGAGCCCATCATGAAATTTTACTAGTTAATATACAATTTTTTTAAATAAAAAAGCAACAAAAAAAAACAAAAAAAGGAAAAGTGAGTACAAATTAAGACGAACCAAAAAAAATTCCAAACCTAAATATAGAACAAAATAAAAAGAAAGATGCATTTCAACTCAACGTGTCAGTCTATGGAACAATCTGGATTGTAAAACAAAATCTTCTCAGTCTATTTGTATATTTTTCAAGTATTTAAGTATAAAAGCACAATTACCCCTTTTATTTCCTTTACTTGACTTTGAATTTGAATATAGTTTTATAATGTCTTTTTTCTTTTACAAATGAAATAAATAAATGATGAATTAATTGATTGATTGATCATGTTTACTGTACACAAAACAGAGAATTGTGTATTCACAATAACCACTTTGTATTTTAAGTCCGTTAACTTAAGGCTAACTCTTAATGGGAAACTCCATGGACGAGCAAACGTGTATGCCATTCATATGGCAGTGTTGTAACGCTTTTAACGAACAGATTTGAACACAAATTTAATAGCTAGACTGTAGGCAAGTAAGTAGTAATGAAGTAGATGGTGTAACAATATTCAGTTACATATTCTTTATCTTCTGCAACAACAAAAAAATATTACTACAGACTAGTCACAGAAAAAAAAAAGCCCTATAATGATTCATAAAACCATAAATCGCTTATTTTAATGTATTTTTTTCCATAAATTCATGAGAAAACTGAATTTTAAAGGCCTAAATGTTTTTTCCTGGTATCTTTGTTTTCTTGAAATATACTGTTCACAGGAATTTCAAAATATTCTCTTAAATTTACGAAAGACCTGACTTATTGCACTTCAAGATAATTCAGAATTGTTTAAATAAGTTTACAATTATTGAATTAAATATGAAAATAATTTCATGTCATCCTAGCTGATGTAAATATTTTTAAACACGTGTTACTTTCATTAACAAAAATTAACTAAATCATTTGACCCATAACTGTTTCCGCATAATTTTATGTTTGTGTTTTTTTTAATCATGTCCTTGAGGTTTAAACAAAATTGATGTTCCATATTTGAATTTTAATCAACATTGGATTGAATTGAATCAAATCAAACATTTGTGAATTCAAATATGTATAATTGACTCAGGAAATAGTGTTGACAAAGTTGACACCCAGCCTTAATGAAATTTATCATCATTTATAAACTCTTTAAATCTTACATTCTTTTATTTTATTACTACGGTGGACCCCCCCCCCCCCCCCCCCCCACCCAAACTTGTAGTACGGCACCCACGTATACACCAATTTGTGGATTTTTTGTTTTCAATATATTTTTTTAAACATTTTATTTATTTTGTTTAAGGGATTTTCATAGAGGACAACCCCATTGAATTATTTTTTCTTCTTCCACTGCACTTCAATAAGCGTCGATTATATGTAAATTTTCACTATCATTGTGCTATTATTGTCCCTATCCCCCATGAATAGCCAGGGTGGGGGTGGGGGCACTGTACAGTATATGTTTTTATAATGTACAATATTGCAGTGCTATTTTCCATTTCCCCACTGCCAATAGGTGACTGTTCAAAATTTATGAAAATCGGGCTGAGTAAAAGTGCACTAGCCTGTCTCTCAACACACCTTTATATCTGGAACTTCCTCAGAGCTCAACCAGCCACCAGATGTGCTCAAACACAATATCAACGTTTGAGTTCATTTCCTTTGTGCAGAAGAAACACAATGCAAAACAAACCCTAAAGAAAATAAGCGTGATTAAGACATCCAACGAAACAAAACAAGAAATGCAAACAAAAATCAAGTGAGAGAAATTAATCAGGAGTCGGCCTTTTCTTGAACTGACTTCAGAAAAATGGGATGAGGAAATGGACAATGGGTGATGCAGAAAGGCGGTGGGCGGATGGTGGAAACGTGAAGGAGAGAATGTCAGTGCTGCCGATTCAAGTTGTATTTTTTTTTTTATCTGGCACTTGCATCGAAGAAGGGAAAGCGTGGGCTACAGTGAGAGTGGCGTCGTGGTTGGACATTGCTGAAAGATGGTCCAAAATAAGGCTTTCTTCTTTAGCTGATTAAAAGAAGTGTAACCAGAAAGGCGGAGGTCACAAGTATCCACCACAGATCAGACAAATGCTTTTGTTACAGCGTGTGCATCAAAAGGCAACCAAAAACCACATTGAAAACGTGACCATTTTTATTGTTTTTTTTTTGCTGTTAAAACGACTAATGCGTTTTAAAGTCAACACAGTTGACTTATTAAATCAGCTAATATTAGCAAGAAACAGATTGATGTCATAAGCACAAGCACTACTTTTAGTAATGATCAAAAGTACATTTCTGTCAAAGCACATTAATCAAACATACCCCAAAAATATTTACAGCAGTTCATGTGTGACTCGCATGCTGCACTACCGGGCTTGAGAAGAATGACAAGCATTTTTGATATCCCCTTATAAATCGTCAAATAATAACATCTCAAAACCTCGAGCCAATTCAAAGAAACGTATTACATTTTCGGACTCAGCAGGCCACAACTACCCAGAAACCAATAAAATATCTTTGCACTTGAAGAAAAAAAAAATTGGCTAGTGTAACTTGACATCTGTTTATATGAAGCGCCTCCGATGCCCTTACATATGAATTATATGGTTAATAGTGTTCCTGCTGATAAAAAATAAAAATAAGAAAGAAAAATACAAAGAAAAGAGAACCCTCAGAGCGATCCATGTTAAAAAAAAAAAAAGAAAAGAAAGAAAACTGAAGACGGCAAACTACAGGGGGTTGAACTTTAGATACACTGCCCCCTGCTGGTCACATCAACTTGTAATAACCTGCTGATACAGCGGAAAAAGAGAACAAATATGACAAGAGGATCACCCTTTGTCCATTTACTGCTGATCAAGACACAATAGTAGTTATCCAAAAGTTGGCTTCATGTGAAACAACCACACCTACTAAACACAATCACACACACACAAAAAAAAAACGCGAGGCAGCTGAGATGAACACAGTATAAAATCACTTTTATAAGTTACGGTGCTTTACATATTGCACTTCCCTACAAAATAGCATAACAATTCACAGTATGGTTGGTCAATGCCACATGTTCCCCCAAAAAGGGTTTCACTTGGCCATCAAAGCATAAGAAAGTGTAAAGCTTTTACTTTTGTGCAATTTTGTAAGTCAGAGGTTGACTTTGTAAACTTGCTCATCTAACAAAAAAACCAAAAAAAAACCCCACACATTTATCCAAATAAAAATTGTAAAGGAGCGCAGATTCTTCATTCCTCACAGCCTACAAATGGTACCGTTGTCCCATTTTCTCTGTGCAACTTCCCCCTCGCCGACCAACTGGAGCTCAGTCCAGGCTGCACCACTTGGAAGTCCGATTTACACTCTTAAAATAGTGGAACACCCTTCAAGAGCAAAGTCAGAGAGAAAAAGAGCGAGAGCACTCAATCAATCTGCCGCGGGAAGAGGAAATGATCTCAGAGCTACAGCTTAACACTTGAAAATAGCTTTGCTGACTTGCAGATTTTTAGAAGCCATCACACCTTGGCTCCTCTTTGGGGGCTTCACTGCCCACGTAATATGGCTTTGATACACGTTTGGACCACGTCTCAGGTTGGACCCGTTGGGGCCGCCTTAAGGCTCATTATGAAAGCGCATGCCTTGAGATTTTGGTCATCTAACATCTGAGGAGAGCGCCCACTGCACACGTAGTGGACTTATTACTACCCTCATCCCTTTGCTCAGCACAAGCCATGTCGCCATGACGACGGGACTGCGCCGCACAATCCACAGGGTGCATATTTGGCTCAATCCTTTTTTCTTTTTCTTTTTTTAAACAAAACAAGACGACAAAAGGTAAAAGTCACTGGATTTTGGACAGTCCACTTGCCAGGAGGAGTCTGAACGGGACAGTGGAGCGCGAGACAGTTAAGGGGAGTCGGTGGAGACCTGCAAAGGAAGAGAATGAAATGAAATTGTGCACAATTGTAGGGTGGAGTGCCAAAACCAGGGAAAATAGTGGTTTCGCTGAAACCAGAGTCAATTAATCATGGAACAAAAGTGAGCTGGGAGGCAATGGGAAAGAATACGTGAGGTGGCCTAAGCGCAGAGATGCTATCTGAACTCTAAGGAAGGGGGACTGTGCATGTGTGTGTGCGCTTGCTTGCTTTGAGGGCTTGTTTGTGTTGGGTGGAGGGTCCGAGGGTGTGTGTGCTGTGAGGGGGTCGAGGGCGGTGGGCCTGAAGGTCCCCCAAGGGGATCTGACTCTACTCCTGTCCTTTTACACTTTCCTGTATGAATTGTATTCTTTCTATCTGAGGAAAAGAGACCAGCCCACAGGGAAATGGGGCCGATGCTGGGAAACTCTGACGGCTAACCAAATGCAGTCCACTTTAGCTCAAACCGCTCAGGCCATTCGGACGTGCTGTCATTTTGACACAACTGAAAGAATACCCACCAAACGCGCGGATGAGTTCCCTCTGCACCGCCCACGTGACCGTCTTGATCAGAGAGGCGGAGGTGAGGCCAGCAAACAGCATGTTGTACAGAAACACAACGTAGAAGTTCCCAAGCCAGTTATAGCGGCCAAAGTCTCCCAGCAGATCGAAGCGCGTGATCCCTAAGACCACAGGAAAATCATAAAACCTCACGGCTCAAACACTCAAGTTTGGCTTCACACAATAGCAAAGGCTACAAACGCCCTCATGTGGCCATTATTAAAACTACAGGTTCTGACTATCCGTGTGTTTCTTTTACTCGCTTACCAAGTGTACGTGAAAAAACTGGAAGGGCTGAGCTCAGGATGAGAAGAGAAACACAGTTGCCGATCATCTAAAGGGAACATAAAAATACATCTTAAAAACTTTTTTTTCTTTCATTTTTTACATGTTTGTGTGATATAGTCAGAAGATGAAAAGGCATGTCATGTGGAATTGGGCTGGCTTTAAAAGTGACAAATCCAGTTGTTTGTCCGCAATCCATGATGCAGACATACGTGCGTATAGATAAAAAAAAACATCACCACAAACGCTGTGGGCGTGTGTACTGAATGCGCCAAAATCAACTGCCAATCAAATACCTCTACTACGCTCTGGAAAAATGGATGCTAATTTGTCCATCATATTTCATATGCCTACATTTAACTCATTCACTGCCATTGACGTCAAAAATTCATTTGAACTATTTATATTAGTTTAACATTTTTTTCCACTTTTGTTAACAAGAGTATGAAAGCCTAGAATGTTTTTATTGTACATTTAGAACAGATATAACAGTTGTGATTAATTTTAACTAGTGAAGTAATGCGATTAATTACAATAAAAAAAATTATCGCCTGACGCCTCTAATTTGTAATAATCTTTTCTCTCTTTTAAAAAAAAAAAATGTTTTAATCGCGTCAGGCGATTAATTTTTTAAAATTGTAATTAATTGCATGACTTCAATAGTTAACTCACAATTAATCACACATTTTATATCTGTTCTAAATGTACAATATTTTTTTTCTAGGTTCTTATACTCTTGTAAACAAAAGTGGAAAAAAATGTTAAACTAATAGAAATAGTTCAAATGAATTTTTGACGTCTATAGCCGTCAATGGCAGTGAATGAGTTAAGTACGTGTTTGGGCCCCAGAAATCCACTTACGCATGTAGTCAATGTCCACATGCAGGCTGTCAAAAGCAAGACTTTTTAAAATAAAATATGAAAAACTACCCAAACAATCTCAATCTTCCATATTTTTCTATCTGATGTGCGCACACTCCAGGCAGACAACGAGGCGCTCTATAGAGGCCACACCTGTACATAGTTGTTACATGCATTTTGGGCATCTTCTCACGTAAGTTGTTCCAGGTGTTCATTCAATATAAACAGCAATATATAACACAAAAAAAAAAACCTAGAGCTACCTGTGTGAGGTTAGTGTCCTGTGCACGAGGCACCAAGCCGGTGAAGAGTGGAGAGCTATAGAATCCAACAACTGATGACACCATTAGATAACTGTCAGTCATTATTAAGGACAACACAAAAATGTATAGTTTTTCATGAGTGACAGCCCCACAAGTTTCATAACACATAACAGCCTGCGGTTTACACTTTGTCAAAACAAATTGCCATTGCATGAAAGGATACAGTATAAGGACTACTTGAACTGCTGCACCCAGTGAACCGAACATTGAGAAGGAGGCCCTCCCAAGGTGCGGGTCCTGAATGAACAAAGAGCAGCTGTCATCACCAGACATACACCACTTCCTGCAAAACATCTCACTAAATCCTTACCTCCATTCCTCGGGGCATAGCCGTTTCATCCAGGAGCAACTCCAGCACATTGAAACAGACCATCAGCACACACAACACCTGAAGACACAAAAATATTACCAAGGGTCCCATTGGCTGCATGAAAGAATGGCTTTAATCAGACTGGGAGAACATCATGAATAATTACAGTGAGGGCGAGGAGCATAAGCATGGCCAGTGGATAACCCAAGTTTCTCTGCCATGGCGAAGCTTTCCTGCGCATCTCTGTAAAGACCGAAAGAAGAAATAAGTTAAGAAAACAATGACTGGACGTTGTGCACAAAGTTGGAGAGATGAAACACACCCAAGGCGATACGCTTTGTTCGGATCGCTTGGTGCTCTTTCTTCATTGCCTCAATGTTCAGCTTGACCCAGCAGGACTGAGAACTGCCACCTTCAAACAGACAAAACATCACATTGAAAGTTAAAGACAAAAACAAAAAAACAAGAAAAAAACAACAAACAAAAAGAAGGTTCACTTACACTTTAGTTTCCTGGAGAGAGAGTCCTCCTCCATTGTGGTGCAGCTGAGGGCATCATCAACATCTTCAAACAGCTGAGGGAGATCAGAAAAATCAGCAAGTAAGTAAATATTCAAAGCTAGACAGTGGACAATTTTTTTTTAACAAATCACAGTGATGTTTATGATCCTTAAGCCTGGCTACCAGTATACATTTTTAGCAAGACCACACATTCAACCAATGTGTGATATGCATGAATAAAAAAATAACTAGTATTTTTTCATAGTCTCTTTTTCAGGATAACAGTGGGAAGACTGACTTTACAGCATTTTTTTTTTAAGTTAAAAAAACAGTCATAAAAAGTGACACTGGACATTTTTACCTCTCACTTCTAAATAACCAATATGTACACTCTAAAAACAGTCAATAACCCAATTCGGGTCAAAAAGGGTCAATTTGACCCAACTTTCTGGAAAAAAAGGGTTTGTTTTGTTCAAAATTACCCAATTTTGGGGGTTGTTTTTGCATAACAATCCAGAAAGTTGGGTCATATTGACCCAAGTAGTGGATCAGTCAAATGTATTAATTTTTTACTCATTGGGTTATTTTTGACCCAACTGTTTTTAGAGTGTAGCCTCATTGAATATATAGTCTGGCTTAATGTATGGCATTGTCACTCACCCGAGGTTTGACCAACAGGCTGCCTGTTACACTGAACATCCGAGACAACCCAAAAGGTGTGCACACTGAGGAGAGCAAAACCACAGACAATGTGTTCAAATATCAACAGCAGTTTTAAAATCTCAAATCAATTATGAGTGACACCTACACAGGAGCAGTAGAACTCCAAAAAGAGAGATACCCGAGTACAAGTAGGGAAGGTAATACTCCCAGAGGTCTGCAATTTAGAAGTACACACAGGCAGACACTTGTGTAAGATGTTGTCACAGACCAAATAGGTACAGTTTTAACATTCTGTAGGAGGCTCACCATAGAGGCTCTTCCTGGCCAAGTTGTCGTGGAGAAGAGCTGATGCCACCCACACAATGCCCAACACCAGGAGAGCTAACAGCAACAGCAGGACAACTGCTTCATATACTCGCGCCATTACTCCCTACACATAAACAAAACAGATGCAAATTAGCATATTCAAGCACGGATGACATGAAGTGTGCACTATTACCTTTTTGGATCCTACAAATCCCTCAGACTCGGTGAAGAAGTAGGCAAATGGCATGAGGAAGACCAAGGACAAATTAGAGAAAAGGAAAACTAGGTTCCACAACCCTGTCAAACAAGGAGGAAGTATTAGATTTCAGTGCATGCAATTCCACAGTACACCACTGAGAGGCACAATTTTTCTCTTCCTTTAACTAGTCAGGCATCATGATTACAGAAATTAAAAGAAACCTTTTGGCTTTTGGGGTGCAGTACAGTGTACACTATATTAAAATAAAACAATGTCAGACAAGCTTCACTATGAGACTGAAAAGTTCATGCAAACACAGTTTGTGATGCTTTAGAATGTAAAAAAAAGAATATGAAAACACACCGTGAATAAGTGAACCATTGAGCCATTGCATGTAGTAGCTCTGTGGGAAAGTGAGCAGCACCTCATTGGACAGAATCGAGATGGGGAGAAGCAGCACCGCACACACTGCAACTGACAGCGTGAATGTACACAACCACAGCCTGGAAGAGGAAACAAGGACAGTTAGACTAAAGTAATACTCTAAAGTCACGTTTTTGTTTGTTGGTTTTTACACTAATCTGGCAGGAGCAGCAAAGGTAAAAGTCTAAGGTGGTCCGCAGAGGTAAGACGACAGTGCCAGCGTGTCGGGACAAAGGGCAAAGGGATACTGGACTGTTCCTATCACAATCAACAGCGCACACACTCGTCAAGGCAATAAACTTATAGACAACTACGCCGCATGCGTCTCTGTCCACTCACACTGACACCAATCAACATGAGTGAGAACAGATTGCCTCAAGTCAGTTAATCATTACAAGCTTTTCACTTACGCAATTTTGTTGACGGTAGCATCCTCAATATCATCTGAAAGAGAGCAGAGTGATACCTTTCATTGATTTTTTCGTTAACAAAACCTTGTTATTGAGTTAAAAGAGATCATTGTAAATGTAACTACAGAGATACAAGCCTCCTTATTGGTGAATTCAAAATATGAAGGATGTGTGCGTGTAAACTCCAACCTCATGTATGCATAGCAGAGGTATGGGGGAAGCTATAGTAGCAGCGTTCCATACAGGCACTGCACAAAAAGGACTGTAATAAATTTAAGAAAAAAATATAGTAAAATAAGAAAATTATTTCTTCAAATAAGCAAAATTATCTGCCAACAGAACAAGAAAATGTTACTTAAATTTACCAGTAAGATTTTGAAAAATAAGAAAATAATACTAGGCCTATATCAACCACTGCGGCCTTGAAAATAGTATTTTCAGACTAAAAACATGTAATGTCGACTTTTTTCAAGCTGTAATAAATAGAACTATTTTCTACTTTCTTTTTTTAACGCTTGGATAACTTCGCCTGAGTGTCAAGCAAGGAGGCAACAGGTCCCATTTTCTTTGTCATGACCTCGCCAGGAATTGAACCCACAACCTTCAAGTCTGAGGGTAGGCACTCTACAACTAGACCACTGAGCTGGTACTAAAACAAGGAAAACTGAGCTTAGTAAATATAACGAAATTAACCATATTGCACTTGTCTTGTGTTTCCCCCCCATTTATCTTATTACTAGATTATGCAAAATCTTAAACTAAGAAAACTCATGAAACTCCAGTTTAGGGCCTTTGATGTTGGTTAGTTGCCATTTTAAAATGTGCTTGTTTTAATTCTCACAATACTTAAAACTGGCGGTTAACACTCAATGCCAAGACTGCTTGATCAAATAAGATAATTAAGTAATAAGTATCTTAAAACAAGCACAATGAAATTATATTTTACTTAAGATTTTAGTTTTTGCAGTGGGAATGAAACAAGCTCAAGTTGTCACTGGCCTCAGAAAAGGGCGCGAGGGAGGGGTTTTGGAACATTCTGTACAAGTATGATTGGAGTCTCCAGTGAAAGGGATTAACAAATAAAAAACAAATAATGAGTCACTGAGAATGCCATCTTTTCAGAAAAAAACATGATCATTATTAATACGTAATCCCTTATGTTTGACGTCATGGAACAATTAAAAACCTTGTATGACCAGCCATACGTCTGTGGAACAAAAATAAATTCTTGGCTCCTCACTTCTACCGACAACTTGAGAAGAGCATAGTTTAAGAGATTGCATTGCTCAAGTGCTTTTTAGCTGCAGGGCTATACTGCTCCGCATGCACATGTGCACTGGCAGTTATCCACAAAACGTAATGAAGTCCACCCAGCCACAGCAAAGCAAAGAAACTTGGCCTGTTGGACATCCTACAGCTGCTTTCAATGGAGGCAAGTTATTGAATTGCTTACGTAACCGCCAGCCCCGTAAGCCCAAAGAAATGTAAACAGGATTTTTGCACTTTTGACAACAAAACCTAACACGGAAAGTCACAAACATAGAGTGCATCCTAGTCAATCAATTAAAAAAAATTATACAGTTCATCTCACACGTGAGAAAGTTTACCTTCAAAGAACTAAAAATAAATTTCTCTACTAATTTATTGTGTAAATGTAAAATGTTGAAACACACAAACACTCTACCATTTTCTCACAAGTGACAAGTTCATAAGCTAGCATTAGACGCTAACAAATCAGTCTACATTGGGTGACCAGATTTTCAAAATTAGAAACTGTGACGCTACAATGTCAATCAAATAGGGCCTACACAACAAATTCTCACCAAATTAAATCGCTAGTCAATCATCGTCAATTGGGACTAAATGCTATTTTGGTTGACCGTTCAACAGCGCTAAACAAGTTACCGTTATCCAATTTTTGCAGCTATTAGGAGCCAACTGTGTAGTTTACCTTGCGACGGTCCCGCATTGGAAACATGCTGCTAGAAAATGTTAGCTGGTGTTGGCGCTCTCAGCGACCTCGGCAGAAGGAATACATTTCCCATGATTCTTTTGACACGGGAGCACAAAGTAGTTGTAGTTCCAGTGTGCCGAACACTTCTCCCAATAAAATGTGTGTGAATGAGAATGCAAACTTTTTAAATTTGGAAGTAATAGGAAATAATTAACAGTTAAATTCCCTTTTAATAGGTTTATCATATGAATCACTATGACAACTGTGTGATTGACATGCATATGTATGCATGGATGGATGGCAAAAACGGGACGTCGGGACGGGCCCTGCATAATATCGAGACAAAGCAACGGGGTTGGCGAGAAGGGACTGTCCCGGGACAAACGGGGAGTCTGGTCACCCAAGTCTACTGCTTCACTTTGTGCTGTGCACTCTCTTGTCAAGCTACACAACAGATGGAACTCAAACACACAATATTGGCTGAGAATCATGTCAAACCAATGACTAACTAAATTGAGAAGTAGAAACAACAAAATGTAACTGGTAACGGTGCATAACAACACTTCAAAGAACTAACGCCTGTGTTCATCCACAAGACTATCGACGATCATCTCTGACTATCATGACACGGAAACACCAACGAACGCTGGACAAAAGTCTTCAACTGTGTGTTTTGCGTGTTGAAAAAAATGTCAAGATGCTTTTGCCAGTGTAAAAGGAGCCTGAAGCAACAAGTCAAAAGCACAACTTTGTGTTTGTCTTGGAACAACATTCTTCACCACCCCTTCCTTGTCTTGATCCACTGGGAAATCGCCTGGAGTCATAGCTGCATGATACCAAACACACCTTTTGTACTTTCAGTATTCTCTCCACACTTTAAGCCACGGTACTGCGTATACATGCCATGGCTTAAATTTACATTCATGCAAACATTGCAAAGTCCTATAAATAATTGCATTTAACACTGTATACTGCAGGAAGGGAATAACCTGTATTGTTGTGATTTTAATGTTCTGTGCCTGATGAATGTTTGAAATGAGACTCAGTCACCTTTCACCTCAGTAAATACAATAAAAAGACCAAATTATATACTGAAGATGGTGAACAACTGTGCCTAACAATCAATTCTTCTCTTGAACTTCTCATTCACATGAACTTGCATATCACCTTTCACACTGTCCGTCCAAAAAGTTTTTTATTAGAGTGCTTTTTCCTTGCTGCTGGACCATGAGAAAGGGGCCGACACAGAACTGGTGGCAAAACACAAATTTCCCCGCTTTAGAAGCGAAACAGTGGCTGCGTGAAAGGATATAGTCGAAAGCCAGGCCTGACATGTACAACTTGTTCCAGTGGTCACGAGGCCATTAGAGGACAATTTTTCACCTAAAATCGGATTAAATTGTTTTGATGTGTATGATAGTACACAATTATAGAATGTGTTCCACGAGAGCTATTTGTAGATGGGAACAGGTAACGAAAAAGGAGACACTGAGGTTCTCAAACCCCCCGACAGTCTTCAAATAAATGTGACTTCCAATGACAACTTTAAGCGAACCAGTCTGTGATACGCCTTCCAAATGTAAGACTTGCTGTGGGGGAGAGAAGAGATTTCCGAACAGCATTGGAACCCTTCCCCCCACCCGAGATAGATAATACTTTGCAGACTGGCCTAACCTCAATGTAGTAGACACACAGTTCAAGGGTTTTATAACATACTGCCCAATGAGACAAAAAGACAGTTTTCCTTACCGGTGACAAACTCTGCAGTCTTCTTGAAGCGTGCAAGTATGAGGTAGGACACGATGTAGAGGCACGTAAACAGGAGTACACAGATCTGGACAAGACACAGAAAGATATGACATTTGAGGCACATTCATCATAGAAAGGGAAAAAGGTCAGTCAACAGACCCTGTTCCAGAGTTTTGTACACAGCTGATTTGTACGCAACTCAAGCCTGATTCGGGCAATGTATACGAGGCTCTGACGCCAACATTATCCACAAGAGAAACAAAAAGAGGCTCAGACAGACAGGCTCTTATTTGAGAAAATTTACTTTTGTACAAAAACGAATCAGATTTAAAACAAAATAGGTCTACATTTACAAACGCATGGACAGACAGATGGAGCCAGAAGATTATCACCTCATTAAAACAAAGAGTTCTAAATGGGTGACAGTGTAAAGGAGAGATTAAGAGTGAAATGTGGGTGATATACCAAGTAATGAAGAGCTGCCAGCAGATATCATTGTTTGACATAAGGCTGTCAAATATGTAGGCCAAATCTATTGTTCATGCTCTGTTTGCTGATGGATCTCAACATTTTTGCCCCAGAATGATGTACACAAAAGTGTTGGTTCCACAACCAAGCCAAAAGAATCACCTGTCCTGACAAGTGTTTAAGCACGCTCAACTGGATTTCTAAATTTGCTTCTCACCGGTGTTGATCTTGCTTAATAAGAAGGAAGCGACCTCACAGCAAACAAGCCTAAGATGAACTTTAGAGATACATTACAATCATGCCTGTGTGAACATTTCCTCATTCACTGCCACTGACGGCTATAGACGTCAAAAATTTATTTGAACTATTCCTTTTAGTTTAACATTTTTCCCACTTTTGTTAACAAGAGTATGGAAACTTAGAATTGTTTTTATTGTATTAGAACAGATTTAAAATTTGTGATTCGTGAGTTAACTAGTGAAGTCATGCGATTAAAATTTTTAAGCGGCTGACGCCCCTAATTTTTTTAAATAATATTTTCTTTATTTGTTTTTATTAATAAATAAATAAATAAATAAATATATATATATAAATTAAGATAAAAAAATTTGGGGCAGCAGGCGATTACAATTTGTAATTGTAAATATTCGCATGACTTCACTAGTTAACTCACGATTAATAACTCATTTTATATTAGTTCTAAATGTACAAAACAAATCTAGGCTTTCATACTCAAAAGGATTTGACTCGAGAAATAGCGTGACATCTTCAAAGGGGTAAAAACTGTTTGTGGTACAATACCAGGATTAAACATAGTACCGTCAATGGAACACACTCAAGAACAAACTTTTTGCACTCTTTTTTTGTGGGAATCATTAAAGTATTAAAGCATCATAATCCAAACTATAAAATGAAAAAATTGGCCAGCTCAAACCATATCATTGTAACAGTTTATCTGTACAGTTTTCCAATGTGACTGTATAGTACATATAATCTTGGTTTGGGGGTTGGACCCCCCTCCCTTGACTTTGAGAGGCATGACGGTGACCCACATTCGAAAAGAGACAAATGAAAACAAAGGAAATGTCTGTGAAATGTGTGGTGGTCAAAAAACAACCGTAGTAAAAACCTCAACAATATGTGTACTACTCTATTTGCTGTGGTTGATAAACTCAGTAATCCCCCAAAGTAGTTAGTGCCAGAGCTCCTCTCAACAGATATATGATTTTGCTTACTATTTCAGTGAAAAAAATACAATCCTTTAGGTCAAACATGGCTAACCAGCAGGCTAAAACCTCAGGCTGCTAACCCAAAAACTGGATTAAATGTGAATTTACTTGTCATGCCTGGAGAGTGAGACAAACACGAGGTAACAGAATAACAAGAGTTGTGTTAGGTTTCAGACGCGACATTAGTGTAGCAACAGAGCTAAGACAATATCCCACACATAAAATTAAAGTTATAAATGATAGTATAATATCATACAATACTGTAGTGCCATATTTGGAAAAGTTCTAAACCAAATGATGCAATGTTAAGGGTTAAACAAACGTGATGATTTTGGAGGTACAAGGATTCCGCACGACACCAGTGATATGTGAAGAGGAATCGAGGCGTGTAATCATCTAGCATGCAAACACACAAATCCTTTGAACCGGTTTTTATTTCCCATCCCTACTTTAAAGTCACCGTCACCAAAATATCCTGTTGTCGGGAACATGAATGATGTCAGCTGCCAGGTACAGGGTGTGGAATATGGGTGGCTCTGGAATCAATTTAAATATATTACTTACATTGTCTTTGGAACGTTAGCTGCTGTACCTCTGCCAAGGAGGCAGAGTTCAATTAGATTGTTTTCCATTATTTTTGTGGTGGCAACGTGCGGCCTGGGTTAACAGGCAAAGTGAACCATCTTTCACCACCATAAGTATGGATTATTATTATTTTAACGAGTTTGAGCACACCACGCTGTACTCGATTATGACTGGACTAGGTGGGCTTGGGTGTGAAACTCTGGCTTTTACACAAACAGGGGGGTCTGCATTCTACTGAGTGGGTGGGCCATGCTGTATGATCAGCAAATTCAACCATTCAACCGTGAAACAATTATCCTTGCTACAACTGTTGGCTTTAGAGTGTGTTAATATTTGACAAAAGGGTAACTAATTATAATTACGCTTCTAAGAACCATTCAAAATGGACAGTTATCTCTGGTGTAAAGGAGGAAGGCAAAATGTGTTCTGGAATCTCAGTCAGGAATGTGGAAAATATGCAACTCGACATGGAAAAGCCAGCCAGCTGGCAGGTTCAGCTTCAAAACTTGTCGCTGTGAGGAAACAAGAGCCTCAGCCAACCACATCTAAATTAATTCAATATATTCATAACGAGGGTAAAATGGACATTCACTTCCAGGAATAAGTGCCACTATTATATTGTTTGTGACTCAAAATGGTGGTAATTCACAGAGCACAAATTATTAACCGTCATACAACATCATATTGCACTGACAAATTAATTTAGAAGTGTAGTTCAAGGTGCAGTTCAAATGCTACATCCAAAAGACTTGACAATTAATGTATGTATGTATGCTCTGACCACTAGAACTGTTTACATCACCACAGTGGCTTTAACCAAGTGTTGAGAAGCTGAGTAAAGTACAACCTTGTAGATAGCATATCTCCAAATGTGTTCAACTGTGTTCAACTGTGTTCAAGGCTATTTGAAGAATTACAAGGAAACAATCTTACATTTTCACCGCTGTCAAGTGTCAATGCAGCAAAATAAAATGTACGTCATGTCATGTACAGAGTAAATTATATCACAATCAAAGTAGATGTTCTCACTTTGGTGACGTCATGCTCGGACTCTGACCCATTTATTACTTTGAGTGTCCGCCAAGTTGTGGGTCAGTCTGCTTTTAATGATCAATAAGTTTCGACACAATTTATCCAAATAAGAAGCACTCCTTTTGTGACCACTAACACAGTTTCTGCTTATATTCAACTACAGGTACAATTGGACTTGGAGCCGCTGTTGCATAGTGTAACATCCTCCTATGTCAGCGCTGTCCAAACTCGGTCCTCGAGGGCCGGAGTCCTGCAGGTTTTGGATGTTTCCCTGCTCCAACGCACCGGTTGTTCCAATGAACCGGATCGTTATCAGGCGTATGCAGAGCTTGCTGATGATATTCAGGTGTGTTGGAGAAGAGAAACATCCAAAACCTGCAGGACTCCGGCCCTCGAGGACCGAGTTTGGACACCAACCACTGTCCTATGTGGTCAAGGATGACACAGTTGCTGATGCTCTTCACCTTGCTTTGTTCTCACGAGCATCACAACAAAACGGCTCTACTCCATGCTCCTTGCGGACAACCGAACTTCTCACTCCATTCTCTAAGGGAGAACTCCAACATCCTGCGGAGGAAACTCATTTTGACCACTTGTATCTGGGATCTTGTTTTTTCAGTCACCACCCTTAGTTCGGGACCACTAGCGACGGTAGGACGAGGAACGTAGATCAACCTGTAAATCAAGACCACCACGACAGAGCTCTATCCCATCCTCACTCGTAAACAAGACCCCAAGATACTTGGAGGTCTTGGGGATACTTACCAGTGCCTCCACTTGGGGCAGGGTCTCATCCTCAACCTGGAGAGGGTACTAGACCCTTGGTCTTAGATTTGGTGGCGTTGATTTTCATCCCAACCAGTTCACCATCGGCTAGGAACCGAATTAATACTTCTTTTTTTTTATGAAGTTGTTCAGCTGTGAGGTACACCCCTTTTTACTGATGTTTTAAGTATTTGCCATGGTGTTGTTTCAGTACCTGTATTGAGATACTTTACGCAGGTATCGTATTGAAGTCAAAATTTTGGTATCATAACACTACTACAAAGCATGCTGGGAAGTACACAGCTTCACCATTGCTAAATTAATTTAGCAATTTAATTTATTTTATACACTGTAGAAATTTTCTCAAAGAGGACTCACAGAGTGTGTCACATAAATAAAAATACACATCATCATATACTGTGATACAGATTCACAATGTTTTACGCTATGCAAGAAAATAACCAAATCAATTAAATGTATTATTATTTATTTTTTTAATTCAACAACAAATTTAATCTTACTGGAATGCCAGTCGAAGCAAATAGATTTTCAGCTGCTTTTTAAATGTCAACTGAAGAGGCAGCTTTTTAATTAAAAAAAGAAATGCGTTTCACAAGTTGGGCCAAACTGACTGAATGTTAGCAGATCACAGTCGTGCAAGACACTTGCTGAAACACATGTAGTCATGTAGTGCCGCAGTATTTACACAACCTTATTGAGTCAAGGCACATATTTAGTTGAACACAAAACAGGAAGACGTTATTTATTCTGTTGTATGTAGGGCAACAGGTCAATTGTACCTACTGTAAAGCATTTTTTCTTCCTGTCTTCCTTATTTAGTGCTTGCATAGAGACAGGTGATGAAAGCCATTTATTTATTTACTAGAAATAATCTAAGTGACAATGGTTGGAATTCACTGTAATAGTGTAGATCAAGTTGTGCCTTTTTGTACATGCAAGCACCCTGATGTAACTGTGGATCAAATTATCAGCACATGATACAAGTGAAAACATGTCTAGCAGAGAACCAACAGGAAAATAACGAAAAATAAGTATTGTCAAAAAGCAGGAGGTGATGGGCCACCCCACTTCCTCTCTACCAGCTGCATCCGTGCAGTAAAAAAAAACCCATATGCGCTTGGTAGAGTTGATTATTAAAATGACCGTTTATAAACTAAGAAGTTGTACGATTCCAAAAGGCTTGAAGTACAGTGTAAATTCATGTGTGACATTGCATTGTTTGTTTGTTTGTTGGCATCATAATGAAAGTAACGCAGCACTTACGATGGTCTCCCGGACACGGTTGTGGAAAAGTTGCTCCCTCGCCGACACGTCGTCCGTTTCCATCCTCCCACACCATAACAAAGAAAATGTCGGGTTCAGAAGCCGTACAGTTGGGGGTCGTCAAAATGTTAAAAGACGGGGCATCTTGTCAAGAATGCCGTGGTTGGAAAGCGGAGCAGCCCCGGATGAGTGTGCCACTATTAGCACGATGCTACTCCACTCAGTTAAAAACCAGGGGGCGGGACTGAGGGGCGGGGCTAAGGAGAAGAGCGTGCAACAGGTAGTTGTCAATCATCCTCATCATGGAACGTCTCATTGTCGTCACAGAAAATGCGGATAATTATGTGGCTGACTTCATTCTAAACATGCCATCTCAACGCTTAAGGTTGGTTCAGCACACGCACGCACGCGCGGGTGCACACACACTTGTCTTTGTATAATCGTGGGGACATCTCATTGACATAATGCATTTCCTAGCCCCTTCCCCTAACCCCAACCATCAAAAATGAATGCCTACTCCAAGTCTTGACCCCAAAATGTCCCCACAATTTCAAGTCGGTCCCCACAATGGTAGTTAAACTTGAAAAACACGCGTGCCCCTGATGTTGCAAAGACAAAGGCATCCCCCCCATCCACACACACACACACACACACACACACACACACACACACACACACACACACACACACACACACACACACACACACACACACACACACACACACACACTTTTGATACCTAGTGTCTGATCGCTTTAATGGACTGACATCAGTTGGAAATAAAATACATCTGCTAATATGCCTCTTAGTAGCTGTACTTTATTTGAGTGTTACCTTTCTGAGTATGCTTTTTTTCCCTTTCTTTTTTATTTTTACTTTCCAGGGGTGACAATAGCCCATTTGTGACTTGGTATTTGGAACCAAAAGGTCACGGTTGAAACTTGAAAGCCGAAACCCCGCTTAGGGCAAAATGTGAAAATGGCAAATAGGTTTCACTCTGATCTTTCCTTGCATGCCTGCATGTATGAGATTTGGCGTTGCGTAAATTAAATTTCCCTTTAAGGGATGGTCCATTTAATAAATTAGATTCAATAAGTTTAAAATAGGCTAGGTCCTTTTTTTCAAAAATAAAAATAAAAATGAAATAGGAGCGGAAAAGTCAGCCAACGATGGGAATAGAATTATTGAATATCCATCCATCCATCCATTTTCTTAACCGCTTGTCCTCACAAGGGTCGCGGGGGTGCTGGAGCCTATCCCAGCTGGCTTCGGGCAGTAGGCAGGGTACACCCTGAATTGCTTGCCAGCCAATCGCAGGGCACAAAGAGACGAACAACTATACACGGTCACAATCACACCTATGGACAATTTTGAGTGTTCAATTAGCCTGCCATGCATGACTTTGGAATGTGGGAGGAAACCGGAGCACCCGGAGAAAACCCACGCAAGCACGGGAAGAACATGCAAACTCCACCCAGGAAGGCCGAAGCCCGGACTCGATCTCATGCCCTCAGCACTGGGAGGCGGACGTGCTAACTAGTCAGCCACTGTGCCGCAATTAGAATTATTGAATACTGTATTTTAAAAGTTCTCAGTGACTCTGTAAAGGATAAAACAAATTTTAACGTGTTACTAAGATTGCAATAGGTGTAATTAATAGTTAGTAGTACTGTAATCAATAATATCCATCCATCCATTTTCCGAACGCCTTATTCTTACATAAGACATTACTCTATGATGTGATACAGCAACAAATAACCATTTACTGTAATTGCATTACTTTTTAGAACACACTACTACTAGTACTGACTGAGAGTAAGTTTCTTATCTACTGGGTTGATTAGGGGCCATAAATGTTGATGTGTATCACGTGCTGAGTTTCATTGTCATGATCCAAAGTCCAATCTGTTGCAACAACATGCAGCAACTTCAACTGTAGAAGGACAGAAAATAATTGCTCATCTCAAGGATTTCAAGATTTGGACTCAGTAAGTAAAAGCTAAAGAAAACATAATTGGCAAGTAGGCCTATATAAAACGTTTTTGCTAACTAAAAAAAAAACAGTAGCTACATTGATGTCATCAAAATGTTTTTTTGTTTGTTTGTTTTGGTTTCTTTTTGTTACACGTCTTGCTTCTGTGTTGACTACTGAATACTTAATTAGTGAAAATACAACAACATATAACTAACCTCCTTTTTTTATTGTACAGTGGTGCCTTGAGATACGAGTGACCTGACTTTTCGACATATGAGCCGTGGTTCTGTGGAATTTTTGTTTTGACTTAAGTTGCGAGAAAAAATTTAAGATACTTGTACTTGTTAATTACGCCACAGCGCAAGTAAATAACAATGACCGGTTCTGGAACTAACAGACTTTAATTACTTCAAAACGGGGCATGTTGAGTGGACTGGACGGACGCAATTTTATATCTGTTAAATCTGGGTCCGGAAAATCAAAGCTCCCCTCTACAAGACTATACAGTACACTGTGTATTTGAAACAACCGCATAGCTTTGCCTTGAATCTGTTTAGCTTAATGCTAACAAAAAAATTGCATAGACGGGCTAATGAATAGCATCTATGTCATGGTGTTATAATTCTTTAAAGCCCATATCTCATTGAGCGGCAAAAGTGCATATATATATATATATATATATACACACACACACACACACACACTGTTTAATTCTTTACATTCTACTTAATTATGTAATTACTGCATGTATTCATAAAGCTTAATATTACAGAGTCCACTGTAACTAATGGCATTTCAATCTCCATCTCAGGGCACTACTGTATATTACTTTTATACAACAGTTCAGAGTATACACTTTTAAATGAACAAACATCACTAATATAAAATTGCTGACAAATTATGCAGTAATCATTACATTAAGCAAAACAGTTTTCATAAAAAAAAGGTTTAGACTTGAAAAATAAACTAATGTGTCTCCTTCCCACAGGCTCTCAACTGAGCATGTCTAATTCTCACCTGTACCAGCGGTGATCAGGGGTCACAAGATGGTTAAAAGTGTCATGGTTGCCTACGCCCTGTGGGCAGGGGGTGGTCTGTTTGGCCTTCACCATTTATATTTAGGGAGGGACAGCCATGCTCTGTTATGGATGCTAACCCTGGGAGGTTTCGGCATCGGCTGGATCCGAGAGTTCATACGTATTCCAACGTATGTGGGCGAGGCCAATCAAGACGCCAAGACGGAGAAGAGAACATCCTCCAACATGCTCACTCCACCCGTAAACCCAGTTCGATTCGCTGGCCAGGTGTGTGTTGGCATCTACTTTGGCACTGCGGCACTGATTGGACTGAGCTCCCTCAATTTCTTCTACATGATTGTTCTGCCTTTATGTGTGGGTGCAGGGGTGCATCTGGTGTCCACTGTTGGCCAACAGACCTCTGATCTCCAAAAAACGCTCACAGCTAGTCTCATAACCTCCCCGATATTCTATGGCAGCACTTTATCCCCTCTGCCCATTAGCCTGGCAGCCAGTGTCACTGCCACGCAGCATCGCAAGTACAAAAAAACACCGGCAAAAGGGAGCACACAGGAACTTGGTAGGACAAAAATATTTCCTCATTTTAAATCATTGCTGTAATTTATTGTTTATGTTTATTCTGTTTTGCATTTTTAGGTCCACGACTTTGCAGGCTGGGTCTTGCTTGGCTGGCCTTCTCTGCTCCATTGGCATATTGTGTCTTCCATAATACCACTGCCACATTGTATTATGTGTCTGACTGTGTGGCAGCACTGCTGGATATCTTTTGGTTCCTCCCTTGGCTTAGAAGTGTGGTGGAGTACATTCTTTTAATGCCATATCGATTCATGTGTGTCTTGACTGGAGGAGGCTATTATGAAGAGGCCTGGAAGAAGATGCTGGAAATACTCCTCAAAGACTACACTGAGCGGGAAAAAGAGGCGCTGAAGGTGGGCAATTATAGCATTGCTTTAGGAAAGGTTATACTGTACTGAAAAATCTCTTTGTAGGGCAATTAATATTCATACATATTGTTCCTACGGTCAATTGTTGTGATATTATTAGCTGTTTTTGTCATTATACAATGGAACCATGACCGTTAAGCAAAGTCTATTTCAATGCATTGGTTGGCTTCCTAGATTTTCTAACTTTAAAATATTATTTTAAATCTTTACTGTCATATATGTATATTTCAGATTTTATCACTGGGAGAACAGGCTTCTCTTGAAGAGATAACTCGTGGCTTTCGGGAGCTTGCCAAGACTTGGCACCCAGACCACAACCCCAGCAAGGATGCTGAGGCCACATTTGTGAAGATCCACGAAGCGTATGAGATTCTTCTCCGGCGCCACAAGCTCGGCCGCTTCAGATAGTTCCTGAGCGTGACAGCCTGGCCCCAATAACTTGGCACGGGCACCATGAGTAGAAAAACGAGTCAGCTTGCCATTCTTACAGGACACTCTTTAACTTGTCAAACAATATTGCAGTCTGAATTGTCATTTGGTTGTCTTGAGCTGTCATTTGGAATGGGAACTAATTCGATCAATTCAAACAGCTTGGCACAGGCAATATAGATACTCAATATACTAAAAGCAACCACGTCTCATTCCTTCTCATTCAATTTCTTAATAAGGCCTGCAACATATTAAAACATTTCACTTGCAGTTGCATTAGTGACTCGTCCAGTGGGTCTTTTGAGAAAACAGTAGTTTGCTGCCCTCTTGTGGCGCTCTACTCATATCCACCCTTGGACTATTTTATTCCACCAATGTACAGTACAGAATAATTGTATGCATTGCTGTATTCTATCTTGTCTTATCTGCCATCTATTATTACAAGTGCAACACTTTGTATTTTTTTATGTTGGAATGAATATTATTTAACGTATTAGTTTATGATGTAGTACTACTAATAAAATAAAGCCAGAAAAACATCAATCATAAACAAAAAAGCCAATCAGCAGTAAAATAATCAGACTCTCCGAGAGTGTTTGTCATGATATTAAGGGCTACTAATCAATTTGCATCCACATATTATGCGAATCGATGCATTCGGCAATCTGCAGCCCGGAAGTTGTTTGGGGTTCTCAGGTAAAAAAATAAATAAAAAAATCCAAGCGATGCTGCTGTCGCTTTGAAAACAAACCGCTATCCAGACATAAGGAGGGAAAGAAGGAGCGGTGACCAGGTGAGAAGGCGCTTTGTGAACGAATTTCGGCGTTCGCTTACACGAGAAAAGCCTCCATCGACTATTATTTGCAAGTATTTTTTTTCCGCGGGAGTTGAACGCGGGTGAATGCCATTCGTCGTGTGTTCTGCTGCCATAGCAACGGCGCGCGTGAAACATTGAAGAAACACTGCATGGCAGCGCTATGTGCTCGATGCTGGATGACAGCCGCATGCGTGCATGGGGCCGTACAATGTGAATCATGTGACACGCCGTCGTTTTTAGCCGCGTCCAGCCGCGGTGTTTGTCGCCATACGTAACAACGCAACGCACGGAGTGGCTCAAACAAGTGGCCGAATATGTATGCGGAGGCCAGGTAGTTATTTGGGAATATAAACCGCACGGTCGCCTCCCGCCGAGATGAACGATTGTCAGTCAAGAGTCGGCGCTAGAGTGCGTCTCCCCCACCCCCCACCCTGCCGTGCCCTGGTGTGACTGGCGCGTCTGCATCCGCGCCTGTTGCTCTCCAAGCGGTCAGAGGCAGCATATTCACGTTCCTTTTTTCTTTCCTTTTTTTTTTTTTTTTTTTAAATCCGCCTCGCACCACCGCAGCCCTACGTTTATTTGTGGACAAGGTGCGGCGTTTTCCATCGCCGTACATTATGATAACACTACCTCACATAATATAACGACATTTCCAACAAGGTTGAAAACATTCAAGAAATATTGTCAAAATAAGTTGAAAGGAATTTTCCATGTTTGATTCGCTTTGTTACCAAATGTGCTTGGTTAAACTTGGTTCATACAGATTCTGACCCATTTCTGTCAAATTGGAAATACAATACTCACATAATAATGAGAATGCAATCATTATCACAAGTTGATCACGCTTCTGATATGGAACTGCTCAGCAAGGTAAGTTTAATTGTATAACACGTATTAGGCAAATACATAAATGAATAAAATACAGTGGTCACAAGAAAGATTAAATACAAAGACAAAAATCAAGATAAAATACCAACACAACAGCAAAATAAATTAAAAAAAGATGAAATTAAATGGTGAAATGAAAGCAAGGTCACAAACACATGGATTGGGAAATGAAAGCAAGATGGTGAAAACAAGATATATGTAGACTTGTGAAAAAGACGGGGGTGCTGGGCGAGGCATGAATATCAACACTAGGGGTGTGAATTGCCTAGTAGCTGGCGATTCGATTCGTATCACGATTCATAGGTCACGATTCGATTCGATACCAATTAATCCCGATACGAATCTATAAATTGATTATTGTGATTTTTTTTAAGACTCAAATTTAGAAAATACAAATCAGTAAACTTGTACATGTACGCTGTAAGATTTGTATGAAAATTTATTTATTTATCTAAAAAAATCTGGCTTATAACTGAGCCACTGCATTTAACAAACAGGTTGCAGTCTGTTTCATGTTTGAACAGTACTGAAATAAAATATTAAGGCTTAATGTTCCATTAATATAACATTCTTCCATGCTTGATGTGTGAATCCTAACCCCAAGTAAGACGTTTTGTTCAATATTCACATAAAAAATAGATGTTAAAACATTGATTCGGCCGCATATCGAATCGATTCGAAAATTGCGCGCTATAATATCGCCGAATCGATTTTTTCTAACACCCCTAATCAACACCCACCCCCCTTCCTCACCAAAACACAAACAAACTCAGATGTGCTTGTAGCATGTACTATGTCACCAATCTGCAACAGATATATGTGAATGTTGAAGGGGCATCCTACTGGGATTAAGGGTCCATAAACTTAGTGAAAGGTCTGTTCCCTCACAACCTCGTTGAATGGCATCAAAACCGCCACTGTGAAAAAGTAAAAATGAACAATATAATTGTCAAATACTGACAGTTTGAGCAGCTCTAAGGTGTTCAAGGAGCAAGGCCATTTAGAGCTTTGAAGCCCAACATAAAGATTTTACAATCTATTTATTCCTTGACTCACAAGCTAGCCCGTGTAGAGATTTTATTACCTATGTGATGTGGTCCAGTTTCCTAATACTAGCAATAACTCGAGCAGCAGCATTCTGAATGTTGCCAGGTTCGATTTGTGCCATGAAACAATGCCTTTTTTTCTTTCATTGTGTAGATGCAGGCATCTGGTGAAAGTATGAATGCTGATAACTGCAATGGATGCTCTCATGCATCAGGTAATGTCTTTATATAAGAATGTAAACACGCAGCCCATTATGTGCACAGACAGCAGACTTACTTTACTGTCTTCCTTCAGGCAATGGCCAAGAGTCATCAACAGAGCAGGACTTTTACGGCCCAAACAATCAACAGTCCTTAACTCGTTGCTCCTTTGCGGGTTTGTTTTCAACTTTCCCACACAGGCTGTTTTGATTAGAAAGATAAATTTCATTTTCCCTTGCCAGAAAACTCCATCAAGGTGGAGGTGTGCAGTGAAGATAAATCACCACAGCCAAACGACAGAGGGCCTGTTGGAGATAGAAGTGGGGATGAGAGAATAGAGCTGATAGAAGAAGGGAGCGCAGACCATGCTGGGCTTGAACAAGGAAATCTTTACAGTGAGTTGGCAGTTTCCAAAAGTGCTTCGCCTGGAACCATCCGACTTCCAAGTGGAAAGCTCCAATGCGATGTGTGCGGGATCATCTGCATTGGACCCAATGTGCTGATGGTGCACAAGCGCAGCCATACAGGTGACGAGATCCTAGCCAAACAGTTAGCGATTATGATGAAAAGGCGATTGGGTCTGATGGTTGCCACGCCTCCGTGTGTTTGTTGTTAGGCGAGAGGCCTTTCCAGTGTAACCAGTGTGGAGCTTCCTTCACCCAAAAAGGCAACTTGCTACGTCACATCAAGTTGCATTCTGGAGAAAAACCTTTCAAATGCCCCATTTGCAACTATGCTTGCCGGAGGAGGGACGCCCTCGCTGGACATCTGCGTACTCATGCAGGTAAATGGGGGAGAAATAGTTGTGTGGACATTGTAAAGACAGCCAAATACAACAGCTGCAGAAACATAAAGATACTGAAATGTTCGCTTTCGATAGACACTGTGACTGCAGATAAATATTAATTTTTCAACATGCTTATTTTTGTGGTCATGGTTTGCAATTGTGTCGTACTGCACTGCATTATACTGAGAGCTACTTCTGATATCTAACCTACAAGATCTATATATTTATCTTCTGGAGATAATCAAAGCGTTAACATCTTAATAGTATTTTCGTGAATGTATTGTTATTGTTGTGCATTTTATTATTTTATTTTACTAGGGTGACATTTATGATCCGTCTCGGGACTGCAGATGAAAAATAGCCTTTTGGCTAATTCTGGCATATTTGCTGAAATGTTTATTAATATGTACTGTCCCTGATACAAATCAATCAATCAATCACTCAAAACATTAAACACAGTTTATAATACGATGTGGAGAAATTAACATGTCAAAGTATTTCAACGAATGTTCGGAAATTGAGCATTATTTAGAAAGGCAGAATTTTTGCTTTTTCCTCATTTTAATAACAAACAATATGCTGATGAGCAAATAGTAAATTATAGACGTAAAGACCCCTTACCCTGTCCCCTTGGAAATGGTTATTATTCACTAGAATTGACTGCAAAAAACACAACAAAATATGAAAGTTAGCCATTTGTGAACACAGGAAATCTGCTTCCAAATTATCAACACTTAAACATGTGTTCTCAATTTTTTATTTTCAGAGCAAGGCTTCTTCCGAACTGGATTTGGGGAATTTGTGTCACTTTGCAGTATACAACTATAATGCATGCATGGGACGTTGCGATGGCAGGTTATGTTTGTAAATGGGGGAATTCATTTACACACATTTTAAATGATGAAAAACAAACAGTAAGATAACTTAAATTTAATCTAATCTATTTTGATTTTATGTTGAGGCAGTCACTGAAATAATTTTAATGTACATTATGATTTTTCCCCCCAAAATGATACCCTTGGTTTGGGACTTTATAATTGCAGTTTCTTCGCCACTGGGTGGAAAGCCTTTCAAGTGCATCTACTGCAGTCGCAGCTACAAACAACAGAGCACATTGGAAGATCATTTTGACCGTTGCCACAGTTTTCTCAAGAGCCAGGACCAGAAAGCAGCAGCCAACTCAAAGACAGTACAGCAGGGTAAGACACAACAACCATAGAATCCCTGTGCGGTAGTTAGTGTACGATGTAAATTCATTCTATTAGTCATGGATGTTTGTGCAAAGACAGTCGTTATGCTTTTGGTTTGCAGATGATCAGTTTTTAAGTATGGAGACAGTGGCTAAACCCACCCTCGACATGTCCAATGAGAAACCACAATTTGTGGATAGGTTAGCTGTTAGTATCACCAAGCGCAAGAGGTCAACGCCACAGAAGTTTCTCGGTAAGTTTTCTTTTTTCCTTCCATCTAATAGTCAATATATGTGCAGTGCCCTTTTAAATATATATCATGCAATTATATTTGGAGTAATACCAGTTCCATCACCATCGAAACAACTTTAATTTTGCTGGCAATGTTTTATAACAAACTTCTGTAGCTACAAGTCATAAGAGGGTTAATCTGCCTAACAATATATCTGCGATACGCTTTTCAAACACTCTCAAATTTAATGACCAAGAATAAGGAGGCATCATAAATATGTCATTCTTAATCGCCGTGCATTGTTTCAGTGTTTTGTAGTGCCCCGTCCGATAGTGGTGCAGTTGTCTGCAACTACTAAATCATTAGTTTTAAAGCCACTTATTCTGCAGCTATTCCTTAATCTGCAAGATGGGGATGCGCACAGTGGCTTCATGACTGTAAAAAAAAATAAAAAATACTCACAAAATCTGTCTGAAAGCTGATAGTCTTTGACATGGAAGAAGAATAAAGATCTGTGAAATTGATACTTAGAGCCCTGACCGTACGACTCTGCTCTGTATGTGACAATAGCTGTGCCATGGCCAGTATTTGAGATGATTTTGAAATTATATAATAAAGATGCTAATAACAATGTGTTCAATTAATTGACTTTTGCAATGGTTCAGAGGGTCCCAATTTTTTTTCCAGACAAAAATGAAACAAAAAATAAAATAGAAGCCATTCTTTAGAAACGATGATGATAGTTAAAATTGACTGACACTTTCATGAATGACTAAAACGAAAACAACACTGCCGAAAACTCACAAAATCCAATCAGAAGGAGGAATGAAATGCGGGTTGGATAAAAGAACCACTCAGAAACGGTTATAGCCTTTACATTCATTGTGCGACTGTAACATTAATCTCAGGCAAATATGCACTTTTTTAAAATGTAGGTTAAAACGAAGTTTTAAGACGGCATATTATTGTCAGTTAAATTTTTGGTCTTTATTTTGTCGACTAAAATTGCTCTTTATTTTCCTCAACTAAAATTGGATTAAAACTAAAATACAACCAGATGACTAAATTATGAATCAAACTTTAATGAATGAATTAATTAATTAACTAAAACAAAATTAAAATTTCTTGTCAAAATTAACACTGGTTATATTTATGAATGAAATACGACATTCACTACACAAGTCGGTTGAGCTCGGAATCTCTCTGCCTGCACTTTAATCAAATTGACCAAAATCACATTACACTACCTGTGCCAATAGTTAGACGTGGTTCCAGCAGGTGTAAATCTACTTTCAGCCACCAAATTGTCAGGCGCATATCAAAGGAAACGCCTTCGGTCCGCTGGAATGCCCATCATAGCGCAGAGAGAGGACCAAATTTACAAACAAGCACATCAAGGCTTGCGTTGGCACAAAAATCAGGATACTCCAGTTTTTACGCTCAAGTGCGGCTGCGCTGCCAGCCAATATAGAGCCCATTGCGAAAAAACACTGTCCACTGACTTTTACTGGTATTTGGTGTTCCCAGCTGAAAAGCACATCCATCTTGACCTGCTTGAAGTCCCTTGTGACTTGTCCTCTGGTTCTGAGAGGGAAGGGGATCATCTGAACCCCCAGCCAGCTGAAGACTCCACTGGTTTGAGTGGGACACCTCTGCAAAATTCCAGGAGCAAACGAGGGAACGGTGTGCTTCATCCGGCCTTCTCATCTGAGCTGCACACAATTATGGGCTCCACTAACAGCAATGTGCCTCCTCCAGGAGCCCCGGGTGTACTCTCAATGATGCCTCTTGGCCTGTCCGGTCAAGAAGCAGGTGAAGGGTGCGAAGGTCACCCTTCAGTTCATAGCCACACAACCTCACCCAATGGATGTCCCGACTCGACAGACACCGAGAGCACAGCAGAAGACCTCAGCACAAGGGCCGCAGTCCACACGCGTACCTCCAACAACAACCAGCACCTCCACTACCAAACCCTAGCACTGCCCTACAGCCTTTCCGCCTCCAGCCTTGGCCAGGCTAAAGAAATGGACCCAGAGTGGGACAGAATGTGTCCTTCACCTGCCACTCCAGTTAAGAAGAGCAATGTCTCGCCACCCCCTTCCAGGGAGAAAGTGCAGGTGTTGGACAGGGAAGGCCAGCCCATGCGCTATTTCCACTGCCGCCACTGCCGCATCCTCTTCCTGGATCATGTTATGTTCACCATCCACATGGGATGTCATGGCTTCCACCAGCCCTTTGAGTGCAACATCTGTGGCCACTGCAGCCGGGACCGCTACGAGTTTTCTTCGCACATGAGTCGAGGAGAGCACCAACTGGCCTAAAGGAGAGCGGGAAGGGGTGAGAGGAGTCGCTGGAAATTTTGTGGGCTCACGTTTGCTCTGCACCAGATCATGCTTTAAATCCCCAGTGTAAAATTAAGAATTTGTCGTTGTATTATCTACAACCGGGTTTACATGCTGGCTGTTTTGTCGTTCCGAGATTTGGTCAACTGTTTACATGCGACGTGATCTGTCCTGATCAGGCGTTTACTTATGCCACTACATTATTTCGAACAGTCATTTTATGTAAAATTACAAGATTGGGGCCAGTTGTCTATTTAGCACAGTAGTTGTAATCGATTTGCACTTTTATTAAAGCGACAGCTTGATAATAACAAACTTTCCCGTCGTCTCAGACCAGCTCTGATTGAAGGCCGCTATATTAACGACATCACTGCGCATTTACATCAAGACAGAATGAATGCATGATTTCGAATCAGATTGGAAAGGAATACAGCACCCCTGTGAATCCAAATTAAATCCCATTCGGTTTATTACGATTCAGGTGTTTATATGCAGCAATTTTTTTTCGGTTTGGGCATTTAATGTCATTCTAATTGGAATACAAGGCTCTGTGTAAACCCGGTTTATTCAACTGAAGCGGACGCGTCACGCGGGTGAAGAATCTTCCAAGAGCAGCGTTTAAAAGTTTACTGTGGAAAAGGATGTATCATGATTGATTGCACTCTCCTATTGAATCATCTGGCAAAATGTGATTTTGCTTTAAAAGTGCCTTCTTGGAGGATTTCCTCCAAACAAAAAAAAAAATAAAATAAAAAAAGAATGAAGGGAACAGGTGCTGAGCAATCTTGACTAGCCACCTTCTCCTTGATTTAAGTTGCTCCATGAAATGGTTGTGTGCACAAGTAGGAAAGAAGGCCCCGTGTTTACATTTGAAGAATTGTATTTGGTGTGTCTAAGTGCGCACTAAGAGCTCTGTTTAGTGGTGCAGGAGGGCATTTAGTTAGTGAGGTGTGTGGGCTTCATATGCACTGAAAGTGTTGTGCCTCTGGAATTCGGGTGAGCTTTTGTCATAGGATAGAAGCTGTAAAGGACTGCCTTAACTCTTGACTTGTTTACAGTGTTTAAAGTCAGAAACTGGGTCCGGAACCAGTTAGACTGCGGGGATTCCCTAAAACAAAGCGAAACTGTGACGGTACAGTAGCTTGTGTAGGATTTTGGATCTTAAAGTGAGCCTTGAAATACTGGTGCAGATCAGACCATGAGCCGTGAGGTTTACAAGGAACACCCTGACCAAGCTAGCCCCGGGGGTGCTTCTAAATCTACAGGACTGCACCTGTAGACTCCCTGCTTGTATATGACAAGTCTTTGCCCAAGCACTTAATGGCTTTACTTTGTTGTGCTCTTTCTCTTGCACTGAAATAACTGCTGAATCCTCACAACGATGGTCATATAATTTGCCTTTCTCAGATTCCCATCACGTTGCACAAGTTATTACGCTCAAGTTTGCTTCAGTTTTATGACTGAGGATTGACTATGATTTCAGATAAAGCTCTTATGTTATGGCACTTGAGGCGGAGAGTACGGAGATCCTAATTGGCATCAAGGTAATTGTAGTAAAGTAAAACTTGGGTTATGTTGAGTTTCACTTGCAGTAGTCTATCCATTAGTGTTGCTTGTTTCAGCCTTGGTGTATTTAATCAGCTATATTCCAAATCTTATCCAGCATATTCCTCATGTGGATGAGAGATGTTACCTCCTGCTTCTTTCTAGCACCCAAATACCTTATTGCTACAGTACAGTGACCTTTCTGTTCATGTTGATTTTGCAAACACGAATGAGACCAAACTCAGTATTCTCGACTTGTTATTGTGGGTTTGCTGCTTAAATAGTTGAACTTCTTTCTTTTTTTTAATGCAGAATGTAATGAGATGGTTTGACCACAAAAAGAAAAAAAAGAAAAAGAAGCTAAAACGGAGAAATGTGCGTGAACGAAACACAGCATGTGTGCTTGTCACTACCCTGCTTTCACCTGAATTGTGAACAGTTTTTTCAAGTGTGAAGTTAAGTGAAAAACGAGGCATGGGTTTGTCTCCTTGCGTGGAGTTCGTTGTTGCTTTATGATATTTTGTGAGTGATATTTCATGACAAAAACAATTTACCTCAACATGTTCAACATGTTTAACTGCCTCATCACTTCAAAAAGTCATGTCGCTTTCTGAGATGTTTCTGCAGTTGCAAATGTGTTGCCCTCGCTATTCTGCAAACTTTTTACTGTTAATAAAGTTAGGTTTATTGTTAAAGTGATTGTGATTGCTTTCCTCATGCATGGATTCTATATTCACTGGAAAAAAAAAGCTGGTAGTAATTAAATAACTTTAACAATCGTTACTAGTGAAGCAAAACCAAACATAGTGAAGAATTATACGCAGTGTACATTCTTTTTCACATCAAAGTTCAGATATATCAAGAATGAAATGACCTGGAAATGGGTGGTGCCTCATGCCAACTTCATGACTGTCGTGCTGATCCTTCGGCTACATTGGGAGGTCATACTTGGAAGCTGTTAACAATAAATAAACGTGATCAATTAACACTGATGAACAATCCTCACCTCTGCAATTGCACAACTCATTTGCGCGCCTCCACTTCCGTGTCTCTAATTTACTCTCTGCTAGGTTATTCTTAGTTCCATTTGACTCATTCGTTCGGTTTTAGTTTCTGATCATGCAAAGAAGGGAATCTTAGGTGCAGAGCCTATTTAAATATGTTTTTTTGTATTTAAATTTAAAGGGAGGGGTCGGATACTAATCACGTACACTCAATTGTACATTGGTTGAAATGTAGCAAAGACGTGCTTGCGTTCATGTGTACAGTACACACAGATTCACACGACTGGATGTTTTTTGTTTAGTTTTTTACATATGCCGTGTTTCAGTAGTAAAGCCTCAGAAGTCTTTGTTGTATGAGCCCCCTGGTCAGAAACTCCTGTTGGCGCTCTATTTAACTCATCCATCCATTTTCTGTTGCGGGTGAGCTGGAGGCTGTTAAAAGCTAACTTTGGGTGAGAGGTGGCCAGTCCAGGGTAATAAATATATACCCCGTCCCACGTTAGTAAGGGTTAGCATTAAGCAATATGGAAGGATGAATGGATATTTTTATTTTTATTAAAAATAATTACGATAAAAATGACATGCTTGGGGCACCTGCTCAAACCACATATGTTACACTAGTGGGTTAAAGGAAATCAGAGGCTAGCTTTAACCTTGTTTGATTTGTTAATTTGTTTACAGCTGTGACAAAGTTTGTGCCTTGGCAGTTAAAAGCGGAAGCTGATTCAAACAATCTCCATCGAGAACGATTCAATGCTAAAAGGGAAACTGTGAGAAAACCCATCGGTTGGCAAACAGTATTCAAACGACATGTTGATGCAATTTAACAAAGGAAGGAAATTTTAAGTTGGCACAAATCCTTGGAATTATCATCAAACTTGACGCCATGCTTCGCCCTCATTAGGTGTAAATTTGTTTATATATTAGTCATGCTTAAAGTTCCAACGTTATTTGTTTTTTGCTCTGTTTTACATGGCTTCCATTACATTACATTGCCTCAAGTCAACTCATGGTGCTTGACTGTTTAGTTCTGCTGTGTAATTGATGAACACGATAGCAGTGGTGGCAAATTCTAAAAAACATAGAGAAAAACTAAACATTTTGAAATTAAATGTAAAATAAGTTGTAATATGTAAAATACACCGATTATGCTTCCCGATGAGCTAACCAAAAAGATGGCTAAAGTTTGTGTTAATCTATCTTTACCATGGACAGTATTCATTAAAATGTCTAATTCAAAACTGATAACTTTATTACTGTCCACACTGACCATAATTAGCACGACTACGAAATGGTGCTATCTACAACAAATGAAAGGAGCACATTCCTACTGAAATACAGTTTTTGTGACTGTGACACAAGAGGGACGGAAAATGGTTTGAGGAAGACATTTTCTTAAAGGTATGTAAAATGTTTGCTAATGCTAAATTGAATTATCTTTGAGTAATTTAACATAATGTCTAGCTTCCTAGCTAACGTCAGCTCTGAGGGCAGATGTGTTTCCGTGTCAAAAGAACATGTCCATGTCTGTGCTATTAACATGAGCAACAGAAAAGTTCAACACCTAGTCCCTCATTTGTCATGTCTGAATTGTCACCAAATATATTTAAATTAATCTACCTGTTGAGATGTAAATTAGGGCAGCGTAGCAATGAACACGTATCATCTACTTGCTCTGGTTTACGAGCGCCATGCTGCCAGTCAACCAGGGTTAAATCTCGTCCTTGCCTTGTGTTGCAGCTAGTTCTACTAGTATAATATTTTCGGGTTCCTCTCCTTGTATGTACAACTTTATGTGTAGTGCCTGCTTTTGACCACTAGATGACAATCAAGTCAAGTTTACACAGCTCATTGAACAACTCCTTTCTCATCGGAGGGCACTAGTATAAACTCAATTTCTCAAAAACAAAATCCTGCCTTCGTTCCTTTTCAGCTTTGTACTGAAGCATACTTAAACAGCGTTTCTAACATTTTTTAAAATGACATTTAAAACTTTTTGACCCCACGCCAACAGTAGGTTATAGTGCAAATCTGTACAGTTCAATAATAATAATAATAATAATGATAATAATAATAATAATAATAACAATAATAAACCCTTACAAACTGCCTTTAAGTACAGTAGAAATATATTGGTGCTTTGTTACTTCCCCAAACTGCTTATTAACAGTTGACTCATGTAGTGTGCTTCCACCACGTTTGCACAGATTCCCACAGTAACATGTATCTGTTGGTCTCTGAAGGGTCATGGGGAAATCTCGAAACAGTTATAGTTCAAATCGTGGATGTGGTGTTTGTAAGTGTACTGTATTTGAAAAACAGTTCTATTACTTACCCTCTGGTTGACAGGCATTAAGTCTTGGCATCTTTTTGACATTTCTTTAAAATACTGATGTCAGAAAATAATGCTTGACAGACGTTTGGTGGTACAACTACATCAAGGCTGTATCATCCTCCTACCAATTATGTATTGCTGCAAATGTAGAGAACATTTGTTTATTGAATCAAATTGTGTTGCCAGTCCAAGTAGTGCTCTCTAATGAGCCATGTGTTCAAGTTTGCACTGCAGTGTACATTTCAATTGGCTAAATGTGCGCATTCGAACATTTGTGGCCTCAGCAATGTATATTAAACCAAGATTAAAAATCAGGGGCCGGGCAAGAATGAACTTTTTATTTTATTTTTTCAATGGTGCAGTGTGTATTGAAACACAGCTGGCAGAGCTTTTAGCATCTCTGTGGCTCTGGAAGCCATTAGCGATAAAAGCCTGTGTGTGTCTATTACACAAGACAAAAGCGGGTGGGAGAAAGCAGTGTACATTTGACAATGTGACACCAAGAAAATATGCGCGTTTTAGTGATTGGGAGAATGCAAGAATGGCGTAGTTGTGTTATGCAAGCCATTCCCGGCATGCGTGCACTTGGGAAGATGTGTGGCTCCTGTGGTTGCTTGTCCCCTGTCACTGCATGGCCTTAAAAGAGGACTTGCCAGAAGACATGTCTTCTTTACTGTCTTTGGCTGCCAGATGGGGTGGATAATGGATGGGACCCACTGCTGCAGGAAGCATGCGTGCAGCCACATGCAAGCACACACAAACATGCACAGCTTGGCCATTTGTGGTCAAGGATGCCCATGTTGTTGATGTGGGACATGGTGCACACACTGTGACACACATGGTAAGTAATGTCACCCGGTGCTAGTGGCGTGGCTTCGCTTCCCAAACGTTTGTTCATGTGAGTGTGTGTGTGAGAGTGAGTGGATGTGTGTCTGTATATCTGAATCTATCTATCTATCTATCTATCTATCTATCTATCTATCTATCTATCTATCTATCTATCTATCTATCTATCTATCTATCTATCTATCTATCTATCTATCTATCTATCTATCTATCTATCTATCTATCTATCTATCTAGTAGGGCTGTGAATCTTTGACTGTCTCACGATTCGATTCCGATGTATGGGTCTGCGATTCGATTCAGAATCGATTATCGATTCAGAACGATTTTGGATTAAAAATTATTTGATTGACAATGATTTCTGCTTCAATTTATAGATATGCAAAGAATTGTCATGATCTACTGAAGTCTGACTCGCGAATGCTCATTAGCGCGCTACTCGTGGCACTTTTATCACTCAAAAGAACGACTATTCATACAAAACGCTTCAGGAATGTATACAGAGAAGCATCTTAACATCCTACACTGCAAAAAAAAAACTTTTATTGGAATAACTTGATCATGACTTTTTGCTTCTATGCGGCTACAACTTAACAGTGTATCAGAACGAGCGGAACCACACTGCCCCTCAGTGGCCAAATCGTGTACAACATGAACAGTGCTCCCAATAAAGGCACACACAAACAAGGGCAAGACAGTATAAAATAATTAAAATAAAATCGATTTTGGGTCATTTTAAATAAATTCTGAATCATACTAAATGAGAATCGTGATTCTTATGAGAATCAATTTTTGGGCACAGCCCTACTATCTATCTATCTATCTATCTATCTATCTATCTATCTATCTATCTATCTATCTATCTATCTATCTATCTTTCTCTCTCTCTCTCTCTCTCTCTCTCTCTCTCTCTCTCTCTCTCTCTCTCTATATATATATATATATATATATATATATATATATATATATATATATAATCCATCTATTCATTCAATGTATAATCAATCTATCCCTCTGTCATGTCCAGCCACTTATCCAGTCATCCATCATCTAGCTCTACCATCCCAAATTATTGATGTTTAGCACACAAGGGCTCTAATGTTTCAGTAAGTCACTTTGAGTGAGTCCATTTTGGGCGTACTGATGCATTGCTGAGGTGCTGAATTTCGGAATAGGTGCGTTGCTTGTGAACGCGCGAGTGCAGTTGTGCGTCTACGAGCTGAAGAACCAGTGACACAAGAATGTGTCATAGTCCCTGCAAGCCACTCAGCTCCCAAAGTGCTGCATATAAACATTCCTCCACTGCTGTGTCAGTGCTGAGCCTTCGCCCACTCCTCCTGTAAAACACAGCTCCTAATTAAAACCAAAAAATATTTTTGTTCCCTGCATTATTCAACAGTTTAGGGATCATGGTTTGGTGCTGTGCTGTTGACTCAAGTAAGGCATGTTGTGGTCCTGGCCTTGTCAACAACATGGGCCAGCTACAAGTCAAATGATGGAGATCGGTTATGTCGACACGACACACACAAAGATACATGTCAATCCTCTCCCACTTTCACTACACAGCTTGTTCTCAAACTCACGCCACGGGGGCATCGAGTCAGACCACAGACATCGTACGGATTGCTCAACGTGCTTGAGTGCTCCATCCACATTCCGAGTCTGATTCACTCTGTGTGCAAACCCTCACAATGGAAAAGCTGTGGTTTGACAGTGTCTGGAAGTTTGCAGACAGCAATAGCAGTGGGGTGGGCTTGCATCCCTTCTCAATCGGCGCTCTTCGCCCCTCTTGCTTGGCCCGCCGCACTTGGAGCGGTTGAAGCCAAATTGACGGGTGCACGGATTGTGTGGTGCTCTTGAAGCTGGACCGTAAATGCCCCCTGAGTGGCGACGCTCTCTCTCCTGTGTGGTCGCTTGTGGCAGGTCGCCGGATGATGAAGTGATGGAGATGTTAGGAGGCCACGGCCATTGTGATGCTGCGTGGCTCTCACTCTGGAACTGCCATCTGCCCAAAAGGTCAGTTGCTAGGGGACCATTCTACTGGACTGGGTCTGCCTTGCAGCTGCTGTCTCCACGCACACGCACGCCCACACACGCACAGAGGAAGACGATGCGTACACCAAGTATGTGTGCAAACATTGAGTTTTCCATGTGCACAAATTTATTTTGGATATACAGTACATGTATCTGTTCTATCTAATTTTATGGATTTATGTCTGTTATTTACCTATCTATCCACCCATCTTCACATCTGTACCTACATCTATGCATCATACATCCTTTCAATCATTCACTCACTCATCCATCCATCCACCAATCTAATTCAACCATGCATCCATCCACCCTTCATACAGCCGTCAATCCATTATCCATCCTTCCATCATTTATCCACCAATCTGCCATCCATCCACCCATCACACCCGCCCAACCACTACTCCATCTGTTTAAACATTTATTCCACCAGTCCACACAGCCACCGCTTGTCCACCCATTCAGCCTCACACTCATCCATCTCTCATCCATCCATCCACTGATAACTCATCCATCCAGGAATCCGTCCATCCTAGCCACCCACCAAACCACCCGTTGACCAATCTGTTATCCAACCATCCAGCCATCTATCCATCAATCTGTTCACCCATCCATCCATTCATCCATCCATTCATCCATCCATTCATCCATCAATTCATACACACACACATCCACCAATCTGCCATCCATCCATCCATCCATCCATCCATCCATCCAATTAATGTATCTTCTGTCATTTAATGGCTCCAGACAATTCCTCCATTAATACTTGGGTGTCAGTCATATCAATATCAAAATGTGATTTCACTTTCTATCCGTTTTGCCGCCACTGTCCTTCACATCCATGGCGAGCTGCGAACAGCCCACTGTTCAGTGAAGCGACCCAAACCAAATTCTGCGTTCTCTCAATTCGTACGCCCTTTAAATTGGAGGTTACTCCACCCAACAGGCAAACAGGCTTCCGTGATTCAGAGAGGAATTTTAATGTGAAACTGCTGTGCTGTATCATTAGCTGTGATATAACTGCTCAAGCATGAGTCATAAACACCTTCAGATATAAAACTGTCACACTCAATGGCTGGAACTCTGTCACCTCCTAGTAATACAGGTCCACTTATTTTCATTAATTCAAACCAAAAGCAGCATTTTTGGGGGGCATTTCTTCATTTTTTTTTTTTTTTGCCTACTCACGCTCTGATCCCCGGCCTGCACTTCCCCTCTGGTCGTCCAGTGACAGTTTTGTTGTTTTGGACGCCGGCCGTCTCACCACGACTGCCTGCTCGCCGCCTGGCAGGCCCGTGTGTCAAAGGTGGCTGCAGTAGAACAGACTGTGGGAACAGCCGGTTAGCCTCCACTGGTCCCCTGCTCCCCAACCAGAGGGGCAGCCATCAATCCAGCTCTCCCCCTGCCTCTGTACACACACTGCAGCACAAACACACAAATGCTCAACCAAACACACACACGCACACAAAAAGCCGACAACGCTCACACCCTCTCCCAATAATCCTCGGAAGCAATTTCATCTCGACTCGGGTGGCGGCCCATTGTCGCCAGCCCCTTCAATCTTTCCTTATTAACTCTCGCTTTGTCCCGCATCCGAGCTTCTGGACTCATCTCTCCTACATTCCGATCGGAGCTGCTCCCAGCACTCCCGGGCAACCTCCATTCGCTAATCCCAACGCCTCCCCCACCCCGAGGAACTCTCACTTGTTTTGTTTTTTTCCCTTAAACCTGCCGATCACCTACTCACACAGTAAGGTAGGGGCATTAACTCCATTGGTTTTCTGAAGGCTTGAGTGTAAAGGCGGGGTGGGTGAAGTAGGAGGCGGCCACAAAGTGACTCCAGCCCAGACAATTAGAACAATGAGCCGGGCCTGTAGGGTGCTAACTCGCTGCGTCACGCCTGGACGGTGGGGTATTTTGTCAGTTTAATGAATTGTCCATCAGGCCAGGGCCACATCGCAGGCTGCGCACGGAGAGGCCAGCAGGGACCCAGACACTAAGTCGGTATTTATTACACTGCCTTTGTCACTAATTGAGCTAATTATCACTGACTCCTTAGCACTCCCACAGGCATCGCCCCAGCGCCCCCACACACCCTCCTACACTCTCTCACCCTCCAACTCTCATGCCTGCCATTTGAACTCTTCTTTCTTAAAATCCCTCCCCCATCTTTCTTATTACAAACACCATCTAACATCTTGAGAAATAGTCATATTAAATATGTCATATCAAAACCAATGATGTCTATATTTGTGACGCTCTCACCTATAGCGATATACAGAATCTAAACAATTTATGTCCACTTCTTCACAAAACAACCACTTGCTCTGTTATGCATGTGACCCTATGTCTGCTCCTTGCTGTGAAGGAGAAAGTACTGCGCTTTCCAAAGTCATGTGGTTAATCGCCTTGCCAAGGGTTGGAGGGAACTCTTGCTTCACGCCATTGTTATTATTTGGATTTCTGCATAAAAATGAAGCAAAAAAAAAAAGAAGATTCATTTCAATGCTGTAAAAGCCGGTGCTCTACGGGGTTAAGGTGTATGTGGCTGGATAAGATGGGCCTGTTTCAGTGGAGAGCACAGATGCAAGGATGTTTTGTGAGCTTTGCTTCTGATAATAGGATTAAGCTCAGGACACCCAGGGATGGACTTAGATGCTCACTTGGTTGAGCATTAAAGAAAAAAAAAAAGACGACAAAAAAAAACACCAAAAACGTAATTTGGACACATTCAGGACTTACTTGAAAAATATAGACTTTATTGTTCTATCATACAATACAAAAACAACTGCCAGCTATCACTTGTATTCCCTAAAGAGCATAGCTTCTCACATCTTGCTATCGCAGTATAAAAACCCTTCCAAATAAATATTTTTATATTTACACTGATAAAAACAGGCGTGTATTCAGTGCATGGCAAAATACAATAAGTGGTAATGTCTTTGTAAAAGTTCTACATTACTCAAGAAAATAATCGCAATAATACTAAATAGTGAAAGTAATGACATTTTCTCCAGCATTGACAGGTGAAGAAACAATATTCAGCAATTACTTCGTTATAAATATATTCATATATTTTGATATTTACAACATTTTGGTTCTCTTAGCTGATGCACAGTATGATGTGGGATCAATTCTTCAAAACAAAACACCTCTCAGTCCTTGTGGTTTTAATCTGGTCTGCTTCGTTTCTGTGGCTATTTGGCAGTTTAAACATGCTGAGATTATGCAGGGTCACATTTACTTTAAAATTTTCAGCCTGCTCCAACTACATCCTGTTATTGCATTATACTCAGTGTAGCCATAATACATTCGAATCACTTTGCCTTCATAAGATTTGGTCAGGTTCTGTTTTCCTTGGCGCTTACCTGGCCCAGTCATTCAGTATTTGGACCACGTTGCGGACAGATCAGATCAGAGTTGAGGAGTAAGTGCTACTCCATATGAAATCTAAATAGGACAGGCCAATATGGTTGGGGAATTTTAAATTTGGATGCAGACATTTTTAAATTTGGATGCAGACATTTAGGTAAAAGAACTGAAACATTTGCAAAATAACACTTTTCACAACCCTTTGAGTACATGTAAACATGTAAAGTACTGTCTAGTTTTTAACGGACTAACAATATTTACCCGCCACCCCTATTCTCTTTATGAACATTTTTGAGTATTGAATGTAAGAAGCAAGCATATAAAGTCTTCCATACCCTGTTTGTACGTTTGTGCTTTTGTCCAATGATTGAATTTTGGGGTTGATAAAGTTCCCTGTCAGTTTACCCCTAGCATCCACCTGTGTACAGTATTTGTGACTTTCTCTGCCAGCTACTTCACTTCTAACAAGTTCTGCGTCTCACAGGCCTAACTAAACACCCTCCGCCACCCCCATTATCAAAGACACTGATGTAATGTTCGAGTACTAGTGCAGTTCAGGCAGCTGACGTGACAGCACCAGTGGAACGTGCAGTTGCACCGCTCTGTGACACTCTCGGCCCGGGTTTCAAATCCACGTCCACAACATAGCAGCTCACATCCATCCAGACCTGGAGAAGAGCTGTTGCAAGTTCTACCCGAAGTTCCCAAAGTGCCAGTTTTGCCATTGTACGTGCAGAAGTTTGGCGATTTCTCAAAATATACCAAGTCCATGGCGGAGGGGGGTTTGTGAGCTGGGTTTTCTGGTTCCAGGTGGCGTGGGTCCGCTCTGTGGGACGCGCGATTGCTGCCTTTGTTGGCGTAAATGACTCGGGATGCCCCATCAAAGCGGTCCTTGAGGAAGTCTCCCACGTTGCGGAAGCTTGGGAGGCGCATCCAACAGGTCCGCACGGTGCAGGAACCTGACATGCCGTGACACTTGCACTCCTGACGCATTTCTGTGGACACCGTCTGCAATGAGAGGAAACCAAAGTCACTATTGGCGGGAAGCCTCCCACAAGAAAGAAACCCTTTGACCATTTCGATCCATACCATTCTGCCGGCCTCGTTGTTGTGCAGGTTGGTGAGGTAGCGCAGATCTCGCCCTCTCTCACTGGAGTCCACAAATTCTCGAGTGAACATCCTGCCGAAATCTACGTTGTCACTGCAGCCCCCCCAATGCCAATCTGGCCCCCCGGGACCTCTGCGCCGGTAATCGCATGTGCACGATTCAATGGCCCCTTCTGAGCATGAGCGAGCCACCGCATGAGTCACCCCCGCGCTGGTGATAGCAAACACAAAGGCTGTCTCTCTGCAACCTGAAGAAACAACAGCAAGACTTCACATCAGAATTCAAGGTTGATGCATTCATCGTAACGGTTGTTGTAGGCTACACTGGACAGATCACACCTATTGGGTATAGAGCTTAATTGGAAAACCCTACTTAGAGCACATGCAGACTCCACACAGGAAAGCCTGACCTGGGATTCAAACCCAGAACCCTCACTGTGCTAACCATAGGATCACTTTTCTCCCATCCAAATCCCTTTCATCAGTGAAATATTTCATGAAAGGGCCGTATTAATATGAACAAGGGATTCTGTTTCATCCACCCCAAACTCTTCCAGAGATCGCCAGGAGGGAACTTACCACGGTTGACAATTTTGCCAAATATCGCCGGGCTGTGGGTGGTCGGGCAGTTCCAGCGGCGGTTGCGGAACTGCCACTTGCATTCTTTTATGGCTGTGTGCAGTCCAGCAGTGATGGCGTGCAAGATGCCAGGATTCTGCCGAATCAGTCGACGCTGCCGACGACTCAGTAGGGCCAGGCTCGGGTCCAGGACCAACTGCACATTCTTGGAGTTGGTGAGAAGGTTCGATGAGGAGGCTACGTTGACAATGCCCCTGGCGCAAAGATAAAGACAACTCAAATCAAGTGTCAAACTAGAGCATCAGAATTATTATACATGAGGTTTCTCTTAGCTCATTCAGTGCCATTGACGGCTATAGACGTCAAAAGTCCATTTGAACTGATATTCTGCTTTCAGGTGAAATTTTAGGACAAACAGAAAATGCAATATAATGTTTCTAGTTGAACTTAATACAAATGTCCAAATGTTCTCCGTTTCAATAATTTTGCACAACTTCATGTTTATCAATGAGCTTAATCGGCAAAACTCACAATAGGTCCTTGATCAATGAAAAATGTCTTGGACATCCAATTTGATGCCTTTCTGTGACTCTTCTCGTCTTCCGAGATGTCGAAAATCCAGGTCCCGAAAGTTAAAAAAAACCCTGCCACAGTTTAGTGCTTCTACTAAACCGGCTCAGTAAGCAAATGTGGCTAAAACTAAACTGTAGCAGGGATTTACTTTCTGGATCTGGATTTCCCATCTCTACCAGTCTCTCAGTATCTCTGTGGAACCCTGCCAGTGACACTGTGTGACACTCTAAGCCAGGGATGGGCAAACTCGGTCCTCGGGGGCCGGAATCGTGCAGGTTTTGGATGTTTCCCCTCTCCAGCACAGCTGATACATGATAAGCTCATCAGCAAGCTCTACATAAGCCTGTTAACGGTGGAGAGTTCGTCCACACGGCCGCGCCGTTTCGGAGCTTGAAACTGATCACTTTTATAACCGGGCTCATTCCTCATTAAGCATATAATTTATACATGTATTTCAGGCAAGTTGTAAAATATCTGAAGTCCTCTTGTTTATGTTTAACAAATTTAAAATATCATAAATCATGCTGTTTCTACTAAATATTGTCTCAAATGTTCTCCTATTTCAATATTATTACAACACTTCCAACCACTTCTTTAGTCATGTATGTACAGAGAAACAACATATGCCGAGAAATGTTTCTTGAGAGGAGTAATATGGCGGCCTCGCGACCTCAAAAGTCTTGGCCTATCGGCTTTCCAGTAATATAATCCGATCAGTGGTTCCTCTTCTTTGCTGATTCTTCTTCTATGCTGTCTGTTAACTCCTTGTGGCTGCACTACAGCGCCACTCCAGACTTGGCATTTACATTACAGCCGTTAAACGTCCTCAAAGTTTTCTTTTGGACACTCGCATGTCTTGAAACGTTTCTGTCTGTACAAGATTTTTTGAGGAACGGAGCCGGTTTTGCTTCTGTGTGAACAGGGCCTTATAGTTCCCTGCTATCGTTCATTCCTTATTAGTTCATTGTTTTGTCGCTTCTGGTTTCATGTTTGTTACTGCCACAATCCGAGTCATGTCAAGTCTTCATCTTTTCAGTTTTTTTAGCCTGTTATTTTGTACTTTTAGTATTATAGTACCTCATTTGCCTTTTTGTTATTTTTAAATTAAATTGTTTTGTTTTTTTGTCGAAATCTGCATCACCTCTTGCATCCCTTATGACTACTACACTTCCCTGCACTTGGGTTCTCATTCCTTTTTTTTATTTTTTATTTTTTTTTGGGGGGTTCTCATTCCTATCACAATGCAATGCCAAAACTTGACACATTTCACACATTGATATTATGTACTCAATATGTATATCAATACTCTTAGAATGAATATATATATATATATATATTAGGGGTGTGAATTGCCTAGAAGCTTGCGATTCGATCTGTATCACGATTCATAGGTCACGATTCGATTCGATACCGATTAATCCCGATACAAATCTATAAGTCAATTATTTTATATTTTTTTACTCAAATTTAGAAAATATTAATCAATAAACTTGTACATGTACACTGTAAGATTTGTATGAAAATGTACTTCGGGCTTATAAACTGTGGTCCACCGTATTTAACAAACAAACCAATCAAATTTTAAGGCTTAATTTTCCATTTATATAACATTCTTCCATGCTTAAAGTGTGAACCCTAACTCTAATTTAGTTGAATATATCCATCAAAAATGTATCTTTAAAAATCGATTCGGCTGCATATTAGATCGATACGAGAATTGTGCGCTGTAATATCGGAATATATTGCTGAATCTATTTTTTTTACCACCCCTAGTTTATATATATATATATATGTATATACTATTTTGTTCATGTTTTCCCCTTTTCATTTTGACTCATTTTGCTTATGTCTCACATCACTTCTGTCGTGTATTTCATTTGTAGGCTCTATAAGAAAATGACCTAGTTTTATATTTCTTTATTCTTTTTCTTTTTTTTTAAGGAGAGTGTTGGTTGTTTTGAAGCCTCATGTGTTTCTGGAATGTCAGCTGTCATTTTATTGATTCTAGAACTTAATGTTTTTTTGTGCATAAAAACAGCAGGACTGCTTCCAAAATGGGTTAAATCTTTTTGTTCAAAAGCTGCCCAACCCACAATTAATGGACATTTAAACAAGCAAATAATAAAAAATCATTGAAAAGAAAACTCAAACTTAACCTCAAAGCATATTTTGTGTCAAAATATGTTTATCTGATGAGCCGAATAACAAAGTCTTCTTGTGGGATTCTTCTTCTGGTATTGATCTACCAATTTAACATCAACTTTTTTAAATGTCAGAATGTGAGACGAAAACGACATTATTATAAATGCAATAATGTCAGTAAATTCTCAGATTGAATCATAAATGAAGTCGTTTAGATATCACATGGAGGAGTTTGTAAACATGGTTTAATTTAGTAAATGGTGCCAAAACTAACACGTTATTGGAGCCTGCAATAAAACGCTGCAGCTCGGGCTCTTCCCTTGCTCAAACCACCGTCAAATTACTTTTCCTTTTTTCCCCCCGTCCACGCACAGAACTACAAAGTGGACATGCACTCACCACCAGCGGCCACTGTTGTTGACTGCCCCAGTGCCGGAGAGCGACGACACCAGCAGGATGCACGCTGCTTTAACCCCCAGCAGAAGCGCCAAACTCCTCATCGCGCTCTCGCTCACCTTGGAAAAATAAAATTTCCCCCCCCCCCAACTCCATTATATTGCACACAGCCTAATGATGCAAATTAAAACGGATCTTATCTGCACCTGCATAAACTCACCCGTCCAAAAGTTAATTGAGTGCGAGCTGTCGAGAGGAGACAGATTGCAGGGTGATGTTGAAGTGTCCACGCATGCGAGGATGCTGCACTCCTCCTCACTGTGTCCCTCTGAGTGATGCTCTGCGCGGTGCATGGAACGCGTGGGACAGTCCCGCAGACTTGATCCCCTCGGCGGTGACAGCAGATAGGCAACACATTCTTCTCTTATTGAGTGCTACGAGGGGGAATAAAAAAGGGATTTGCTGCTCACATCTCCCTCTGTGTTTTTTCTCCCTCTTCCTCGGAGCCCTTTCAATAGGATTGGAGGGAGGGATAGTTAATGCTCTTCATAGGGCGCACAATGAATAAGGAAACACAACTGTGCAGAAAAGACAGATGAGTAGGGGTGGGGGGGAGAAACGGGGTCAGGGCAATCCGTAGCGTCGCGCATATTATTTGCGGCATCTCATGGTGCATCATCCAATCCACGATGGAATATTTTCCCATGTGTTCCTCGCAGGCTGGTAGAGAAGGTAGCGTCCGGTGCTCCAGAGCTGGTGTCACGGTGCATTCAGACATTCAATGTGAGCCTTGGGAGAGGATAAAAAAAAAAAAAAGGAAGCCCTTTTTAACCCAAGTGCGGTTGGATTCGCCAACTCCCTTACCGCATCTCCTCCTCTCTGACATTTGTACATGCACGCGCACTCTCCCTCTCTTTCGTTTTGGGCCGGCTTTAATCGAATTAATGCACCCACACCTTCGTGTGATGAGGTTGTAAATGAGTTTACGCGCACGGTGTGACAAAAGGGGGCCGTGTACGTGCAACCTGCTCGAGTGTTTAACTTTTTTTTCTTTTTTTTCTAATGCATGTTTGATGTGAATAAGTCATTCCAACATCTGGCTTGCAGACCTCCCTCGACGCACGTGCAAAGCCCGTTTCTTCACTCATCTCAATGTCCATGTCCCCAAATTCGGTGCGTGCGCGCGTATTTGCGCACGCGCGTGTGACACTTATCTGCCAATTTACATACTTCCATATTAGTGCTGCAAAGAAGTAGAATAATCTCTGTGATGACAGTCAAAAGGAAGTGGGCTTTTGTAAAGAGGCTTTGACGACAGCCAGCCTACATTTATAGTGCGATCCCATATATGAAGGTGCCCAAATGGGGCTTCCTGGAGCAGTCATGCGACACCGAGCAGATTAGCTCCAATCCGGATAAAGGGGGAGCCTTTTATATACAAATCAACTTCAAATCACTTTTTAAGCCACTTAGATATACACGCCAAAGCAGAATGCTAATGCACTTTTCATTGCTGCAGCTTAGGGAATGGAAGGAGATTAGTTGAATTTGGTGTCACTATGCGAGTCGTGTTCGGGGGGGGGGGGGGGGGGGGGGGTTAACTTAATGTTGTGCATTCCCAGTGTCTATTCTGTATTTGGTTTTTTTTCCAAATTCACATCAAACTTTTACCTTTAAATGGTTCACACTTTTACCATCAGTCTCAGGTCAAACTGGCTCGTTGCATAGACAGGTGTTTGTTTTGAAAGAAATCCATGCATCCAGTGATGCATCACAGTCACATGTGAATGAATCGCTAATGCCACGGAACTACATTATTCCCCTAATGTATGCATTTTGTGAAATAAAGACTTAGGGATGACAAAGTGAAGTTGTCGCTCTGATGGAGGTGGTTGGGGGTGCGGGGTGCGTAGGGGTGCATTGTCTGTGAGGAGCCGCCTGCCTGCTGCTGCCTCCCTCGTACAGTGGCAACTTCGCCCACCACCCCTCCCCTGTTCTTCATTCCACATCCATCAATGACTCTTCTTCACTCTTTCATGGACAAAGTATGTCCACATCCATTATTGCAGGGAGTTTGATTGTTATAGATTTTGAATGACTTGATACTTGGGGAGCGGAGCTTGTGCGTAAAAATGGAGAGAAACTTTTACGCGCGGACGTAAGAAGTCATACCAAAAAAATTGTTTTGTTATGGTTGTAAACATATGTTTAATGGTTGTATTTTTTTCCCCACACTTGTGTAAAAAATCCTCTTGACAAACTGAAAACCTAGTTAATGCAACTCAAGTAAACAGAAATGAACGAAGTATGGGAGGGAAACGTGACGTCAAAATTGCAACAATTAAAAAGAAAAGTCATTTCAGCACGGCACCTAAAGGTCGGGATACAGACATGAAGATTAATTTACTGTGTAAGCCAAATACTAAAACGAAAATATTTTTTTTTATCTTTCACAGGGAATTTCAATTGAAGCTAATTGGAAGATAATATACATTTTAATCTTATTGTGAGGATAAGTGTTTCAGATAATGGATGGATGCTCCCCCTCTTCGTGCACAAAAATGTAGCTGGAACTGATCGAAGCTATGGATGCGTCCGTCACTTATATATTTACCGGGATATATATATATATATATATATATATATATATATATATATATATATATATATATATATATATATATATATATATAATAATTATTATTATTATTTGATGTTATTCAGATAAGTGCTAGTGTTTCCCATCCTGTTTGTTGACCTGGAATCAGGAATTCCTGTTATAACAGTTATGAAACACAAATATGTGGTTACTCACTTGAATCTGCACTACTAGTATATTGTTTCATATCCCCAAAAGGTTATTTTACAGAGCATGTAATGACATAATAATCTGACAGTCCAACTTCAATAGTGGGCAATATTTTGCAAACAGCCGCCTGTGGGGCCTCCTCTTTACCCCCCCACGCCCCCCACCCACTCCTCCTGCTCGTCCTGCTCCAGTCTGCTTCAGCTCTTCTACTCTATCTTCACTCTCCTGTCGTTTGGCGGCGCCGCATTGATAATAAATCCTCATCTCTTAAAACGATCAATTGTCTTTATAAACACGGGATAACTTCACCAGTGATTTAATGTCACGGCGCGACAAAAAATGGAACTACCAAACAAACTCCGCTTGGACCGGTGCCCGATTTTGGCGGCAGCATTGTTATTACTACCTGCGTTGACGTAAGTGCACTTGAGAGCTATGCAAATTATGTTTCGACTGTCGGCTTTAAGACACATTTATGTTTGGGAATTTGAGAGTGTTTCAAGTTTTTAAAAACGTCTTTAAGTTTCTGTTTTGATCAAAAACGTCACAGAAATTTGTGACACACACACAAACACATACAACGAGTTATTTATGCAAAAAAACTTGAATTAAATTTAGGCTATACTCAAAATCAATCAATCAATCAATCAATCAATCTATCTATCTATCTATCTATCTATCTATCTATCTATCTATCTATCTATCTATCTATCTATCTATCTATCTATCTATCTATCTATCTATCTATCTATCTATCTATCTATCTATCTATCTATCTATCTATCTATCTATCTATCTATCTATCTATCTATCTATCTATCTATCTATCTATCTATTTATCTATCTATCTATCTATCCGAAACATTTCCGAATGCACTTTCACTCACCATTATTTTCACATTCGGCTATACAAGCTTACTCGACGTGCGTGTGTGTCCCGCAGGGTCCTGTGTAATGACATCCTCAGCCTGAAGGTGGCAGGAGACCCGGTGCTAACCCCCAACTCGGTGTGCCTGCGCCTGGCCGGCCTCAGTAAGCGTCAGATGAGGATGTGCGTGCGTCGACCCGACGTGACGGCCTCCGCTCTGCAGGGCATCCAGGTAGCCATTCACGAGTGTCAGCACCAGCTGCGGGACCAACGATGGAACTGCTCCTCGCTGGAGAGCTTCGGCAAACTGTTGCACCACAGCAACATTCTCAACAGAGGTGAGAGACGTACGCAACAAGTGACAATTTGTAATGGATTTACAGTGAACCCACGTTTACTGCCTGAGATACATTCAACAGTATAGGTCTACTTGCAAAATGTGAAAATGCACTTGTTAAAAAAAAATCATTTTGTGTAACAGTTTTACAGAACAACAACAACTCCTGTTTTTCTATTTATTTATTTTGGGAGGGGAAGGGGGGGGGGCTTTGTTTTGAGGTTTTTTTTCAGTTTTTCTGAATATTTTTTTTCTGTTTTACTTAATTTTTTTTTCTGTCAAAAATAAAATCCGAAAAACAGGCTGAAACAAATTATTCAGAAAAACAGGAGGAAAAATTACTCAGAAAAACAGAGGGGGAAAATATTTAAAAAAAACAGGAAAAAAAATCTTCAAAAAAACAGGGAAAAAATATTTTAAAAAACAGAGCCGGTGTTCTGTTTTTCAGAGTAATTATTATTAAAAAAAAATTTACCTCTGAAATCCAAGTGACTTGTTGCAGACTCGCTAATAGCGGAAGCGGACACTTTCCCACATACCTCCATATGCAATACGATGGTCATGTTTACTTACTGGCTCTCAATAAAGGAATGAATGTGTATACTGTATTGTGGTTTGTTCTCTAATCTCTCAGGGAAAACTCTCTCTCTTTTTATATTCAGAAAAACAGAAAAAAAATTATTTTATAAAACAGGGAAAAATTACTCAGAAAAAAATATTCAGAAAAAACTGAGGAAAATATATATTTAAAAACAGGGAAAAAAATAGGGATTTTTTAAAAAATAAAACAGAAAAAAATACTCAAAATACAAAACAAAAACAAAAACAACCCCCCCCCCCCAAAAAAAATCAGTCAGAAAAACAGGACTTTTTTTTTCAAGTGAATGCAATACGCTTCCGTAATTTGTCCTACAGTATTTATCACAAATAATGTCATAAATATCTTTGTTTGACAGGCTGAGCAATTAAATTATCTTACATTAAATGGCAGTTGGTACATAATTGACTGTGTATTCAAACAAACTATCAATGTATTTGAAAACATAAGCCAAAAATTGCAGGTATAAAATGTATACAAAATACTGTACATATCACAGTGGCTTTGTGTTAAATACCTGTATGTTCCTTTAAGAGGTGATGCATGGTGAGGAAAGGATGCTTTTCACGTTGGTGACACAGCAGAAGTTGTCTGAGTGTGAGCTGTGGCTGACAGCAGCTTCTGCAAGAGAGAGCTCACTCAAAGTAAATGTAAATGTAATGTAAAAAGTGTAAAGTTTAGATTGGGAGCAAATATAATATTTTTTAGAGTAAAATGTACTCTATATCAAATTTACTGTAATGTTTACATCTTACCATTTTTTTTTTTTTTTTTTTTTACTTATTTCAGCGTCTGTAAAAAAATAAATTCTGTACCAGATAGAATAAAGAAAAAATGCACATCCACTACAGTAGGTGGCAGTGGTGTCCTCATTGTCATAATGTACAGGAGTATTAGCTCCTCTGCAGAGGCGTACAACAATTATATAGACAAATGATAGGTGTGTGTGTGGGGGGGGGGGGGGGTAATAGTTTGTTCTTCCTCGGAAGGCATAACAAAACAATCATTGAGAAACACTGCTTTAATTCATTCTGTGACCACACTTGTAACTCAAAACACTCGTATCACAAATCATCCTTCCCTATTGAAATGAATGTAAATTATGTTAATCCGTTCCAGACCCCCTCTCCCCTAAAAAACTACTTACTTTATTTAAAAAAAAAAAATAATAACACACAGAATGCAAAGATTAATTAAACAGTTTGTGCATCATGATTATAATTTGTTGGGCTCTTTTTGATGCTCACAACTTGGTCACCATTAAGCTGCTGTAATATTAGTTGTTTTTTGCACAGGATAGATACCGTAAAATATTTGTGTGAGTAATGTTATATTGACTGGCTACATGTGTTCCTGCTTAAAATGTTATAACACATCCAGATGCCGTGGCGTTTCCCATTATGTGTTAGCATTAAGCTAGCAGACTTCAAGGCAAAGTTATGTAGTGTAATTACGTGTAATTCTCTAAGTTGTAACTTGCATTATGTTCACTGCCACATCTTACATTGTGTACGATGTGTGTTTCCACAAGGTTTTCGTGAGAGTGCCTTCTCACTAGCCTTGTTAGCAGCAGGCGTGGCACACTCGGTGGCCTCAGCCTGCAGCATGGGCAGGCTGGGGGGATGTGGCTGTGAGGGCAAGCGTCGCCAGAACGATGACAAGCTCCGGTTGAAGCTCACGCAGCTGCAGTTGCAGACGCTGCAGAAAGGCGGCTTGCCCGCCGACCTACTCCCCGCCCACCACTCTGCGCCGTTCAAGCCTTTTCCGGATGAGCTCACCTCCATGCAGGAGACTTGGGAGTGGAGGGGCTGCAACCGTGACTTGCGTTTTGGGGAGCGTTTCTCCAGGGAGTGGCTGGACTCCCGGGGATCGCCGAGAGACATCCACGCTCGTATGAGGATACATAACAACCGAGTGGGACGACAGGTGAGCGCACACTGTTCTTCGTGTAAGTTTAGTGCTCATCATGAAATCAAAGTAGGGCGTCATGCATAGCATAGATACATAGCAGATTAGCTATGTAACATCACAAATTTTTGTTTTACTCTGCTGTCTGTAAGGCAAGCGAGAATCGATTCTCAATTGCCTTACCTGGATGAATAAACGACAATAATATAAAACAAACTCCCTGCGAGTGACTGAGTTTGGACCAGGGCTTAATTTTGCTTTGGTGAGCCACTGGCAGAGGTGGAGGACTCAAGTCACATGACTTGACTTGAATCAGACTCGAGTTGTCGATTTTAGGACTTGGCTAAAACTTCTGAAAGACTTGAACGACATGACTTGAAAAGTCATACTATTCACGTGTGAAAATCTGAAGTTTCAATATAGTGGGCCTTTTGTTTATGAAAGTTAAGTTTTTTGTGTCGTGCACCTCACACCTAGCAAAACTAGCCGCTAGTGTGCTACGAAACGAGTGTTGAAGCCACCTCATTAAGCGAGTATTACAAAGATGATTACATTTGGATGCAAGTTTTATTTTTATAAAATTGAGACAGACAACGGCATTAATCTGAATTTGCAACACAAAAGATAAAAACATGTACGCGTACAACATCTACCTTCATCTGTCATGAATGAAACCCACAGATGTATGTAAGCTATTAGCTAAGTTAGCTTGACAGTTTAGCTCACTGCATAGCGAGTCAAAAATTAACTGAACTCTATGTCAGTGATGCATTTATTTGAGAAGACAATAATATGGAGACTGGAAAACATTGTGGAAACAAAAGAAATAATATTCCTGATGTAATAAATATTTTATACTTTATTAATATTTTTTTTTATCTTATATGCTAGTCCTCCTGGCTGAAGTAGGTCATAGCATACCATAATTCATTTCCAGTTTCTTGTTCTGTTTAATGAGCAGATTTTCTCTTCCAGAGTCCAGACATTTCTTAATTTGCCTGCTATGTTTGCTGTTTGAATGTTCTCCGAATCTCCACGTGCTGTTTCAGCCAGACGTTTATGAAAAGTGGACTTTATCGCCCAAAACAGTTAGCCTACCGGTAATTCCTGTTAAATGCCTGTAGCTACAATATGTCAATCTTAGGTTAGCTTAGCAATTAGCATGGCTTCTTTCTTCGTCAGAACGATACTTGTCAGAAAATACAGCATATTTCCCATCATTGTTTGAGACAATGATTTGGGTGTGACTCTACAATGTGTTCAGCCGCAGCATTAGCCAGCCGAAGCTAATTGCAAAGCTAGCTGGTATAGCGTACGTAGCACCAAGCTGTGCCTCAACTGGTGGGTGACGTGAACGGCACAGCAAAGCATTTTGCAAACATCTCAGTAGTTGATTTACAGTTTTTGCTATTCAATATGTTTAATGAGGCACAAAATGCAAAATTTTTGCCTCGCAAATGATTACTGGTATTTCGAGCCTTGTCATGCCATAATCCACGCATGTCTGATCTGCTCGTATTATTCATCTTTCCACACACAGATCGTAGCAGACAACATGAAGAGGAGGTGCAAGTGTCACGGCACGTCAGGTAGCTGCCAGTTCAAGACCTGTTGGCACGTTTCACCAGAGTTCCGGCTCGTGGGTTCAATACTCAAGGAAAAATTACTTTCGGCCGTCTTGGTCAACTCCCAGAACAAGAACAATGGAGTTTTCAATCCCCGACTTGGAAACGCTGGCCGCAGGAGGTCGGGGAGCCTGAACAGAAGTCGTCGTGGCAGCTTGTCCCGCGAGTTGGTGTACTTCGAGAAGTCCCCCGACTTTTTGTGAGCGTGACGCGGCCGTAGACTCTTTGGGCACGCACGGCCGCATCTGTAACAAAACGAGCCACGGCACGGGACAGTTGCGGCTCACTGTGCTGCGGCCGAGGACACAACATACTGAAACAGACCCACAGCCAGCGCTGCAACTGCAGGTTTCCACTGGTGCTGCTACGTTCTGTGTGAGGAGTGTCGTGTCACAGAATGGGTCAGCGTGTGCAAGTAGATCTGCATCTTCATTTTTATCCTCTGCTGTTTTTTCTTGTGATTGGTTTTTGCTCGTGTACAACTGTACTGGACAAATTTGGGAGATCCTCATCATGTGGTGTGTGTTGTCACAAGGCCAAGTCCGAGACTGAAGAGGCAACTTGTGTCATGGTGTGCTTGGATGCTTTCCTTTTAGTCCTGCTGCCTCATCTCATCGATGTATTTTAGTTCTAAATGTATATTTGTAAATCTATTTTTATTAATATTATTACTGTGTTGTCATTGGCCGAGGGCTCATGACCAGAACTGCTTGGTTGTAATTAGTCTCTTCTAATGCTCTTTAATTTCCAGTTGGACCTGTGGCTTTGGACACACAACAAAACTTTTTTTTTTCAGTTTAATTTACCCCCCCCCCCCCCCCCCCCCCCAATACAAGTTAGCTTATTCCGTCATAGAGCAATTGCTACATGTTGCCAGTGCCAACATTGCTGATGTCAATTGTGTGACTGTTTGCTTAGAGATCCTGACTTGAGCTTTTCCCACTCTGCACTTGTGAGATGATCCACTTTAGTACCACTTTTTATTTATTGCCACTTTATACTGTGAGAGGGGCTTTTAATGCCTGCAGTATATTGTTGACTTAACTTTTACTATTACTGGAGAGAAGCACCAGGAAAGCACAGAACAGACTTTACTGCATCAGTGGAGGATAATCTATTTAGACTAGAGTTCATAAATTCTTTACAACATGTCGCTGAGACGCTGTAAGATACTTGCCAATGTGGCAAGTAGCAATATCCACCTGTCCATTTTCTTTTTATCCCAATTAGGATCACAGGTGAGCTGGAGCCTATCCCAGCTGATTTTAGGTGAAAAACAGGAAACATTTCTTGACAATAATATGTTATATGTGACCTCATTAGTCTAAACATGACATTCTGATTAATATTACATTTGTGGAATATGAGTTATGCAGAACCAGCTTCAGAAAACAGGTGAGCTGTGATTGGTCATTGCCTGAGCCCTGAGCAACTGTGATGTCATCTTCAGTTGACTGTAAGTGGCAAAATGGCCGAACCCTGAGATGGATAAAAACTGTTGGATTTTGCTACTTAACTCATGTTTCACTAACGCAATATTAACCAAAATACCGTACTTAGACTAGTGGTGCTGCATAGAACATATTATTGTCATGAGTTTTGTTTTGTTTTTGGGGGGGGGGGGGGGGCTTCCCCTTTAAGAACTTACTTTACTCCATATTTTTTATCTTACTGTACTCTTGCTGCTTCCAGTCAAATAGTCTTGATTGCCGCTCTTTGCGACAACTTCTGGCAAGTATTACCATACACAACATTTACAGTACATACACATAGACCACACCTTGAGTACGTCGACGTCACAGCCGTATTGGATGTGGCAAAGTGAAGCGATTTGCACTTGCTCCTTGCAGACGTATCATCAAGCAAAAAGTCATTTGACTCATACCGAACCATTGCTTTGGATCGTATTATGTCATTGTGAATACAATTTGCTGATTTGATGGCTAATACAATGGCCACATCCAATATGGCGGACGATCTTACGAATCAGGCCAGCTGGCTCGAGGCTGTGTCTGTAGCATAAATAAAGATGAAAAAAAAGTTTGTAACTCCTATTGTTTATTTTATGAAGTGGGTTCAAATGCCTCTTTAGTTGCCGATAACAATGTAATACTCACTTGTGGTACTGTGATTGTGCCAGGGACAGTAAACACCTAAATCTATGTTGGCATCTTAAACTCAACCTCTGTAAATATTACAACGATCACAGCAATATTTCTGATTGGCGCTCACTACAGAAGCTTATGTCATCTAATGAGGAAAACGCTTTGTCTCTAAAATGGAAAATATTGAGGCGATCATTCTGATATTTTCAGATGTTGATGTAAGCATAAGTAGAGATGTCCACACGATTGACTGCATTTTTGTGACATGAAGCGACATAAGCTTTTTTATGCTTATGCTACCTGAAAATCCCGTGAGCAACATGCACCCATCTATAATACACTCCCACCCCTCAAAATCACCCTTAAAAAGCTTTTATTTCTTCTTCTCTGTATTCTACTTGTGTGTAATACAGTCCGACTTGCTGGTATCTCTTAGTATCAGAGTGAATAATATGAATGAATAAAGATTCAAAACATACCAATAAAATGTAAATGCTTTTAAGTCCTGGTTAAAAACGATGCTCTTTTCCTAAACCTATGAACAGAGAATAGCTGAATAGAGACTGGATTTCACTTTCCTTTCTTTTCTTTGATCCTTCCTCGGGTCTCCTGACAACCTCACGACTCTAGCTGGATTCTGAAGTATTCGGTTTAGGTGAACGGTATGGAATTTTTAATAGGTTTTAGGGGAACTAATAAGTACACACTCACACGCACGCACACATGCACACACACATACACACGCACATACAAAATAAAAAATACAATAAAAAATACAATAAAAAATACAATAAAAAATACAATAAAAAATACAATAAAAAATACAATAAAAAATACAATAAAAAATACAATAAAAAATACAATAAAAAATACAATAAAAAATGAAATAAAATAAAATAAAAAATAAAAAAGAGAGAGCAATGATGATGAAATGTCAAATCTGTAAAATTACCAAATGAACAATGCTGAGCTCTCTCAAAAAAAAAGGGACTGGAACCCCAAACTTGTGTGAGACACACCAACCACAACACACAACAACCCAACAGGCATCCTTGTGCACAGATGAGCTTTGACCCTGTACTCTTGATGACCTGCTTTTCTCTGTCATGCACTTTCAGCAAAATGCTAATGTCAGCACCTGGCCGGGATCATTTGTAATATCTCCGATGTCTGCACGGAAAACCTCTTCTGCCGCTGGATTTAATGCCAATTATGTAGTTTTAGTTCAGACTTGGGTAAATAGCATTTGACTACTGAGGAATGGCAGTGCCGGTGGCTGAATTGACTGTTTTTAGTGAGGAGGAAGAGCAAAACGATAAGGGTCTGAATTTCTGGTTTGCATTTGTTCATCCTTTCACCCCGGAGCTGCTGAAACGCGGAATTTCCTGTCACCGTTTCTCCCATGTGTCAGACAGAGGTTGGTGGACGGACTGGAATTGTTTTCTCTCCCACATGCAAAAAAAAACAACCCTCATTGACAGCGGCCGAATAATGACAACCAGACTGGTTTGAAATTAAAGAGAGGCAACCAGAGAGGAAGTCCAGAGATATAAAAGTGACCCGCAGTGATTGACATCATGATTTTATGTATAAAGTGAGGCGATTTAGTGCGTTTAGCTGGATACGAAGATAGAGATACAGTAGATCCACGCTGTAGCACAGGAGTAAAGGACAAACGGGGGCTATAGAGAAGGGATGAATACGTGCGCGCTTTATAAATACAAGCCTCACAACATCTGCTTCTCAACTCCCCTTTCATTTTTGATGTGGGACGAAACTGGGAAGGAGAGCGGCAGAGAAAACACAAGGAAGCAGCTACCCAGAACATCAAAGCCCCTGCCCTCAACATGCAAGCCCTCATTAGTTCAGCTAGCAGAACCGACCAGACTTGTGATTGTGTTTGCTGGGGTGCACGCTGGCAGATACTTCAGAGGAGAGCTTCCTTTAAGTCATAACCAGCCACCCCACCTCCGCCACCCGAGCCCGCTGTAACCCCCCTGTAACCCTCACCAAAACTCTCGGCTCACGCAAAACCCGCCGTGAGCCCCCACCAGCCGCTCCACCCCGTAATCTGGTGTGCAGCTGCAAACATCTGCTCCCCGCTTTATTCCTGTGCCTTCAACCACCGGATTGATAAACACATCGAGCGCTGCACAAAAACGTCACCGAGGCCGCAGCGATGGGCTCCAAGCAGGCTTGGATTTAATGTTCTTGTTTGGTATTTGTTTGAGCACATTGAAGATGAACTCTAACTGTTACTGTTTTGTTCCATATGAGTACCTACTGTAAATGGCTTCTAACATAAAATGCATGGATTGTCATGAGGAACATCTATTCACCAATTACATTGATGGTATTTTTCCTAACTTGTCATGATAAAGGTCTCCATGTTGTTTTGTTGTAGTGCTGCTTACTGAGTGTTTAAATAAATGTTTGATATAGCCAACATTATAAAAATTTTTTTACTGTGCTGTGTTTGGCTGCAACAATTTAGGTGGGAGAGACAAAGACTCATGTCACCGTTTACTAGCATCAATTTTTGAAAAAGGGCAAGAGCACTGAACACTTGTCAAGGAAAAGACAGCGGTTGTGGCTTTCACCAATTGGCTAGAAATGATCTCACTCCTGCCAGATACGTGGCCAATAGATGGGTTGACACGGCTCACCTGTTTTCTGGGTTTGCCCAGCAAACTGAGCCATGATTGGTCCTTACCTGTTTCCTGAGCATGGGTGATGCCATCTTCATTCGTCAAGTGGAAAAATGTGTTTTGAAGCTATTAATTGTTTATAAAAAATAATGAATTTCTCACATTAATTACAGGCAAAATATTATCTCCTTGCTGTTGAAAATGTCTCAATGAGTCAAGTATCCATTTAACTCACATAATAGCGCTTGTACAGAGAAGAAAAAGAAATACTGTACTCACGTACAGTGCAGTTAAATAATAAAGTAACTAATTCAAATTAAGAACAGTAAATATGAGGACTTCAATACACTCTCGCGGCACAAGGCCCATTCGGTGACACAATGGCAGGAGGAGTCACAAAGCTTCCTATTACGTTTGACTTATTTATTAAGACGATCTCTGTGTTAATTATTCAAGAAAGTTTGCTTTTAGATTCTTTGTTTGTGTCACAATGGTTTGGTTCCCTGATGTAAAGCACACCTACAAAAATGCTGTTCCGTGTGTGCAAAACTGAAGAGATGTGTCAAATTCAATGGGGGGGAAAACTTAGTAATGTGTTATTCCATTTAAGAAGAGACAAACTGAATCTTCGTTGTAATGCATGCACGCGCGACTACCCAAATGCCGCGAGATTACGTGGATGTGTCCTCGCGAGGTTTGCGACTAGCCTGATTCTCGCTTCCATCCAGCTGGCAGCCTCCCGTTGACGGGTAAGTGGAAATGAAATGCCAGTGGCAAAATGCGCCATCGTTTAGTCGAGTAGACCTGACAATTCTGTCCCCGATGTTCTGTTTTAATAAATATAACTGAATTGACGTTTTTTTAATCGACGACATCAGGCCGACCGGTGTGCTCCAGTCGTGACTCCCTACGGCGATTGCAGCACACACTCATTCGTGGGTACATAATATTATTTTAATTAAATCAGGAATGGTGGGCTTTTAATGTGTGCCTTTCGAACACGGCGCCTGCTTCATTGTCATCATCATCAACAACAACATCATGATCTCTCGCGAGCCAATTGATTAGGTACACGTATCTGAAGTGACTGCAGCATAATGCAGCAACCAAACACGCTGATCATAATAATGCTTAATTCACGTTTTGTTTTAAGGGGGATTTTTATTGGACTATTTCGAGACCGCATTGAGTTCTGTTTAATCCACGCATTTACTCATACCATGCCGCACGATCTAAATAGTTTTGACACTGGCATATTTATTTATCCTCTGTGTACGTGTTGTATGTTTAATTTAATATTAAACACAGTGAAATTACACTGTAAGGAAGCCCTAATATTTTGGATATAAAATAAGGGGTTACATTTTTGGAAATAGCTTTCAGGGATTTGGTGTAGTTAAACAGGAATACAGCCAAGACCAAACGCGAATAGCATATGCCTAGTTACCAGCAGGTGTGCAGCAGCACTTCAGGACAATAAACTCAAGAAAAGATTCAGGAACATAATACTTTTTTTTATTTTTTTAAATAGCGTTGCAAGCTGTGTCAAATGCTATTTTTGTCACGGAGCGGCGTGGTGTCTGTCGGCGTGTGAAGTGGAGGACCCAAAATACAGAGAGGTAGCAGAACCACAGCAGGAGTGCGAAACTGGCGTGCTTTTTTTTTTTACAGAAAACACTAACCAGGGTACTGGTTAATGCAAACTAAACAACAAACTGAAAAGATACAAAATCAAAATGACAGACAGAACTCCGGGGGTGACCGTGACAAGCGGCAATGATCCCACGCTGACTGATCACCACCCGGGAATTAAATACACTCACACTAATTGGGTAACTAGCCACACCTGGGGCCAGGCATAAGTGGCTGAGGGCCCGGATTGGTCAACCCGGAAGGGCTGGAACCCACTCAGGACCAATCGGGACCCTCAACCAAAACCAGATCTTCCCAGACATGACAATTTTTAGTATATGCCAAGGGCACAAGATAATATAACAATACTAACCGGCATAAATTATTTATCCTCTGCAAAGAGCAACTAATACTGCTGTACTGAGGAGCTGAGAAAGGAGCTGAGTCTCCAGTACATTGTATCCGTCTGGTTTATACTGCCTCCAGATGGCCAATGAGCAGCACAATATGCAAACCAGGCCCAGTGACAAATGAATAAACTATTAACATAAATTTCATACTGTATTTGTTGCAAAGGTTACTTTTGATACAATACTGGTATCAAGGCTTCAAATGTGACAAATTCAAACGTTCCATCTGCTGTGCATGTTTTTAATCCTAAAGACTATCGCTGCATTTGTGAAAGCCAGTAGCTTAAAAGTGGTTATTTGCCACCACATGAAAGTCACTGCGCATTAAAATGAGAAAAAAAAATGAAGCATTGTGACTGCTTTCTCCACCAAGCTGCTGGTGTGCAAAGCATTTTTGCAGCTCCACCGCCTTTCGAGGTGTGAAGCACTTTTACTGGCTTTCTTCTGAGGTGGCTCTGCCGTAACAGGGTAATAATGCTCAGAGCAGTTTTTTAAGAGCCGCAGTGTCCCCGCCACATGTTTGCTTGTGCGGTCTAGACATTCTAAACGTGCGGTTCACTGTTTGTTTTGCTTTTCTGTCGCGCATGCTACACGTTGTCTTTTAACAGCTCCTCGTTTCATAGTTCTGTTGCAGCTGAGGAGCGAGCCACCGGTCGTCATCATGGGCAACATCTTTGGAAACCTGTTGAAGAGCCTGATAGGGAAAAAGGAGATGAGGATTCTCATGGTGGGGCTGGACGCCGCTGGGAAAACCACCATCCTTTACAAGCTGAAGCTGGGCGAGATCGTCACCACCATTCCCACAATTGGTGTGTGAGGCGAGAAACTGTGAAAAAAACATCGAACGCCGAATTCAGCTTGTGTGATTCCTTGATCATTTCCTTTTGTTCAGGTTTCAACGTTGAGACTGTGGAGTACAAGAACATCAGCTTCACCGTGTGGGACGTGGGCGGCCAGGACAAGATTCGTCCCTTGTGGAGGCACTACTTCCAAAACACTCAGGGTAAGTGGCCATGTTGGTTCTCCGATGTTGCTGTGTGCACACTGTCATGTCTGACTCATATTTTAGATTGGGTCATTACTCTACAGCTGAACACAGCCCACAAATGTATTAGTCATACGACTGACAATTCATGAAATTCAGCAATGAAGAACATTTAGTGCTTAAAATCCCTTTGAAGTGAAAAATACATGTCTTGTGAAGATTGTGGTTATCAAATTTGAATGCTAAAAATGCTATGGTATGCGCTATATGTGAAACCACGGCCCGCTGAGAAATGGATGCTATTTCATGGATTCTACACATTCCTACATGTTCTAGCTAAAAAAATTATATCTCATAAAAGCCTCTGGTGCCTGGAATATACATGATCCCACTTGGTCAGGAAGAGATGTGGCATGTGCTAGCCGCCAGCTAGCACGCAAGCTAACAGGCTTCCTCTGGGTTGGCAGACTGGCGGGAGGCCGGTCTGTGGTGTCACTTCATCACGTGGATTTGAAATAACAACACTGAGCTGTTCTATAAGTTTAGGCCACCGGGGAAGGTGCGTTTTCGAGATAGAGACATAGCTAGCTAGCTGTAATGACAGAATTGGACCTAGGATTAATCAGTAACTGAATGAGTGGTCTTTTAGCATGTGTGCGAAGTGTGATGACATCTGACCCACAACTGACATCTTGGCTTGAAAATGGCGGCTTCCTACCTGAGCTTGTTTGTGATGGGAGACCTTGTTTTCAACTAGGCCTACTTGTAACTTGTTGTTATCAAACCATTGCTTGTTTTGATAAAAGTGGAAAACAATCCAATTATTGTGTTGAATAGGCAACTGAATCACATGATGTTTACATTGATCTGCGTGTGTCACGCGGCTGTAAACCAACTGTTCGGTTGTAATGTAGTGGGTGATTGTAACCGGCAGATCCGAATAGATCACCTCACATGTAAACAATTGAACAGAGATCTTTAAACTAAATTATTTAAATTGGAATTACAATAACAGTAAGATCATATCTGGCAGATGGTGAGGGGCTATACAATATATATACAAATACAATATATATATATATATATATATATATATATGTATGGAAAAACTCAGCCTCTGCTACCTTAACGGGGGGCACAGTATGAACCTGGAAAAAAGTTTTTGTTTTTTTCCCCCCTTTACATATAACCATTAATTTCTTATGAAACAAAGTTCCTGTTGGTTTGATAAATTCAATTCAATTCAATTTATTCCAGACTCGGGGTCCACTCTTAAAAACAAACAAAACAAAACATACAAAGGTTAAAAAACAAAAAATACAGTTACACATTAAGAAGACAGGCAAACTAGTGTTTCCATATGTTTGACTGGTAGCGAATTGCACTACATCCAATATTTGTGAGTGACACCAACATTTCATTTTGAGACTTTTTCAAAAGGTTTTAACGGTTTAAAGGTTTAAAGGTTTGATGACACCAACAAAACATCCAAATAAATCAGATGTCAACTAGCATGCATTGGACATTCCACTTTTCCCTATTGTTGCTTAATGAGACAGTGCTCCCGTCTTCTCCGCGCAGGCTTGATCTTTGTGGTGGACAGCAATGACCGCGAGCGTGTGAACGAAGCTCGAGAGGAACTCATGAGGATGTTGGCTGAGGACGAGCTGCGGGACGCTGTTCTTCTCGTCTTCGCTAACAAGCAGGTATAGACTCAGTCGGGCGTCTTCATCTGCTACGTCACCGAATGAAATGACTGACGCACCTTCTGCTGCCATTTCGTTTTTCAGGACCTGCCCAATGCCATGAATGCGGCGGAGATCACGGACAAGCTGGGCCTGCACTCCCTGCGTCACCGCAACTGGTACATTCAGGCCACCTGCGCCACCAGCGGTGACGGCCTTTACGAGGGCCTGGACTGGCTGGCCAATCAGCTGAAGAACAAAAAGTGAGAGGGAAGTGGGGAAGTGCCAGCTCCAGGTAGTACTTATTTTGGATGCATTGAGTTTCCATGGAGAGGCAGTGCTGAGAAGCCCCTTCCAGGTGACTCAACGCCCCCCCCCCCCCCAACAAACTTCTCTCTCATTCTTCTACTTGATTATTTATTTGATTTATTGACTTGCTTGGATCTGCTGTGAGAGTTTTGATCATGTGCAAACCGATGTGACCTAAATGTTTTGCTTTCTATACACTGGATACATAAATTGGGATGTACAATGTGAGTCATATACTGTATAATGTTACTGAACTGGCACGTGTATTGTCCCTCCTTTGCCTTCTTTATGATTTTGTCATGGTTTAAACTTATTTTGGCGGAGTAATGTTACCTAACTTTACTAGATGTAAATGATAGCAAATGTTATATTAGTAATGGACTACTAGCAAGTTGTTAAAACCACTGTAGTCACATGTTCATCATTATTTGGCCAAACAATGCAGTGCATCAGAATAAAAATAAATATTTTACTTTAGCTTAAAATATCTACTTGGCTTTTTTTTTTTAAAGACTACATATGCGTTTATTTACCTCATAACACACTTGATAAATTTCTAGTGATAAACTTTTTTCAGAGTTTATTTATTCTGAAGCAGATTTGAAGTGTAGTTATATAATACAATATATTACTTGTTTGCTAATGGAAGCAGTGAAAGAAGACGACCTCAAATGTATGTTAGTGCTTCCCATGCTGCATGTTAATACAGACAAATCAGGCTTGTGGGCTTATGGGAGCCATGGCTCGCTGCTGTAAATAAAGATGCGTGCTTGGTCCACTTGCCCTTGCTCGATAAGGGTTCTATTAATGCGTATGCGTCGGTGAAATGTTGCCGCTGTACTGATTGCAAGTGTCAGAATGAGGAGGTGGAGCCAGCGCCAGGCATCTCAGACGGCACGCTGCTATTGGCTGGTGTAGCCGCTGATGGACATTGATTGAATGTTTACTTTTCAACTATATTGTAAAAGCAGCTGCGTTATATCTGTCAAAGCAATTGTCATCGCTTGATCCCGAATCAGCCAAACAGCCAGTTTTTTGTGTGTTTGTCTCTTGTGGTACCATCTTGCACACAAAAAAACCCTCACTATTATAATATACATGTATGTACTGTATTTATCAATGTTCCTTTTCCAATTGATGGATAATTTGGTTTAGTTTTATTCTTAATTTGCTAACTTTTACAGCTTTACATCATTAAAAAAAACAGGCGGAGGAGCACGATGAGGCATTTTAATACGGTACAAGACCCAACTACCTTCTAATATGCAACCGCATGCTTTTGTATATGATTATGAAACGTACATCAAGGGAATTTTGATCAATTTGAACATTTTGTTGATGTCTCAGCATCATTACTGATTGAGTGTGTGTATGTGTGTGCACGTGTGAGGTGCTCTTTACTACATTATTGTTTTTTGTGCAAGCATTGTTTACATTACATGCTTAAATTGCCACTGGTTGAGTTCTACTTAACAAACAGGTTTGGCCATCTGAATATGTCTCATGTCTTTAAAAAAACAAACAAAAAACAGGCAGACTTAACCTTGATGAAATAAGAAAATATGTTTATGAATTGTGAAGAATGACAACATAGACTGAAGTGTTCAGTTACATTAATTAATTATAATACTTCTGTCCTTAAATCGCCTGGTCAATAAAGAGAATGAACATGTCTTTGTCTCACTTGTTATCACTGACTGTTGCTCATTTGGATAGTTTGGATAGATTGAGACTTCCGGGTTTTTACACATCAGCTTTGTTTCCGGTTCCGGTTTGCGACGTGTGGGCCGCGTCCCAGTACTTGCGCTCCCGCACAGCCTTTGTGCCCCTCAGTTCCACGTTCCCGGGTGCGGGTGTGTAGTATGTCTGTCTCAGTTGTCTGAAGCATTTCAGAGAGCTGAGACGCCCTGCTCGCTTCCGGCGATGGGCGATTGGGGGGTGCAGGGGTGGGGTGCGAGTGTTGGAGTGTTGGAACGCGGCCAAAAGTGGCCAGAAACGGCGCTGATGTGCAAAACCCGGAAGTCGGAAGTGCGTGGCATCTACCCCATTCAGGTTACACCCAACATCCACCCCAACACTCAAGGAAATTTACTGAGACAGTGTAACTTTTTATCCTAACAGTGTTAAAATAACACTGCTTACTGTATATTTGATCGAACACTGGAAATTTAACACTGACCGATTTGCTGTGTATCTAGCAGATAGCATGAAATGTATGGGAAAACTACAAAAATGCAAGGACTGGTGATGGACCAGAGAGTCTGGCTATTTTCTTGTTTATTCCAAAGGTGTTTGATGGAATAAGGTCATAGGGTTTTTAAGTTATTCCACCACCATGCCAAGGACCTTCCCCAAACTCTTCCCACAAAGTTATAAAAAATATCTAATCAACCACTGAACGTGTGTCATATTACTTTTGTAGAAAATGCCAAATAGCAAGTGAAAAAGACTAAAAACACTAGAGTGCAAAGTGCATTGACTTTAAACTATACAAAATATGAACTCAAAATGGGATGTGCAAAAACATAGAGGAACAGTTCTTTTGCTTTTCCTTAAAGCGGAGTTTGGCACAACATATAGCTGCACTTAATCGAGTCTCATCGAAGGTCCGTGAATGGGAGAGTTAGTACCACTGTGTCTCCAGGGGTGTGACAGCAGTATGTGAGTCAGAGCTGCTCCCGGGGCCACCAGCTCTCCGGCCCCCTGCAGGATAGCTACAATAGTCGCCCCAGGGTATATGCCATAGCTGGGATTCCCACCCGTAACCGGGACGCCTTCGCCCAGGGCACAGACACACTGGCAGCAGCTCCACAATCAATTCATCAATCTTTGAAGGGAGACATAACTGCAAAAGGCCACGGCAGTCACCCCCACAGCTCGCCTTGGAAGGGGCCACCAGGGAGACTGGCTGACACCGTGCCTCAAAGTGGAGAAAATCATAAAAGACGCAGAGACGACCAGACAACAAATAAGCATGCAGGTATTTTGTATGAGAGTAGTTGATTTTTATTGTCTTAAAAAGTGGTTACTTTTTTTGCATCTCATTAAGTCGTGTTGCTTTGCAGGCATTTTGGCTGCTAAGATTTTAATTTGGCTGTCAGGGGCTACAAGCACGTGAAGCCGGGGTTTTAACTTGATCCTGGAGATCTTGAGACTCTGTCTCCTCCTGCTGGACAGTACTGACTTTTCTCACAAAGATAATATTAACATTGTATTCTCACTTTGGACAGACATTGACAGAGGACTCTCGTGAAGCTTAACAAGCCACTGAAATATAAAAAATAAATAAAAACGGCACAACATAAGATCCTTCTTCTCTTTACAACATACTACATCCACAATAACCTCCCTGATAGTGTCACATTTTTTAATTATTTTAGTGGCGCTATAATGACACTGTGTAACTATTTTACAGTCTTTTTTTTTTTTTCAGAACACAACATACAACAATTATAGATGGCCAGTGTGGCAAACATTTGACAAGTTCAAACACAAAAGCTTACAAGCACCAACGAACAATGAAGTAGCATTTGTGTGAATGTGAGCAGAGTTTATCAATCTACTGTAAATACCTCACAATACTTCTTGGTACTCTTGCGAGCAGCACTCCTTTAACTCGCCACAATTTTTTCTAGTCATCATTCCGGGATAAGTTGTCCTTGGTTTCATTTGTGCAAATAATCAGATTCCACCATTACATGGGAGGATTTTTAGATGTTGTTTGTGTACAGTAATTTAACTTCGCACATTATTGGAAATCATTAATTTGTGCATTCACAAAGTCATCTCTTTAGATTATGACAAAGATTTACCATCTCCAAAATATTTTATACTTCTTTTGATGGTGATAATAAATATAGTTTAATGAATACCTCTCTGACGTTTTAATGATTTTTCGAGAGGCGTGGCTGAAATCGCGCCCAACTATGCATTTGTGTGGCCGGCATGAGTGGCCCCTCCCCCAAAATAGAAAATATTGAGCAATTTTGTTTGCATCAGCATGGAGCCAAATATGCCAACATTTAGGATGCTACAATTTACAAAACATCTTGGTGCTATTATTTAAATTCCCAAGCGAGAAGGAGACGATTTGGCCGCCCGGCCGCCAGCCAAGAGGAGCCCAAGAAGCCTGTTAGCATGTAAGTTAGCTGGAGGCTAGCGCCTCTCAACGCAGAAAGCTCTGTGATGACTCTGGTGGGCTGTATTCCAGTTCACCAGAGACTTTTAGCAAATATATTTTCACGCCTCAAATATGAAGGGAGTGTTAGCATAGGAAAGTTGCTAGACAAAGTTACATTTTTCAGTAGGGCGTGGTTTCCCGCAATCAGAGGCAATCAACAACTTGCCTTTTTTTACCATTTTAAAGCTTCCTCTTTTTTTATATACTTGCTCATTTTTTAATCACTCAAATTTGAGAGGGTTGATGACAACACTATTTATTTTCACTTTACAGGGAGTTTAAATTTAGCAACAATGAGGGTGAGCTAGCATGATTCACAAAATGCCAGTAAAAGTTACTCAGGTTTGCTCATCAGTGAGTTGTTTCACTCACTGTGCCACGTTGAGGAATCTTGACTACTTTGAGGCTATTTTCACAAATTAAGCCTGTTATGGGGCTGAGTAGTTGACCATGTGACAATGCAAGCATTGTGGCCGGCTGCTCCATGCGCATCAAAGAGGTGATTAAGAAGCATGCTGCAAGAGGGACAATACTGCTTTTTACAAGGGGGAACAGAGTAGTCACTCAGTGCACTGCAGCAGTGCTTGGACAAGGGCAGGCTGGCATGAGACACATCTGTGCTTTAAAGGGATGCGCAGGGTTCATAGCGCTTACGCTGACACAAACACAAAGGTTTCACTTTGCACTCGATTTGTTTTAAATATACACTGCTGATCAGAAAACGCAGTCTAAAACACTTCTTTTGTGTTTGAATTTGACATTTTGCCCATTGTACAAAGACAGTTATCATAAATTACAATTATTTTGCATTTATTAATTTTACACACGCTGAATATTCAGTCACACGGCTGTCTTTGTCCTTTGAGTCAATAAATGAAACAGCGACAAAAAAGACGGACCAACATCTGATTGGTGGGAAAAACCCAATCCCCTGGCCAATCACAACAGCCCTTCTGGGAGGGAAGTTCCTGCTCAAAATAAAATGCCACTTGTTGGCTGTTGTCATCTGCTAAATTGGCGCGTTTAGCTGGAGTTTTTACACATTCGACCGTTAACAAGGACTTCCCCTGAGGAGATAGAGGGACGGAAAGTTGGATGAAGTCTAGACTCAGCACAAGTAAACATTAGGTTTACTTAGATGTATGTGATATGGTGATACCTTAGTTAATAGGTTCAGTATCAACATGAATCAGTGGCTAGTCATTTCAGCGTGTGTGACATTGCTGTGGAGTCTACAAGCAACACTAACTCAAACGCATGATGGTAAGTGAGCTGTTTTAAACCTATATTTCTATTAAAACATTTTTGCTAGAGTTGCCTTAGCTTTTTTGTGCTCTCCTTAAGAGCTTCCTTGTGCTGTTATTACTCCGTGTTAATCAAGCGCATTAATGCGTGCTTTAAAAGTGACCTTTATAAACTGCTAGTGATGAATGGACTCTATATAAAGTCCCCTGTACGGAATTTCCGAGGGCAACGTGTCATTTTTAACCACACAACATGCATAACAGCAATGATTGAGCTTCTTTATTTTACTAATGTACAGAATGGAAAAGGTTAATCAAGTATTTCTGTATTGAGACATACTGCACTCCTTGCAGATTGTTTTAGCCACGCCTCCCAACTCCCAACATATTAGTTCGTGAGTGTATTTGCATAAATGTCAATGGTGATTTTATGACAATAAGCCAATCAATATACTGTCTTTTGAGAAGCACCTCTGCTCAAAGAAAAAAATACAGCCGATCGTAGCATGAATGTTCAAACCTATCCCTTCCACGATGACAGGAGTTGTTGCTTTTGTTGACTGATGCCATTTCTGTATGTTTGCGCAGAAATGAATATTGCTGGTCGCTAAACGATGGTTTGCATGTGTCCTCTTCCGTTCATGATATTTCCCTTCCCACTGCCAGAAGAGATGACACACACACACACATACACACACGAGCCATTGTCTTTTGCTATGATCTCAGCAACACAGCCCCTCATCTCATATACTGTATAGAACCCTGTGCGCGCACACTGAAGTACTGTCACTACACTGAGAGAGACAGAGGGAGAGAGAAAGACACTGTGCACATTTATAGCTTCATCACAATGAGAACTTTGTATGAGAGAAGCCCTTTCTCCTCGACCCCGAGTCCTCAATTCCGTCAGCCTGAGGCCTGGACTACTTTGTGTGTCCAAGTGATGGCCTGTAGACTGTTTTTACTCTTCTGCATATTGTTCAACCTGCAGCGGAAGTCACAACAAAATACTGCAGGAGCATAGCATCCAGACCGCTGCACTCATACATTCGTTCGTTCGACATATAAATGGGTCCCACACTTGTAAGTAAAGTACTGTAGATTGTTGGAAGTCAGGAGATTGTGAATCTCATCTGGTGGAATGAAAGAGGAAATCTATAGTTGCAAGTTGTCCACGTACAAGTGATATGCTATGTGATTCTGCGGCAGAACTAAATGGGAAAAAAGGAGGGGACTGAAAATTGAACCTTGTGGGACACCGAACAGTGTGTGTGCATGTTTTGTTGGAAGTGTAGTGTTTGTACTCTCAGTGGTTTTAACATTTTATACTCGTACTGCCGAGTACATACTGATTGATGGAAAATGGAAGGATCATTACGTATGGAAGCATATGTTAGTCAATAAAAACATGGCTTGAAGATCAAAGGTTTGAAGATGGAGAAAATATGGGATTTGGGGTTAACTGTGCGAGATCTCTGTGCCCTTGAGCAAGGCATAGCAAAGCACTGACTGCTCAGGTGTGCAGCACTGATTGCTGCTGTAATGCATGTGTATATCTTTCTGCTTTCTGTATGTATTTTAGTGGTGTGTCTTGGTACCCAGAATGGACTGAGCTCTACAGGCTCTCAGGAGAATCAATACAACCTGATCAAGGAGCGCTACGACAGCTGTGAAATCATCATGGGAAACCTGGAAGTCACGCAGATTGAGAGCAACTGGGACTTCTCTTTCCTTAAGGTAAGAAAACAATGCTCACCCCTATTGGCTTGCAAAGTGGAGATGCATCAGATAGAATTGGACAGTGGTCGCCACTCTTTTCCTGGTTCGCCACTGTTTGTCCTTCCGCTGACTATGCCCAAAAGACAGTAGGCCTGCTGTAAATCAAGCTGTCTTGTTTCATGAGCCTCTTCTACCTGCGTGCAGACAATCCGTGAGGTGACTGGCTACGTGCTCATCGCCATGAATCACTTTCAGGAAATTCCTCTAGAGCAACTGCGGGTCATCAGAGGAAGTAGCCTATACGAAAGGCGCTTTGCCCTCTCTGTTTTTTTCAACTACCCCAAGGAGGGATCACATGGCCTGCGGCAGCTCGGCCTTGCAAATCTGACAGGTGACAACAGGAAATGACACGTGCGTGGCGAAAAATGAAGTACTGACTCCAAATGGAACATAGTTATTTTAAAATAACATTTAATGCACTTCAATTTCATTTCATTTGATCAATAATTTTGGATGTCATATTGTCAATTAATTGATCTCCTCATATGCTCATTATGCTATACAGATTTAAAGAGGATGGACAGGTCATTTGTGAATTATTAAAAAAAAAGAAATGAATATGTATATGCAAAATATGTAAATTTATTTCACAATTAATAATACATTGTGATTTTTTTTGTTTAAGTAATTTAGTCACAATATTAAAATATTTGTGAAATTCTTTATTTTACTATTATATATCTTCTTTTATATATAGTAATGTATATACTGGTATTTAAAAACATATTTTATTTACAATAAATCAATTAACATATCAGTAATGAGATGAATGAAAACATAAATAATAAATACAAACTGAATATTTAAATGTATCTTCTTTTTTTAAAGAAAAAAATGAACTAATTTAAAGTGACAGAAACAGTCTCGATATTACAGGACACTTTAACAATAATATATAATAATTTAACAATCAGATTTCAGAACGGTGCGGGTGTATGTTGTGGTTCAAACTTTGCCCACCACTCAATACAACTTTTTGCACAGATGAAAACATGCTAAAAGTTAACCAGTCTGGTCTTTTTTTGCAGAGATTTTGGAAGGAGGAGTGCAGATTATTAATAATAAATACTTGAGTTATAGTCCATGGGTTTACTGGCGAGATATAATCAGGGACAGCAATGCTTCTATTGACATCTACTACAATGGGGAGAAAGGTTTGGACAGCTCTTTTTTACCAAATTAAATTAACTGGTTTCATTGGCATGCATTGCGTGGTAGTGATTGTCCTTGTGTCCTTTTCGTTGTCTCAGGGCCATGCCACAAATCTTGTGGGGATTATTGCTGGGGGCCAAATGAGAAGCAGTGTCAGATCTGTGAGTGCACAATTGCTCCCATTCTCTTTTTAGCCATGTTGGTGACCTTTCGTGTTTCCTTCCCTTTCCACTGCACTTTTCAGCTCATAAGGGGATGGAATTTATATGAAAAGGCCAAACACACGGTTGTTACTGACCGCGTGTCAATTCTTAGCTCCTTTGTGTTTCAGTGACCAAGACGGTGTGCGCTCCGCAGTGTAACGGTCGTTGTTTTGGGACGAGCCCCAGGGATTGCTGTCACATTGAGTGTGCAGCTGGATGCACCGGCCCTCTGGATGTGGACTGTTTTGTAAGTGTTGTAGTCACTATTGGGACTATAATGAGTTAATTAGGGTTAAATATTTCAAATGATCACATCCTAGGTTTTGCTTTGTGGCTTGACTGTTTCTGTTCTACATCTTACCCAGTTACTTAAGACATAGTAGCCGTTAAAAACAAACATGCGACATGAGTGCAAGTGTTCAGCCCAGGCGTCCAATCTAAATCCATTTACTTTAATTTGAAGGAAGCCAAAATACTATGGCACTAACGACTTCAGTGTGGAAGATTCCGGGTTGCAAAAGCCTCAGTGATCTGAGATGACACCACGAGTAAACAAAACTTTACATATCATTGATAAAGGCGGAGCGATTGAGAAAACAGGATTAGTGGGTTGAATGATTATTTTATCCTTATTTTCTGACTCCTGTGGAAATGTCAGTCGAAGACACTTTTTTCAGGTTAAAATTTTTCCAACGAAGAGACGTAACTGTGGCGCGACAAAAATAGATGTAGCTAACATGCTAGAATGTTTTTGCTACATTACTTAAAGACAGCATAACCCAAAAAATCATTCATACTGTAAATGTAAATACAGATGTATTTTTCTTTTAAAGGAAGTTGAAAAATACTTCAACATTTTGGAGTACATGTACATCTAAAACACAACAAGGTTTTGCCATTATTTCAAGTTCAATTCATCAGTAATCCATCACTTTATGTCAGCCAGAAGTAATCTTTCGCCTACTGTATACAAATAAAGTATTATGAAAAAAGGAGAAATTCGATCCTCACACATAACAGTATGTATCAATTTCAGACTGCAACAATTAAAATAATAATAATAAATTCTCATGTCAACCCTGATAATCATTAGATTGTGTGTTGGGAAAAAAGTGTCCAGTGAGCGTATATTTGTGTGTGCATAGGCATGTCGCCATTTCAACGACTCTGGAGCCTGCGTGCCTCAATGTCCACAAGCTCTCATCTATAACAAGCAGACTTTTCAGATGGAGACCAACCCCAATGCCAAATATCAATATGGATCCATTTGTGTCTCTCAGTGCCCCGGTGAGTGTGCTGTGGTATTCGTACAAATCAAATCGTTTGTCTTATTTTGTCTCACTTTTTTTTGTGTGTCAAATACTTGTTGTAGCTCATTTTGTGGTGGACGGTAGCTCCTGTGTGAGGGTCTGTCCTCCAGACAAGATGGAGGTGGAGAGAGAGGGACACAGACGCTGTGAGCCCTGCTCTGGACTCTGCCCTAAAGGTTCGACTAAATATTCAGATTTTACCTGGTGACCAAAAAACGTGGTCATCTTGTAATTGTGCTGCCCTTTATCTTGACAGTATGTGAAGGCACAGGTGCAGAACACAGGCAGACCGTGGACTCCAGTAACATTGACAGCTTCATCAACTGTACCAAAATCCAAGGAAGTCTTCATTTCTTGGTCACAGGCATTCTTGGGTATGTCCCAATGTGTTTCATGGGCGCAGTGCAAGTATATGTTTATATCAGGAATATTTTGACTCTGAGAGGGCGTAGGCGACCAGGTGTCCAGGTCTGCTGTCACAAAAGATATAGTATGTATTTCAAATGATGGTGGATCTTTTATTGTTTCTGTTTGTCTTCCTCAGAGATGACTTTAAGAAGATCCCAGCTCTGGATGCTAAAAAGCTGGAAGTGTTCCGCACCGTTAGAGAGATAACAGGTACAGTGTCTCTTAAAATGCACTGCTTTGACAAAGTGCTTTCCATCATGTCAAGAGCAACATGCTGAGTTGTGTATAAACAAAACTATATCTGACGTGGTTCAAACTTACTTATCTGTGTTTGATAACCAGATATCCTAAACATCCAGTCGTGGCCAAAAGAGCTCAGTGATTTGTCTGTTTTTTCGAGTCTCACCATCATTCAAGGGAGGTCACTTTACAAGTAAGTCCTGCTTAGATGAAATGTTTTCATGTCTCGGTGCTGTTTCTGTGGGTTTTATCATGTGTGCAACACCTGATACAGCCTAATTTGTGGTCAGGAAATCACAACTTGTGATGCATGCAATTGAGTGTATGAACAATATGAACAATATAATATACCATATTTTTTGGACGATAAGTCACATTTTTGGGGGAAATTTATTTTTCACAAGTGCAGCTTAGACAGACACACTCCAAAATCTTTTAACTTTGGAATTTAAAAAAAATCCCCAAAGCTACTTCATGTATAATGTAGCTTACATTTTTTTGTATTGAATTCTTATGAAAATCCACAAAACAGTCACACAATATTTCGTATCTTCAAAATGTTTCCATCGCAGGCATTTTTCCCTGATGGTGATGCGCATCTCCACCCTCACCTCGCTGGGTCTGCGCTCTCTCCGAGAGATCAGCGACGGCAGCGTGTACGTCAGTCAGAACGCCAAGCTGTGTTACCACCACACTGTCAACTGGGCCAAGCTGTTCAGAGGGCGTCGGGTCCGAGTCAACAGCATCAACAGCAACAGGCCACTGTCAGAATGCGGTGAGGTTGGCTGCATGCGTCTCACTATCTTCTATCTTGCTTGATTATTTTTTTTTATTTGAACCAAATGTTTGTGCATTTTTTATTCTTTGGCTTAATTGTTACAGTTGCTGAGGGCCACGTGTGTGACCCGTTGTGTTCAAGCTCCGGTTGCTGGGGCCCGGGACCCGACCAATGTCTCTCTTGTAGGAACTACAGCCGAAATGGCACATGTGTGGACAGTTGTCATTTTTATACTGGGTCAGTACTGTATACTTCCTTTAAGGTGAATATTTATGATGAACCTAAAATGCGCTATAGCCTTATAATGTGAACTTAATTTGACCTTTTTTAAACTTTCAAATGCAAATACTGTTAATGGTTCAGTAGTTTTTGCACCTGGTCTGAATTTTGCCATTCAGCTCCTAGTTAGACAAAAATCATGTTGTGCAAAAAGTATTGAAACATTGAACAGTGTGCATTCAAATGTTTAGACAATGACAGACAATTAATACAAATAAATAAATAAATAATGTTTAACCTAACCATACCTGTCTAATTTTGACATTTGTGGCCTCAGATCTTCAAGAGAATTTGCGAGGGCTGACGGAGAATGTGTTGCATGCCATTCAGAGTGTAAACATATGCATGGAAAGACCAGCTGCACAGGGCCGGTAGGTACTTCAATATCCATTTTTGCATCAAACCTTCTTCACAGTGAAACATCCGATCTGTTCCGTGGCAGCAAAACCCAAATTTTGGGAAGTAACCAAGTACAAATACTTTATTTAGTAGTTTTTTTTAAATGCATTAAAACGATTAAAATACTGGACCTGGAAGAAAAAGCAGAGTCAACGTCTCCTGGCCCATGCATCGAAGCTTGTGATTTGCTCTACGACACGCGATCACATGACGAGCAATTGGCTAAATTAGAACAACCTATAAATATGAGGGCAATGCGCTCCGCCACCACAGAGGATAATTTGAACTTGATATAAAGTCAGAGTCAATTCCCATTTTGCTCCATTAGCTAATATCTTTCAAATTGACGTAGAAGGAACATACTTTACTTCAGAGCCTGCACTTTTGTACTTTTACTTTTACCAAAGTTGTTTTTTACACAATTAATTGTACTTTTACTCAATTAGAGAATGTGAGTACTTTTCCCATCTCTGATTTTGTTCTAGGCTCTAACAAACACGCCTTCATAGAATGTGAACGCCATGTTTTAAAGTAACAATAACTGTTATAATATTTTTTTTTAAATGTTAAAGTAAAAGTCAATGGATAGTGTCATCTACTGGCGTTTCATAGGTACTGCGAAAATTAATACGTGTTATGTCAAGCGTATTTATATTAGCACAGTCTAAAAAAAATAATTTGTGTCTAATTAATTAATTAATCAATTGATAAACATTGTATGAGCAGCCACAACTTGTTCTCATATGACTGAGGAGGTTCCATTTCTGGCTCTATGGTTATCATGATACTTTTCATCTCTGCCAAAAATAACAAAAACCCGAAGGAGGCAAAAACGAATAAACAAACATAAGTTGCAAATCTAATTCTAGTGGCAGTGATTTCAAACCACTCTTCTGGAAATTTCCCCACATATTCATTCTATATAATCATTTTTTTTTTTGCACTTTTTTGTCACTTTTACACCTCTCTTTCTCTCAGGGTGCTTATGAATGTGCGGCATGCGCCAACCTTCGCGATGGTCCATACTGCATGTCGTCTTGCCCTGCTGGAGTGAACGATGGGCAGAGGGGGCTCATCTTCAAATATCCCAACAACGAAGGTCACTGTGAACCGTGTCACCATAATTGCACGCAAGGGTGAGACTGGATGCACTGATTTTTTTTTTTTTTAACCATCCATGTATGCAACATAAATTAAACGTATATCTGCATATATGTTTTAGATGCTCAGGCCCAGGACTCAGTGATTGTTTGGAGACTGTCAGACTGGCTGCGAGCAGGTGGGTTTCTCCATCGGCCGGAACATATTGTATATGGTAGTGTTAATTTTGTTAACAAAAACTAAACAAAAATATTTTCGTCAACACACATTTTTACTGGACGAAAACTAGACTAGACTAAAATCCTCATTAATAAACAATAAGTGGGACTTAATCTGTATACATTTTTGGCAACTAATGAAGACGAGACAAAAATGCACTTCACTTAATAAAAACTGTACTAAAATCTATGGACATTGTAGTTCATGAACAAAGACGAGACGAAAATTATATGTTTTTGTAAAATCCTGTCTCTCCTAATCTGTCACTGCGACACTGTTATGTGACACACACCATTTCAAATCTGCACAAACACATTGGACAGACAGGAGAAAAAAGAAGTAAATTATAGTTATAACATTAATCCAACAACTAAGGTTCCAACAATAATGTAAATCCGACCGCTAACTAATGCTGGCTAACTTACTAGCTAGTAGCATGGAGCCTTAGTAGCCACTTGTTGATATACTGTAATTGTGTGTGAAGTTGTTTTTCATCAAAAATATGAGAGAAAATTTTATGTGAAGTAGTTTTTGATGTGAAATGTCAAAAAATATACATGACTAAAATGATTGTCCTGACTAAAACTAGACTAAAACGGTGAATTTTTTTGCTGACAAAAATTTGACTAATAAAATGATGTTTCCTCGGACTAAAATAAAGACTAAAATGCTAGAATTATAGTCGACTGAAAGTTGACTAAATAAAAACAGGATGAGGTTGACTTAAAAATATCTGATAAAATGAACACTAGTATATGGAGCTGCTGTATACTTCCTTTTCATTGTACAATGACAGATAGTACTTATAAAGCGTCAATACTGCAAATGTGTCAAAAGTCATGAAGTGTTGTCATGGCAGGAAGCTCATAGGGGCTTTGTCCAATAGTTTTAATCTACTCAAATAGATAACCAAAATGTTATTGTATTGGACGTTTTTATGTCAAAATATACATAATGCGAGCGACTATGAGTTGTATTCTGCAGCTGTGTGATACCCACAAGAACATGTGTTTTATCATATCTGGTCTCCTTGTTGCTACTGCCACATGAACCGAATCCTGACATCACGATCCAACTTTACTTTGCGCTATTTCTGACCTTTTTGCCCCATGTTTCCACCCTATCATCTCAACCTCTCCTTCGCTCTGAAGTGGCCAGATCACAAGCATCGCCTTAGGTGTGCCAGCTGGCTTGATATTCTGCCTGGTGTTGTTTTTCTTGGGCGTGCTGTACCACCGAGGCCTGGCCATTCGCCGCAAGAGAGCCATGAGGAGGTACCTAGAGAGCGGAGAGGTGAGTCAGCCCCATGAGGGGCCATTAGGTGCCTTTGCGTCGATAAATATACACTCATGCGGGGATTCTTCTTGTGTCTTGGCAGAGTTTTGAGCCACTGGGTCCCGGGGAGAAGGGAACCAAGGTTCACGCCCACATCCTGAAGCCATCAGAGCTAAAAAAGCTCAAAGTCCTCGGTTCTGGTGTCTTTGGCACAGTGCACAGGGTATCAATCATCTGCTTGTCTTTTGGAGCAACAGGTGATGAATGCAGAGTGTATTATTGCAGCTGCACGTTTACTTTTTAAAGGGATTTTGGACTCCAGATGGAGAGACCGTGAAGATCCCGGTGGCCATCAAGACTATCCAGGACAGCTCGGGCCGTCAGACCTTCACCGAGATAACAGATGTGAGAATCAGATGTCAGGAATTGTTTTGGCATTGCCGGCAAAATTAAAATTCACTGTTGGCGTCAAACGCGTGGTATATCTCCGCCTACAGCACATGCTCTCCATGGGCAGCCTGGACCACCCCTACATTGTGAGACTTTTGGGCATCTGTCCGGGGTCCAGCCTGCAGCTGGTCACCCAGCTCAGTTCTTTAGGCTCCTTACTGGAGCACATCAGACAGCACAAGAACAGCATGAGCCCCCAGCGCTTGCTCAACTGGTGTGTGCAAATTGCAAAAGTAAGTTCACACGGGTCCACATACCGTAGCTAGCCTGAGTGCGCAATGATGACATGTTTTCGTGTCAGGGTATGTACTACCTGGAGGAACACTGTGTGGTGCACAGGAACCTGGCAGCACGCAACATCCTACTGAAGAACAACTACCAGGTCCAGATCTCGGACTACGCCGTAGCAGATCTCCTTTATCCCGATGACAAGAAATACATCTACACTAACGCCAAGGTTGTTGCCATTTTGATGTCTGGTAACTGCGTCACACTGTCTAATATTTATTTCCTTGTGCAGACTCCGATCAAATGGATGGCTCTTGAAAGCATTTTGTTTAGAAGATACACTCATCAAAGTGATGTGTGGAGCTATGGTAAGACCCTGTAAAGTTAATTTGCAGTAGACAGTTCGCTGGCTAGCTAGTGCTACATCCTGAAAATGCATCTTCTCATTAGATAGTTTGCTGGCAAGGCCACTTCGTTTCATTTCATTTCATTTTTATTTGAAAAGGGACACAATATAGACGAAAGAAAAACAATCTCTAATGTACGGGCGTCACAGCATTTGTAGCTAATGCTATACGCTTGTTGTCAAGTGCGCGAGCTTACACACGCATACACATACAGAGGCTGGCAGAAGAGTGAGGAGGGTGGAATATGTTTTGGGGGAAGTCTGACTTGACAGCTAGTGTGTGGACCAGAGCAGGCCAGCATGGTCGCTTTAGAGCGCCTTGTTGTCCTGTCCAGTCACCAAAGGCTTTGTTACAGTATGTGACAATAGGCATAAGAAAGATGCTATAAAGGATGGGCAACTGGCAGCCTGCAGGCACACACTGAGATAGCTCAAATTATTTTATTACAAACCCCAAAAAAACTCGCAAAAAGCTCGTTAACAATCAGTATACAGTTTCCAGTGAAAACGGAGGGAAACGTAACCAAAACTCCCGCAAAAAAAAGAGGAAAAATCCCAAATATGAGGAAAAAATACACAAATATGCAAATCAGTGGGTGATGAACTGCGAACATTCAGATTTGTGTGTACTTTTTAAGTTGTAATATTAACAATCACCACTAGATGGCAGGCAGGGCTTAGTTGTGCTTATACTTATCTTATTATACTGCTCTATACTGTATGAGTAGACCTAACATATATATATATATATATATATATATATATATATATATATATATATATATATATATATATAAAGCCATAGTACCTCAATAATATAACAATTTGGAGTTAGCTGATTTTTGTGAGAGAGAAAAAATGCACAAAATTAGTTCTCTGGACTTTATGTTGTTTTTTTGTTCAACAGTTACGTCCTTGAATGCAAATTTTTTATGCAAGACAGTTGGGGAAAAAATGGGTTATTTTGTTGTTTGCTTCAAACCCTTTATTGTTGGTTTAGAATAGTGGATGTTTTATACACTGACACTTGTAATATCAAAAATGATTTTTTTTAATCATTAAAATTTAGCCTTGTTGTCAACACTCTTGGTGTGCCAAATGTATAAGATATATCATCAGAAGACATGTTTATTTTCACATTAGAGGGAGTTAAATGTGGCTCACCACTTTCTCAAAAAATAAACAAACAAAAAACATATTTTTCTAACTCTTTCATACAGGAGTGACAGTGTGGGAGATGATGTCTTTTGGGGCCGAGCCTTACGGGTCGGCACAGGCCCAGGAGGTGCCGTGTCTGCTGGAGAAGGGCGAACGTCTGTCACAACCTCACATCTGCACCATCGACGTTTACATGGTCATGGTGAAATGTGAGTAACACAAAACTGCATACCATTATGCACACAGGAAGTGAAACTGACCTGCTTCCTGTTCAGGTTGGATGATTGATGAAAATGTACGGCCCACCTTCAAAGAGCTGGCAAGCGACTTTACACGCATGGCAAGAGACCCACCCAGATACCTCGTCATCAAGGTGAGACGATCATCCTTTGATTAAGTCGATAAAACCCCCAAATTTTGACTTTGTTTCTTCTGCAGCTGGAAGGAGAGGACAACACGTCGCGGGATGTCCATCGCAGAGATTCCGAGCGAGGGCTGCTTGACCCAGATTTGATGGACGAAGATGAGGACGCACTGGAGGAAGGTTTCACCACACCTCCTCTGCAACATTCTCCCTCATGGAGTCTCTCCCGTTCGAGGATTAATTCTTATAGGGTATTTGAAAATATTTTAATGTGGACTCTGTTATTAGCCGTTAAAGGTTAAGCACGTTCCTCATTAAATTGTAGAGTGGTGCCATTCATGCCGGACCGGTTGGATACCTGCCGATGACTCCGAGTCCCGCAGAAAGCATCCGTCAGGTTGGATGCATGCACACACTTTTTAACTAAACATCACGCACTCAGTATTTGGCGCTTAAATATGTTTTGTAAATGATATGGGCTAACGTATTCAAATAACAACACTAAATATTGGCCTTTACATGGAAAACTATAGGATTATCGGTGCAACGTGTTTATTTGCCATTTTATCTCATCTAAAAGTGAGAATTTGTATCTGTGTAGTTTGGCAGGATTCTCTCTCTCTCTCTGTGTCCCTCTCCACTTTTAATTAAACTATTTTTTATGAATGTTATGCTTACTTACTTATTTACTTCATTACTTACAGTATACTAAATGTTCAAAGCCAATCAGTTTTTTTTTGTTGATTATGGCGGCACCATATGGACAAAAGTGGTAGTGTTTTGCCCGAGGGATGATCACATCCTCCAAACTTTTCCGTTGTTTTGTAGCTTCTGCCATGACAGCTGCAATCGCATGCATACGTTAAAATCGACTTCTGTCTTTGTAACGAATGGGGAAAGGGGGAAGTGACATAGGCTGTAAAGCATTACATATTTGTAGTTTTTTTTGTATTTTTGTGTTTTTCCTGCCACTCTCTAAAGTGATACAGACCCCCTCGGGCCATGACAAAGGTGCCATTCAAGCCTAGCTTTAAATACTTTTTTAATCAGAAGAGTTATGGAAATATTTTATGAGGGTTGAAAAGTTCTTAAATGATTTCTTTACAGAGTTGCCATGTTAGAAAGAACCCATGATCTTTTGGTGCCTATCTGGATAAGAGATTCAGGTTTATCATTCAGGATTTTTTTCCCAATAATTGTGTGAAACTAGGACTTTACTGCCATCCTTATTGACTAAACTTTTTTTCTACTACACTATCCTGACAAAATGTGTGTATTTTGATTTTACCTTCAAGATTTGCATCGATCTCTCCTTTCTTTTACAGTTGCGCTTCCAAAGGTCCCGCCGGAGCTCGGTGCGAACGTTGCCAGAAAGGCCAGAGGTCAGAGGGAGCAGCAGGGAGGCAGACCCCCGTGACGAAGGCCTCAGGACCGGCGCTCCACACAGGACCGGGCTTGGCTCCGAAAGGGCTGCCCCTCATGTATCCAGCAGCAGGCACAGAAAGCTCTCCACAGCATCAAGTCCGTCTTCATACAAGGTGTGGACATCCGGCGAGAAGGAGGAAGACGAGGAGGAGGCGGACCACTATGGTTACGTCCTTCCTGGTTCACCTAGCACTCCAGAAAGAGGTAAAATACAAAATGTGAGGGATGCACATGATTTGATTCGCATAAATGAGAATAACTCGCTTTTTTCATGCCTCACAGCTTGTAAAGTCACCCCACAATTAAGCAAGGTGAAAAAATTGGCCCTGGAGTATGAGGTGATGAACCACAAACAAACAACAAAAAACTCCTCACAAGGTGATAACCCATCACTGGCTTATAAAACGCCACCTTCTCCTACTGTTGTCACTCTACTACCTGCCCATGAGGACATCTTGACACGGGTTCCAGCAACAGAAGATCAGCAGGTCAATGAGAGCCGTGAGGACGACCTGGCAGACTCCAAAGAGAAACGTCACTTTGGTATGGAGAAGCAGATTCAGGCTGTGGAGGACCGTGTACAGGCGCCTCAGGGGAAAGGCAGGTACGAATACATGGACATTAGACGCTCTGACTCCACAGAGGAAGAGACGTCACCGCCGGAGAGGCATGAAACATCTGCAACAGAACCAGATGAAACATGCGAGGAAGAGGAGGGTCAATTAGGAGATGCACAGAAGTGCCATCACACAAATAAACAACAAACACTTCAGGGGGATGTCGGTAGTTCGCGCAAGCCAGATGCGGTCCCGGATGAAGGAGAGAGCGAGTACGAGGATATGGCTACATTTGAAGAAATACCCAGCGGGTGGGAGCAGGCGGACTACCAGAACCTCCCAGTGAAGGGGGAGGCGGGCAACGGCAGGTGCACGGGGATCGGGGGATACATCAAGGTGTGCGCAGGCATGGGCGAGCCTGGCAGCAGCTCATCATTTGACAACCCCGACTACTGGCACAGCAGACTGTTCCTCAAGCCAGATGCTGTACGTACCTAATCATGAGGCCAGGGACGCGCACGCTTCAAATGCTGCAGTTACTGAAAGTGTGTTGCTCTCCAGTGTGTGCTTTGTGATGTTTTCCATTAAAGCATCAAACAGTGGAATAAAAGTCAAGTCTCATTTCACTCTGTAATGTTGCATAAAATGATGACATTGAACAGGCTGAAGAGCAAGCACGAATGATTTTGCTGATAATATTGGAATGTTTGTACCTTACCGTATGGAGATGGATATTTGCCATTATTTTGAAGTAAGTTTGTTTCATTGATCATTGTACAGTATGTCAATGACTTTTTTCCATGTTTGTTCAATAAATCCTACATATTTGCTTCCAGAAAATGATCAGTCCTTTGATTTCTTTACAAAATCCTAATTGAATGTAATTTGTTAAATAAATGAACCCATTACAGCTGAGAAAAGTGGTTAACACAACTCAAGGTGAAATTTTACATTCAGACTGAGCTTTGTACTAATATTAGAACCTTTGATACCCTTGATATACATTATGTGCATTGTTTAATGTAATATAGCAAATGTATAGTATTAGTGTACTTCAAACTAAAACACATTGATAAGAGCTACCAATATTTTAATCAAAAGTGAAGATGTCGCTGCATCTTAGTTCCTTTCTTTATTCTGTCCGCCCTTTTCCTCCATCCATTGTTTCTTCCACCCTCCACCTGAGTCCCTCCTTCCTTCTTTCTTTGATCACGTTTTCATCCTTTAATCAATACCTCCCATTCCATGCTTCTTTTCTTAACTGTCCTTCCTTCCTTCCTTCCAGTGTGTATACACATCCGTCATAAAGAAAAACAACTTGATGGCTACAACTCCGTTGAGAGGACGATGCTCACAAACGTATTATATTAACATGAGCCTCCCAGCGAGGTTGGTCGTTGAGCGTATGGAAACTAGTAAACTACACTTCAGCGGCATGACGTTTACTATCTTGACTTGAGTTGAACGCATCTTTGGCAAGGGCGGGATCTTGGTCGTAGGTTGGCAGCGTGCATGCGCGTAGCCGTGCACTGCGTGGGCCCTCCTGCTAGTGCGACTCCCAGACACTCACCGGGAGGATCGTTTGGGGAAAAAAGAAAGTTACTCTGACTTATTGGACATACTGTCAACATGTCTGGGGATGAAGAGAAACCGGAGCAGACCGTCGCCGATGACTTGGTGGTTACCAAGTATAAAATGGGAGCCGAGATCGCTAACCGTAAGTAGTTACGGAGAGTTCAACGTGACAGCAGCTCACGAATGGATTCTTCTGATGTTAGCTAGCAGAGGCATGCAGCTAGTCGCCAGCCGTGTGTGGCAGCTGTTGTGCCACGAGCCGCAACAAAGGCGGTGATCTCTTGTCCTCAAAGTTGCCCCGCCGTCAAAACCACACCGAACTGGACCAAATTCGATATATTTCGCTGGAGCTTTTCTTGTAACGTGACGAGTCGTTTGTCGCCATGCTGCTGTCTCATTAGCAACTAGCTTTGCTGCTAAATGGCTGAGTAACGCAAGCTAGGTGGTGCTAGACAAAGTATACAAATGTAAACGTGTAATCTTCAAAAGAGACATTATATAACATACTGTTTGTAGCTAACGTTGCAAGACTTGTACGTAAGCCTGTCGAGATGAGGGGAAAAGGCAACATCCATTGCAATTCTATTGTTTTTATAAATAAATATCTTGGTCAAATCAGGTTGTAAATGGCACATACTCAGAAAAAAATGATAAACCTGACACGGATACGTTTTTATTAAATGTGCGTTGCTCAGATACGAATTAATTGAAAGCGTTGGTTATTTTTGCCGTGACCGGCAACTCTCATGCTAGCGCCGTGAACGGCTGTGATTGGTCAATCTCCGGAGCAAGGAATTCTTGGCCTGCCGTAAATCGGCAATTTCACCGTGATTAGCACCCCCCCCTTTTTTTTTTTCCCCTGTAGCTTTTCACGAAAACAGCTTGTGCATTGCCAGCCCACTATACTAGATGTAATTGATTTATGGCATGATGTTTTTTTTTTTTTTGTAGTTTCTGAAACACACAATGACATTTATGAAGGGTTTTACATTACAGAGGCTCAGAGTTGTCACTAGTAGCCCTTCAGAGCAAGTGGAATTAAGTTGGTATCTCATTGAGCGGCGCAGGCAAAGACATTTTGAACATTTATATTTTGATGCGGCTTATGCCGATAAGAAAAGCGAGCATAAAAATGGTTTGTGAGGTTCTGGTCTTTGCAACGTTTTGCAGTCTTGAACAGAACCTGACGATATACCAACCCCTCACTCCATGCGCAAGCCGGTGCCGTTCAGTCACTGTAGGGACTTAAGTTAACTTGACTTTGTGATGCTAACTTCTCGGTTAAGTGCTCACGAGGTGCAATGTCCATTTCGACAAGACGGTGTACATATTGCGACTGCTCAGCGACCTTAACATATACGCTTGTAAATGTCTATAAGTATTCACGGTAAAATAGCCAATTTACGGCAGGTCAAGAATTCTTTGCTCCGGTGATTGACCAATCAGAGCTGTTCACGGCAAACTAACACTAGCAGGAGAGTTGCCGGTCATGGCAAAATAGTGTTTGTGTTCCAAACAAAACTGTAAACTATGTTTCGCCTTTAATTACTCTCACAAAAATTACGTTTTGGCTTTAATTCCACTCACACAAATTCTGAGAAATATATCCACAATTGCAGACAAATTCCTGTCTTGGTTGAATGCTGCTTTACAATTCGAACCTTCAGTCTCATAGCACAGTTGTCTGTAAAGGATAATAATTGTATTGTAATAATAATAAAAGGGTGGGAGGGCACAAGTTGTGGTACAGGAACACAGACGCCAAAGCATTGACACACCATTCAAATATCAAAATGGGCTTGGTCACATTGAACTGTTTTTAATGTCGAACTGAACAATCCATTTAATTTAATTCTATGGCTTTTGTCAATCTCGCAGAGGCCCTGAAGATGGTGGTTGAGGCAGCTATGGCTGGCGTTTCGGTGCTCAGCCTTTGTGAAAAAGGAGATGCCTTCATCATGACAGAAAGTGGGAAAATCTTCAAGAAGGAGAAAGAGATGAAGAAAGGTATGAGTTGCTTTTTGGGCGTCCGGGTATTGAGAAATTCAAACACCTCCCCCTTTCCCAGGTATCGCCTTTCCGACGTGCGTGTCGGTGAATAACTGCGTGTGCCATCACTCTCCGCTCAAGAGTGACCCCGATGTTGTTCTTAAGGACGGGGACCTCGTCAAAGTGTAAGCTGCTGGAGAGTCTAAACCAGGGGTGTGAAACTCATTTTAATTTAGGGTCCACTTTCTTCCAAATTTGATCTCAAGTGGGTCAGACCTGTATGTAAGTAACGACCTGTCAAAAATATGTCCAGTAGGGGTGGGAATCTTTGAATGTCTCTCGATTCGATTCCGATTTTTGGGCCTGCGATTCGATTCAGAATCGATTTTCGATTGGGACCGATTTTAGATTCAAAATGATATGTTTGACAATGATGTTTGCTTCAATCTATAGATGTGCAAGGAATTGTAATGATCTACTCCAGTCTGACTCGCTAATGCTAATTAGCGCGCTACTCGCGGCATTTTTATCACTCAAAACAACGGCTCCACACTGAAGAAGAATTTTTTTTTTTTATTGATTGTGACTTTTTCCTTCTACTCTCTAATGTGGCTACACCTTAACAGTGTATTAGACCGTGTGGAACCACACTGCCCCTCAGTGGCCAAACCAGCTAAAACATGGACAGCGCTCCAAATAAAGGCACACACAGACAAAGGCAAGTCAGTATAAAATAATTTAAATAAAACGATTTGGGGACATTTAAAATCGATTCTGAATCGTACTAAATGAGAACCCCTAATGTTTTTTTGTGTGTGCAAATAATTACACAAGGATTGCCATTTATTATTATCTTATTGCAGAGTAATCCGAGCTTCTTAACATTAACGAGCACACAATTTTTGCACCAAATCCGAAGAGCGAGCCAAATTTCGGAATATCATTTAAGTGGTTGTCAGCGTGGCATCCAGTGGACAAAATTAGCAACAACAGTTAATTTTAGTGAAAAACTGGAGTGGACCCCCTGACGGGCCGGTTGGTGCCTGCGGGCCGTAGGCTTAACACCCCTGGTCTAAACTACACGCTACAGAGATGTTGGCATTCATATTAAGATATTGGCCATTTTGCATACCTGTTTAGTGATCTTGGCGTGCACGTGGATGGCTTTATCTCCAACGTGGCTCACAGCTTTGTTGTTGGTGTGACCAAGGTAAAAAAAAAAATATTTTCAATATATATATATTTGTATTAATTTACAAAATGGTGCTTTTGACAGTATTTTACTCCCATGCACTCGATCACTGTCTGCAGGAAAAGCCCCTGACAGGCCGCAAGGCTGACGTGATGATCGCAGCTCATCTGTGCGCTGAGGCTGCTCTGCGCCTTGTCAAGCCAGGAAACAAGGTGACATTCTCGCACGTCACCTCTTATATGATCGGCAGTTCCGTGGCTTCCGCTTGGTCTAATCACTCTCACGCCGCCTTCTCAGAACACGCAGGTCACAGAGGCGTGGAACAAGATCGCAAAGTCATTTAATTGTTCGCCGATTGAAGGTGAGTGTCTGGGTGTCTTTTCTGCGTTCTAAATTGTATGTGCATAATTAACTCATTCACTGCCATAAATTCATTAATACATTTTTTTAAATTAAAAAATTAGTGGCAAGAGCCATTTTTTTAAAATTGTAATTAATCGCATGACTTTATTAGTTAACTCACGATTAATCACAAATTTTATATCTGTTCTAAATGTACAATAAAAAATGTCTAGGTTTTCATACTCTTGTAAACAAAAGTGGAAAAAAATGTTAAATAGAAATGGTTAAAAATAATTTTTGCCGTCAATGGCAGTGAATGAAAAAAAAGAAAATAAATAAAATATTATTAAAAATTGGGTGCATCAGGCGATTAAAGTTTTTAATTGTAATTAATCGCATGACTTCACTAGTTAACTCCCGATTAATCACAAATTGTATATATTTTCTAAATGTACAATAAAAAATTCTAGGGTTTTCTACTCTTGTAAACAAAAGTGGAAAACAATTTAAACTAATAGAAATAGTTAAAAAATATTTTTTGAGGTTTATAGCCGTCAACAGCAGTGAATGAATAAAAAAAATATATATTAAAAATTCGGGGCATCAGGCGATTAAAGTTTTTAATTGTAATTAATCGCATGACTTCACTAGTTAACTCCCGATTAATCACAAATTGTATATATTTTCTAAATGTACAATAAAAAATTCTAGGGTTTTCTACTCTTGTAAACAAAAGTGGAAAACATTTTAAACTAATAGAAATAGTTAAAAAATATTTTTTGAGGTTTATAGCCGTCAACAGCAGTGAATGAATAAAAAAATATATATAAAAAATTCGGGGCATCAGGCGATTAAAGTTTTTAATTGTAATTAATCGCATGACTTCACTAGTTAACTCCCGATTAATCACAAATTGTATATATTTTATAAATGTACAATAAAAAATTCTAGGGTTTTCTACTCTTGGAAACAAAAGTGGAAAAAAATTTAAACTAATAGAAATAGTTAAAAAAGATTTTTTGAGGTTTATAGCCGTCAACAGCAGTGAATGAATAATTTTTTTTTTTTTAATATTCGGGGCATCAGGCGATTAAAGTTTTTAATTGTAATTAATCGCATGACTTCACTAGTTAACTCACTATTAATCACAAATTTTATATCTTCTAAATGTACAATACATTTTTTCTAGGTTTTCATAATCTTGTAAACAAAAGTGGGAAAAAAAAGTTAAATTAATAGAAATAGTTAAAAATAATTTTTGACATTTATAGCCGTCAACGGCAGTGAATGAATTAAAAAAGAAAGAAAGAAAATATTATAAAAAATTGGGGGCATCAGGCGATAAAAGTTTTTAATTGTAATTAATCGCATTACTTCACTCGTTAACTCACGATTAATCACAAATGTTATATCTGTTCTAAATGTACAATAATTGTTTTTATCGGTTTTCATACTCTTGTTAACAAAACTGGGGAAAAAATGTTAAACTAATAGAAATAGTTGAAATGAATTGTTGACGTTAATAGCCGTCATTTAATGAGTTCATAGTTGGACATGCTTGTTCACAGGCCTGCTGTCCCATCAGCTGAAACAGCACGTCATCGACGGAGAGAAAACTATCATCCAAAACCCAACGGACCAGCAAAGGTGAGCTCACCACTCGGGAAGAAGCTATGCCTTGTATGCGCCAATCATTGCACAGCTCGCCACAGTATGGTTTGGACCATGATCTACGTGGGGTTTTACTGTGGGATTGTGATAAAGTACATCTACTACATAAATAGCAGGGGTGCGAAGATACAGGTAACACTCTATACTTGGGTTTTTGGGCCATGGTTAAGCAAATTTTTGGTGGCCTTTTTCATTCTTAAAATTATCTCTTATTTTGCTCGGCAGTCATTTTGATGCCATTCCCAATTTTGCCAACAGCGGCTCTGTCGTGCTGAACTAAACTTCACTGCTTTTATTGTCCTTGAACCTCGTTCATATGCTTTCCCCCTGCTCTCCCCTAGTGAATGTCTTTGTGTGTCATCATAGGAAGGACCATGAGAAGGCCGAGTTTGAAATGCATGAAGTGTATGCAGTGGATGTGCTCATCAGCACTGGAGAGGGCAAGGTGAGACAAAAACCCAGGTCCCAATTGTGTTTGTTTTTTTACCAGCAGTTTTAAGAGAAACAATGTGTTATAAAACAAAATAAAACAATGCTTTTTGTGTTGCAGGCAAAAGATGGCGGTCTAAGGACCACTGTTTACAAACGAGACCCAAACAAGGTGTACGGGTTAAAGATGAAGACCTCTCGCACATTCTTCAGTGAGATGGAGAGACGGTTCGATAAAATGGCTTTCACTCTGAGGTAGTTTTATTTACATTTCTTGTCCAACATGGTTTACAAAGGTTCAATTTCCATAAAAATATATTAAAAATATACTGAAACCATTAACCATTTTAAAACATGTTACCTTTACGGGCTATGATTTTAAGTCAATCATTCAATCAACCAAAACTTTAAAGAATAAAAACACATAGAGACAGACGTCTCATTTTCAAGGCTTTATTCGTTAGCAACAAGTTACGTCACAAGTATTATAGTATATATACACGTACACAAAAATGAAATAAGATTGTAGACTCGACAGTGGCAAGATTACCATAAGTAGCAATATTTCAATTTTAGCATTAGGCGCCTCGTGTAAATTTTGACCACGTAACAAACATAACATCGTTCGTATATAATGTTAATGAAAATGTGAGTGACTCGCTAACTAACTTAAAGCTCACTCCAAATGCTGACAAAACGCCGCGAGGTCTCGAGTGTTGTTTAACAACCATATGTCGACTGAACCAATCAGGTCAGGCGCACAAACCGAGACCTCGTTTGTCATCGGTCAGGTGATTTTCTTTCATTTTGTACGGCCACTTTTGCTCGAGACGCTCCCAAGACTCAAATCATTTGGCTCTTGTAGTCACAACCAATGGTTGACCTCCATTTTTTTCCCCAGCATATTTCCCTGAAAATTCAATTTGTATTTAACTTTGGAAGGTGCCTTGAGATGTGAAATTGATTTGCTCCAGGACCATGCTTGTATCTCAAATCATTAAAGATTTTCTAACGCTAAATATGATCCAGGCTAACTTAAAAAAACATTTTTTATTTTGCCTAAGTCCACCCTGTCCAAGTCCTAAATGCGACTTTCCACTTTTTGCTCTTCTTTACCGCCCCAGAGCGTTTGAAGATGAGGGCAAAGCCAGGCTGGGCGTGGTGGAGTGTACCAAGCACGAGCTGCTGCAGCCGTTCAACGTTCTCCAGGAGAAGGAAGGTGAGTCGCCATCTTGTTTGCCCTCTTGTGATTATATAACCTTGCTCAGCCCTCTTTGTGTGCAGGCGAGTTTGTGGCTCAGTTCAAGTTCACTGTGATGCTCATGGCCAACGGACCACTGCGAATCACAAACAGCCTCTATGAACCCGACCTGTACAAGTCTGAGAACGAGGTGGAGGACGCGGAGTTGAAGGTAAGAAGCGTTTGATGAATGTGATACCGCATCCTCTGCCAGAGACAACCCGCGTCTGACTAATGGACCCTCGTAGAGCCGACTTGGCATTTTCACAGCCATTAAATGTTGATGTACTGTGTCCTGGTCCTTATGAGGTCATCAAAGGTGTTTTCTTTTTGTTCATTAAGACTTTGCTTCAAAGCTCAGCAAGTCGTAAGGCGCAGAAGAAAAAGAAAAAGAAGGTGAGATAAGCGGTTCGGAAGATGGATGGATGGATGGATGGATGGATGGAGTTTTGTCGTTGGTGTGCCTCTCATTTTGATCGAAAGACACTTTCTCGTCCTTCCATCAAGGCCTCAAAGACTGTGGAGAATGCGACAGGACAGTCAACGGAGACGGACGCTGCAGAATATGTATCACCATTGAATAATTTGTGATGCAACCTTGGAACAGACGTCATATTCGCTTGTCCAAGCTGTCGCAGGCCCTTAGAGGCCAGGTGACACCTCTGAAATCCAACAGATGTCACTCTGGGATGAGGCTGCTCTTAAAATTTTTTATTTTACTACACACACACACACACACACACACACACACACACACACACACACACACACACACACACACACCCAAGCAAATCGTATTGTCTTTGCGAGAGAATTTGAGTCTGCAACAGTGGACACAACTCATACAGAGCAAATTCTCACTGGAACGTTTAGCCACTTGACCTCGAGCCTCATCCCACTTTGCCGCATAAAAGGATATTGTCAAATAAAATGACTTTGACTGCGATGCCAAGGATGAAGAATGCTCAAAATTGTGTCAGTGTGATAGCCTCATTGAACTAAAGCAAGGCAAAAAAAAATGGAATTGTGCAGTCATTTTGTTGTCGGAATGTAAAATCCTGATGGAACTACTGTCACCCGAGTTATAGTTATGACACCCAACAGTAAGCATAATATTGTGCTGCGCCGTCTTTCTATACACTTCAAGGCGTCAAGGATACTTGGTGGGCAATATTGATTACAAGTATCAATTTAACAGATAAGGAAAAATATATATTTTCTCAACTCTGCATGCTCCAACCTTGTACAGGTTCTACAGTCATTTTTTTTGCCTCCAGCAGGTCTGACAGTCTGTGTTTACATAAGAAGTCCAAATATGGATGCTTTTGTAAAAACAAAGCACAGTTTCAGAAATTATTTTTGGAACAATCAATAAAAAGCCACCTGACATAATTTGTGTATGTTTTGGACTGTGGGTCATTTTTTATTTTTAATTATATATATATATTTATTTTTCTTTAATCAAGTCTGTTTAATCAATGTTATTTTTAAACGGAAGGTCTTGTACATATCTGGTGTGTGTTTTTTATTCTGGATGCAATGGCGGACAAAGTAAGTTTTAAAAGCTGATTTGAATTGCTGCTAAATTCCTAATCTAATAATGCATCGGATTTATTTAGTGCTTTTCTGGACACTCAAAAGAAGCATTACAATGGGTGCATCATTCACTCACACATTCACACTGTAGGCAGTAAGCTACTTAAGTATCCACAGCTGCCCAGAATAGGCAGGCTAACGGAAGCGTGGCCGCCAGTGTGCGCCTACGGCCCCTCCGACCACCACCAAACACTCGCAACCTTTTCAAACATCAGTCTGAGTGGCACTGGAGGCAATGTAAAGTGTCTTGCCCAAGAACAGAACGACACACGGGGAGAGCGGGGATCGAACAGTCTAAATCGCTGAATACGCACATTAAATGACACTGATGTCTAAAAATAACCTGGACAATGCGAAGGCTGAAGTCCTTAAAGTTGTAATTGAGGAATATAGCTGAGGGGGGCAGTAGTACGCCAATTAGCGTATACACTGCCGGAAACAGAACTACGACACCGGAAATAAACTGGCAGTCATTTTGCGTTGCCAGTAGCTTAACGCGCCTCGTCGAATACAGACGTATCTGCGCCGCGTTTTGACGTTATTTATACTATTTATTATAGTCTCCACGGCGAAAATGCCACAGTGTGTGGCGTACAATTGTGCCAATAAATCTGGGAAAGGCAGTGGGTGCACCTTTCATCGGTAAGAATTTAATTAAAAATGCCCCCCGCTCCCCTCCAATTAAAAATCCGCATGTCTGCGTGGTCTGTCCCGGTGTGCGTCTAAAGTTTGGAGTGTTTCTCAACAGATTCCCAAAGGATGAAAAGATGTGCAAAGAATGGGTCCAGGCTTTGAGGAGGAAGAACTTCACAGCGAAGCCCGGTGTCACATTAATCTGTAGCGACCATTTCCTGGACACCGACTTCGACCGAAGTGGCCAGACAACGCGGCTCAAGCAAGGCGTGATACCTAGCCTCTTTAGATTTCCCGCACGTTTACAAAAGGTTGGTATTCAGAGCTTATCAAAATGTCACAAATCAAAAATGGTGGCTTGTTTACTAAACTCTGCATCCAGCCAATCATATTGTACTCTGCTTTGACGTCCTCCCAAAAAAGAGAAGAGCACATGACCAGTGACATCCAGTATTGGCAGTTTTTAAAACCTTGACTTTGTAAACTGTCACACCGGTAATCGGTCCATTTAGTTATCAAGAATGGTAGCTTAGTTTTCAAAGTCAGTTTCTCTGAGAAAATATATTTGAGAAGGGTATTCAGTTTTGCCATTTTTGGTCTATTAATTTAAGAATATAAATTCTCCTGGGCCATAATTTAAATGAAAAATGTGCCATTTTAAAAACCGACTACTTTGCTGATGGAAAATCAGCAAAATATTGCGGGATTCTGCGTTTTTAGTAGATTTTTAATTTTGTTTTTTTACAGTACAGTGTGGCGTTTCTGACTCAAATTGAACACATTTCTGAACGTATTGGACAATGATGCGAGTCTTATGACGGACGGCACACTTATTGTTTCAACACTTAATTGAACTTCAAAAATTAGAAACTGACTGAATCCAAACACGAACTTCAACCATCCAGGGAGTGCTCCATCTTTTGGGGACATGTGGTACTGCACCAATTCCACTCATTTCTATCTATTTCTTTGTTTTTGACCACAACTTTTGCAGCCAGTGGCCTAGACACTCGGAGCTAACACGGACTCCCCTATTTGCAGGGCCCCTGAACATGCTGGATGTGCTTCTGTGGCTCTACGACCCTTTATTCAGCAAAAAATGGATTTCAAAATGGCTGTTTTGACCACTTCCTTCAAGTTTAGTTAGCTCTTCCCCGACTGACTGAGGGTTGAGGGTTTGTGAATGCTCCAATAAGTGTTAAAATAAATAAATAAACGGGACATCATAAAACGCTGCATCATGAAACCGCAAATTTTGTTAAAAATTCAAACCATTTTGTAAAAAAAAACGGGGGGGGGGGCTTAGAATCTATGTAGTTGCAGTCAAATGTTTACGGCTACTCTAAGCATTTAGTACTGCTAATTTGTCACTTTTTTTTATTACAGAAATTGACGGAACAGAAACCACCGGCCAACACACACTTAACTCCTGAACCAGACGTCACAGCTGCACAAATGTCACAAATTAAAGCCTCTACATTAATCATATCACTAGATCACAACTACTGCCTTGACATCAGCCCCCAAAAGGTGAAGTGGAAGCTTAACACTGCGATGGACACAATCCTAAGCCTGCAGAAAAAACTTAAGGTTACAAATCAGAAAACGCGACGTTTGAGGACGAAGGTGAAGAGCTTAACGACTCTTTTGAAAGATATGAACAGTAAGGGAATGGTGTCAGACGATTGTGCCCAGATTCTGGCTACAGCGTTTCTGGAGTCATTCGCCCTCACCTTAAGTGAGTGAACTGATGGCCATCTCGTCACAAAGACACTCCAGACTGCATTTTTTTTATTTGATTTGTGATTCCTTGTGTACTCTTAGTTTAAAAAAAAAAAAAAAACTTCTATCTTACATGTGACCCAACTCACCTTGTAAATATTTCCTGAAATAAAAGCTGTCGATACCATATAGAGTTTTTGGGAGCTGTACGAGTTCAACAAGGATAATTGATCACTCCAGGATGCAACAAAAATCTTTACGGATGCTTCAATTAATTATATACCCAGGGGGCCTCTTTTAAAAATAAGACTAAATTATCACATCAATTTACCTTTGGACCATTGTAATTTGATTTGTGAGGATTACTTTGATTTCAAAATGTGATGAAATGTCTTTTGACTACTATAACAATCTACCTGGTTTCTATGCTAGTCACTGGGAAAAGCAATACAATACGCCAGTTTTTTTCACCATGTAAAGGAAAGCTTTGCCTTACTGAAATAACAAATGGACGGATGTTCTGAATTGTCCATAGCCACATGAATATATCGGGTTGTTGTTGTTTAGGTCATCTGGATGCAATGGGAGACTAAGTCAATTTTTACATTACAATTTTGAACGCTGTTTAAACAGCTGTGCTTGTGAAAGTTAGTCATTTAAAATGCCGCTAAATTCCACATTTTGATTTGATGTCGATCTGTTTTTGATGTCTCCAATGTGGATTGTTAGCTACATGTAACATGTCTATTATTATATTTATTAAAAGTGCAAAAGAAACAACACCATCGCCAAGTTAATACGCCGTTATCAGAAACATTGAACTCAATTTCCCAGATTGCACCACGCTTCAGTGATGTTCCAGCCTCGTGTTTATGACGCTTGTTTTATGACGTCAGTGCTGAGGCGGCCTTACCCTGGTCGGTATGTACTATAGTATGTTGACGCCAGAATCCGAGGTAATCCCTTTATTAGAAATAAAATCTAACTAATTTTTGCCTTGTACCCCACTCTTTTCAGACTGACCCATTCGCTATGCGAGCAAAGGTATGCTATTTTCCCCCTCAATATGACAAAATCGCAATCTTGGTGGCGCTAACGTTTGCTAGCTAGCTACCGTAGTTTTCGAGATTAGTGTAAAGAATATACAGCAACGTATTTAATGAAGTTGAAATATATTCTTGTGAATCCTTGTTGACCGTATACGTGGCTATTTTCACATTTACAAATGTTTTCGTCTTTGGCAGTGGAGAAAGAAGCGCATGCGCAGGTGAGCAATTGAAGTCATGCTGGTTGGTTAGTCACTTCTTTTCCTTATGTTTTTACCCCTTTCCCATAATTAATCTTGATACATGATATTGCATAACAGACTGAAGCGAAAAAGGAGAAAGATGAGGCAGCGATCCAAGTGATCCGTCCCCTGGAAGCCAACTGTGCACTCATAAGTTGCCGGTCGACGGACGATGGACGCAGCAGGAGCGCCTTCATGTGGAAGTCATGACAGCAATCAACTTGTCCTTCTCAGACTTGAGTGACGCCTGCAGGTTGATGGACTTTTCTAGGCTCTTGTTTGCTCTCTCAACCTTGGTTAATCGTTCAAACTTGTTATGTTGATTAAAGGTTTGGGTGTAAAAACAATTCAATGAGTTTGTACTGTTTTGCTAATATTTCCAGTGGCACTTAAAGGGATTCTTGACTTAGGCATTTTCCGCAGTAAGTAGTTATTTTGAATTAATAGGATAACTTCATTGTTTTTCATGTACAATTAGTATCCTTAAGAGTCTTTGATGCAAGCACTGCTGTCAAACCTTTATACATTGGGATTTGTAGACGGGAATTTTGGCTTTTGGTCGGTGACAGTTGTAAATTTACTGACAATTATGTCAACATGTTCCGAGGGATATTCCTTGCCAGAATGTACGTGTGGGACTCTCAAATCTCTGAATGGCTCATAACCGGTAAAATAAGTAATGTGGAATATTGAATCATGGCAGACGCAGTCACAAAGAAATGAGTAATTGATTAAGTGGGGTTTTTTTCTTACCCAATTGAGTCTTATGGTTTGAAAATGTTCCAATTTCAAAACCAGTGGTGAGCATGTAAAACTAAAAAATTTTTTACTACGGGCATACTGATGGCTTTTTTCAGATGCTATGGGCTGAATTTAACAGTGCTGGTTAATGCACGTCAGAATGGTTATTTTCCTAATCTATGAGGATGTTTTTCTTTTGAGAGAAATAAAAGACAAATAGACTGACGTATCCAATAGAAACTCACTACCATTCCCACCGAAAACGATGTGATGGATTGCAGCTCTAGGAGAGCACTGGTCGATTTCTAATTTTAATAGAAAAAAAAAAATTCTGATGTGATCCACATCCCATGACTTGCATGGCTGTGGGAAGGTCACAACCTTTTGTTCAGAGGCCCTAGGAGGAGTTTACAAAATAATTTGCGTGTACAGTACACACAAGATTCACTTCTCAGTATTTACAAAAATGATTGATGATCCGCAATACACTATCCAGACATCAATTTTATATAGGCTGCTGCTTGACCCCATCAGGATTGCGGGCTAGCTTGTCGTCTTTCCAAGCTGACTTTGGGCAGCAGGCAGAAAACAACCCGGACCCTCGCGTCTAAACTGAGTTTGGAACTAAGAATCAAGTGTGAGGCAGACATGCTCACCACCATGCCACCCTTGCATTTATGTGATGTAAAAATATATTTAAAAAAAACTAAACAAGTGATCAAAACACCCGTGACTGCAACTTCTGGTTCTCGCGTCTGTGAGGTTATTGTTCCTCAGCTGACAGGTCACCATGTGAGTACTTGTGTTCGGCCAACTTGCACAAGAGGCCCTCACATTTGAATGACACAGCAAAAATGTTAGAACAAAGACAAAAAAAACCCACATCTGTGCGCACTGGAGTTTCCGCTCAAGGATCTTGATTGGATAAGTATCAGCTACCTTTTTTTCTCTACCTTTGGAGCGTGCGGTTTATTTTCCCTCGACTTTGCATGTTTGTTTCTCCAAAATGAATCTGCAAATTCTTATCTTTTGGTATTATATCTAGGGGTAATTCCAAATGTCACACAAAGTGAATCTATATACAAGTAAATGTGACAAAAGGGCAACTCTGTTAAAGAAAAACAGATCTTTGAATGAATACTGAAAATGAACTCATCAAAATTAGGCGTTGCTTTACTTCTTTGTAGCTGGGTCGTAATTCAAAATAATTAAACTGACATGGACAAAAAAAGGATAATAGCCTTAGTGACAGTAATCATACTAATCAGCTGATGACTAACTGTAAAGTGAAAAATAATGTTTCGTAAATTTGACTAATCACAGCTTGACAAGAGTGTTGATAACAACCCTGACAAATTCAAATGGTTAAAAAAAAATCACTTCACATATACAACAAGGCTTCAAAATTGTAATTTAAAAAAATGGGGCCATTTTCCCTGCTCCCATGAAAATGTGGGCATGTTTGCTGAATGTGCTGAAATCATGCCTCGCTCAAATGTCAATCAAATACCTCTCCTCTGACTTTCTTAAGCAATGATATATCAATTTAAAGCCTCCAGTGGCTGGAATAAAGCCCACCGGCTTGTCCAATGTGTGACAACGAGGCACTCTGAAGCAGCCGCGCCAACCGCAACTGCAACTCGTCTGAGATGTCACGTTTCGCCTTTGCACAAGATACAAGTGAGTTATCACGTTTCAGACCCCCCCCCCCCCCCCCCCCCAATTGAGTGGCCGTTTAATGCAAGCATATATGAAGCGGGCAAATACGCGAATAATGAAAGTCTATATCACGACACTGAAATTAATTTTGTCTTTTGCATGCAAATGACAAATTTACAGACTCATTTTGACCTATACTAGGCATAATAAAGCAGTGCGGGCAAAAGTTGGATTTTACTGGCATATGGGTCATTTTACCATAACAGTGCAAATGAGCTAACCACGATGTCAAACATTGTTCAGTTAACACCTCTCTGACACATTATCAAGTCATTTTCTTGGTAAGATATCAAGTCATTTTCTTGGTAAGAGAGTGTTGCTTGCGTGTGCAGTACATTAAGTTTGTTGGCCGCTCTATTATAAACCTGTTATCGTGCTCAGCAGGCTGCCGCAGTAGATGATCACTTGTGCATGCACGCAGCATGCAGCTCCCGTGCCTGTTATGTAAAGATATCGCTGGCCCGTCGTTGCATGGCGAGATGCTGAGGCGTGCGCGTGCGTGCGCGATTATTTTTGTCGCGTATATTGGTTTGATGGTCCTTCCTGCGCATGAGGCTATACGCTCGCGCATGTGAGTTAATTGCGGGATTTAGCGTCAACCCGCCGACTTTGACGCGCAAGAGGGCTGGGAGCACAGAGAGCCCGCCCTAAAAGCTCGCCGCTGCCTGCAGAAGACACGTCCACCGAACGCGAATGGGTCGTTTTTGGTGCTCTGCGGAACCGAGGCGAGAGAGAATGAAGAGCGGAATCTCATCATGATTTAATCCACGCAAGCTGCCTCGCAAGCGGCCATCTGTCCACGTTGTGAGATAACTCGGATAAGCAGAGGGTAAGAAGAAAAAAAAAATAAAAAAAAATAAAGAAGGGGCGGTGCGAGCTGAAGTCAAAAAGCGGAGAAGTAACGGGTCGTGCGTGCGATGCCATCCGCGGAAGAGGAGGCACAGGCAGGCATGAGAGGAGGCACAGCGGGGGCGGCCCGGACCTCGCCCCCGGAACAAGCTCCCGCAGGAGAGCGCGTGGTGGGAGCCCTGTGGTCCTTCGCCAAATGCCTGGGCGCGCTCGTGCCCGTCTACCTGGCTGGATATTATGGCCTCAGTATCACCGTGGTCCTGGTCGGGCTCGTCGTCTACATGGGATGGAAGCACAGTCGACAGGATAAAGCGAGGAGGCTCAACGCGGCCATGTACCTCTTGGAAAACGAGATGGAGTTCACGACAGAGAAGATCTTCCGATTCAAACGGGATCTGCCTCCCTGGGTAAGGACTATGAAGTGAACTCCCACCGCGTGGCCATTCTCCGCAGTTTCGTGTGTCAAAGTCAGCCTGAGGTGCCCACTGTGTATCGCTTATTGGGTGCTTATTATTTCCTCTTAATAAGACCTCAGAGCAAGTTTGTTTTAATTTAGCCTCCTCCCTTGACTAGCACATTTTAAGTATGCAGTGCCTGCATGGTTAATTCATCTATTCTGAACTGAATAGGATTTCACGTCAGTTTTGCAGTGGGAAAAGAGACATTTGGAGATTACACGTGAGGAAAAAAAATGCATGGAGCAGCTCATGAACTTATGAGCGGTGGACCAGGACCACCATATCTGGAAAGAGAGCGTGAGAGGATAAGCTACTGTATGTGTGTGTGTGTGTGTTAGAGAGAAAAAAAGACAATCGAATGATCTCAGACTGAGAAATAATGACAGTGTGAGCTGAGAAAGGTGCAATTGCCACTAATACACCCATGAGGGCTAATTTACTGAAATCTTTTCCAGGGCCCAAAAGGGTACACATGTTCCCAAGCTGTAAAACATCAAGTGTCACGGGTGCAAAATCCATTGTCGCCTTCAGTGTGATCTACTGCTTTCAGAGTGTGTTTTTGGCTGCAGTTCCTGCCATTTCTCTTTCTTTCTCATGCCATTATCACTTGACAAATTGCATCAGAATTAGCATTCAACATTCAGGAAAAGAGAAGTTTAATTATATTAGAGTCCAGTTGCTTCGAATTTCTAATGAAAATTAACCATCAACCTTATGAAACCTTTATTTACAGCCAGTGTTTTTAAGTAACATTTTAACATTTTCAAATAGAGATATGCTTTTTTTTCAGGACCGATACCGATTATCGGTAGTCAGGGAGGCCGATAACCGATATTTGAAGCCGATATACATTTTCAGAAAAAAAAAGTTGGTGTCAATTTTTATTAATAAAATAATAATAAAAACTCCAGCACTTAACTTAGCTTAACTCATTCACTCCCAGCCATTTTCACAGAAGCAATCCCCTTCGCTCCTGGCTGTTTTACTGGATTTTGACAGATTTTGGCCCACAGAATATTGTGCTCTATTGCTATAAAAACATGGAACCTACAAAAAGAAAGATTAGAGTCTCTTCTTTCATCAGGAAAAAAAACTATTTGTATCTGTTTCCATTTTGCAGCAATTAGCATTAGAATATAGCTTAGTTTCATCATTATTCACAAACCTGTTAAAAACACTGGCAACATGTTGCAACATGGCCCCAGTTGATCTCTTATACTCTGCTGCCACCTGCTGACCGTTTTTTTTGTAATAACTACCATTGCTCTGGGCTTCTGTTAATGTTTTTTTGTTTGCCATCAGCTATTACACCAACTAAAACTCCCAAATAGCTGCTCATTTGCGGGCTAACTGTTAGCTTGCGGGCTAACCATTCACCCACATGTTAACCCCGAGATAACTTTCAAATTGCCGCTAAAAAACGACTATATGGTTAGCCCGCGAGCTAACCTAATAGCCCACAAGCTAACGGTTAGCTCGCGGGCTTATAGCCGTTAATTGCTGCTTATTGGCTGTTAGCACTGCACGTGCAACCAATCAGATGGTGCTGTGGGCGGAGGGAGTCAACAGCCGCTGACTCAGAGCAGACGGAGGAGAAAAGCGCACGTCGGAATAAAAATAACAGTTTTTAATATATCGGCCATCAAAACAAAAAAAGAGGCCAATGCGCATTCATAATTGACATACGTCACATACCGTACCATTTTATCAATAAGCCAACTGCAATACAGTAAATAACAAATTATATTCTCATCATTAAATTCATATAAGTATTCAGGTCTACTTTTTTTTTTAATGTTGACTTATTGTTGCTTTAGCCATACGCAAAATGAGCAGCTAGTTCAAAAATGCAGGTAATTCTTTATGTCACAGTACCTTCAATTTCCAATTCCAAGGCTCATCATCAACTTTTTCCTCTTTACCCTCACTGATGTCCACAAAAAAAAGAAGAAGCATAAACAGCCAAATAAAAAGCAAAACATGCATGTGCAGTTAATCGTTTTAGATGCTAAGCCTCAAATAATATGCTCTTTGTTCCCTAAAATGTCGACTTTGGAGATTTTGCTGTATTAAAAAAAAAACTATGCTGAGGAATTCATATATATTGTTCCCAATGATTCTACTATGTAAGCTGCTCACCATTTCACGCTGCCTGTCTGACCTTTGTTCATTCTTTACAGGTCAACTTCCCAGATGTGGAAAAAGCAGAGTGGCTGAACAAGGTCAGTTTTTATTTATTTATTTATTTATTTATTTATGATGACCAGTCTAGGGCATATATAGGCCATAGTCAGCTGGGATATTCTGGACAAACAATTCCTAATGTTTCATAATTCACTTGAATATTTTTGAACATTTTGCACCTACTCAGTAAAGAATGCTTTTGTGGACTTGAGATGACCCTGCCTCCTTTTGCACCCTCTCCATCAGTGCAGTGCCGACTATTCACTTGTTTAATTAAGCTGCAGGGAAAGTGGCTGGAACGATATCTCAGCCTCCTTGCCAGTGCGCAGACCTCACATCAACAAAGGCAAAATGTGGATGTGAATACTAATACTGCGAATGTCCTTGTGGAAGGAAAAAATATGATGAACTTTAATGTCAGAGGCCTACATTGTCTTGAGAGTAATTGGTTGAATTTGTTTTTTCAATCGTGCAGATTTTTCTTCTTCGTAGCTTGCACGTTCTACAGTTCAGCAGATGAAGATGTTGTCTCGCAGTCAACACAAAATAGTCCGCTGTGCTTTGATCTGTGCTGCATGATCATACTATTAACTGGAGAGCATTTAATTTGTTAAATTACAAAACTGAATTAGTGATGATTGAGAGCAGCATTTAGGTTGTTTTCTCTGTGAATGTTTTTTTGCAGCTGCAACGGAAACAACCAGCTTGTGTTTACCACACTTTTGCCCTTTGCTGTGATGTGTGGGTGGATAGTTGCTTTACTTTCACGCACATGTAGTATGAAGAGAAAAGCCGAAAGGAAAAAAAAAGAAGAAGATTCATCTTACTTTTATTTAATCAGGAAATATTCGTTGAGACAATAATAAGTTCTATGCAGCCTTGCTAGTTTTAATACAATATTCTGGTTAATATTGCGTTAGTGGAATATGACTTAAGGATCCAGCAGTTTTGAACAATATCAAAGGGCGGCCATTTTGCCACTGAGTGGTGATTGGCCATTGCCTGAGCCCTGAACAACTGTGATGTCATCTCAAGTCAACAGCAAATGGCAAAATGGCCGCCCCCTGAGATGGATAAAAAACGACCGGATTTTGCTGCATAACTCATATTCCACAAATGCATTATTAATCAAAATATCATGTTTAATTAGACCAGTGAGGTCAGATATAACTTATTATTGTCAATAAATGTTTATGGTTGACTTCTCTTTTAAGGGGATTTTAGCTCAAAGCAATGTTGTTTTTGGGGCTTGTTTCCATGGTAACAACATTTTGGAAATGTTTTGTTTTTGAAAGAGTCTTTTAGATAGTGGTGAGGCAGCAGTGCAGTTAAAAATAATCTGTAGTACAAACAGTACATTTGGGCCTGATTAACCAATGTTTGATTATAGTTATAAAGTGTAGTGTATTATATAACTGTCCAATTAATGGCAATTTTCTCAATTGTATGTTTTCTGTGGAGTGTTCTTAGGGAGATTTTCATGTTACGTAAACCAACAAAAGACGATAACATCCAATCTGAAATTGTTCCAAGGAGAATAGTTAAAAGTCATAATTAAATGCTTTCTGAGCACACAAAAAGTACAGAAAGCAGTACATGTTTATTACGGAAGCGTATTGCATTCACTTGAAAAAAAAAACCTCTTGTTTTTCTGACTAATTTTTTGGGGGAGCTTTGTTTTATTGAGTTATTTTTTTTCTTCTGTTTTTCTGAATTTTTTTTCTGTCAAAAAAATATTCAGAAAAACAGGCTGGAAAAAATTATTCAGAAAAACAGGAGGAACATTTTTTTGGGGGGGGGCTTTGTTTTTTTTAGTATTTTTTATTTTTATTTTCTGTTTTTTTGAATATTTTTTTCTGTTTTATTAAATATTTTTTTCTATCAAAAATATTCAGAAAAACAAGCAGAAAAAATATTCAGAAAAACAGGAGGAAAAATTACTCAGAAAAACAGGGCAAAAAATTATTTTAAAAAACAGAAACAAATATTCAAGAAAACATAATATATATTTTTTTAAAAATTACTCCCAAAAACAGAACACCAGCTCTGTTTTTCGGAGTAAATGTTTATTTAATTTTTTTTTACCTCTGAACCCCAAGTGACTTGTTGCAGACTCGCTAATAGCAGAAGCGGACACTTTCCCGCCTACCTCCATATGCAATAAGATGGTCATGTTTACTTTCTGCTTCTCAATAAAGGAATGAATGTGTATACTGTATTGTGGTTTGTTCTCTAATCTCTGAGGGAAAACCTTTTTTAAAAAAATATTCAGAAAAACAGAAAAATAATTATTTTATAAAACAGGGAACAATTACTCAGAAAAACAGAAAAAAATATTCAGAAAAACAGAGGAAAATATTTTTCTTAAACAGAAAAAAACCCTAAAAAACAGGGAAACAAATATTCAATAAAACAGAAAAAAAATCAATAAACATAAAAAAATACTCAAAAATTAGTCAGAAAAACAGGACTTTTTTTCCCCCAAGTGAATGCAATACGCTTCCGTACTTTTATATTTAGCTTTAATCAATACACCTTCTTTGTTTAGATCCTGCAGCAAGCGTGGCCCTTCATAGGCCAGTTTCTGGAAAAGTTACTTCTGGAGACCATCGCCCCAACCATCCGAGCCTCCAGTATTCATCTGCAAACCCTCAGCTTCACCAAAGTCAATCTAGGGGACAAGGTATCGGATTGGCCCCCATACATCTTTAAAAATGAGCAGTTGTTGACCAGAAAAATGTTGTTTACTAGCACCCTTACTTGCCATTAGCCTGTTTGCCTTTGGTGTGTGTAATCGCAGCTGTTGTGTTCACAGGCTTTGAAAGTAGTCGGCGTGAAGGCTCACACAGAACACGATAGGAGACAAGTCATGTTGGATTTGTACCTCAGGTAATTTTGTGTATGAAACCAGTCTGTCTAGTCAGACAGTGAGATGGTCCTTCAGCTCAAGAAGTTTGTCCTTGCATGTTTATTTAAGACAAAACAGTTTCATAAGCTCACCACATCAGCTGCTTTCCTTATTTAAACATGCGTCTACCTGCAGCTATGCTGGTGACACCGAGATCAATGTAGAAATCAAAAAGTACTTCTGCAAAGCTGGCGTCAAAGGAATTCAGGTATGGACATACAGTGGTGCCTTGAGATGACCATTCCCGTACCTCAAATCATATTTCCTCATTGAAGTAAATGCCACTCCAGTCTCCCTACAAAAATTTAAAAAAATATATATATATATATAATAAACTTCTATGATATTGTACTTAACAAAAACATAGAGTCATAGTATAATTGAATAGAATGTGAAAATAATTCGTAAGAAATTAATTGCAGCTCCTTTTGGGTTGCGTGACTTGGCCACCGGGGGCAGTATAATACAAGTATGAAGCCAAACAAAGAGTTTCACTAAACGAGTACACCAGTGCGCTGAAGCAGCCCGCTAACTGTTGGGCCATGTTGTGTCACTCATATCCCAAGGCACCACTGTGCAGCATAACATTTTCCGACGTTGTAGTTCAGTGAATGATCCCAGTGCTTTCCTCCATAGCTCAATGGCAAGCTTCGTGTGATCCTTGAGCCTCTGATTGGAGACATTCCGCTAGTTGGAGCCATCACCATGTTTTTTATCCGCCGACCGGTGAGTTTCACTTCGGCTAACTTTCACTCAAGTCAGCATTATTTTACAGATTTCTCACCTTGGAACAAATAAAAGTGTGTGTTTATTTTTTGGAAACTGAAAAACTGTGTATCACTTGTCACAAGCGCAACCTTTAACCATGAAAATGAGCAAAAACACTTTAAGTCCAAAATAGGAACATGGTAAAATGTTAGGAAAGTGTTAGAGTGTTGCTGCACTGTGATTGGTCTGTCCTAGCTTTGGGTGGGTGTCATAGCGAAATGTTAACTGCTTCTCATTTGCATATGGTTTCTCAACTCTCATTGTGTGATAGAAACTGGACATCAACTGGACTGGCCTGACCAACCTATTGGATATTCCTGGATTGAAGTGAGTTGACAAGTTCACTTTTAACCCTGCACTGCACAGCAAAGTTGCAAAAATGCTGCATTGGAGAGATCCACAATCAATTGCATCAAAGTGAGAATTTTTTTTTAACTCATTCACTGCCATTGACGGCTCGAGACGTCAAAAATTAATTTGAACTATTTCTATTAGTTTAACATTTTTTTCTACTTTTGTATAGAGTCATAGTCACAGAGTATGAAAACCTATATTTTTTTATTGTACATTTAGAACAGATATAAAATGTGTGATTAATTGTTACTAGTGAAGTCATGCGATTAATTACTATCAAAAAAATGTAATCACATTTTTAATAATCTTTTACATCTAATCTACAATTTTAAATTGTAATTAATCACATGACTTCAATAGTTAACTCATGATATCTGGTCTAAATGTACAATATATTTTTTTCTAGGTTTCCATACTCTTGTTAACAAAAGTGGAAAAAAATATTAAATTCATAGAAATAGTTCGAATGAATTTTTGACGTCTATAGCCGTCAATGGCAGTGAATGAGTTAATATTTTGCCTCCTTCGTGCTACTTATTGAAGTAACCAAAATATTAAAATATTACTCATTTTGATGCAGTGCACTACATAACAGCAATAATGAACAACATTTACTAATATTATTACTATTATTAATACCGCTCATGGTGTTAGTAAAAAACAAGTATTATTTTGCAGTTGTTTGAGACATATTCAAGTGAATATGTTATTCACTGTATTTTGGCATTTAAATCATTGCAGAATTGGGTTTGATGCCTGCCTTGCATGTTGCAACTTGTTGCAATAATATTTTTGTCTTTATAACCCACCTCATTTTAAGACTTCATTCATTTGAAGGCCCATGATTCATTGTCTTTAAACAATGTAAATTCAGCCTAAATGTACGGAAGCGTATTGCATTCATTTGGAAACAAAAAAAACAACTCCTGTTTTGCTGACAAATTTTTGGGGGGAGCTTTGTTTTATTGAGTTATTTTTTTTTCTTTCTGTTTTTCAGATTTTTTTTCTGTCAAAAAAATATTCAGAAAAACAGGCTGGAAAAAAGTATTCAGAAAACCAGGAGGAGAAATTACTGAGAAAAACAGTAGCAATTTTTCTCAGAATAACAGTTATTCAGAATAACAGAAAACAATATATTTAAAAAAACTGAAAAAAAATTATTAAGTAAATTTTTTTTTTTTTTACCTCTGAACCCCAAGTGACTTGTTGCAGACTCGCTAATAGCAGAAGCGGACACTTTCCTGCATACCTCCATATGCAATAAGATGGTCATGTTTACTTACTGGCTCTCAATAAAGGAATGAATGTGTATACTGTATTGTGGTTTGTTCTCTAATCTCTGAGGGAAAACCCCTTTAAAAAAATAAAAACATATTTTATAAAACAGAGAAAAATTACTCTGAAAAACAGGAACAAAAATATTCAGAAAAACAGAGGAAAATATATATTTAAAAACAAAACAAAAAATTACAACAAAAAAAACAGGGGAAAAAATCAATAAAACATAATAATACTAATAATATAATAATACTCAAAAACAAAGCTCCCCCCCAAAAATTTGTCAGAAAAACAGGACTGTTTTTTTTTCAAGTGAATGCAATACGCTTCCGTATGAATGTGATTAAAATAAATAAATAAATGGGAGTGGAACCGTCAAAAATGACACAAGCTCATTTTTCAAAATTAAAATGAGTGAAAATGCAATTTTGGCAACACTGTTATGGCTATAAATAACATGTCAGTTTCAAAATTGCATTGTCACTGTGTACAGCCAGCAAGTGTTGGCTATGATTTTGAAAACTGTCACTGTTTGCAGTGCTGTAGACGCTTCCTGTTTTGTCCGTGTGTCCCGTCCCCGTGTGTCCCCAACATCATCCTTGCATTCATTGCAGTGCCATGTCGGACACTATGATAATGGATGCAATAGCCTCCCAGCTGGTCCTCCCCAACCGTCTCACCATTCCCCTGGTGGCCGACCTGCAGGTTGCGCAGCTCCGCTCCCCTCTCCCAAGGGTAACCGTCTCTGTCATACATGGCCTGGGTCACTGGTGCAATTCCACGTTGCCAGAAAACACATAACCTGAATTGCCACGCAGCAGACTGGAATTGATGCCCTTCTGCACCTGTCTGCAAATATTAGGGAGTTGTGCGTATACACCTGCTGGAGGCCGAGGATCTGACCGCTAAGGACACCGTCATCAAGGGCCTGATTGACGGCAAGTCAGACCCGTATGCTGTGCTTCGTGTGGGAACGCAAATCTTTACCTCACATCATGTGGACAGCAACCTCAACCCACAGTGGAGGGAAATGTATGAGGTGAGAGTGGTGTGTTTTTATGAAAATATTGTGCTTTTGTGCATAACAACAATGCGTATAATCAACCTACAATCTGTAATACCACTTAATATTGAGGCACTTATTATTATTACTATCCAAATATTGACTCGGTTCACAAGCGTGGATTTTAAACATAGAAGGGCCAAAACATGCCTTGTGAAAATTAAACGGCACTAAAAAAAACTAGATGCCAGAGGGTGCTTGAACTGCACAAATGGAAATCAACCTGACTTTTTTTTAACAGATATGTGCTGCTTTTAATACTATATTTATATTATATTTCATGATATTACCCTTATCGATACATCCCTATTGTAGAGTACATTTGACCCTAAAAATAGTCTATTTGGTCCTATTCTAAACAGAGTCAAATTTACACTTGGAAGAGAGTAAATTATTCAGATACAATTTTTAAGTATTTTTTCAGTGTTATTGCCTATCCCGTGACAAAAACCTAGCATTTTTTAAATTTTATTTTAGAATGACTTTTTTTGTGTGTACATTTGATTAGTTTATTTAAAAAAAAGTTTGAGGAATGAACACACAACCTTCAGCTTGGGAAACTCTACCACTTGAGCTATGCCACTCCTTTCGCCTACTGTTTGCTAACATCCAAAAGGAGACCAAAAAAAACGACGAGGTACAAATATTCCAGCTGACACAAGCGATATACTAACTAACACACAGTAGGGGTGGCATGGATCAGGAAGCAGATTGGCTGTCTGAAGTTGCGGGTTTGTTGTTCCTCAACCCTTGAGTGACTTTACTTAAAAGAAAATAAAAAAACTAGTACAATTTTGTCTCTCCTTGGAAATCTTTACTCGTTTTTTTTCAGGGGATAGGCAAATTCTCTTGTCCACACTAAAAAATACCTTTATTAAAATTTAAATATTGTACTTACCCTTTTCGATGTTTAAATTTTACTTTGTTTAAAGTGGGACCAAATAGCCTTTTTTTTGTTGTTGAGTAAAATGTACTCTCAGGTCTGTACTGTACTTTCAGGTCGTAGTAGTGGTATTTGCTCGATCGTTGACAGTTGATTGGGGTGTGGTTTCAGTGCATTCAGTAGACATGCCCACAGAACAGCTTGATTTGCGGGTTTGTTGTTCCTCAACCCTTGAGTGACTAAAAAAAAAAAAAAAACCTAGTAAAATTTTGTCAAAATCTCTCCTTGCAAAATATTTACTATTTTTTTTTCATGGGATACTCAAATTCACTTGTCCACACAAAAAATACTTTTATTAAAATTTAAATATTTGACTTACTCTCTTCCAAATACGCCCACAACATGAGATAGGTGGCGTTACCATGGTAACCGAGTGCTGCACTTCTTCGAACGTATGAGTCGGCAATAGCGGTTTATTTGGTGCTGCTTTGACTTCTTGTAGTGGATGATTCAGTGCGTTTCTGACTTTGCACTGCACACGCTTTCAGAGATAAACACTTCAGTGGAGATTTTATCTTCATTTGAAGCAGGAAATCGCAACTTCTGTGATAAGCAAGTCTTTGCGGAAACGTTTCTCTCATGGGTATGTTTGTCTTCTCCTTTGGTTGGGGACAAACATTTGTGCCACTTAAAAGTTCAACCAAAACTCACTCTAAATTATGAAATTGAGTAGGGTAGCATTTATTTTTTTGCCATTGTGATTGTGTTGTCTTGTTGTGATGTGTTGCTCAGTGTTTACTGTGTGTTGTGTGTGTGTGTGTGTGTGTGTGTGTGTGTGTGTGTGTGTGTGTGTGTGTGTGTGTGTGTGTGTGTGTGTGTGTGTGTGTGTGTGTGTGTGTGTGTGTTGTCCATTGATGTGACTGTACGTGTGTCAGGTGATTGTCCATGAAGTTCCTGGTCAGGAGTTGGAAGTGGAAGTCTTTGACAAAGACCCAGACCAGGATGACTTCCTGGGCAGGTATCTTACTCATTCTCATGTAATTTGTGTGTCTCACATCACGTCGCATGTTTGATGGTCAATCTGTCAATCTGACGATGCATTTCAAGGTCTTGTACCTTTCATCCAGCTTCTCGTGTCTCTTTCAGAGTGAAGGTGGATCTTGATATCGTGAAACAAGCCAGAGTTGTGGATGATGTAAGTTGCTTCTAATGGCTTCAGCGTCCAATTTGGTTTGTTTTTGTCTCGCTCGTACTTCAAGTGCTTACACTTAAAAAAAAAAAAAAGGCAGAGCAAGACTTTTGTAATCCTGTTAGCATGTGACGCCAGACAAGGGTCACATGTAAATTCTTGTGACCCTCTCTGGCACCCTCTTTGGGATTGGAATTTGTGATGAAAGGACAAAGATATGTGTTGTGTTTATGTGACTCGGATGTTTTTGTGTACAGTGGTTCAATCTGAGCGACGTCCCATCCGGCAGCGTTCACCTCCGACTGGAGTGGCTGTCTCTGCTGTCTTCTGCTGACAGGTTGACCGAGGTGAAACAAAATTATCATCCAGCATTGGAGTCTTGTTTGACTTTATTCAAAATAAAAAACATTTTTTTACTGGAGACACTGAATAGTCATGGTAGTATTAAATCCTAAAGTGCAGTTCAAAGTTTATAAAGCATGTTCATTTCATCCTATTGGCACATTTTAAAGAAGAAGTCAACCTTTTAAACATTTCATGACAATAATTAGGTATATGTGACCTCACTAGTCTAAACATGACATTCTGATTAATATTATATTTGTGGAATATGGGTTATGAAGCAAAATACAGACCGTTTCATCCATCCCAGGGGCGGCCATTTTGCCACTTGCTTTCGACTGATCACGGTTGCTCAAGCTCAGGCAACGATCAATCACCGCTCACCTGTTTTCTGAAGGTGAGCTGTGATTGGTTGTTCCCTGAGCAACTGTGATGTCATTTTCACTCGACAGCAAGTGGCAAAATGGCCAGCTTCGGACATTGATAAAAACGATTTTGTTGCTTAACTCGTATTCCACTAACATAATATTAATCAAAATACCATATTTAGACTAGTGGGGTTGCATAGAACATATTATTGTAAAAAAAAAATGTTTATTGTGATTTATTTTAGTTTCTGGCACTTTTGCTTAGCAGATCCAAATGAGCCAGGAACATTAGTGCTTAAAGGGATACTTAAGTCATTGAGCTATTTTCAGCAGTAAAAATATATTTTGTCCAGAATGAATTTGATAACTTTATTATTTTTCTTGTACAATTAATACCTTTAAAAACTGTTTCCACTTGTTGTCGATTGAAGATGACATCACATGTGCTGAGGAAATAGGTAACGACCAATCATGGCTCACCTGTTCTCTGGATTTGGTCAGCAAACTGAGCCACGATTGGTCGTTACCTATTTCCTCAGCACATGTAATGTCATATATAAAATAATCACATTCCAGCAGGTGTTTCCAGGTTTTTATTTATAGCATTCTCATACTGTATATTTACATATATATTATTAAAGTACTGTATTCATTAGTCATTTTCTATGTTGTATTTCACCCAATGTACACAAAGCCCAATGCTAAATTCTAGTCTTTTAAAAAGACAAAAAACTTTTTTTTACTTGTAGATCTGTTGATGGAGCAACTGTCTTATTCAGATTTAACAATACATTTTTTAATATTCTTTTTAATATTCTAATTTAGTATTTAGTTTTTCCGGGCCCCTTCGTCCATGGGGACCCCCACTTTTTATTTTCAAAATAAAACTTCTTGCTGGCTGATGGACCAATAAAATATTTTTTTGTTCTGTGTGGCACAGTCAGTACCCAATGTCCCATGTACAGGTATCGGTTCGCGACCTGGTGGTTGGGGACCACAAATAGTTTACCTCTCCCGGGAGCTGTCAACCAACACTTAACATGAATGGAAATTGTAACTTATCTTTCTTGTGTCTCCTTTCTTCTTCTTTGTCCTCCAGGTGATCCAGAGAAACCAGAACCTGACCAGCAAAACCGCAGATCCACCATCAGCTGCCATCTTGGCCATCTATCTCGATCAAGCTCATGAGCTGCCTGTAAGATGGTTCTCTCTTTTATGCTGTATCTTTTTTGAACTTGTGCACACTGTCATATGATTTGATCATGTTTCAGATGCGAAAGGGCAATAAGGACCCAAGCCCAATGGTGCAAATTTCCATTCAGGATACAACTAGAGAGAGCAAGGTAATTGAAAGTGTTTATTGTAACCAGGGGAGTAACGGAATACATGTACCGCCGTTACGTAATCAGATTACCAAAAAAATGTAACTGTATTCCCTTACAGTTACAGGAAAAAAACATGTCATCAGATTACAGGTACATTTATTAAAAATGAGGATTACAATTTCTACGATGAGAGAGAGAGAGCGCGTGCACGCCCGCCCGCGCGAGTGGGACCGTTGCTACATGTAGGGGAGGTGGGGACAAACGTACTGACTCGTCGTGTCCTCCACACGCTGGCAGTTTGAAAAAGCTTCACGGACGGGAGGAGGAAATGGCGACCGGTATTCACTGAAACTTACTCGGAGCGAAAGTTTGAGCTGAGAGTCCAGCGGCAAGCTACGCGCTGTAGCTTCTTGCTAGCTAGCCCGCTAGCCTAAAACCACAATGTGAGTTACTCCTTCCAAACAAATCTTCCTCCCACCAATTCACTATTTAAACATCATACACAACATATACACGGCTAAACTTGTGACTGGGATAAAAATTAATTTTGCAGTTGATGTCATACATTGTCATCCTCATTGGACAACTGTATCTATCTATCTATCTATCTATCTATCTATCTATCTATCTATCTATCTATCTATCTATCTATCTATCTATCTATCTATCTATCTATCTATCTATCTATCTATCTATCTATCTATCTATCTATATGCTTTCAGTGACAGTTCGAAAACAGCATATGGACATCAATCAATCAATCAATCAATACATGCTTTTAAATTACACAAAGATTTTTGCTATTTGTAGGCTACCCTATCGTTGTGGTAATATTTATTTTTATTTTGTCTTCACGAGCATACTCGGTATTGGAGTAATCCAAAAGTAATCCTAAATAATCAAGTTACATTACTTTAATATTATGGTACTAGGATTACGTTACTAACTACATTTTTTAGCAGGTAACTTGTAACTGTAACGGAATACATTTTAAAAGTAACCCTCCCAACCCTGATTGTAACATACAATCAACCCGTTTCCTCTACAGACGTGTTACGGTTGCAGCAACCCTGTGTGGGAGGATGCATTTACCTTCTTCATTCAGGATCCTCGCAAACAAGATATCGACATTCAAGTAAGTGTTTTGATTGTTGACTTTCATCACTCCACCTATATTGATTTGTCCCCCCCCCCCCCCCCCCCTTCTCTCTGTTTCTTCCCTCAACAACATGGAAGTGTTAGCGTAGCTTGTCATGCTGTTCCTGCTGTGTGTCAAATCAGGTTAAGGATGACGACCGAGCTTTCTCACTGGGCAGTCTGACCATCCCCCTAGCACGCCTCCTGGGGTCCTCTGAACTCACCATGGACCAGTGGTTCCAGTTGGAGAATTCGGGTTCTGCTAGCCGCGTCTACATCAAAATTGTTCTGAGGGTTGGTTATTTACACAAAAGCTCATGCTGCACTGTAGGTAATCACACAAATTCAAACGCTGCTCTATTGAAAATACAGCAGGGGAGTTAAATAGTATTTGTAATAATATTGCCACTGTTACATATATTTTTGGTACATCTATGCATATCCAATTTTCTAAATTCATGGTTGTTTAGAATGCTTTGCAAGGTGCAAAATATTCCTCCAAACTGTCAAGCATATTTTCAAAATGTAGAAAGCATTGCAAGAGGCTTATATTATCCATGTTGTAGTCTATTGCCTCTTTCTTGCATCATGAAGCTTCAAATTGGACTTCATGGCAACTTTTTTATTAAACTCTTCTTGCTACTGACAATCTTTTGTATGCCTCTAGGTTTTGTGGCTTAGCGATGATGCAACACCCACCACACCTTCGCCCCGCCCATTAACTCCAGGTTCAGGTCCTGGTCACGGGGGGATCACAGCACAACTAAACCCGATGGGGCCTGGCGGGTTAGCGAAACCTCCACCGTCGCGCCCGCAGCACACCACACCCGACCCTGAGTTTGCAACGGAGGTAGTAATCAAAACGGATTTGGAACAAAAATGGTCATTTTAAGCATTTAGTTGCAGGAAATGAACAATTGTCAGATACCGAACAATGCCTGCTTTATCCACAGGGCGTGCTTCGAATCCATCTACTGGAGGCCCAAAATCTGATAGCCAAGGACAACTTCATGGGGGGCATGGTCAAAGGGAAGAGTGACCCTTATGTCAAGATCCGTGTGGCTGGTATGACCTTCCGCAGCCACACCATCAAAGAGAACCTCAATCCAATCTGGAATGAACTCTATGAGGTTTTGTCAGTTTTTTTAAAAATGTATTTATTGTGTGTGTGCTTGGGTGGCTCACAACGAACGTCATACAATGTTCATGTGATTCTCAGGTGATTCTGACGCAGCTTCCTGGCCAAGAGATCCAGTTTGAATTATTTGATAAGGACATCGATCAGGATGACTTTCTGGGAAGGTGAGTCATCACTTTACAAATCAAAACGCTCTCTTGCACAGCACACAGCTGAGTCATCTCTTTGCAGGTTCAAACTGAATTTACGTGATATCATCAGTGCACAGTTCATCGATACGGTATGTGACATGTTGCAGAATCGATTTGAAGCTTTTTTTTTATTTTTTAATGGTTGATTCATGCTGATGTTGTTACAGTGGTACACTTTGAATGACGTCAAGTCCGGTCGAGTTCACCTGCTGCTAGAATGGCTGCCAAGGGTGTCTGACCTACCCAGACTGGAACAGGTTTGAAATGAAATATCATCCATAGGGAATCTGTGGACTCTTTTCCTTCACTCTGAATGAATCTCTCTTTTTTTTCTCCCACTTTTATAAAGATTCTGCAGTACCAGTCGCAGCAGTTATTCCAGAACAAAGCGGTGCCATCGGCAGCCGTGCTCTTTGTTTATGTGGAGCGTGCTCACGGCCTGCCAGTAAGACCACACGGTCACATTGATCTCAAAGCAAAGTGGGGAAAAGTTCACTGACTGGGCATCAGCGTGTTTTGAGGCACATAACAATAACCATATTAGGGAATGTAAAGTGTTACAAGTGAAGAGAATAATGATAATAGTGGGGACTTTCTAAATTGTAATTAATTAATTCAATGTATGTATTTATTTATTTTAAATTAATTTATTTAACATTTATATTTTCATAAAATATATCTGCTAGCACTTTGCACGCCTGCCTTTTTTTTTTTTAACACTGTTCTAAATTTCAGTTGAAGAAAAATGGGAAAGAGCCAAAAGTTGGAGCCGAGGTTTTTCTAAAGAACGTATCCCACCGAACTAAGGTAAAGACCATGTGTGTGTGAATGCACCCTGACATGTCCTGACGCCTATCCACTTTTTGCTAAGGTCTGTGAGCGCTCCACATCGCCTCGATGGGATGAAGGATTTCATTTCTTGGTTCGAGATCCCAGAGATGAAACGCTCACAGTGAAGGTGAGAGTCATCGGCTTTTTCTACGTTTGAGCATTTTGTACGGATGAGGCACACTGTAAGAAAATAAAGAATCGTTTAAAAAACGGGAATTTTCCGGCAGCTGGTGCGCCAGAAAAACACTGTGAAATAACAGATAATTACTTTCTCAAAACACAGTTTTTTCCTTAATTAAAGTACAGTTTTTAACTGTAATTTTACACAAGATTGTATGTAATATAACAGTATATGACCCCAAAAAAAGTGATTAATCTTTCAAAACATGGCCAATAACTGTTGAAAAACTAGATATTGGTTTTAAAATTGCAAAAGTGTACTGTAATTCATTTATATAGCATTTTCCCAAGGCTCTCAAACCACTTTACATTTTGACTATTCATTCACCTTCTAATGACACAGCATTAGGAGTTTAGCATTTTGCTCAAGTATACACAACAATTTTAGATCTCATGAAATGTATACTTGGTAGTGCTGATGCCTCAGCAGAGGAAGCATCCGTAAGTCCAATTGCTTTGGTTATTATTCATCCTCTCAAGCTTGTTAAAATTACAGTTAAAAACTTTACGAGAAAGTAATTTCCTGTTATTTCAATGTATTTTTCTGGTACCCCAGCTGCCGGAAAATAACAGTTTTTTTTACAAAATATTTTTTTACAGTCTATATCTCATTAGATGTCCTTTTAAAATAAATGTTAATATAATGAATGCTACCATATATATGTCATTACAGAAATTGTAGTTATTTTCACTTTTTTTTTTGTCAATTCACAAAACAATTATGGTAAAATAAAATAAAAATACTGTTAATTTCTCAGTTTTTTTCTTTTTTTAAAGGTTTTTAAAGTTGAATTTTACATTTTATTCCCTTAAATAACAGACAAATATTTGTGAAAGTACAATACATTTGTGAACATATTTTAACGATTTCTAATGAAGTTTTTTTTTTTGTAAAGGCACAGAAATATTGTGTGTTTTTAGTTACAGTGATTTCATGTTAATTTACATTTGACATGTAAATTATTTTTGTAAATTAAATGGTATTTTTAAAATACAGGACAAAAACTGTAAAATAAAAAGTAAAATTCTGGTACATTACCGTTTTTTTTGTTTTCTTTTTAAACTGCAGCAGCCAATGAATTTGTGTCTGTTTCCTATTAGCTCTCTCATAGTTGGGGCCAGGCTCTTGGTTCTTTGACCCTCGCTCTCAGAGAGGTGATGGCTGAGCCGAATTTGGTGCTGGACCGCTGGCTTGCCTTGGATGGAGCTCTGCCCGAGAGCCAGATCCTGCTGAGGGTGACGCTCAAGGTGCTGTTAATGCTGCCTGCATATAGTTTCAGTTGTACACAATGTTTTATTCTTGGTGATGAACATTTTGCAAGTTTGCACATATTTATTTGCCATCATATCTATTTTCATTTCAAACAATGGTGATTACAAGGGATAACAAAACACTGGCTATCATATAGCTTGTACTGTAAATGAGATACTGTAAATAGTAATTGTAACATGATACAGCAGTTGCTTGTTTGCTCAAATGCAAAAGCAACATGTGCTATTGTGTTGTTGTCTCCTATTATTGCAGATCTTGGACACTCAGTTGGCGGTATGCCGCAGGGCCCCAGGGGATAATGACAGCCCCGGAGAAGTGGCCATTCCCAGATGGGATCCCTCCCATCTGGACCTAAGACACCGAACTGGGTTCGCTATGTGAGTAATCATTGCTCCATTGTGAATCATATTGTAGGCTATTTGATTAGAATTAAATCACCGATGATCAATACATACCGTTGGTAATGATAGATACTAGGGGTGTGCCCAAAATATCGATTTTCATAAAAATCGAGATTCTCATTTAGTACGATTCAGAATCGATTTTATTTAAATTATTTTATACTGTCTCGCCTTTGTCTGTGTGTGCCTTTATTTGGAGCACTGTTTGTGTTGTACCCATTTTGGCCACTGAGGGGCAGTGTGGTTCCACGCGGTCTAATACACTGTTAAGTTGTAGCCACATTAGAGAGTAGAAGGAAAAAGTCACGATCAAGTTTTTCCAATAAAAGTTAGTTTTTTTTCAGTGTGGAGCCGTTGTTTTGAGTGATAAAAGTGCCGCGAGTAGCGCGCTAATTAGCATTAGCGAGTCAGACTGGAGTAGATCATTACAATTCCTTGCACATCTATAGATTGAAAATCATTGTCAATCAAATCAATTTGAATCAAAGAGCGTTCTTAACTGAAAACCGATTCTGAATCGAATCGCACACCCAAAAATCGGAATCGAATCGTGAGACATTGAAAGATTCCCACCCCTAATAGATACATTATCCAACATATAAACATGTTATTTGTGGTCTTAAGGGGCAGTGATACCACAAATGTTTCAAGCCAAGTGAAGCTCACCATCGCATACTCCACAGAGGAGAGCAGGCTTTTCATCACCGTCCATGCTTGCAGGTCTTACTTTCTATTCCCACGTGTGATACTTCACTGGTATTTTTCCACTGAGAACAGTTTGTAAAGATTTTGTGTACGCACCTGCAGAGCCCTGATAGCCTGCTCCAAAGATGGAGCCGACCCTTATGTTACTTTCATGCTGCTGCCTGACAAGAAAGCAACCACTAAGAGGAGAACTGCCACCAAGAAGAGGGACCTCAACCCAGAATTTAGCGAGAGGTGAGACGTTAAAGCAGACATATTATGTGTGTATTTTATTTACAGTTTTAAACAGATTTGATTTGTCATAACAACAGATCTGGCATTCTTAATCAAACTCCTCCATACTTGCTGGATTTGGTGTCATTTTCTGTCCTGTGGCCTGCTGACTTTTTTTTTTAATTCTTTTTTTATGTTCTTCAAACAAAATCTATAAGGTTGTAGAGTTATGCAGTCCCGTGCCACCTTGTTTTTAAACAATTTTGTGAAGCAGACATTCCAGTAAGACTGGATTTTTTCCCATGTATTTGATTTGTGTTTTGTTTGTATTAGCTGTAAATTTGCCGTTTCTATGGAAATTGCTTTTTAGTCAAATGTACTGATGTCAAAATAACGCAAAGGATAAAGAATGACAGAATTTGACTTGTATCAGTGCTGTTGAAACTACTCGGTTTTTGAGTTGGACGGATCTTTCCCATGCAAACAAGCCATAAACTACTTGCTCTTGACAGTGGTTCTCAAATGGGGGTACGAGTACCCCTGGGGGTACGTGAAGGCACTCAGGGGGTACATGAGATTTTAAAATATATTTTAAAAAGTATATATAAATATTTCTAAAACATATATAACTTAATAGAATGAATTTTATATTCAGTAGGCAATTGAATTTCAGTGTCCTAAAAACCCAGCATTCCCCCCACACCAGAATGGTTTGACCCAACTTTTCATATGCCACCTAGAATCACCCGTCAATCACTTGAAAACTTTATTTAAAATTCCAAAAGATGACACTTTATGTTGATAATAATCTGTATGTGCACAAATCTTTATAATTAAATTATTTATGTATTTATTTTTATTCCATCTTTTTATTTCCAAATAGTTCAAGAGACCGCATAAATACAAATAGAGTTCCAAAGTTAAATAATAAATCAGACTCGGTTTTCTTTTCTTTCTTTTTTTTTTTCTTCAATCAGAAATGCTTTGCGCTGGTTAGAGGGTACTTGGCTGAAAAAAATATTTCACAGGGCTTACTTCACTGGATGGGCAGACATCGATTAATACATTATGTATTAAAAGCAGTTCAAATGCAATTTTCTTTTATAATACAGTATGCATCCTTTCAGTGATGCCACTTGTGCCTTTCTTCTTTTCTGTAGGTTTGACTTTGACCTCTCTTTGGAGGAGTCAGCACAGAGGAAGCTGGATCTGTCTGTGAAGAACAGCGTCTCCTTCATGAGCAGAGAGAGGGAGCTTATTGGCAAAGTAAGCAGTGCTATCATGAACTACATTCTGCAGTAAAAAAAAATTGTACTTAACAGCCATAGCTATACCGCAATTAGCCAACTCGAGGGCTGCATCAAAAAGTGTATGAGCCAATCAATGAGTGATGTTAGAAAGAAAATGATGAGCTGACTAAGCAGTGTAATCGGCGGATGTTCATCGGAACACAAACTTACCTTTTGTGGCTGATGTGCTTCTTTCTGCAACAAAGCGGTATACCATTTATCAAAACAGGCCTCAAATGCATCTAACCTCACTTTTTTTTTTTTTATAAATCATTCACTGCCATTGACGGCTATAGACGTCAAAAATTCATTTGAACTATTTCTATTAGTTTAACATTTTTTCCCCACTTTTGCTAACAAGAGTATGAAAACCTAGAAATAAAATATTGTACATTTAGAACAGATATAACATTTGTGATTAATCGTTAGTTAACAAGTGAAGTCATGTGATTAATTACAATTAAAAATTGTAATCACCTGACGGGCCTAATAAAATAAAAAAAAAGGGACGTCTAATCTTAATTAATTGCATGATAATTTTATATGTTATAAATGTACAATAAAATAATCTAGGTTTTCATAAAACATTTAATGAAATGAAAAAAAAAGTTAAACTAATAGAAATAGTTCACAAGAATTTTTTACGTCTATAGTCGTCAATGGCAGTGAATGAGTTCATATTTTTTTAATATTGTTTGGGGGGGAAAAGCGAACATGGAAGAAAACAGCACAACGATACACAAAATTCACCGTTTGGTTCAATATTTTTTACGTTACCACCAGCCCCCCACCCCCCTCCCGACCCCCCAGTAATTTTTATTTAATTTGTGGTTTATTGATATTACCAACATTTTTGTTTCGACCGAAAAGTACAATTTTTAAATATGGTATAGCTTTAAGTATGGTATAGCAATACCTGCCTTATTTTCTGCTGTTCATACTTAGAAGTTAGAACCATATATAGAGTATATGGCAAAATAAAAAGGCACCTTGTCGAAAATTAATTTGATAAATCACCTATCTTCTGTGTGTTCTTATCAGTCATATCGAACAATTCTACACAGATACACGTATTGTTGCGCCCCTAGAAAAGACCACTAGTGTTGAGTTGTGATGGGTAAGGGGTAGTCACCATATTTGGACACGTGAGTTTCCCACCTGGCAGTGACAATAAGTACTGTTAAAGTAGTTAAGCAAATCCCACATGACAGTGTCAAAATACTCCACTCACTAGGGCATAATATGTGCATTCCTAGTTTACATTTGAAAATACATATTAATAAACAACACCATATTACACCAAGTTAGCATATTTTAGCATAAGTTATTCTCAACATGTTCCTAATTGCCTGCAGCTGCAGCTGGACCTGGACCAAATCGACCTGAAGACTGGCGTCACACAATGGTAAACATTGAAACTGCTTGCTGCAATGAGGACTGTTCAAATATATGCCAAGCCAGTCAGCAAGTTTTCTATCTTTGCAGGTATGATTTGGTACCAGAGTCGACCTAGAAGAAGGAATTGCTGATCTCTTCGGTACTATTTAACATTTAGTGTCGCTTCTGTGTTCTGTGAATTGTGCGTGTATATTCGGCTTTAACGGCATTTTCCAACTTTGCTGAAGAAGAGAAGAAGAAAAAACGACAAAACATCTGCTTCATAAAACAGCAATGCATCAGTATTTATGAGGAGATACTCGCTTGTCGGCTATATGGTTTCGCAGTACTGCATCCTTGCTGTCTTAGACATGTTTTTTAGTAGAATATTTGGCTGAATAGATGTTTAATAATGCAACTATGTTGCATAAATTACCAGTTTGTATGTTGCATACAATTATATGAAAGGATAATATATAAGCTTGTAAAAGTCCTATTATAATTTTTATTCTCAAAAAGGCTTAACATCCAAAGGTAGGGCAATGTTGTACAAATTTATAGCCTCCAACCTGACTGAAAGAGATTAGAATTTTGTTTTTTTACAATCTTAATACAGATGCTGATATTGCTTTGTTTGTGTGTTTATATCGTTGCCTTAAGTATTACACAACTTTTCATGGTTTATCAGTGTTTCACAATGATCTTCCAAATGAAGTTTTATATGCTTTAGCCGGAGTTTTGTGATGAATGTTGCTTTTATAAATTGAAGTATTACAAAATGAGAACCTCGTATTTACCTTTTGACGACAGAGCTGTGGAACTGTCAGCGGTCTCAATCACTGTGCTTTTATGACGATGACACTTTGACGGTACTTCAAACTCATGGCATGCTTGCTCTCTTGCATTTATCATGCGAGGTGCAACGGTTTAACGCTGTGCGCCTCGTTTATCACACAAAGCAGCTGTTTCACTGCAAGAAATTAGAAAATAGAGTAGGAAGTCGTAGTTGGACTTTGTGTTGCACGGCTGTCACTTTATCACGAAGACCCTCTTGACACTCATGTGTGTATTTGGAAAAGAAAACAGTCTTAATGGTGACATTAAAAACTGCTGTATATTTTTAGAACTTCATTTACAAAATAGAATATCAGCTTTGAAGTTGTTGAATAAAGTTTGCATTCCCATGATTGGTTTGTTTGTCTTTTAATTTGAGTCCAAATGAACACCAAATGTCCCACTATTAAGTAGTAGAATCACCTCCGTGTATTTTGGGGCCGTGTAACGCAACAAGATGGTGCCTAAGTAAAGAGCTTGTGAAGTGCCGACATCAAATCATGTGTGGCCGATTACTGTTAATGGGAACGTAAGATCAAGGGCGGACTTAACATTAGGGCCTGAAATTTTGAGGATGGATGATTAACTCATTCACTGCCATTGACGGCTATAGACGTCAAAAATTTATTTGAATTATTTCCATTAGTTTCACATTTCCCCCCACTTTTTTTTTTTTAACAAGAGTATGAAAACCTAGAAAAAAATTGTATATTTAGAACAGATATAAAATGTGTGCTTAATCGTGAGTTAACTAGTGAAGTCATGCGATTGATTACAATTAAAAATGTTAGTCGCCTGATGCCCCTAATTAAAAAATTGAAACAATTCTTAAAAATGAGGGGCGTCAGACGATTAACATTTTTAATTGTAATTAATCGCATGACTTCAATAGTCACTCACGATTAATCACAAATGTTATATCTGTTCTAAACGTACGATGAACAAAATCTAGGTTTTCATACTCTTGTTAACAAAAGTGGAAAAAAATGTGAAACTAATCAAAATAGTTCAAATGAATTTTTGACATTTATAGCCGTCAATGGCAGTGAATGAGTTTTTAATAAAGATTAATGTTTCAACTGTTGTTTCACGCTTAATCTATCATAATTGTTTGGATTGCGAGTGTTCAATCCTCCCTTTGCATGCTATCGATCAGCATATATTCCATCTTCTTACTGTGCATGTTCTGAAATGATTCAGTAAGAAGTTAGCAAAAACTTGTTGGCGCATTGTGATGAAAATGAAGCAATGCTGTCGGTGTCAGCTGAGGAGTCTGCAATAAAGCAAAAATATATATTTCCCATCATCAAGATGTGATGACGGACAAAATGGTAAACAATATTAAATGTTAATTAATGTTCTTGTCAATTACTGTAAAGATGAGGATTTTTAAGGACTTTATCGAACTGAGGAAATAGGAGGATTTTCTAAAATTCTAACTTTTTTGTTCATAATAAAAAAATATTTTTTAATTATTTCGCTTCGAGAAAAAATATACCAATGATAAGTTGATTCATTCATATTTAAGTGATTTGGGGATAATGGTTTGTGGTATAATTCTAGCCAGTTTCTTCGCGAATACCGGGGGTTTACTGTATTCAACGGCAACGAGTGCCTAAGCAACGTTTAATTGCAATAACCGTATGTTACCTCAAGGTGGAGCCAATCTGCTACCTATCTTGTGACCAGCTGCTTCCACCGCTGCTTTGGGGACTGTGGCTGCAGATGTGAAAGGCGTGGGCAGGGTGAGGGCGTGATTGACATGTGTTTGGACCAATAGCCATTCTCGCACTGGCACAAGAAGCCCCACCTACTTTGTGGAGCCTAATCAGGATCACACAACAATAATGAATGGAAACACGTCGTAGCCAAGAAAGAAAGTCAAGCAGCAACTTCTCAAGTGCCGCTTGCGATTTTGAAAGTTAGACGCGAAACAGCCGTGGAAGGAAAAGCGGAAACTTGGGCCCGGAACGGAAAACAGTACCAAAGAAGAGTGGACTGCAAACGCGTGAATAAATGGCATTTGGACTTTGTAAAACGAGACTACTGCACTGTCAGTTTTTACATGGGAGAAGTGGATCTTTTGGATTATTACGTTGATCACATAACTGGAATATTTGGAGATATTTTTTATGTGGCTTGGATTAATTTAAAACTGTTTTGCAAAGTGTCTAATAAAGAGGATACGACACTGCTGGGACAACAAAAATGGGTAATATTGAAAGTGTGGACGGCCAGTCGGAGATGAAGCATCATATTATGCCACTGAAGGTGCCCATGCCGGACCCCACCGAGCTGGAGGAGAAGTTCGCTATCGTTTTAGTAAGTTTGGCCTTTTTTATTATTATTATTTTTTTTATTATAACCATTTCATATTGGTATCAAAATGACACTGAGCTACGTTGAATGTGTAAAAACTTTGTAGTTCACCCCACGTGTGATCTCTCACGAGCCCTTTATTGCACCTAAAAGAAATACAAAACGTTGGCTAATGAAACTTTTTTCTTTTTTTTTTTAATAATAAACAATTTGTATTTGAAATGAGACCTGTGGTGGCCCGCCCCTTATACCGCCTCTGATACCCCCTCCTCTCCTGTGGTTCTTTTGTCTCCCCCAAAAGTCAGACAACTCAGCATTTGGCTGAAACCGTGAACGCAGCGCGGCACAAAATGGGAGGGTTGGGGATGTGACCGTATTAAACGCATTCGGTGTGGGTACTGCAGGCTAAACATGTAAAAACAACATTCCCCCTCTCGCTCGCCCTGTCGCCCTTTCACACAAACACACACACAACACACACACACACGTTGATCACAAAGAAGTTGAGCTCTTGTAATGATGAGCTTTCAGTCAACACCCACTTCTACTGTCAAGTGACTGTCATCCAGTGTGAAGTTTTGGGGCTTTTTACAACATGAAAAGACTTTCCACTTTTGGTTCTTCTTGTGTTTTTGTTTCGTTTATCTCCCACTTTTGATTTGATTGTTCTACTGTTCATGACAAAGTGAAGACATTTCCACAGAGTTTCCCTTCTCTGTAGGGTAAACATATTTTTTTTTAGTTGACTGGCTGCCTTTTATTAGTCATAGAAGTTGAATGTCCTCATAAAGTCTACCTGCTTTGATGTAAAGAAACAAACATCGTCAGGAATAGAAGACCATTGAACAATGACATACTTTTTCTAAGAATAAAATAATGACATCACTTTGAGTGACATTTATAAGCAAGATTTACTCTGCAAGAATCCATTAAACACCTCCTTGTCCAGGTTTTTCAAAAGCGTAGATGACGGTCAGACACATTACAACACAGCAAGACTCACCGCTTGAGTCATTTTCATTACTGTACTTTTCTTAGACACGTGACTGATGGTTTGACGTCCGTCTGTAGTCATGGCGTCGCCTGCAAACAAATCTTGAAATCCTCACATTTATCACCAAAGTGCACGTACACTCACAAGTCCAAATCTGTCACTGTTATTATGTGCAGCCGCACAGTGAAGATTTCTAGGCAAGGCGACAGCAGACTCAACATTTATGTTGTGATTCTGTCACAAGTTCTCCACCCTGCTCCCTAGTATAGCGACATTTCCTCCGCTTGGTGGGAAAGCATAACAAGCTTGTATATTTTAGTCGTCTTATCAAACAATGGTGGCCTGCTCGCCTCTTGCCTGTGAGATAAAGGTACATCAATTTGAGGCTCTTCATGTGGCTTTTCAGGAAGACAAGGTCGCTCTTCTTTTCATCTGGCAATGGGTTTGGCGCTTTTATTTTTATACTTCCACCAAAATATTCTTAAATTAGGCAGATTGCTTCCTGCTGTATGTTTTCGTAGCTGCCATCAAAGCGGCTGCGCTAAGTTCAAAAAAGGCTATTTTGACATTGGCTCTGCTGGACCACTGCCTGTTGCATGATGGTCTTCTGGTGTGAACGGGAGTAAATGGATGTGTGTGCGTCCACCGTGACTGCCCATCCTCCTGGACAAAAGCGCACGGCTCTCCCAGGGGGATGACGGCAGACCAGAATGATGTCATGTGTGCAGCAGTCCTCACTTGCTGTAGTAATATTGCTGCCCTGATGACTCTAGCAGGACCCCGGCGGAGGAGGAGTTGGATTCCTGCAAATCGAATGCAAGCCAAGCTGAATACTTCTTGTCTTCACTATTCTTTTCACCCCTCACTTTCTGTCTTCTGTGGCTGGAAACAGCTGCTTGGCATTTTCCATCCATTGATTTGCAATGTCTTCTTCCATCGCCACTCACTGGCCACTTCATTAGGTATAACTACAAGTAAACTAACAAAGCTATTTTGTATCAGCATGAAATTGTACACCTCCGTAGCTGCAAAGATGTGCGGATCAAATGATTAATGGAAGGATTGCGGCGATTTGTGTAGTAGTGGCAGGACAGACTGCTCACACTGCCCGGAGCATCTGACACTTCCTGGCCAAGAACCAACTTCCCCAATCACCCAAGCTGGTTTCATGTGATTCTTTCTCCCTGTTGTTCAAGCTCAAGCTGTCATCCATGGGAAGCATTTTGTAGACGTGGACAACAACAAGCTCGTCGTAACGATTAAAAACTGCGGAGAATTCCGAAAAAAATGCTGCAGAAAATGCTGGGAAAGTGACTTAGCCTCCAGGGCTTTAATTCCAAGAGGAAAACTTCTCGTGTGGATTTGAATTATATCTTTTGACACACCAGGCCTATATATATATATATATATATATATATACACACTTGACTTTTTATTAATGAATCTCAGTGTCATTGTTTAACGTTCTCTTTTCCTCTCTGTGGAAACACAATGGAGCTGCTTGGGCTTCCTGAACATGGCAGGAAATCAAAAAGTGACCTAAATGACTTTTGTCAGGTTTGTTCTAAAGCTGCGGCCTGTAATGTGACCGCATGCGTCTTCGTACATCAAACAGAACAATGTGTAAATTAATTGTTGGGTGTTTTTTCCGGAGAGTGTGAGAAAACATTTCCCGCCTTTCACGGCTCACTTCACTTCTGTTGGCATCTTATTCCATTTGCGTGCAGCATAACAGCTAGATGCTGCTTCACCATGTTTGCTTTGCACTCCACAAACTGACCCTAGTCTGCAGACCTCAGAACTTCCCATTAGCATTTCTTTATTATGTTCATGACCTAAACCATTCAGTGATTTTAAAGACCAGTAGCAGAATTTTTCAGTCTATTCTACAACTGTAAAACTTTTAGGACTGGAGATGTTCTGATAACCTAACCATAATCTTTTTCAACTTTTACCATAAACTAAGTGAGACACCACTCCATTTTGCCTCAGTTACTTCAAAGCACAACGAAACAACAAGCAATTAATCAACGAGCGAGTATGCCCATCCCGAGTTGTGGCTACAGCTCAGTAGTATTTGTAGTTTTTCCAATACGTTGGTAACTCTTACTCACTTCCACAATTGAAACACAATCTCATGGCTCATTCCCCCAGTCAGTGTTTCCTACCTCCACATTCCCAGAGCTCAAAAATAAGCTTCTCCATATGAGTCGGCGCTTATGAAAACGATGTGAGAGGAGTGGGTGGCACTTTCAAAGGTGCGCGTCTGGCATCGGATCCTCTTTCACCGTGCAGGCCACCGCTGGATTCCTGCGGTCTAGTCGGGACTGAAACTGCAGGAGAACTCGGAGAGGGAAATTTTCCCTTTGAACTGCATGGCCGCCTGCCACTGTTCTCAGTGGTAATGACTTTACCAACGTTTTCTTTTTTCTTTTTTTTTTCCCTTCTTTTTTTGTAAGCAGCACACACGTCTTCAATTGATTGCCGAGGGAGCTACATGGGAACGCTTTAGTTTCTGCTATAGAGAGCATCCTAAACTGATTGGTCACACGACTCCAGTGCCAGCACAGTCGCTGACATCAAGTTGCATCATTCGCAATCCACATGAGGAGGTTCAACATTGACGGAGTGACTCACTTGCTGCTTCTTCAAATCCGAAGAAAGCCGCGGCGTCTGATAAGTGGAACTAATGAAGACAAGATGCGAGAAGTGTTTAGTGAGCATAAACGTAGATTAGTGTTATTTATTGCCGTTCATCTTTTTTTTCCCAACTTCACGCACTTCTTATTCTCCTCTTTTCTGCCTATGCGTACATCTGGCGCAGGCACCCACCGCCGCGTCCTCGGAGGAAAAGGGGGATTATGGGACTTGGGCGAATGCAGTTAACTCTGGCTTTTTTGCCGTCCACCTGGCTGTGCGCGCCCTCGGGCTGCCGTTCCCCAAGTGGGCCACATTTTATGGGCAGTTTTAGTGCTTCTGTAATTCTGTCCTTGCAGTTATTTGGAAAGCAGAGGTCAAGTTAAAGTGCGCGACTGAGCAGATACAACATGTCTGCAATTATCTTACAACATGTGTGGCTTTGTGTGCAGGCTCAGTCGCATCATGCAGGAACACAGACGCACTCACATGCTTGACATGATTCAAGTCTCTAATTGAGAGATGCATGTGTGTGTGTGTGTGTGTGTGTGTGCGCGCATATGTGAAGGGTGTCAAACTGCTCTAATGCTTCTGCAAACTGCAAGGCAGTCAGTTAGAGAAATGGTTTCCTCCTCAGCACAATGGGGACTCTGTCAGTCGGTGTTGTTTCAGTAAAGGGGCCCTCATCCATCCCCCTGGTGCCCTTTGTGTTCCTGTACACTTTTTCTCTCAATGTGCACTGTAAAACAAAACATAACAAAACAAAACAAAACGAATAGAGTAATATTTACTTGAAAAAACAACAACTAATAAAGTTTTTTTCAGTCAGAAATTTTAAGTACATTTTACAAATGCATTCAAGTGTTGAGGAACTCATAACCTTCATCTTAGGGGACAGCCACGCTAACACCTGAGCCATGCCACTCTTGCTGTTAGCCACTGTACTGCATTGCTGGTGAGTCCAAAATGAGACGGAAAACAGGTCTTTTGGAAGTACAAGGATTCCTTTTTTTTTTTTAGAGAGAGCTCAGTATTGTTCATTCTGTAATCTTACTGATTCGACATGTCATCATCATCATTGCTCTCTTTTTTCTCTCTTTTTCTTTTTTTTGTATGTGCGTGAGTATGTGCATGTGCGGAGGGGGGGGGGGGGTGCATGTGTGCGTGAGTGTGTACTCATTAATTCAAATCCCACACCGTTCACCTAAACCGAATACTTCAGAATCCAGCTAGAGTCGTGAGGTTGTCAGGAGACCCGAGGAAGGATCAAAGCAAAGAAAGGAAAGTGAAATCCAGCACCGACCAGACATCACCTACTACCCACCGGGTTTCCAATCAGAATCTTTCACCAACCCTAGAAACATCTAAATTCCAACAAATCAGGGAGACCTCAAGAGACCAAAGGAAAGACTGAGGAAAGGAAGGAAGGATAGATGAAGCAGAGTGAGATCCACAGACATCAGCCTCCACCGATTCAACGTCCAGAGGAAGAAGCAGATTGTGTTTGAATTTCGGTAGATGCTGGTATGGTGGATCTGGCATGCATGAAAACCTCCACCAAAGAGGAGAGCCGTCGGCCAGGACAGAGCAAGCACACCCCCCCCCCCCCCCCCCCCCCCCCAGGACCAAGGATTCCTCCTGACACCAACAATATAGGCTACTAACACACAGCAGGAGCGGCATGGCTCTGGTGGTAGAGTGGCCGTCTCCCAACCTTAAGGTTGGGGGTTTGTTCCTCAACCCTTCAGTACCTTTTTGTTTTTAAATAAACTGGTCAAATGTACTCGAAACGCTGATATAAAACTTTACTAGGTTTTTCAAGTAAATATTACTCTTTTGTTGCTCCTTCTCTCTGGCTGACCTTTTTTCTTCTTTTTTTTTGTAACTGCATGGGCAGCTTGTCAAAGAGCATGGCCGACATGAGTAACTGAGGCGTTCATGTACCTGCATTCTTGTCATTCCTGGTGAATATCGCCCATCGGCGGGGGCTTCCCTCAGCCCCGCATGGACGCACAGAGGAGAAACAAACAGGATGTTGGCCTCACAGGAATGAAGGAATACTTCCTTTCTCTGATTCATGAGCAATCCCTGCAGTTATTTTAACTCAACCCCTTATGCTTCTGTTCATGTTTCTTGATTTTTCCATGGTTTTGGATGCCAGTTGATTAAAGGCCTCTCACTAAACTGCCTTTCGGGTTCGCTTAGAGTGCATTCGGAGCTCCGTGAACATCTGGCTCCGTCTGGACTGTCGGCTCACGATATTTGGTTCTTTATCACTTCGCCTTCAAGAAGGCCTTGTGATGATAACAGTCTCTAGCTCGAAGAGCCAAACATGCCATTTAACCCACTTTGTGTTGCCGCGAGAGGCCAGAAAGTGTTGCGGTCCATTTGGTGGGGAAATCAAATGTTATGAGGAGGGAACGTTTTCCCGCTCATCACATTGAGGAGACTGATATGCGAGAAGAAAGTGAAAGAAAAGCGGCCCTGCAGCTGTAAGCGGTGTCGTCTTTGACTGCAGAGTCAATGGGGGATTTCACACTTGCTAACTGGAGTTGTAACGCTTATTAGGAAAAGATCCTTTTGAACCATTTGTCCACTGATGGGCGTTTGAGAGGGTTAGCTACTGATTGACTAGTTCATCATTAAATCAAACAGAAGGCACTTCTTGTAATTGGTCATTATAGGATCATTATCAATCAAGTGTTCCCAGACTAACAATCAAGGTTGTAAAAGTAGTACCAAGAGTTTGCAAGTAGGAATGTGAGTTATTCCCACTTTTCTGGAATGTCGAATGTCAGAGTGACACTTAACACGAGGGCATTTTTTTCACTGACAACTGTTTTTAGCTTCATAATGCTGTTTTCATTCACAAACCTTATCTAACACATGTAAATCATTAAATGGAATGGAATGAATGAATTGGCAGTGTTTTTCCCAGTACATCCGCTACCCTAATCATAATAAGCATCGTAGCAAATGAGTGGACAATACAAATAATCACAGACCTCTTAGTGTGCGGTCAAATAATTCCACTCTTTCCACTTTGATAGGTGGTGGCCAAAAAGTTATTTTCTTTTTCTCCACTCCCTCTCTTTACTGAAGCTGAACATTCAAAAAAATAGAAGACAATTTAAATCAGTTAAGGTGGACACGTTTTATTCAGCGCACTCATCTGATGCTGCAAGTGGCTCTGCAAAAACACGTGATTAGCGACGAGTCGACGTCACGCTAAAAACATTGTAGAGTAGTAAAGTTGACTATTTTGTGCAAACCGTATTTGCATATAAATGACAAACTGTTAAAAGATTGCTCAATAAGCTCGTGAGTATTCCAGTGTTTTTGTTTGCAAACAAACATCAAGAGGCATAAAAGAAACCCTCAGGAGCATCCTCTTTGTTTGGTTACATTCTTCGAGCATCTTTGTTTAAAATTCCTGCTTTGTTGTGACCACCTAGTTCAGATTACCAATCTAAAGCGCGATAGCCTGATCGGATGTCTGCTCAGAGAAAGGCGGGAAATGTTTTCTCACACTCTCGGGAAAAAACACCCACAATTCATTTACACATTGTTCTGTTTGATGTACGAAGACGCATGCGGTCACATTACAGGCCGCATGCTTTAGAACAAACCTGACAAAAGTCATTTAGGTCACTTTTTGATTTCCTGCCATGTTCAGGAGGCCCAAGCAGCTCCATTGTGTTTCCACAGAGAGGAAAAGAGAACGTTAAACAATGTCACTGAGATTCATTAATAAAAAGCCAGCATGATGTTTATGGTAGGGGTCAATTATTTCATACGTATGATGTCATTCCGAACAGATTATGTCACTGCTCACGCTTGTCATCCTGGGGTTTTGGTTTGGTGTGTTTCTGTAGGCGTATGCTGCTATTCATGTCTCTTTCCTTTGTCCGACTTTCATTTCCCAGAAACGCACTCAAGCTGAACTACATCCTGGCATATTATTTTATTTTATACTATTTTGTCTTATTTTGAAAGCTTAAAATATGTTCAGTTAATAGACCCCATATTCAACCTGTTTTCTTTGTCTCCTTGTTGGCTCCACTTCCTGGTAGGCATTAGCTCGGCTTTTTTTTTTTTTTGGGCCTCACAGGCTATTTACATTTTATAAGGACATGTTTGATACACATTTTTAAAAATCAAATTAAAACAAATCAATCAGGAGTTGCAATAGGTCTGTTAGTTTTTCTTAATTATGCTTTACAAAAAAAAAGCTCTTGTGTTGTTGTGCTCTTTTGTGAATGCTTGCAATAAAAAAAAAAGAAGACCACATCTGTGTAATAGAGATGCTAGCTGAGCTAATGCTAATGCATGGTTGTCTTTATCTGAGGTCCTTGATCCATCTCCAGTAGAGCCCGTGCTTCCGGACCCACCCTGATGAGCAGACGCTGTGATTTGTTTGGGGTAAAGCGGGCCGTCTGGGTCCGTCCGTGTCTGAGCTGCTCTAATCGTGAACAGTGTCGCCGCCCACTCTTTCCCCTCTAAGCTGATGACAACTACGTCTAGTCTGTGAGGAAAAAGGAAACACTACAGCAGCACACTGTAAAAAATATATTGAGAGCCATTATGGGCGTGGAAATAAATAGATGAAGGGTGCATTTTTACACAAGGCTAATGGTCAAAACATTAATTAAAGGACCAATAAAACAATCTAAAACAATTCCCAAGTGTCCTAAAAGGTCACTGACATTTTTCTGTAGATGTGCGCCAGCGTTTACACCGTTGTGGGAGTGAACACAGCCAACTTCTATCAGTGGAAACGGCTCTTTTCAATCCCTTATTAAATTATCTCAGGGGGCGCGCATGCAGTCTTTGACATTGTAGAAGCAGAAGTAGTTTTGTTTTTTGTTTTCGGGGGTGTGGGTTATTGAAGACGTCTGGGGACTCTGCGACTCCTTCCAGAGCAGGGGGTCTTGGACCCTCAAGTTGCATATCCAGACTGCAAACGAGTCGTGTATCCACCACTAAATTATATCCCCCCCACATTTTCAGAAATAGGATGACAACAGAAGACTCAACTATTTGTACGCAATCCGAGCAATACTGTTGGTGGACATGTTGTCCATGCGGTTTGGGAAGACAAATAAAAAAGAAACTGGAAGTTTTAAGAAGAAAAAAAAAACCTTCAGTAGTGGTATTTAGCTGACTATTTTTATTCATATAAAAACACAGTTGAAAAGAAAAGACTTTCTGTATGATATCCACTGGCACTTAAACCTTCAGTAGGATCGATTGTCGAAGAGAGCTTGGTTTAGTTTGGCATACGTTGATGACATTCTCCCTTATCCAAGTGTAAAGGAGAGAAAGATCCTGTAGGAAAACATCTATCCCTCTTTTCCAGTCGTCTCTCTCGGCTCCTCCAGCGGGATTTGAAGGTCATAAAGTCGGCCCAGGCAATGTCATAAATCAGCTTGGATTAGGAAGCCGTCCAGTTCAGGGCAGTTTGACTCGCCCAATTGAGTCGCCATTTGTGCTCCAGCGCTTACACCCCCACCTGCTCCCCTTCTGCGTGGGGGTCTGAGCGTGATTGCAGACCTGAACTCTACCCCCATCCCCACAACCTTTCCCGACAACCTGAACCCCATCAACTGCTTGACATTTTAAACCTAACTTTTCCCCCTGTTTTCCATACGCCTGCACTTAGCATGACTTGATATCTTTTGTCATCGCCCTATCCCATTGAGATGAATTCTGGTGTGTCATCACGTTTAATCAGTCGGAGTTGTCTGATGTCATTATTTTACTACTCGCGTCGCTCTTACTGTCGGTGATGTAAGTGCCAAAAACAACAATCCGCTATTTGGCTCTGCACCAGCCAACTTTTAACAACAATTAATTCATAAACAATTCTACTACATTGGTGCTTTGAGATAGGAAACCTGTTTTAGGATTTTTTTTGATATACGCTGTCATTTGATTGATTATTTTTCCTTTGACTTCATGGGGAAAAAATAGAGATACAAGTTTTGTATGATGGCCGCAAGCTCAACTCACTACATAACAAGCAGCAGTTTGGCATATAGTAAATAATAATAATAATAATAATAATAAAATAAAATGGTGCTTCAAGCTGATTATTGCCACTCCTAGTTGAAGTTATAGTTAGTGAAGTTACATAAAACAAAGTGAGTTGCATGTTGTGTATTTGAAACATAGCTCTTAGCAAAGTCTGCTTAGCTTAATGCTAACAAACAATGCAAAATGCCATGCACAGGTTGATTCCAAACTAGATCATCGTTAACAACATTGTCGTGTCCAATCACTGTTACAGCATGGCATGCTATACAATAAGTATGAACTGTACCTTATATATTAACTCATTTACTGCCATAAATTCATTAAAAAAAAGGATTATTAAATATTAGGGGCAAGAGGCGATTACATTTTTTAAACTGTAATTAATCACATGACTTAACTAGTTAACTCACGATTAATCACAAATTCTATATGTTCTAACAATAAAAAAAAATCTAGGTTTTCATACTCTTGTTGACAAAAGTGGAAAAAAATGTTAAACTAATAGAAATAGTTTATATATATATATGATAGTTTATAGCCATCAACGGCAGTGAATGAATAAAAAAAAGAAAAGAAAATATTATAAAAAATTCGGGGCGTCAGGCGATTAAAGTTTTTAATCGTAATTAATTGCATGACTTCACTGGTTAACTCGCGATTAATCACCAATTTTATGTACAAAACTAAATGTACAATAAAAAAACTCTAGATTTTCAACAAAAGTGGAAAAAAAATGTTAAACTAATAGAAATAGTTCAAATGAATTTTTGACGTTTATAGCCGTCAATGGCAGTGAATGAGTTGATACACAATCACATGAAATACTAGCAAATATCATTTTAAGATGTTCTACTTTTTGTGCACTCTCCAAATGTATTTTACCAATAAAGAGCTGGAAAAATAATTATATATGGTCAGCAGTGCCAAAACAACAAATATTTTGATGACCATAGACTTTTGCACTCTTGTGCGGTTCTCGTTAAGTTTTTATTCAGTACTTGGTATCCTTTTTCTCTTACTGAAAAAAAGCATGAGCCCCAGAGATGGAAGAAGATACTGTCGCTAATCCAACCAGTTCATCAGGTTGCGTATTGTGCTTGGATTTTCGTCTGAACAGTACTGGGGGCAAACCGCGACCCTGCCCACCATCTATTGTTAGCCATTTTCTGTAAGGAGAAAAAAAATGTCTCAAATGTCAAAGGATGGGAATGGCACGGCACCAAATCAAAACAAAGCTTTGCATTGAATGGAGTCAGGTCAGAGCAGAAGGGCCTCGTCGGGGGACAATACGTGGGTAGTGCATAACAAGCGGCAAACATTTTTCACATTACTGTAGTATTTTACCTCTAAAATGGGCCAAGTAATAAATAAAGCACATCTGCTCGTTCCCTTGCTTCTTTTTTAGATTCTTATAAACACAGGAAGTGCAGAATTGTATTGCTGCAGGAGAAAGCTAAATGAAGTTAGCTAAATTCAGTTACTTGGCTGAAATGACATTTATCAGGTCCTGGAGGAAATATCCGCTCTGCTTTTTGACCTCGTCATCTTACCTTCTTAAATTTGTTATTGTTATTTTCCGCCCATTTCGGTTGTTTAACTTGACACACATCTGCGCCTCAGGCGCCAACTGACACAGTGTAAGGAAGGCCATCAGAGCGTTTTATGTTTCTTTGTCACCCACATGCAGACACGATGTTTTTGCTCGCCCAATTGATTTGTTCATCAAATCCAGTAAGAGTGTATGAGATGTTGTTTTGCCCAATCGATTGTGTGTGTCTGCTCTAATTCTTTTCACTTATTCGGAATTAAGCAAGTACAAAAAAAAAGGGCCTCTGTCTCTTTGCCCGTGCTTTTAGTATGCATGACTGGCTAAGAAAACAAGACAAACAGCTCAGTTCCAGGCCTGCGCAGATGCTGCGGCTGATATCTGGATTTAATCGAGTTTTGTTTTTCGTTGATCATTCTTGTGTTACATAATCTGGGTGGCATTAAATAAATCCACTTAGTACAAATGTGTCATGTATCTGCGCAGTGTTTTTTTTTTTTTGTTCTCCAAAATATTGCTGATGATGTCAATAATGGCAAATGTCTCTCGATTCTCAGAACGACACATGAAATCTGCTTTATGTTATTGATGCTCTTAGATATTGATGAAGATAAACATGCAAGATGCTGAGATAGTCGTAGGTAATATGTTTCCCAGAAGGCCTAAAAAAAAAAGGAGGAGTGGGCAGACTAGACAAGCAAGTTGTGATCAAATTTAGTTGTATAAACACCACACATTCCTGCTGTAATTCTGGACATCTGGTATGCATGTTGCTTCTCTTTTTTCTCTCCTGTGTGGCTTTTGTTCAACTCAATTTATCAACATCTGCGCATTTGCCTCATTGGTAGCTTCCAGCGTTTTTTTTTTATTTTTAGCTTGAACTGTTTATAGATGAATGTAATTTTGAGCTGTTTTTACTATTACTATCTATTGACACTACATTGTGTACTAAGCAGGAATGTTATCTTCTCCATGATGATTGATCAATGTTTAAAATTGGTCTTTTCAATGTTAATACTGTTTTTGATTGATGCTCTTCCATAGCTTTATAAAACTTATAGAAACATTTATTCAGTATGATGCACTAAAGCATTGGAAATTACAACCAGAATAATAAGCATATTTCCAAATGTATACAGTATCTCCAAAACTGAGCATGATATTTTTATAGATTAGATGTGCAAGTGTACCAAATGAAGTAACCTGTGAGTGCATGTGGAAGCAAAAGCGATGCACTCATGTGTTTTTGGTTCACTGCAGACAACGTGATTCATGAGCGGGCAATGCGGGAAAAATCAGCTGAAAATGCTCTCATGGGATATTCCCGTATCTGTCATGGGAACATGTGTTTTTCCATATGCATTCACACTTATTGACCAGCTACGTGGACATTGTGGGTTCACACATCAGTGTGTTGCGCTTGAGACCCGAGGCTGTGTTTGATGGTCACGGGTTAAGAGTCAAGTTGACAGGTGGTTTGTGTTTTTTTCTACTCACGAGGGCACTGTTGATGTAGATGTAAAAAAAAGATACCAGTGAAAACAAACATGAAAGTTTCTTCATAGGCAATCACGTTACATCCTGTTTACAAGTTGAATTACCGGTACTGTATTTTTCGGACTATTAGTCACTCCGGAATATAAATTGTTCCATTAAAAAAGTAGCACGAAGAAGAAGAAAAAAAACCACACAAGTCGTGGTGGACTATGTCGTATTTTTTTTGGTGACATTTATTTGATAAAATCCAAGACCAGTAGAGCTGAGATTTGCATCCACAATCCACAATCGCGACGAGTTCCGCTTGAATTTGAATCTTCAGCTTCTAACTACGGAAGAGTTTTTCTTTTTAGTTTAAAATGGTTTACCTCTACTTCTTGGGTCATTGTGGCCAAAGGTAGAATACTGGTCAATTATTGCACCTTTAGATGCTGCATGCTAAACTAGCTAGCTAGCGAGCTAGCTAGTTGTATATGTCACAAATGAGTTGCCAAACTTGCCATTACTCCTTCTTCTTCATCTTCTTTTTCTTCTACTTTAACGGTTGGCAAATACTTTTGGTGCATTGCCACCACCTTAACCTTAAGGTAAGCCATTAAAAACAAACAAACAAACATATTTGTTAGCTTGAAGTGGAAGATTTGAATCCAATCAGAACACGTTTGCGGCTGGCAACACGATACAGGGAACAGGAATTTAGGTGCAAGTCAGAGCTCTGATTTTACTATATATAAATTTTTACCTGGGTGTAAATCGCAGGTCCAGACAAACTATGAACAAAGTGTGATTTATATAGTACCAAAAAAAAGGTAGCCTAGCCCCAAACAATCATCATGAGGACGTAAAACATTTTTATAGTATGTCTTCAAACACAAATGGGAGCGGTTGGAGTTGAATATTAGAAAACTTTCTACCTTGGTATGTGTGGTGTTTTTTTTTTGTTTTTTTTTGTTCAACTGCAGGATTAGATGACGGCTCTTGGTTCTGATTGTGGTTGTGGTGGTTAAAGGGCAAGCGTGGCCTCAATACTGAGACGCACTGAAACTGAAGGCCGTCTCCTGTGGAAGGATGTTGAATGTCAACACAGGAAGTGAGATCATCATGATCAAGTCCCCCAAATTTAAACTGGGCTCTGACGTTGGTAGCGCAGGGTTATAAAGTTCCTGCCACCCACTAAACCATTAAGAATTGTAAAAATAACACACATATTTGACTTTACTGGTAAGTTTTGAGTTAGATTTAACATGAACTCAAAAATGTTCCATGCATTTTCGTCAACCCAAAAGCTCATTCATCGCATTTTAAAACAATAATGTAGCCAGTTAGATGAAATATCATGTTGTGTATTATATTTGGTAATTTAAGATAAAGTCGATAAAGGGCAAGAGCAGTAGAATTCAATTTTCAGTTTTTTTTAAGACTCAAAATAAATTGGTTAACCAATTTCCATGTCATTATTGAGTCAGGGTTAAATAAGTCTTCTAATCTTCCAAATGATACCGTAATTGTTCATAATTCCCTCATCCATAGTTATTGTTTTGAGTACATCTCTCCAGATGTTTTTGAATGTGTTTTGAGATCTTTGTTACTCATTGAAGTTAAACCTACGTCGATGTGCCAGACGTGCTAACTCTCTTAACATTTGTATGTGCACTGTATATTTTTTCAGAATTCTATGAACCTGCCTCCGGACAAAGCCCGGCTCCTCAGGCAGTATGACAATGAGAAGAAGTGGGACCTGATTTGTGACCAGGTAGATTGGACTTACCACATACACACGGCTTCAGTGGACTCAACTTAATGAACAAATAAAATTGCATACATTAATCGTGTTTGACACACAGGAAAGGTTCCAAGTGAAGAATCCACCTCACACTTACATCCAGAAAATACGAGGCTACTTAGACACCGGTGTCACCAGAAAGGTTGGGAACTCTTTTTAACAACAAATCATCCAATCGGCTACCTAAAAGTGTACATAAATTAACACTCTGCTTTCATTGTGCCTCTCAGAAGTTCCGCAGGAGGGTACAAGAGTCTACCAAAGTATTAAGAGAGCTGGAGATATCTTTGAGGACAAACCACATTGGGTACGTGTCCATTTTCCTCCTCTGCATCTGTTTATTACTGTATAAAGCTCAAGGAAAGCCGAGTATTGTTTCCCCTCGTGAGGAATGGACCTTTGTTTGCTCTCTCTGGTGCCCGGATCTCCCTCCCATTGTTTGAAGTTGCCAAGCTCTGCAGCTCTACTTCATAAGGCCGATCCTCAGAATGCCCAGATGGTAGCCATTGTGTTGCCGCGTCCACTCCCCCATGAAGTGTTGAGCAGGAAGCTTTGTTGTGTATGCCAGAAGGACAGGAAGACTGGCTGGGGAACCTTTGAAAAAAAAAGAAAAGCACACACAAGGATATTTGCAAGTTTACACCTTTTACACCTATACTTCAGTCATCGTCTATTATGGTGTCATTACATCACAAATATTCAACCATTTTAGCTACAGTTTTACCTTGTTAAAATTATGCGCTGCAGTATCTGGTAGGCATCTGTCAATGATGGGCCGTAACAATACGGCCACCAAGTTGCACATCTCTGTAATTTATCTTCTTCAAAGAACGACTACTATTTGTGAACATTACTGGGTCATTTATAATAGTTGTAAATCTCTTCTTTGTTTTTGTCGTGCATACCAGCAGCCACAACAAATGAATAATGATGCACAAACAGTTTTTTTTTTTAATGTTATTACTATATATTTTTATAGAGCGCAATATTAAATTCTATTTTTGGAACATATTATTGGCATTCCAATGCAGAAAAATCATTTGAGATCAAGCGTTAAAAAGAGTTATGAGTTCTGAATCTTAAAGCAAGGCATCTTTATTTGTATAACATTTCATATACAAGGCAACTCGATGTGCTTCACACAAGCAAAGACACAACACCCTGAAAGCATTTACAAACAACAGCTAATGACATTCAGAAGCAAAATAGGAAATAAATAAATAAAAGTAGCTTATTAAAATTACTAAAAGAATGTAGGCACTGACAACAATTAACTTATTCACTGGCATTGACGGCTATAGACGTCAAAAATTCATTTGAACTATTTCTATTAGTTTACCATTTTTTTCCCACTTTTGTTAACAAGAGTATGGAAACCTAGAAAAAAAAATATTGTACATTTTGAACAGATATACAAATTTGTGATTAATCGTGAGTTAGTGAAGTCATGTGATTAATTACAATGTAAAAAATTTATCGCCTGACAAGATTAAAAAAATAAAAATATATATATATATTAGGGGCGTCATTCGATTACATTTTTTTATTGTAATTAATCGCATGACTTCACTAGTTAACTCACGATTCATCACAAATTGTATATCTGTTCTAAATGTACAATTTTTCCCCCCTAGGTTTTCATACTCTTGTTAACAAAAGTGAAAAAAATGTTAAACTAATAGAAATAGTTTAAATGAATTTTTGACGTCTATAACTGTCAATGGCAGTGAATGAGTTAAACACATTAACAAATGGCTATAAACATATAAAAGTAAAGTAAGAAAATAAAAGTGCTTTACTCAAACATATGGGGGGGAGCAACATTTCTAACCTGGATTGGAAAGTGTTTACACAAACTTATTTAACTTTTGTTGGCATCTTATTTTATTTATCTGCAGCATAACAGATAAATGCTGCATCGCCATGTTTGCTTTGAACTCTGGGTTCCTCTAATTGACTCGCTTCTGCAGACGTTAAAGCCCTGTGGTTTTTTATTCAATCAGCATTTCTTTAATGTCTTCAGGGCCCAATGTTAAGAATTGTGAGGCTGCTCTGCATTTACTATAAATATTATGCAATTAGGAGTAACAGTGCCATCTGGTGCGCCATTGCCCCTTTGCAACGTAGAGTTGCTGCTGAGATTCCAGGAGCAGAAAGATGGCTTCAAGTTTTCCATAGCGCTTGTCTGACTAAAAGAGAAAATAAATGCTTTCAATGCGTTTCCCAGAAGAGGAATAAGGTGGGATCGCTTTCAGGAAGGACAATGGCGAGCGTGTGGATGGGCTTTATTGCCGTGTCTGAGTCTTATTCCTGACTTGGCTAAGAAAATGCGAGCGAGCCGCTGCCGGGTGGAGCGAGAGCTGGTGTGCGAAGACGGGGTCAGAGGAAAAGAAGGGGGGAGTTTGTAGACAGGAAACCAATGATCATGCCCGCCTGCTCACCCCCCCCCCCCCCCATCCACCACCACCCTCCTCTTTCCCCTTCACCTAAACAGCTTTGTTCATTTCCTCTGTTCCATCCCTCACCTCCCTTTCCCTTTTCCTCGCCCGCCTTCCTTCCGACACTCCTGCTTGCTTTCCCGTCCATCCCCAGCAATCATTCCAATAAGAGACATTTATTTCTATTTTAGGACGTTTTGACACGAAATGCTTGAATGTTTGAAGAAGAAAATCCTGAACGTATTCCATCACATTCCCCCCCCCTCTAGTGATAATTTCTTTGTTTTGAGTTTCCATAAAAAAACGTGAGTTCAATTGGCTGGAAATCAGAGGCCTTGTCCTAGTTTGCTTTCCGTTCCATCTTTGCCAAGGTCTTCCTGTCAGGGAAGGGGCGACCCCCTTCAGAGCTAACTCAAAGGATAACACATTAGGACCACAAGAGGAATTGCTGTTACTGGAAATGACCACATAATCACATTTAAACCCTATTTATCCTGATTTAACTGGAGAGCATCAAGAAGCGACTCAAAAGTTTGCATGCAATTTTTCTTATTGTCCACTTTTGCACGTTTTAGTGTTTGTCTCTGCTTTCCATTTAAAAAGGTTGCACTCTTGACTTCTGTGCCCCCCACCACCCCCCTCCCCCCAACGTCATAGGTGGGTCAGGGAGTTCCTCAACGATGAGAACAGAGGTCTTGACGTCTTGGTGGAGTACCTCTCCTTTGCCCAGTGTGCTGTCATGTGAGTATTTTTACACACGGCCACGCCTGGTGATTTTTGCCATGAACTTTTCCTAAAAGGAACTAACTGGGTTGGGCTGCAGCCGCTGAGTAAGCACGTTACGTCCTGCAGGGCCTAATGAGCTGCTTGTGCATCAAAAAAAATGTGCTGGGGGCTCATTGCATTCTTTGGATGTGTTTGTTTACCTCGTTGCATACTTGGACACAAGTATTGGGACGCCTGGTCAGTACACCAATTGAAAAATTGCTCTTTCCTCTTCTCTTCATGGGAAAATGATGATCGGATACAATCATTGTTAAAGTTCATTTTCCCGCCACACTAAGCTCATTCCACCATGTCCTTATACAGTATGGACTCGCTCTGTTCGCTGGGCCATATTCATAGAATTGTCCAAATCACTATAAGGGCCTCTTTGGAAAGTCCTTTATAAAAAAAACAAAAAAAAACTTTATACCACCTTTTCTAATGAACTCGAGTATTGCTGACGTAAATCAGTAGCGCGAAACGTCCATTTTCTGAAGAAAGACTTAAGAATACGTGCTCCTTTAATCCATGTGTGATTGTCATACTTATTTCATCATATCAGGTTGCCGCCAACAATCTGGTCCGAGTAGTCTTTCCTAAATGTGAAGTTGTTTTTTGTTTTCTTATGAATTAAGTTATGTTGTCTAATATTAACATTGTGAGTTATTGATGTGTAGAATAACTGTAACTTATGATTTGCTGCTTATTATTTCGAGGTGGTTTCGTTTGCTTCTTTATGTGAGCATTTCCATGTCGAGTTGGCTAACTTCATCAGTGGCCTGTTGCTTCAAATATTGCTGCCGTAAACAATTATGAGTCACTTGCTAAGGTTGCTTCGGACTAACCTATAGAATGAAGGTAGCATCGAGGAACGGAGGCATTTTTAGAATATGAGCAAAGTTTCCTCTGAGTCAGTACTTTTCTGTCTTTTTTTTTTGTTACACTCCCCCAGGAAGAATACAAATATTTCCAAGCCCCCCCCACCCCCCACCACCCCCCTAATTCTATTCCGCAAGTATAAAAAATATAATTTGTCTATAAAATTGTTGTAAATACACCTTTGCAGAAGAGCCAATACTCCTTTGGCATTCTGACAATGAGAGCTCCTCTGCCACCTACTGGAGTGGATGTGCAATTACCCTCTATTGAAGTATGCTAACCCCTTTTCAAAAACCTAACCCCCCCCCCCCCCTTCCCCCCAAAAAATCTTACCTTGGGGTCACACGTAACCCCTCTGGCATCACACCGCACCCCCTCAGGGGGCCCGTCCCCCTATTTGATAAGGTCTGCTCTGAGTACTTTTGGGCCATTTCACTCAGATAAGAAAGGACAAGAAAGCTTCCAAGCAAAAGCCAAAATCCGAAGAGTTTCTCTCATCAACACACTAACTGATGAACTAATTGGTTAAGCCGTGCGTCCCAAGATTTTGTCCCAATGCTGTTATGTGTATTGTTAAACTTTACCTGATTAAGACAAATTGTCTTTGCGGAGCTTTCTCATGCAGCCGCATCATGTTCTTGTGATAACCCCCCCCCCCCCCCCCCTTTCTGCCTCGCTCACCTAACCTGCCCCCTGCATCTGGTCTATACCCCCGCTGCGCTTTTTGTGTCTGCCTGTGTGCGTATGGCCCAGGTTGGATTTTGATGGGCTGGAGAATGGGGAGGATGGCTTCATGGACAAGGCTAAATCTTGGAGCAGGTCCATAGAGGATTTGCATCATATGAGCACTCAGCCCTTCTGCAACACGCTGGTGCGGTCGGCCCGCCAGTCTGTCCTCCGGTATGTATCGCTGAGCTGGCTTCTGTCCGCTATTCCCTGTTAATGACTTGCCTTGCTAAGCTAACGTGCGCTATTAGCATCAGCATGCTAGTTTGTTATGCTGGTGCTGTCTGGGCTATGGAAAGGCCAAACGCGGTTAGTTGCTTACGTGAGTCTTGCATCACTGATAAAAGGTCCAGATAGAGCATTAAAATATCAATTCAAATTATTATTAAAGGGGAAGTCCATCCATCCATCCATTTTCTTAACCGCTTATTCCTCAAACCCCCCCCCCCCCAAAAAAAAATTCTTGACAATTATATGTTCTATGCAGCCCAACTAGTCTAAATATGGTATTCTGGTTAATATTGCCTTGTTTAAAAAAAACATTCTGATTATTATTACATTGGTGGAAAATGAGTTATGAAGCAAAATATAGCCATTTGTATCCATCTCAGGAGGCGGCCATTTTGCCACTTGCTGTCGACTGAAGATGACATCACAGTTGCTCAGGGCTCAGGCAGCGACCAATCACAGCTCATCTGTTTTCTGAAGCTGAGCTGTGATGGGTTGAGCAAGTGGCAAAATGGCCGCCTCCTGAGATGGATACAAATGGCTATATTTTGCTTCATAACTCCACAATCCACAAATGTAATATTAATCAGAATGTCGTGTTTAGACTAGTGAGGTCACATATAACATATTATTGTCAAGAGTTTAATGTTGACTTCTTCTTTAAAATTATGTTTGGGACAAAAAAATATTTATATACATACTGTAATGAATGATTACACTCACTGGGAAAACATTAGATATGACTCAAACAATGACATCCAATTTCAGGGTTGTTATCCTCCCTTTAGAAACTGAAATATTCTTATCTTATTGGCAATTTTTATTTTATTTCATTTCTTTTCTTTTTTTGATCAGGGGCAGGTGCAAGTTTCACTTCTTTCTGTCTCAGTTCATTTTTTAAAAGAATGAAATAAACATTTGGAATTGAATTGCATTGTATTGTATTTGAAAGAAAAAGAGTGGATTTTGTTCAGAATGATCATATGTGCCTAATGAAATGACTTTTTAATTATAATATATGCGCAGTAAAGAATTCAAAAAAGTGAAATGAAACCGAACCCGCCCGCGAAGTGCACAAGCTACTAATGTAACGTGCACATGTTGACTGTACGAGTCAGTTACATAATTGCCTGTTGACAGTGGCGAGAAAAGCAGGCATCTCCCATCATGCACCGGTAACCTCAAAAACCATCTCTGACTTTGAATTCTGCCAGACCTCATTCTCGCTCACGCCTCTCAGCACGTGACACACACAAGCGTCATGTGACAAAAACGCGGAGGAATAAATCAGTCAAGCGGCGCTATGAAAAAGCATATTTGAAATGCTGCATCGTGGCCGTGTGATAACTTTCACCATGTGTTGCAGTTACGGCTCAGTCTCCAGCAGCAAAACCATCAAGAACTCCCGACTTGTCAGCCAGAAGGATGACGTGCATGTGTGCATCATGTGCTTGAGAGCCATTATGAACTACCAGGTATCAAACAGTGCTGCTCAGCCAACCGAAGGCTCGTACATGCATCGTCGTATATTTATCGGTCACAGACACGTGTATGCTTCCCCTGTCTGTGATGTGTTGCATTTATGCCCCGTTTTTGTCTCACCACATCCTGTTGTCTGTGTCTCTCCTTTTCATGCAGTACGGCTTCAATATGGTCATGTCTCATGCTCATGCGGTCAATGAAATTGCTCTCAGTTTGAACAATAAGAGCTCACGGTAAGAACTGATGTGTAGACATCACCTTGAATGCAGGCTCGTATAATAAAGCAAAGCAAAGGCATATTTAGATCATTTTTATTTCAATTACAGCATCCCTGAAACTGTATTTTATTATCATTTCATGCTGCATTGGTAATTTGACAACACAATATTTTTTCGCATCTTTAATTTGAATACTTTTACTACAAGTTCCACAATGCACTGCAACAGCTGGCGGAATGTCACAATTGGCAATCACTAGGGCTGCGCAATTAATCACAATTTAATTACAATTTCAATTAGTACACTCCACAATTACAAAATTGGCATAATCTTAAACAAAATATATTATAATAGATTATTAATACTAATTTTGAATTCTTTAAATGTAAGTTTTTGCACTTGTTTTTTTTTAATTGATTTTAAAATAACTAATTTAATAAATCTTGTTTGGTCCAAAAGAAACATGCATAATTATTAGGGGTGTGCCCAAAAATCTATTCTCATAAGAATCGTGATTCTCATTTAGTACGATTCAGAATCTATTTTAAATGTCCCAAAATCGATTTTATTTAAATTATTTTATACTGTCTTGCCTTTGTCTGTGTGTGCCTTTATTTGGAGCGCTGTTCATGTTGTACCCGATTTGGCCACTGAGGGGCAGTGTGGTTCCACGCGGTCTAATACACTGTTAAGTTGTAGCCACATTAGAGAGTAGAAGGAAAAAGTCACAATCAAGTTATTGCAATGAAAGTTGTTTTTTTGCAGCGTGGAGCCGTTCTTTTGAGTGATAAAAGTGCCGCGAGTAGCGCGCTGATTAGCATTAGCGAGTCAGACTGGAGTAGATCATTACAATTCCTTGCACATCTATAGATTGAAGTAAAAATCATTGTCAATCAAATCATTTTGAATCAAAAATCTTAAAAAAATCGATTCTGAATCGAACCGCAGACCCAAAAATCTAATCGAATTATGAGACATTCAAAGATTCCCACCCCTAATAATTATAGTGTTTCAAAGAAATGTATTTGTCTTAATATTTTTTTACATTTAAACATTTTCTTGTTTTGCACCAAAAAACAATTGTTCGTCCAAATTGTGCTTGCAATCATTATCAAATTCATTGTGATTATTATTTTCTTTATAATTGAGCAGCCCGAGTCCTCACTACAAAGTTATCTTGCTCATTTGGAATCAAATTGGAAAAAATTTCATTTTATAACAAGTTATAGTAACAAGTTTATTAGTAATCCAAACTGTGTCTGTCAAAAAGAAAGTAGGACAAAAATAATTCGTCAAAGCACTTCGCTGTAAAAGTTGAACTTGTTACAAGAGTTAGTCAATTGTCAGCATGTGCTTCAACTGTCACATTAATATGGTCAGTAGTGAACAACAATGTGTAATATTGACTACATTATAATTTAATGATTTTATGTTGTGACAATTTGTTGTTTTCCAAGGTGAAAAATGTCAAATATCAATTTACAGATAGTGTTTTATAATTAAGGATTTTGCTAATTTGTTATGTGCATTGGACTGTATGCTTTACAAGTTCAGTTCCTAGTTCCTAGATTTGGCCCTGCGGGGGAAAGCAGCAACCTGTTCATATGATATGCTTCCCTTTCTCCATGGTGCTCACTTGTTCTCTGAAGTTGGGAATGAGAGGCGTCCATGCAGACAGTTAGTGGAATGTTTACTAAAAGGAGATTAGTGCTGAAACGTCAGTCAGTGGTTGATCACTTCACAAGATCAACACTCGGCTTGCAATCATACACCACTTATGAGATTGACACACATTTATTCCTGTAGTCTAGCTCATTCAATGCCATTGACGGCTATAGACGTCAAAAATAAATGTGAACTATTTCTATTAGTAATTTTTTTTTCTAATTTTGTTAAGAGTATAAAAACCTATAATTGTTTTATTGTACATTTAGAACAGATATAAAATTTGCCAGTTTATAAACTCGCAAATTTACGAGTTTTTTTTCTCACTTTATAAAGTGGCAAACTTTCCACTTTATAAATTTATAATAAAATGTTTTGAACTCGCAGGTTTATGAGATTTTTTCTCACTTTAAATTTGCAAATTTCCTACTTTATAAAGCGGCAAATTACCGATTTTTTTTCTGGCAAATTTGACATTTTATAAAATGTCAAATTTACGAGTTTTTTCTCGGAATATAATATATGGGAGATGGAACACATTTCGATCTGTTCTAAATGTAAAAAAAAATGTCCCCTAGGTTTTCATACTTTTGTTAACAAAAGTGGGGAAAAAATGTTAAACTAATTGAAATAGTTACGTATTTTCCACATTTTAAGGCGCACATAAATGCTTTTAATTTTCTCAAAAATCAACAGTGCGCCTTGTTTTTAAATAGGCCATTCATTGAATGTGCGCCTTACATTGCGAAAAATACGCGAAGATGAATTTTTAACGTCTATAGCCGCCAATGGCAGTGAATGAGCTAGAATGAACTTTCCTGTTTACAAATTTGAAAGTGAGTTCAGTGCTTGTTTTTGAAATTTCTGTGCTGTCCTACTGGGTGCCCCCCCCCTTTTTTTTTCAGGACAAAAGCATTGGTCCTTGAGCTGCTGGCTGCCGTCTGCCTCGTTCGAGGAGGTCACGAGATCATCCTGTCAGCGTTTGACAACTTCAAAGAGGTGCCCAAAGCCGGACTCCATGCAATTTGAGCTATCTTATTATTTGTTTCAGTCAAAAAGATCAGAGTCCTGTTGATGTAATGCAAAGGAAATAGACTTAAAACAGCAAACGTAGCCATATACCATTTAAGTCAACGCTTATTTTGTTGGTTAAAATGACCTGGCTGTATTGTGTCTTTGAGTAATCTGTTCTTACACATCGGTTGATAATTTAAAAAAAAAAAATGCTAGTGAATGGCCCCACATATAGCTAAGATGCGCGGAGGCCTGCAGGGCCAGCATGGAGGGATGAAAGTTGAGAAGCTCTGGGAGTTGTCACCTCCGCAGAGGGTGGAAGGGAAGATCAGTGGTGACCTGTTAGAGGTCATTCATCTCATTAGGACACCAGATGTGAGACAACCTTGAACAATAATCAGGATCAACTCCCTGGTGACAGCCTAGGAACTGCAAACTCTGACTGAGGGTCTTCCTGCTCAGACATCTGAATACCAAAATAAGGGGAAAATGGCAGAAAGAGAGAATGAGCCCACTTATTGTGGTATTTTGCAAAAGTAATTTTTTCTGAGCATTTTAAAGAAGCCATCCACTGGTAGTTCATAATGGCCGTTCATTTTCATTTGATTAAGCCCTAAAAAAAAATAGCAAAAGAATTTACTGGGAAAACATGCCAATGTTTGTTTGTGCTTTTCTTTGGGTATTTTTGGTCAGATGATTTGTGCGCCTTATTATTTTTGCCTTGCTGTGACTGGTGAGGATAAGAATACATTATTTTAAAACACTTCTCAACTTCTCAGATGGGTAATTGATGTTAAAACGTTTTAATGTGTTTATCGATGATGATAATAAGTAGACATGAACTCATTCACTGCCATTGACGGCTATAGACGTCAAAAATTCATTTGAACCATTTCTATTAGTTTAACATTTTTTTCCACTTTTGTTAACAAGAGTATAAAAAACCTATATTTTTTATTATTATTGTATATTTAGAACAGATATAAAATTGTGAATTAACTAGTGGAGGCATGGGATTAATTACGATGACAAATTTTAATCGCCTGATTTTTAATAATTATTTTTTAAGAAGAAAAAATTATTAAAAATTAGGGGCGTCAGGTGATTAATTTTTTACATTTTTAATTAATCGCATGACTTCACTAGTTAACTCACGATTAATAACACATTTGATATCTGTTCTAAATGTGCAATAAAAAAATCTAGGTTTTCATACTCGTGTTAACAAAAATGGAAAAAAATGTTAAGCTAATAGAAATAGTTACAATGAATTTTTGACGTCTATAGGCGTCAATGGCAGTGAATGAGTTAAGGCAAATTAAGGTAAAATTGCTTTCACCAACTAATTACTTTAGCAAAAAAAATCTATTCAAATTGAATTGTGTTGAGAGAAATACAATCTACAATGCATAGGGCAAATAATTAAAGGATGCAGCTTTTCCATATATGTGGCTCATGTTCAGTGTCATATGACAACATACCACTATTAGAATACAAATCATTTTATATTAGAATAGTAACACTTTGTTTTTTTTTAGGTCTGTAAGGAGAAACATCGTTTTGAGCGCCTGATGGATTTCTTCCGCAGTGAGGAGGGAAACATCGACTTTATGGTCAAAGCCGCTTTGCATTCTTTTAATGTTACCGCGGCTCGCATCTAAACGTGTATTTATCCGCGACGCAGGTTGCTTGCATGCAGTTCATCAACATTGTGGTCCACTCAGTGGAGGACATGAACTTCAGAGTCCACCTGCAGTTCGAATTCACCAAGCTCGGACTGGACGACTATCTGGAGGTAAACCAGTTGACATCACGTGGAGACGATGCGCTCTGTTCGGTATCACTAAACCATGTGTTGTGGTTTACCACCCTCAGAAATGTAAACACACCGAGAGTGACAAGTTGTCGGTGCAGATCCAGGCCTACCTGGACAACGTGTTCGACGTGGGTGGTCTGCTGGAAGATGCCGAGACCAAGAACGCAGCACTGGAAAAGGTGGAGGAACTGGAGGAGCACCTGTCTCATGTAAGTGCACCACCCGGTCGAGACCACCAACGATTTAGCATAATTTCGGCTGTGTGTGCACGTACAGTATACAACATAACTGCTCCAACGCTATAATTTTAACGCACAGTGTTTTGGCTTTATAAGTGGTTCAGCGTAATCACGGGGTGGAGAAGTTTGGAAAATGTGATCCACGTAACAATCCTGATGTTGTTCTCATGCTGGCTCCTCCCATCTTTGCATCCCACGCTGCCTTGTAAAGTCCGTCTACACATGGAAAAGAACGTGGGCAGCCCTGACATCATTGGAGGAATTTCATAACAAACTCTTCTCTCAGGGGTGAGGAATGATGAAGGAGGACGAGGACGAATTCCAGCGCAACATGTGCAGTCATATTTCATATTCAAAATAAAAGCTGCGTCCCGCGCTCGCTGCATCGCGCCGCTGGCCGGCTGGATCATATTTCTCATTGATGATGCTCAGTGTAAACGGGAGCGTGGGAGCGAGAGATGATGCTGCAGCTGCCGCCGATGTGGAAATCACCTCCTCTAATCGCGATGGCCTCGATGTATGTTTTCCCAGGTGACTGAGAAGCTTCTGGAAGTTGAAAATGAAACGATGATGAAAGTGGCTGACTTGGAGAAGATGCTCCTCCAAAAGGATAAAGATCTTCAAGCGATACGGGTAAGCTGGAGGTCATATTGACGGAAGATTAATACTCACGGGTTAAAAGGCTCAAGTAGCGTAGATCATTTTCACGAAATCAGTATGATAGCAAATGAGGCAGGCAGGAAGCAGGATGTTTTTTCAGCTTGTGAAGTCACGATCCTGCGCTCTACGTCGCCCCCCTGTGACCGCTCAGGAGACGTACGAGTCGACCAACACGCAGGTCAACACCCTGAGGAGGGTGCTCAAGGAGAAGGACGCCGCCTTCCAGAGGCACTTCAACATCGAGAGGCGGCTGCTGGAGCTGGAGCAGCAAGGCACCATCCGCCTGCACAAGAAACCGGACGGAGACATCGCCATCGAGCCGCTCGGCGTCGGGGGCGCGGCAGGCGTCGGCCTTGGCGTCGGGACGCTACCTTTGGGTTCTGTGTCGGCTATTTCGCAACCAGGGGTGCTCGATCCCAGCTTGCCCCCGGCCAGTGAAGCTCCACCCCCACCGCCTCCGCCACCTCCTCCGCCTCCGCCACTTCCTTCTACCACAAGTGAGCAGACACACAACTTTTTTTCACATGTTTATGAGAAGGGTGGGCTTCTTTTAGTTAACTCTGGAGATACATTTTAAATCATGAAAGCATTTTTTTTTTTTATTAACTCTATTAACTCGCTCGGTGTGCAGCCAAACTTGCAGGAGCGACTGGCGGGAAGATGAAAAAACATGGGCTATGGATACAAACCCAATTCCCAAAAAGTTGGGACACGATACAAATTGTGAGAGACACTGCCACTCCGAGAAGCTCTTTTTATACTCCAATCAAGTTGCCAATGGACCTCATTAGTGGTAACTGGTCTTCCAGCTGTTTTTGCAATTGACTTTTCCAGTCTCAACTTTTTTGAGATTTTTTGGCACCGTGAAATTTACAATCAACATATTCTTCCCTTAAAATGATGCATTTTCTCAGTTTAAACTTTTGACCTGTCATCTATGTTCTATTCTGAACAAAATATTGAAATTTGGCACTTCCACATAATTGCATTCAGTTTGTATTCGCAACTTGTATAGTGTCCCAACTTTTTGGGAATTGGGTTTGTAGATTTACTTTCTGATTGACTTGCTTGTTGGAGAACTCTAAAGCAATTTGTGCACTCTGCAGAGCCAAATTCAAATAGCATATTATTTGCACACCTCATCTCATAACTAAATTCCTTGCTCAAGTTACTTCCATGGGGCCTCGCACACCAATGCTGCTGGAGTTTGGTGCTCGTGAGCAGAACTAAACCTGTAAGTGAGATGTTCTGAGAATGTTTGTTTGATCGTTTTGTTCAACAGTTGTATTTTACAGGAGAAGTATTCTATTCAAAGGTCAAAGACAGCTTTTAGAACAGTCTTTGATTCTAAATATACTTTCTATTTGATTATTTTAAATTTATTCCAAGATTTTACTCAAGTAAATACAGTGGAACCTCAGAGTTAGAACGTTTCGGAACTCGTACCATTCGGACTTCAACCCAAAAATCGGAGTAAAAAATGCCTCGGAGTTTGAACATCCAAGCAAAGCAAGCTAAACCGAACGTACCTTGAAAACAGGTAAACGAGTGAAGCCGAGCAATGCCGAAGGCTCACGTTGCGACAGTTGAGACGATTTGGATTTGAAACAATGCATGCAAGGACCGCTTAGTAGTCTAACAAAATGCCCAATGTAAAATACACGAACTCAGCTCTGAACTAAAGCTAGCATTAACGTAGCATTTATCATCATCTGATGCCATCACCCCACAACAGGTAAGGTACGGTATTTTTTTTTTATTGTTTAAATACTGTACTGTACTGTAAATGTAAAAAACATAAATACTAATTAAAATAGGAATTTTCTGTTTTTGTAGCTTGGGAACGGATTAATTGCATTTACATTATTTCCTATGGTAAAAAATGTTTCGGAGGTTGAACAATTCGGACTTTGAACACTTCGCAGGAACGAATTATGTTCAAACTCCGAAACCACTGTATCTGTTACAAACTTTGAAGGAAAAGATAGAAGTAAAAGTAGAACATTTTGAATAATCGTGATTAATCGCAATTAATTACAGAAAATTGTGTGATTAATTAGTTTTTTGAATAATCGTGATTAATCGCAATTAATTACAGAAAATTGTGTGATTAATTAGTTTTTTTTTTTTTTTTATGAATCGTTTGATAGCACTAGTAAAAATAAATTAAAATTTTCCACCTGTTCTGAAACCTCATTTATTGCAGACCTTAGTGCACCCACTCCACCGCCACCAACCCCTCCTCCGCCTCCTCTCGCTCCTCCTCTGCCTGACGCTTCGCCTTCGGTCATCCTGAGTGTTGGTCTCTCAGGTAAGAACACTTGCTACTCCTCTTTACCGCAACTAGTGGAGCCAAACTCAATACGTTTCTACTTTCTTGCAGCTATTAGAATCAAGAAGCCCATCAAGACAAAGTTCCGCCTGCCTGTATTTAACTGGACCGCCTTAAAGCCCAATCAAATTAACGGCACCGTTTTTAATGAGATTGATGATGAACGGGTGCTCGAGGTATCTCAAGCGGCTCATGTCCCGTCAAATTAATTTGTTGTGTCTTTCAATTCAGAGGGTGGAGTTCAATTTGTGAATGATCACTTGTGTACAGGAACTGGATTTGGAGAGGTTCGAGGAGCTGTTTAAAACGCGTGCACAGGGTCCTATTGTGGATCTGTCGTGCGCAAAGAGCAAAGTCGCTCAGAAGGCGGCAAACAAAATAACGCTGCTCGACGCCAACCGCTCCAAGAACTTGGCCATCACACTGAGGAAGGCGAACAAGACCACAGAAGAGATCTGCAAAGCAATAGAGAAGTATTCAATTTTATTTTATTTTTTTTGTTCTTATAAAGAGCCTGTCAAGTGAATTCAGAGATTTGTTTCCAATAGGTGTGAATTTTTTAAATTCTAATTAATCGCATGACTTCAATAGTTAACTCACGATTAATCACAAATTTTATATCTGTTCTAAATGTACAATAAAATGAACAATAAAATATGTTTTACGTTTTCATACTCTTAACATAAAAGTGGGAAAAAAATTAACTAATAGAAACATGGCTGCATCTTTAAGTCATTGATAGAGTAACTTCATAATAATTCATAAACTTGAGTTAAAATGAAAAAAGATGTCGTGTACTGTAAAAAACGAGTGTGATGTGGATTTGTGTTGAGGTAATATTTCTGCCACTAGATGGCATAATTGCATTTGTAAGACATTGGCAACAGCTCAGTGCATTTTTGTTTTCAAATTAAGAGCTATCTAATTTGTAACATGAAGTAACTTGTGAAATTATGCACATTTTTTAAATTGTAAAATACAACTTGACCCCACTCTCCACACATATATTGCATGATTAAATGTATTCCTGCTAAATTTTGACGTGGACGTGTTTGCTGCGTTGTGACTGGAATTCCTTCAGTACACGCTTTCTAAGTAAGGGGCCGTCATTAATTGCGCATAAAAAAAATTTTGTGCCATTAACTCATTCACTGCCATTGACGGCTATAGGCGTCAAAAATTCATTTGAACTATTTCTATTAGTTTTTCCACTTTTGTTAACAAAAGTATGAACACCTAGAATTTTTTTATTGTACATTTAGAACAGATATTACGTTGGTTATTAATTTTTTCTTTTCTTTTTTATTTTTTTATTGAAGTCACGATTAATTACAATTAAAAATGTTAATCGCCTGTTGCAATTTAAAAAAGAAAAAAAAGAAAAGATTATTAAAAATTTTAATCGTAATCAATCGCATAACTTCACTAATTACCTCACGATTAATCACAAATTTTATATCTGTTCTAAATGTACAATAATATTTTTCTAGGTTTTCATACTCTTTTTAACAAAAGTGGGAAACATTTTTAAACTAATAGAAATAGTTTAAATGATTTTTTTATGTCTATAGCCGTCAATGGCAGTGAATGAGTTAAAGGAACTTTAAATTAATTAAAAATGAACACACAAATTTTGACAACCCTAGTTTCCAAATACATTATATGTGTTTGAAGACATTTCTGAAATGTTTGCATTTTAGCTGTAATCAAGCGCACTTTTACTATGCGGTTAGCAAGCAAGCTAGCTTTGGCTGCATCCTGAAAATGCATCGTCCCGTTGCACAGACTAGGGTTAGAGTGCCTCGTTGTCATGGCATGGAAAATCTCCATGACAACCTGGTGGGATATATTCTAGGCTTTAAGGCTCAATCGTTTAATTATATTATGTGTAGACAGACAAAGTAGCATCGAGTTTTCTAGGTCGTAGTATAGAAATATGTCATTAAAAATTGAGCGGGGCTTTTCACTCATCAAATATCAAATATAGACAACATTTTTATTGTCACTTTACTGGGACCGTAACACAATATTTGCTTTTAATCAATGTATAAAATAGATTCAAAACAAAGAAAAAAAATGTTGAATCACATTGTAATGAGTAGAATATTTTTCACTGAAATTGTACTGCATGACAGCGAAATTGCTTGACTTTTCTACCATTACACCCAACACCGTATCCTAATTTCTGCCTAGGTTTGACTTGAAGGCCTTACCGGTGGACTTTGTGGAGTGTCTGATGCGCTTCCTTCCCACGGAAGCCGAGGTGAAGGTGCTCCGTCAGTACGAGCGGGAGCGCCGTCCGCTGGACCAGCTGGCCGAGGAGGACCGCTTCATGCTGTTGTTCAGCAAGATCGAGAGGCTCACGCAGAGGATGAACATCATCACCTTCGTCGGGAACTTCGCCGACAACGTCAGCATGCTCACGCCGCAACTCAACGCGATCATCGCCGCTTCCGGCTCGGTCAAATCCGCGCCAAAGTTAAAAAGAATGCTCGAGGTTTGTTTTCTATTATTTTTGAGCCGTTGCGAACGGGAATGTGCATTAATTAACTCCTCCGATCGACTTTCAGATCATCTTAGCCTTGGGCAACTATATGAATAGCAGCAAGCGAGGGTGCGTTTATGGCTTCAAATTGCAAAGTCTTGATCTGGTGAGTAACACAGCAAACATTTATGGGCACCTGCGCTCATTCATCATCTTCCTACACAGTTTACGGCTGCGGGATCGCTTTGATTCATTTCTTTTGCGGCACAGCTGTTGGACACCAAATCTACAGACAGGAAGATGACGCTGCTCCACTACATAGCTCTCATTGTGAAGGAGAAATATGTGGAGTTGGCCAACTTCTACAATGAACTGCACTTTGTGGATAAAGCCGCAGCAGGTGAGGGCATATTCGGTCAAAACAAAACAGTTGTGATGGGATGAGAAAGACAGAAAAGTGTTGTTTTAACAAACATGTAGATGGGAAGTTGCATATCAACATCTAAACCCTACCTCGGGGATGGTCAATTTAAATGCTGGAAGGGCGTGTGGGAACTGCTGTATGTTTTTCCTGCATATCATTCTAAATCCGCAAAAATAATCAGCCCTACTCGTGTTGTAGTGTAGAACTGTAAAAGCCATGTATGCCATCTAGTGGCGAGTGGTAGTATTACATCTTAAAGCTAGTCGATGCATATTCGTAGTTCGGCAGCTGCAAATTTGCATATTTACAGATTTTTTAAATAAAAGAAAAAAATTATAATTTGTTCAGTTTTTTCCAGTTACTCTTTCTTTTCCACATTAACTCCCAGTTTTCATGGAAAACATACAGTATATTGAATGTTTGTCAGTATTTTTAATAATACAATTTTTTGGGGGGTTTGCAAAGAAAATTGTTGAAAAACTCCCCCCCCCCCCCAATTTTTTTTTTTTAAATTCATCAAGGGGTGACTCACAATGTGGTCGCGGTCTGCCAGTTGCCCTTCACTACCCTATCTAAAGTTTTGTAATGGCTTCACTTATTTTATCATGCCAGTTAAAATGCTTTAGATGTGACTTGTTTCCTTGACTGTGCACAAAGTGTCGCTGGAAAATGTTCTGCTGGATGTGCGAGAGCTGGGAAAAGGCATGGATCTGATCCGGAGAGAATGTAGTCTTCATGACCACTCGGTCCTTAAGGGCTTTGTCCAGGCGAGTGACGCCCAGCTGGATAAGCTGCAAAGGGATGCCAAGACAGCAGAGGTAGGAGACGCTGCCCTCGCCAGCAAGAAACCTCTGACACAAAAAATTGCTTAGCAACCTCCATACATAGGCTGGATTTACACTTTTAAAAAAAATCAAGTGTCAATGTCAAAAAACACAGATGACATTCATTTACATTAAAAATGATCTGTAATGCTATTTTTTTCTTTTTGCCATGTTTTGGTGACATGATAGATCTAATAATGTCCATTTAAACTGCAGACATACATAGTGGTAGATGATAATATATTTTTTGTTCCTGTTTTGAAAGAGTCCTGGTTCTGACAATGTCCCATTTCATGCATTGTTTTGTCTGTTTCCGCTGCCATTACACATACCAATTGCGCCACTGAGCCATTTTCACTGAAGCAATTCCCTTCACTCCCGGCTGTTTTACTGGATTTTGCCTGATTTTGCAAGGCCCACAGAATATTGTGTTCTATTGCTATAAAAACATGGAACCTACCAAAAAAAAGATTAGAGTATTTTCTTTCATCAAGAAAAATATATATTTTTCTATCTGTTTCCGTTTTGCAGCAATTAGCAATAGAATATAGCTAAATTTCATCATTATTCAGAAATCTATTTAGAACAGTGAGTAAAAGAGCTTTTTTTTCAAAATGGACCTGGTTGATCTCTTTTGCTCTGCTGCCACCTGCTGGCCGTTTGTGTAATAACTACCATTTCTTCAACCGTTCTTTGCAGTTGAGAGGCTGCATCAAAGCCTGCTGTATGCTCTAGCATAAAAAACAACAACCCATAAACAACGTATAAATATGTCTTTGGGGCACTTAAAACATTTAAAATAGAACGTATTTATACGTTTTGGGGGGCAAATGAGTCAGGAGCAAAACAATTGAAATTGTATCGCCAAAGTAGTGTAAATCCAACCTTACACACGACTAAACATGACTGGATGCATCATATTGATCCATCGCTGACACTGTTGTCATTCCTCTTCCAGGAAGCCTTCAATAATGTGGTGAACTACTTTGGAGAGAGCGCCAAGACAACTCCACCGTCGGTGTTCTTCCCCGTGTTTGTGCGCTTTATCAAGGCCTACAAGGTGACAGCACACACAAGTAGCATCTGTCTTAACCCCCCCCCCCCCCTGCACTCACACAATGCAGATTTCAGGAAGTTCCCCGGACAGACGGGGCAGAATTTTGTCCGCCCCGGTGCCACAGGACGTGGCGCTCAGTCTGAGGCCAAATAACAGGAAAGGCCAGCTGGGTCTGAGTGTTGAGCTGCAGCTGCGGTGTTTAGACTGCTTCTTCCCTCTCGTCCACGCCTCCCCTGCAGTCGTGCACGGCTTTGCGCTGCCCCACCACACAGCACACTTCCTGAGATTGTTCTCACTCCAGATTTACGGCATCTGCTTACGGAAATGTGCAGCACAAGGACTTGTGTGTACAGGGGTCTGATCAAGCAATCGTCTTTTCTTGTCTTCAATTAAGAGGGAAGATCCATAATGTTTGGGCCTCTTTGAATTCCACTTTTTGCTTTGTGCCACCGTGCGTTATACAGGGGCCAAAATAAAGAAAGAAATAATAGTTCATTAAAATTACTAAAAGAGCGTACAGTGTACAGTATTTTCAAAAACATGATTTTAAAATACTTGGAAAGACTTCAATCGTAGTCATGGGAAAAGAGCATAGTTTTAAAAGCATTTACATTTTATTTGTATGTTTTGAATCTTCATTCATTTATATTATTCACACAGTGTGAATCACACTAATAAAGGGTACCAGCAATTTGGAGGTATTATACACAAATACAGACAGCCCCCCCCCCCACCGCTGTTTTTTTAAGGATTATTTATTTATTTATTTGAGGGGGTTGTATTAAACACGGGACTGTACAGAATTAAGACTGTCCAAAAATAAAATTGAAAACATTTTCGTTTACTAAAGAACTATCTGAAACTACATTTTATGTTTATAAAAGTAGCTAAAATAACTGTATTTGTAGAAAAAGTCTCCTTTGGTTTATACTGTCAGTTTATTTCATACATGAGTTGAATTTTCAGGGTTGATTTAAATGTTTTTATTTCGGGATGACTACGGTTTATGTAAAAGAAGTAAATAAACCAATACGTGTCAAAACTAAAACTAAAATTAAGCATTTTCCCCAAAAATACAAAACAAACCCGCTCTAAAAATGATTAGATAAATTAAAACTATCCATCTATCCATTTTCTGAACAGCTTATCTTACGGGGGAAAAAAACATCAGTCAAAATTAACCTGACCAGACATTGACGAAAGGATGTTAGCCATAATCTTCGGAAGCGTATTGCATTCACTTGAAAAAAAAAGTCCTGTTTTTCTGACAAATTTTTGGAGGGAGCTTTGTTTTTTTGAGTATTTTTTTCTGTTTTATTGAATTTTTTTTCCCCTGTTTTTTTAAATATTTTTTTTCTGTTTAAAAAAATATTTTCTTCTGTTTTTCTGAATATTTGTTTTCGGTTTTTCTGAGTAATTTTTCCATGTTTTATAAAATTTTAGTTTTTCTGAATATTTTTTTTCTGTTTTTTGGAGTATTTTTTTTAAGGGGTTTTCCCTCAGAGATTAGAGAACAAACCACAATACAGTATACACATTCATTCCTTTATTGAGAGCCAGTAAGTAAACATGACCATCTTATTGCATATGGAGGTATGCGGGAAAGTGTCCTCTTCCGCTATTAGCGAATCACTTGGAGTAGTTCAGAGGTAAAAAAATAATAATAATAATAAAAAAATATTTTTAATTTCTGTTTTTTTGAATAATTTATTTCCCTGTTTTTCTGAATAATCTCCCCCCCCTGAGTATTTTTTCCTCCTGTTTTTCTGAATTTTTTTTTTCAGCTTGTTTTTCTGAATTTTTTTTTTGACAGAAAAACATTCAGTAGAACAGAAAAAAAAATCTGAAAAACAGAAAATAAAAATAAAAATACTCAAAAAAACAAAACTCCCCCCAAAAAAAGTATCAGAAAAACAGGAGTTGTTCTGTTTTTTTTCAAGTGAATCAAATACGCTTCCGTAATAATCCTTTATGGCAACCGGCAAAGTTTACCCACTCTATGAAAGGGTTTCATTTTGGAAAGTCACAAAACAGTACAAAAGACTATATACATATACTGTATAAAGAAACATACCCCAAGAATACAATCGTACAGAATAATAGCCATGTGAACATAACAATTTTAAGATGAACAAAAACAGCTAAACCGATTTTCAAATAGATGTTTGAGTGAGAAAGGAAAAGGACATAAAAACAAAATAGTACAGATATTAGTTGTCCTGCGATGACACCAGTTAAGAAACGTGTAGTGTAGGAAAGGAAGCACTTTTTCACCTCGCCTTGACCCAATAACAATTTTCCACAAAGGTTAGGTAAGGCAACATGATAAAATTTCAAAGATTTGACTTTCCGAAGAGGTGCTTTGTTTATTTCCTGTTCCAAATAAAGCCCCACGACTGCATTGACTTTTATTTGACTTTCTTGTTGCTGATAGCTGATTTTTTTTCCTCATCTCATCAGGATGCCGTGGGGGACAACGAACAAAGGAAAAAGCAGGAGCAAGCCATGAGAGAAAAGTTACTGGCTCAAGAGGCTAAACAGCATGACCCGAAGGTGCGCTGCTAAACGAAGCATTGCGCCGTGTCCAAAAAGGCAGACGGAAACACTCCAAACGCTTTCTGCCGGCTGTGTTTCAGGTTCAGGCCCAAAAGAAGCGGCACCAGCAACAAGAGCTGATCGCAGAGCTGCGCAAGCGGCAGGCCAAAGACCACCGGCCCGTGTACGAGGGCAAAGACGGCACCATTGAGGACATCATCACAGGTGGGCCAGACTGCACCCCTCCGAGGTCCCGTCGCCGGCCCGGGACGACCGTGGTCATTCACTGTTCGGCTCCTTTGAAATGCACCTTGTGCTATGTGGTGCACTCGCCCTCACATCTGGAATCCAACGCGTAGCGGGTATTCCGTGACGTGCCCGTCTGGCAAAGTTGTCACTTGTGCAACCACGCAGTTTGAGAAGTGGGAGAGGTCAACTGCTGAGGAATTTACTCAATTGGTTTACCTAATAGGACTGATGAGTGTTGCATTCAACATTGAAATGTAGAAACCATATCATGTGAACGCCTCACTTTCACTTTAAGAATATCAAGGAGCGTCCTATATGATAGGCTCCAAACTCATCCTTATTTTGCAATATGTTAGTATTCATGCTGATTGGTTACAAGACCTCAGGACTTTTTTTTTTTTCATGTGCAAGCTAGTAACAAAAATAGGGGAAATAAGGTAATCGGGTAGGGACAGAAATCTGCAGATGTCGTTTTTTGTTATAAGCAAAAACAGGAAGCAAAACAATAACTGCTACTAGCCAAGCTATTCCATTACAGAGAAGCTTCTTTGTGTGCTTTTGTGTTCTTCACACTTTATTTAAAAAAAAAGAAAAAGAAGTTGCCCACATTGAATAGACACTCCCATTAGGCACATCTTCACAATGAGCTACAAACAAAAGCATTGTCAGAAATGATGTCGTTTTTTATTTTTATAGCCAATTCTGATACTTTAGTGGCTTCATTGAGCTACATCAGAGTCATAAGAAAATATTATACACAGCTCTCAGGATGATTTACCAAAATGGCGTCAATACAACTCTTGAATTAAAGATTGTGCAGGTATACTGAATGTTATGGACATTGAGTGTTAAATTGCAGAACATAAAGCAAATATAAAAAGTCTACACACCCTATCAGGATTTCCTGATAAAGATAAATCCTTTCGAAGCGCTTTCCACCATTATTGTGTTTATTTTAGAGGGGTTAATAAAGATAAACAGCTGAGATATTGTGGTTGCACAAGTGTGCACACCCTAACTACTGTGCTAGCTCTGGTAGCACATTAAAAGCATTAGCCTGGCCCCAACTTTTATAAATGGGATGTGGCAGTGTTCAGAATTAACCAATTGCATTTAAACTCACGTAAAATGGGAGTCGGCACACAACTGCCGTCCATTAACCCAAAATAAAGTCCAGGTTGTTTCATAGTATTTATTCAACCATCTTGAGTTTTGTGGCATCAGATGGATCCCGTTGTTTAAAGCCTAAACAATCATTTGGAATTCATTACGATTGAGATTAAGATTGGCATTAAGATACCATAGAACACAGTGAAAACAGTCATCAAGTGGAGAGAATTTGGCACAACAAGAATTAGACGTCCGAAAATGGACGAAAAAACAATACGGAAGCCTTAGCTTATTAAGAAATAAATCCAAGCCCTGATATTTTTCCTTTAAGATGATTAAAACTTGAACCACTTGTGGATAAATATGTTAGGAAACCAATGAAACATTTCTTGAGCCATTGTTTGACACAACACTGCTCATCACTAAGGCAAGCCTTAGTCAAGGTGAAGGGAATGAAGGGAATTATGAACAGTTCCAAATAGCAAAGTTAGCACAAAACCTTCAGGCTTCTGTTAAAAAGCAAAAATAAATAAATACATATTTTTAAAGCCTACTAGAACATCTGTGTGCATGTTTGTGCAGAATTCTATTTAACATGAGTTTGCACGTGATCGGTTCATTCTGAACACTGCCACATCCCTATATAAGAGGGTGTGCACACTTGTGCAACCACATATTTTTAGCTGTTTATTCCAGTTATTTTTCAGTTGTGTTATACAAGTTGTTAATGGTGGGAAAAGTTTTGAAATGATTATCTTGCTCTCATTTTTTTTACATTACAAAGAATTAACAATAGAGCAGGGGTGTGTAGACTTTTTTTTTTTTTTTAAACCACTACAGATGTAAACTCTTCACAGGATGTTGAAGCGGAGCCTCAGGGTTAACGCGTACACTAACTGTTGTTTTCTTTTAATCAATGCTTGAAATGTAAACAAGTGACGCTGGAATTAATAACCAACGTTTCACTTCACTGAAGGAAACGTTTTGCAACCTCCATCCAGCCAATACACAGCTGTCATGACCGTCTCCTTAATGCCGTGTGAATGTGTTCCAGTATTTGGCCCTCCCCGCTGATAAAGAAATGTTCTCTCTCCCCCCTCCCCCTCCCCCCTCAGTACTGAAGAGCGTGCCTTTCACAGCCCGCACGGCTAAACGCGGCTCACGGTTCTTCTGTGAAGCCAACCTCTGCGACGACGCCAACTGCTAGCCCCTCCCCCTTTAACGCCAAGGTTGTCCAGGTGTCTCTCGTATGCAAACCCCCAACCCCCCCCATCTCCACTTTGCATGCAGCATGATCCCCATCACTCCATCCCACAGCCAGTGTGCACTAACTTGGGCCGTCATTTTGTTTGTGTTTGACATGAAAGACTCTTTTATCTGGTGATGAGAGTCAGCCAAACCTCTTTAGGGAGCGTCAACATGTACAAAAATATGCTGATACGCTACAAGTACAGGCAAAGATAACACTTCCCCTCAGGAAGTACTGAGTGGAAGCTTCCCGCATTGGAACGTAAATGGCTGTGCGTTACGTTAACATCATGAAGAGGTTTGGCTAGGTTTTACCCACAATGCTTTGTTCCATGAGACTAACTAACATGTTTGGTGCTGGGTTTTCCCGCTAATGTGACTCCTCCTTCCTCAACCACCCATTGTTTGTCGTCTCCCCTTCCAGCCGAAAAGAAGATTTTTGACAGTATTTCCTAAGCAAGGGTAAGAAAGGTGTAGCCAGGCTGAAAGCTGTCCCGCCCGACCGCCCGCCCGCGTGTGCCGCTGTCAGCTGCTTCAGCCTTCGTGCAAACAATCAACCTCTTATTACATAACACACACAAACAAATATATTAAGACAGTATATGACACAGAAATGGCCATTTTCAGAATCACTGCACCCCCATACCGTTCTCCATCATCATCCTCATTCACTCCTTTTATGTTGCATGTCGTCCAGCGTTCAGTCAACTCTCTGTCGTCAAACCACGTTTTGTCCCGTGTTAATTGTTGCCCGCGGTGTGCTGTCTGGTCAACAGGCTCTTAATGGCACAACATACAGATTTGACCACTGGACACAACATTAGGTACACCTGAACGTTTTAATGAGATTCTTTTCTTTCTTTTTTCTCAGAGAGCTCAGTATTGTTCATTCGGTGATCTTACCGATTCGACATGTGGTCATCATTGCTCTCTTTTTTTTTTTTTTCTATGTGCGCATATGTGAGTGTATGCTCATTAATTCACCTAAAACCTATTAAAAATCCCACACCATTCACCTAAACCAAATACTTTAGAATCCAGCTAGAGTCGTGAAGTTGTCAGGAGACCCGAGGAAGGATCAAAGAAAAGAAAGGAAAGTGAAATCCAGCACCGACCAGACCTTACCTACTACCCACCGGTTTACCAACCAAAATCTTTCACCAACCTCAGAAACATTTAAATTACAATAAATTAGGGAGACCTCAAGAGACTAAATGAAAGACTGAGGAAAGGAAGGAAGGACAGACGAAGCAGAGTGAGATCCACAGACAGAAGAAGCAGATTGTGTTTGAATTTCGGTAGATGCTGGTGTGGTGGATCTGGCATTTTTCCTTTTTTTAATGTATTATTTTATATTATATTTGATATGATATTGTTATACTTTTTTTTACTTTCACAAAAATAATATTTTTAGCTATTGGGTTATCAATAGTGTATAAATTGCATTAGTGTACAGTATCATTATATTGAGACGTGTTTCTAATAGTATAAAAAAAATAGTTTGTTCAATTGAAAAAAAAAATAGTGTTTTTCAAGGCGGCATATGTGCCATCATGTTGGTGCGAATGGGTGTCCACAAAAAATATCAGAACATCTAATTACAGAAAGTAATATCTGAATTGTGTTGTGCCTAATCAAGAGCCTGTTGACCGTTGTACTCTAAATGCAATCATGATTCTCACCGTTTTGACTTTTTGCTTCGGTTCAATTCCTAAAAGCTTTGCATTTCGACAGACATCACACACGGTCCGTTGACATCCAAGGCTTTGGGAATTTGCCGTTATTCACGCGTGCAGCAAACAATCCACAAACAATAGCCTATATGTGAATGTTATTTCTCTGTTGTATATTTGGACCCGTGTGTCGTCTAACATTTGTCCGCCCGCCCCTCCCTCTCTTCATGCCTACTCACAGATCTGAGAAACCAGCCCTACCTGCGAGCTGATGCCTTGATCCGGAACGGTTGGAAGAGACCCTAAACCACTTACACCCCCCCCCCCCTTCCTTTGCTATAAACCCTCCTGGCCATGTGGCCAACGGTCCGTCTCGACCCTGGGGCTGCACATCACAAAGACTGAAAAGAAAAGGGGGGTGTCAGGACACAGGCCTTGTTTTAGCTGGGTAATTTATTTATTTATGAAGGCCTTTTTACAGCCACTTTAATTGAAGTGAAGCACAAAGGATCATTCACTTCTTGACTTTCCTCGCTCTGTTTGAGTCGGCCAGTGAGAGGAAGCAGAACACAGCAGCGGAATCTTGCTAACAGCACACCAACATGGACGTCAAGGCAACAGTTGGGATATTTTTTTTTTGCTTATAAAAATAGCAAGTGCTTACTACAGCGATATTGCATGAGACATTCGGGGGTTTCCCTCACTGGAAGCCATGTCACGTCAGTTCTTATTGGCTATCGTATGCATATATCTGGACCAATGTAAAACCAAAAAACAAGTTTCATGTTTTGCTTCATATGTGCCTTTGGTGGAAACAGTGTTATGTCTTAATATTTGTATCGTATTTTACACCTTTTAAGAATGTATTTCTACTGCCTTGTATTATAATAGTAGCCTTATGATACTGAATCAATATGCAAAAGTGCATCGATCAGACGCGTGCCTTGTCTGAACTTGACGACACTTTCTGCCACACCAAGTGACACTTTAGAAGAGACGCGTGTATGAAGAAGATTGCTGGTGGACTGCTGTTAGCCAGCGTGCTGACGGACGAAGGATGTTTTCATTTTTTTCCTAATCTCAGTGGAGATGGAGTGACCATTTTTACACTAATTCCTATGACAATACATAAAGATGACTTCCTATTAATTCATGTACAATCAAATTGAGACATTTACTAGAAAAAATTATCTTTACTGTGTAATAAAAAATTATGTAAAACCTGTGTGTGTGTTTTTAAAAGATTATTTTTGTATGAATGGTTCTTTGTCATTCGATAGAAGCACATTTGTTTGTCTTGCCTGTCACTACTACATAGAAAACAATATTTTGGTGACATTGGATAATTTCCCACCCCACACACATCAGTAAACTGGCAATAGCCGGATTGATAATTGTGAATCACTCAAGGGAGTTTTCCACAATATTAATCTGGGACTGCTCCACAATGATTTGTTCGGGAAAAGTCCACGTCTAACTAACTGTTGTTTGACCAATCACGGCAACGGATTTTTAAAAAAGCATGAAACGCACAAAGCATCTCTCGCTGTTCAACATTCAACAAGGAAACGGTGAGTAATTCTGCAAGAACATAAATAATTGCACCGTACATGTTAGGTTTGTTCCTTTTAAAAAAAAAAACATTTTTTATTGACAATTTAATACAAACAAAAGGTTTGTTTCCCATGGCCTCTGTGCTTTCTGGTTTCGTCACAGTTGCATATCCCGCCCCCAAACACAACCGCTTTGTGATTGGTGTTTCCCATGGCCTCTGTGCTTTCTGGTTTCGTCACAGTTGCATATCCCGCCCCCAAACACAACCGCTTTGTGATTGGTCCGTACAAAAAGTGTACGGATCTGACACTGATCTGAATATATGACTAGATAGCCGATAGGCCAAGACTTTTGAAGCCGCGAGGCCGCCATAATGCTCCTGCCAAGAAACGTTTCTCAGCATGCAATCCTATACATTTACAGTATCGAAATTGGAGAACATTTGAAACAGTACTTAGTAGCAGTAGTAGTTGAAACAGCATAATTTATGATGTTTTAAATATGTTAAAGATAAACAAGAGGACTTAAGACATTTCACAACTTGCCTTAAATACATGTATAAATGATATGCTTAATTATGTTTATAGGAGGAAACTTATATATTTTGTATTTAAGAATTATAACTATAATTCAGCAAAAGATGCCTCTGCCAAATCTAATATAAGGAACTGAACAATAAAAGAAAAAGGGGGTCTTCAAAGCAGTACATACCATCCACTTGTTAATTAATTTATTTATTTTTTACTTGTTAAAAAAAAACAGTGACCACCCCCTTGCCCCTATACTAATCTGTACCGTACGTATACCGTATAGTTTATACAGGAGTCTGCTCGCGAGATGGGAGGAGCAAGATGGATGCTCTGTGACTTCAATGGCTTGCACGGGCGCGTGTGGGCTATCGGCTATCTATCCAGTCATATACTGCACTGTATTCAGATCAGTGGGATCGGTACAAAATGTATTCTCAGGAATTTGTGGAACTCACAAATACCGCGAGAATTAATCTTGCAGAGCAAGGTTAATCTTTCAGGGCAGTGGTTGGGAATTACTGTCACTGCCCTAGCCCCGCCACCATCCCTGGCTTCAAATGACAGACATGAGCCACTGTACATTTCTACTATAAAAATCCATTTAATTTCTTATATCAAAAAGAAATAGAATCATAAAAACAATCAGAACCACACAAATCCATGTGGGTTTTTGCCAGCAAATACATTTCTCCAACTGAATGATGATTGTTCTAATTAACGTGGTCAGATGTTAAAAAAGAAAACACTGTTAAAACGTGGAGGGGTAAACCCACTTTCCTCTGAATGTACTGTCTGTGTGTGGGCGTATGTGTGTGTGTGTGTGTGTGTGTGTGTGTATGAGTGAATGTGAGCACCATGCAGTTATATGGCAGGTTAGGGCCCACAAGCTCAGTTAAAGCAGAACGGCTAACAGTGCGACACAGCGAGAAGAACATTCTTGAGACAAACAGATGGTTAGCATTAGCAGCAAGGCGAAGGCTTTAACAAAGGAATGCTTATCAGGAAGCTTATCAGTCTCCGTCCTGGGAATGTACTTAACTGTGAGAATTAACCTAAATCACACAACCATGTAATTACACATAATGAAAAGAAATAGTCTCCCATAAAAGGTACGTACCATCCAATGATAACCCTGGCATTTCCTCAAAGTACAGTTGCGGTCAACAAAGAAGGAATAAAAGCTAAATTCAACAATTCTCTTCTAATTATTTGTCAGTCTTTTTTTTTTTTTTTTTAAAGTTAAGATATGGTAAATCTGCTGTCACCTTCTAGAACATAATTAGCCTCCTACAGTAATCCAAGGCCACAGTGTCCATCCCAGATGTCTCATTCTGGAACGTTACAATCTTCATCATCATCATCATCATCATCATCATCATCATCATCATCATCACTCACTCACACGCTCATACGCTGTAAAGGACTTGGAAATTGTTATAAAGTACAGACTGCTATTTGTTACTGATGTTCCTGGGTATACTTTCAAGACACTTTGTTAATAGGTTTGCGTGTATATATATCATCTATATGCAAATATATATAACTTTTGTCTGTGCAAGGAGGCAAAAGACAATCACTTGAATGTAGCAAGACCTCCGCGGGTACATGTTGAGTTCAGCTGGAAAAACAAAAACATCTCATTGCGGGACCTGAAAGTGACACGGGACGCCCATTCATCCACAACACAAGGACTCAATTGGGTGGAAATGTTTTCTGAAATGGAACAATATTATTTTCTTTGCTTGGTTTTGCAATTCATATAAAAATAATGAAAAACAAATATTCCACTTGCAATTTGTATCGCTTTCGTTTACTTTTGCACGGAGGTAGTGGCTAAATGCATGAGAGAGAAGGGAGAGCTGCGGGGAGGTGAGCAAAAAATGTCAAATAAAAGAGTAAATGTCTATAAAATGGTTCCTTTTGCGTCACCAGATGATCTTTTGTTGTTGTTGTCAAAGAACAAAATATAATACTGCAATCACTTAAAAAAGTAGTCCTTCATTTTATACATTTTATACAGTATTCCCGATTTTGTACGCTGTTTTTCTTTTCAGGTGGGAAAGGCATAAGATGAGGGAGCTTTTGGGCTCAGCACTGGCTGGGCAGGGCGATTGCCGGCACAGTTCAAGGATGTTTCGAGGCTCTACGCCAGGGGGTCGCTCATGCTCTCGTCGCCCTGGGAAAGGAGCTCCTTCTTTTCGTCGGTGCTGGCCAGGGAGTTGTTGCTGTTGTGGGCGCCCATGTAGAGGCTGGCGTACACGGGGTTGGTGAAGTTGGTGGGCTGCGGAGCGCAGACAAGACCATTTAAGGCAAATGGGCATAGAGGTCAATCCTACAGTGGATATAAAAAGTCAACACACCCCTGGTAAGATCAAAACGTGCTCAGCCACATGATTTCAGTTGTTTGTTTTTACTTCCCCTCACGAAAATTGCACAGATTAAAGGTCAAATAAGTGGAAAAAGTTTATTTGAAATGAGTGGAGCCCATTATTTTTTTTTTTATCAAAAAAAAAAGAAATCTGGCAATTTAACAGGGGTGTGTAGACTTTTTATATGCACTGTGTATATAGGTAGGCCACTTGAGTAGCAGCTAAACTAATTTAGGCCAGACAGAAAAGAAGAAAGAACCTGCATAGATCCCTATAACCACTAGGGGGCACTAAGAGCAATTAATAGAGCATGAAGTCATACTTTTTATTTTTTTTTAAAGTAGCATTGAGGAAGAACAGAGTACCAAAAAAAATAATGTTTGAGTTAAGGTTTCTAATTTAGTGCTTTGGCACACTTTTCCATAGTTTTAATAACTTATTAAACTTGATATTAGTCTATTTTAAGACCATTTTTGTAATACTCTTTCAAATACCTCTGTTCAGTTACATCATTATTTAAGCACTGTAATTGTTTGAAATTGATTGTTGATTTTATTCAACACAGTTTCATACATTTGAACTTTTATTTTTATCCAAGTGATTTAATTATTGTTGCTGCTGTCATAGTGGGACTATAACTGTTGCAGATTTATGGCTGTCGTACCCATTGTTCTCTCGTCCCTCCCCTGGTTGCTCAAACCCTATCGTCTAGTTTTCTCTCTGTTGTGAAATGACACACTCTAAACACAGTTGGGTCAAAAATGGACCGATCCTTTACTTGGGTCAATTTGACCCAACTTTGAGTCAAGAAATTGGTCTTTTAGTGTAAAACAACTCATAAATATTGGTCAGATCCTTTACTTGGGTAAAAAAATAATTGGGTCATTTTGTATAAAACAACCCAGGAATTTGGGTCAAATTGACTCAAAGTGGATCGGTCCATTTTTGATCCATAATTGGGTTACTTTTGAGACCCAACTGTTTTTAGAGTGCATAGTTGCTTCCATATTGTATTGGATATATTGCATTCTTCTTACTTTCTCCGGGTCCAAAGCAAAGTCTGAATCCAGTAGCTCCCCAGCGTCGTCGTCAGGGTCTCCCTCGTAGATTTTATAGGCAGGATTGCCGATCTCGACATTCATGGCGCCGTTCGTCATTCTGTGGTGCTGGAAGCCCTTGGCACTGAAACAAACATAACGGATGATAAACAAACTGAATAAGCAACATATTCGTACAAAAAATATATAATAAAATCAAGCAGGAAGTAACATAATCCACAAAATTGAGACACAAAGTTGATCAAATGAGCTTCTTTTTTTTTGTCAAAAGGCCCAAGTGATTAACACTACAGCATTGGAGAGAATGCTGGGCAGTTTAGACGCCATTATTGTTCATTGAGAGACAGTGAGATACTTCACCAAGCAAGCACACAGCATAAACTTAACATGTACAACAGGGAACAGTATGGAGACAAAAAACAAACAAACACTCTCACTACAAGTCAACAGACTCTTAAGATGCATTTCAACTATTTCAAATTCCAGGATCTTTTGGTACTTTGCTCCTGTGGGCCCACTGCGTCGACCCATTTGCGCAACAGTAAATAGGCTGATGATACAGCACAAGTGACTGCACTACCACTGCACTGAGGTAGGTGGCAGTAGAAAGTACCATGATGTTGATACAAAGCAGCAAGGCAGGTTGCATTTTATTTACAATAAAATAATTATGTAGTACAAAATGAGCTTTTATCCTTGAATATCCCTGGGCCTTTTTCGAGTATTACTTGGCAGAGTCTTCTTATAAATTACCAAAAAGTTCCAGTTACCCAAACAGACAAGTTCCTCGCTCAACAGTAAAGTTCCTGTGGTTGAAATGCACCTTTAGGTTTCTTGGGAAGCAAAAGGCAGGCAAGGACAGACAAATTTATAACAGAATGTTGAGAGGGATGGATGGACGTCCAGCATGACCCATCGTGATATAAGGGAGGGAGTGAGGTTAACAAAGTCTGAACCAGTGAATGATGTAACCCTGTCAACTTTACAGGGTTACATCATTACAGTGTAAAGTTACCGCGAGCACCGAGAGTGAAATTTGCCCGGCCATAGAGACCTGGGAGAAAGGAAAGAGATGGTTGATGGAGATGGAAAGAAGAAAAGATTAAAAACGCAACAACAAAAATATTGACAAGGCCTACCCTCGCATTCTCCGCTTGTACCACAGGATGGCGCCAACCACCAGCAGTGCCAGTAGGAGCAGTAGAAGCACGGGGACCACCACTGAGGCCGTGCCTGAGAGAGAGCAATAAATGTCAGCAAATCCAGCCAAAGTGCAAGTTTTTATCAAGAAAAGACGAAGCGGTGCATGACTCACTTCCACTGGATGCGGAGGAATCCACGGAAGACGTCATTTCGCACCTGTAACCTCTCCATGCTTCGGGACACCTGGACACACAGTGAGACACAGCTACTTTGTTTGCGTGTGCATGTATGTGTGCTATTTTTGGTATAGTTTATACATAACAGAAGAAAGACATGTTTGGAGAGAGTGTCTTATCTTACTTGCACTGGGGCAATAGCGTACGAGTGTCAACTGTACATTGTCCATTGGAGCAGTAGTCCAAGCAGGTATAGCAGCTGGGTTGCGTCTGACCATTGGGGCAGCTACACACATACAAGTACACACACAAAGAGTCACTAAATAAATACGTTTTTGGCGGGGAAATCGAATTTACAAAGATAATAATTCTATTTTGATGAGGGGTGAAAATACAGTATGTTTCAGTCCAACAAGTTGGATATGTTGACTTTAAAAATAGGTACCGGCTCCGAACCATTTTTGGGCTTTAGTGCACCATCTAGTGGCCGAATAGCGGCTGTTAGACTTAGTATTCACTGTTTGTTTATTTTAAATTAAAGACAATACAGCGCATTGAGCTTCCCCAAAACACATGAAAGGAAGTTCTCATCTGAACTTCCAAAAAGCACATTGAGCAGTAATTACTCCAAAATATAACCTGCCATTCGGTTTTAGATGTTCATCACTTATCCAGTAGAGGGCAGTCACGCTGAAACGTGCCCAGAAGAAGACAGTAATAGGAAGTTATTGACATCATGTAGCTAACAGCTAGCTTTACCCTTGTTTACTCATGGAATAATGTTGAAGCATTATCTCTAAAGTGACTTTTAAGACACTATCAAAATGTGTAATGTAGATATAATGATGTATGCGTGAACTAAATGGTAATGTTGGTGATAAAGTAATCGCTTACGCGCTAATGCTAATTGCGATTGCTAACCTTTAGCATAGGCTAATTTTGTTCGTGTTTAATGAGGCATATGTAGATTAAAAAAAAATAGGAGTACTTATATATCCTCTCAATTCAATTTACGTCCAACCTTAGTGGATTATTACAACGAGGGAGGGGGGGTGGGCGATTACTTGATTATTCGATTGAAGAATTGATAAGATAATCAATTTTAGAGAGATTCGATAGTGACAATACTAGTTGTATTTAAGTCTTTGGTGTAGCTGCAGTTGTTCTTAAAGCACTATACAAATAAAAAATTGAGTTGAGATCTGCCACAAGCTGAGCTACCAGTTATGCTAGCAGACATTTCAACTTGTGTTCCAGCCTGGGAACCCCAATAATGATCCCATCATATTACAATTGGCCCTAGCATTTGGATATTATTGTTAATCTTAAGGCTAGTTTTGAACACAGGTCAAGGAGAAATTGTGGTTAGCATTTGTGGACCAATAAATTGACAAGGAGGGCCTGAAGTTGGCCCGTGTGGCGCCGGTCAGCCGGATGGAGACTTTTAACCAATATTTACACATTTAATATGTCTGGGCTGCAGCGTGTGTTTACCTGCAGGAGACTTCTCCCGAGGAGGATGTCAAACACCGACCGGTGCCACAGAAGACACATTTGTCCAGCTCGCACTGGTGTCCGATGTACTGACTGGAGCACTGACAAACTTTGGTGCCGTTTGAGGTTTGCAAGCACGTTCCGCCATTTTCACAATAACCTTCACATTTGCCTGTGAAAAGGTGATCAGTGCAAGAGTAGGTGCCAAATCATGTATACAGTGTGAATGTCTCGTATATCCACTTACTGTACTGGCATTGATCTCCGTGGTACTCTGTCGGGCAGCTGCAGGTTGGCTGATTGCCCGAGTTGACCGAACAGTTGCCTCCATTCTGGCAGTAGTTCTGACAAGTGTGACGGTTGCAGGTGGGCCCCGTGAAGCCTTTTGGACATCTGCATGTCGGCGCACCTGAGACGAACATATCACTTGTAACAATTACCAAAGAATGCAAGTAATCTATTTTTATTGATGGAAGGAAAAGTCATGTATAGCATGATGAATTCTTGAAAGAAAGAAAACAGATTTGATGATTAATGATAGCAGTGAGGGGGAAAAATCTGCAGACCAATCTGAGGGTGAGAATTGTGACCTGTAAGTGAACTCTTTGACTGTCTGTCCATTCACCTGTATGAGACGCGGTGCAGGTGCCGCCGTTCTTGCAGTAGTCCCTGCACTGGTTGATTTCGCACCTTTCTCCGGTGTAGCTGGGCTGGCAGCGACATTTGGCCATATGTCGGGCGTTGAGGAAGCAGCTCCCTCCATTCTGACACTGAATGTCACACGGTCCCGATGGGGGAGCTGTGGAGAACGGACACACAGCATTGAGAGGCCATGTGAGTAGTTACATGAGCATCCACAGCCAGTAGATAAAAGCAGACTTACAGAACGGCGACTGGGTTGGGCCAGACTTCTCCACACATGTGCCGTTGTCGGCAATGTAGTTGTTGGGGCAGGTGCAAACCGGTCCGCTGGGGCTGAGCAGACAGAGCCACTCACATTTCTTCCTGTCACATGGGTTGGTCACTGTAATGCAGAGAGACAGAAGTGCAAACACAACAAGTGACGGGGGTGGACATAGATGGATTTCCCCCCCCTACAGTCATTGGTCAAGTTGATCAATATCAAAGTGCTCATGGCCTTCAATGTTGGCACAGTATGCCAAATAAAATACGGATTCCACAACTTACTTTCTGGCTGCTTGTATCGGTGGTACAAGACGATGTCAGTAGCGTGGTTGATGCCTGTAGTGAGAGTCTCCATGGGCCCTTTTCCAAACTTGTCGACCCGGAAAACAAAGTTATTGACTAGCGTGACTCCATATATGTAGTCCTCAAAGATATCAATGCTGAACGGATGGGCCAGGTCTGGAAATGAGCAAAGAGCAAACAATGTTAATATAGGCACACTTTTATTTGACTGCTAGTTGTTTTTTAATGTCATACGCAGGCTTGGGGAGTAACGGAATACATGTACCGCCGTCATGTAATCAGATTACAATTTTTTTTTTTAACTGCATTCCCTTACAGTTACAGGAAAAAACATGTCATCAGATTACAGGTACATTTATTAAAAATGGGGATTACTTTGAGGGATTACAATTTCTACAATGAGAGAGAGAGAGAGAGTTCGAAACAGGGAGAGTGAGAGAGAGAGAGAGAGAAAGAGAAGGACAGAGCGAGAGAGAGCGCGTGCACGCCCGCCCGCGCGAGTGGGACCGTTGCTACATGTCGGGTAGTGAGGGACAAAACGAACTGACTCATCGTGTCCTCCACACGCGGGCAGTTTGAAAACGCTTCACGGACGGGAGGAGGAAGTGCGACCGGTATTTACTGGAACTTACTCTGAGCGAAAGTTTGAGCTGAGAGTCCAGCGGCATGCTACGCGCTGTAGCTTCTTGCTAGCTAGCCCGCTAGCCTACAACCATAATGTGAGTTACACCTTACAAACAAATCTTCCTCCCACCAATTCACTATTTAAACATTATACACAACATATACACGGTTAAACTTGTGACTGGGATAAAAGTTCATTTTGCAGTTGATGTCACGCATCGTCATTCTCATTGGATGACTATCTATCTATCTATCTAACTGTGAGGTGTGGTTGCTTTCAGTGACAGTTCGAAAACAGCTATTTGTAGGCTGCCCGGGTCCCTATCACCCGCAAATAGCAAGGGCACATTGTATAGAATATATATTGTGGTGATATTTATATTTATTTTGTCTTCATGAGCATACTCAATATTGGAGTAATCTAAAAGTAATCCAGTTACATGACTTTAATATTATGGTGCTTGGATTACGTTACTAACAAAAAGTTTTAGCAGATAAATTGTAACTGTAACGGATTACATTTTAAAAGTAACCCTCCCAACCCTGGTTATAAGTTACTGCTTTTCTTCAAATGAAAGAACTCAACTGTTTTTGATGCCAGAGACAGCTATGACGGGATCGGATCCATCGAGACGAACGCTTCCAATGACCGATAGCTTTGCATCTGCCCAGTAAAGACGCTCGTTGAAGTAATCCACTGCCAAACCTGGGGAATCAAAATACATTGTAGTATACAGTACACTGCGTATTTGGAGCATTAATAAATTTGACCTGTCGGCCACTGGATGTTCTCATGGACAAGAGTCTGCCTCAGCGTTCCATCCATGGCAGCCGTCTCAATTTTTGGATGGTTCCCCCAATCTGCCCAGTACATGGTGCTGGAACAAACGCAGATTCAAATGAAAATCTGAAGCCTCAGTGAACAAAAACATAATCAAGTTAATGTTGTACCCTCTCTGTGGATCCACTACGATGGCGTATGGTTCATCTATCATGCCAGAGATGAGAGTCTTGCAATGCTGGCCTGACATCTGAGCCACCTCAATGACATCTCGACCAGAGTCGGTCCAGTACAGGTTACCGGCGACCCAGTCCACAGCTATTCCTCGAGGCATCTTCAGCTCTTTAATCTGGAGGACATGAGAGAGGTTTCTTTTGACGGCCAGCCCGCCATGGTCATGAACACAACTCAAATTGCTGCTACGTGGCAGATGGTAAACAATTCTTCACAAAAAGAGATTTCAAGCTCCCCCCGCGTACCTGCAGGTTGGTGATCCTGCCCGCACTTTGCCGTCTGTTACGGTGGGAGTTGGACGACAAAGTGGACTGCCCGGGAAGTTCGTAGGAGGAGATGCGGCCCGTGTGCCAGTTAGTCCAGAAGATGCGGTTGGTCTTCACATGCAGGTCCATTGCATCAATCCGCACGCTGGCGTCCCCTTGGAAGGTTTGCTCGTAGCGCCAGTTGGGCATGCCAGGATCCAGGCTGCGGATTTCGTTGTCGTCGGCTATGTAGAGAACCTGCTGGCTGCTGTTCATGTCTGCAAGACAGAAGACGATATTGTGTTTATCATCACTGTCAGGTAGAAATCCTGTATGTCCAAATATGGTTAATTGTAGATTTTTTTACAAATCGATACCAGTGGTCCTTTTTCACATTGTTTGTTATTTTTGCACAATCATCTATTTAGAGTTTTTGTAATAGCTTGATAACAACACAATATATTAAATCTCTTGGGCATTTAAACTATCGGAGAAGTGTTGTAAACTCCACCTCTTCCTTCCGCGGGAGCCGTGTGGCATTTTGCCACATCAAGATTGAAATTCTTGATCTTTTTTTGTTTTGTTTTTTTTTTCAAGTGAGTGAAAATAGTTAGGTTTACGACGACATATTAGGGCCACGTATAAATATATATTATTTTTTAGAGGGCGGGGGCAATATTCCAAGAAAAAAACTCGCAAATTAGCCTCTTTATAAACTCGCAAATTTGCAAGTTTAAAAAGTAGCAAATTTGCCACTTTATAAAGTGGCAAATTTACGATTTATTTTCTAACAAATTTGCCACTTTATGAAGTGGCAAATTTGCAAGTTTAAAAAGTGGCAAATTTGCGACTTTATAAAGTAGCAAATTTACGATTTATTTTCTAACAAATTTGCCACTTTATGAAGTGGCAGATTTGCGAGAAAAAAACTCTTACGAGGAATACACGTAGCTACGCTACAGTCTAATCATGTGAGGAGTCGATGGTTAATGGGACAGTGTTTATAAAATGAAAAGGCAGGATGGAGACATTCATTCTTAAATTTAAACTTTACTTGTCATTCACCGCAGTCAGAGCGACAACACTTCCTGATCCCCTATCAGCTGACTAATACTATCCAATCAGATGCTAGCATACCATAGGTAAATGCAAGTGAATGACGAAGAGCAGCAGATTCGACACATCAATTTAGATGTACAAAAAAATACCAAAATGTATGAATGTGTAAATAATAATTCTGGAAACATAAATGTACAAGTAAATATACATTTTAACACATTAACTTAAATGCTTGATCGTCCGGGTGTGGACGGTCGCAAAACAAGGCGTCTTTGTCGCTGGCCAGTGGCCGTACACAACGCTTCAAAGAGTGAATGCTGAACATGATATGGTTAATCTATGCTAAAGCAATTACTATCTCCTTATTTGGAAACCCGAACGAAAGTACGAGTAGTACGCTACGTGTATTTCTCGTAAGTTTTTGAGTTTTTTTCTCTCGCAAATCTGCCACCGTATAAAGTGGCAAATTTGTCACTTTATAAACTTGCAAATTTGCGAGAAAAAAACGTGCAAATTTGCGAGTTTAGAAAGTGGTACATTTGCGAGTTTTTTTCTCGGAATATTGCCCCCGCCCTCTAAAAAAAGAAAATACAATTTATAAGTGGCCCCAATACGCCGTCGTATAAGCTACATACATTTGAGTTAGCCTGTTTTGTTAAAAATTAATCGCTGTAATGCTTTTGTACAGAAGTAGGCGTGTCAGCCACCAAAGGTGAGTTTGCGTATGATTGTTCCAAATTTTCAGCAAATAACTAAGTATAGGTTCCCCCCCAAAAAATTTGACCAGCGAACCACAAACAGGTGCGAGATTACTGTATGCTAAGGTGTTGCACGAATATGAAATCATACGATTGACTATAATGCCGCCTCTTATACACAAAGGATACCTCAGCAAGCACTATTGGACTGAACAGCTGCATAAAGGTTTTCAAGCAAATGTATGTTGGTGCTCACTGTCAGCTTTGCAGGTGTCATTGATCCTTGTGAAGTACTTGTAACAGCTGCATTTGTAAGAGCCCTTCGTGTTGTTGCAGATGTGGGAACACGCCCCAAACTGAAGACACTCATTCTTGTCTAAAAAACAGGAACAAATCCAACTCGTTAAATAAAATGAGGCTATCAAAATAATTGTCTTGAAAGCTTTTGTGTGCACGTTTACCTCCACATGTGCGATATCCGATTTTGCGAAAGCCCGGTTTACACGAGCAGAAGGCGTCGGTGACGTTAGTGACGCAGTGGGCCTCGTCCCCATCGCCACACTGAGTCCTGTTACTCCTGCAGTCGTTCAGCTTGGTTTCTGTTGACGCACACACTGATTTGTTAGCAACCTCAACCAACCTCATTCAAGCATGCTTTTACGATGCCAAACTTTCCCCAAAAAGTTTGAGGAGTACATTTGTCCAAAATGTACTGGTAAGATGAATTAAGATCTAAAGGACCCACATTTCTCTCAATTAACTAGGGGTGGGAGTCTTTGAAGTATTTTGTTCTCACGATTCAATTCCGATTTTTGGGTCTGCGATTCAATTCAGAATCGATTTTCGATCAAGAATGATTTTTGATTCAAAATGATTTGATTGACAATGATTTTTGTTTCAATCTATAGATGTGCAAGGAATTGTAATGATCTACTCCAGTCTGACTGGCTAATGCTAATTAGCGCGTTACTCGTGGCACTTTTATCACTCAAAAGAACGGCTCCACGCTGAAAAAAAATAAAACTTTTATTGGAATAACTTGATCGTGACTTTTTCCTTCTACTCTCTAAAGTGGCTTCAACTTAACAGTGTATTAGACCGCGTGGAACCACACTGCCCCTCAGTGGCCAAACCAGGTACAACATGAACAGCGGTCCAAATAAAGGCACACACAAAGGCAAGACGGTATAAAATAATTTAAATAAAATCGATTTTGGGACATTTAAAATCGATTTTGAATCGTACTAAACGAGAATCGCGATTCTTATGAGAATCCATTTTTGGGCACACCCCTACAATGAACTCTCTCAAATTGAACCTGTTTTGCAGTTGATCTCATCCGAGCCATAGTCCTCGCAGTCATTAAAGACGTTGCATCTCAAAGTGGAGCTGATGCATTTCCCATTTGCACACAAGAACTCGTCTTTCTCGCAAGCAGGAACAGCTGGATGGACTTCTGTGGGAAGTGCGCACACACACACACACACACACACACGAACGACTCAGCAAATTGTCTCAAAACATTAGCGGCGTGGAAGTAGCTCGGTTGGTTTTAAAGCTACTGAGCCGCTTACCACAATTCAGCTCGTCCGATTTGTCGCCGCAGTGATTGATGCCGTCACATCTCTTTGTCATCTGAAGACATACGCGGTCATTTTGGCAGCGGAACGCTCTGGTGGGAGGACACTGGAACTTCCCTATGCATCACACGGTGACAAGTTTGATAAAAAAGGGGTTGAATTGAGCAGTTTAAAAAAAATGAAGATGATGATATTGATTCAGCAGTCTGAACTTCTTTCTCTCTTTCCAAAATGTATTTCTTATTTAATAGACGGTATAACAGTGATTCAATTGGGAAATAAATGCTTCGGATTTACTTTTTTTTTTTTTTTTGGGTTCTAGGTTTGTGCCCGTGATTCTCACTGCATATGCTATATTATTTGTATAAAGTAGTGATCCTCCCCCACTTAGTGTGTCATGAGAGATCATCACGACAACTCTTGTATTGAATCTCATTAAAACATGACAGAGGCATGCCAGATCCACCACACCAGCATCTACCGAAATTCAAACACAATCTGCTTCTTCTTCTGGTCGTCGAATCGGTGGAGGCTGATGTCTGTGGATCTCACTCTGCTTCGTCTGTCCTTCCTTCCTTTCCTCAGTCTCTCTTTTGGTCTCCCTAATTTGTTGGAATTTAGATGTTTCTGGGGTTGGTGAAAGACTCTGGTTGGTAACCCGGTGGGTAGTAGGTGATGTCTGGTCGGTGCTGGATTTCACTTTCCTTTCTTTGATCCTTCCTCGGGTCTCCTGACAACCTCACGACTAGCTGGATTCTAAAGTATTCGGATTAGGTGAACGGTATGGGATTTTTAATAGGTTTTAGGTGACTTAATGAGTACACACTCACACGCACATGCCCAAAAAAAAAAAAAAAAAAGAGAGAGCAATGATGATGTCATGTCAAATCGGTAAAATTACTGAGCTCTCAAAGAAGAAAAAAAAAGGACACGACAATTTATTTAAATTCCCTCAATTGGTCTAAAAAATATTTAGTTCCTACAAATAATTTACCGTATGTTTTTTCACCTGCTTATGACAGCTACATAGACAGGCAGAACAATTAAATGCCTTCCACTAGATGGCAAAAGGTACAATAACCTTTGCATCAACCTGTTGTCATTCATACAACATAATAACTTTGTGTTTGACTAAACATGCCCAGATTCCACACCAAGCAAGTGAATTTATGAGTCAATTATCATCATTCCGTATAAAAAAAAATGTTGTGAAATTGTTGATGGTGTGCTGTGAGAGCGATGTAAAATATTTGCCGTGGCTCTATAAAGGTTGAGAAAACACTTGCCCACAAGGCAGATTCAGTTTAGTCTTATTAACTGTCCACAATAATTCAAACAATAATGCCAATCTATGCGTTTGTGCCTGCTACATAACGAAAATCCCCTTTAAACTTTATGATGGCTTCTGAATGACTTGTAAAATTCGAATGCAGGCACTCACTGCATTCTTCCGGACTCTCATCAGAGTTGTCCCCACAGTCATCCTCTCCATCACACTTCCAGGCGAGAGGTTTGCACAGTGTGTTGTTGCACTGGAATTCATCCAACGGACAGTGACGTCCAGCTGAAAGAACAGGAAGTGACTCGCGGTTTAGTTCCGTCAAAATGGATACAACTCAAATCACACAGAATTTGAGCTCGGAAACAAGTAAAGAGCAGCAAAAAATAAAAAAATAAAAGAATTGTGCGCTCACCAGCAATATTGCAGTTCTCCTCATCACTGCCATCCATGCAGTCTGGGTCAGCGTCACACCGCCAGCGAATAGGAATACAGTGGCCATTCTTACACTGGAACTGGTCATTGTCACACTTGAGGTCACAGCCATCCTAGAGAAAAAAGAAATTCGTGTCAGACTTGAGCCTGGTGAATAAAAACTGAACACAAGAATTTAAGCCACCTCATCGGATCCATCAGCGCAGTCGTGGTCGCCGTCGCACTTCCATCGGCCGGCGATGCAGCGGCCGTTCGTGCAGGCGAACTCGCTTTCGGAACATTGCCGAGGCACTGCGCGAAAAGGCAAAACACGGCTGATGTTGGTGACAAGCGACTTATTAGTGATAGACCGATGTGTCTTTTCCAGGGCCGATACCGATTATTACTAGTCAAGCAGGCCGATAAACGATATTTGGAGCTGATATTTCATTATAGTAAAAAAAGCCCTATTATATTTGCCCTATGCATTGTAGATTGTATTTCTATCAACACAATTAAATTTGAATTGATTTTTTTTGCTTAAGTAATTAGTTGGTGAAAGCAATTTTACCTTAATTTGCCTTAACTCATTCACTGCCATTGACGGCTATAGACGTCAAAAATTAATTTGAACTATTTCTATTAGTTTAACATTTTTTTCCACTTTTGTTTACAAGAGTATGAAAACCTAGAATTTTTTTATTGTACATTTAGAACAGATATAAAATGTGTGATTAATCGTAAGTTAACTAGTGAAGTCATGCGATTAATTATGATTAAAAATTTTAATCGCCTGACGCCCCTAATTTTTAATAATCTTTTCCCTTTTTCTTATCGCGTCGTTTAAAAATTGTAATCAATTGCATGACTTCAATAGTTAACTCACGATTAATCACAAATTTTATATCCGTTCTAATAGAACAATAATTTTTTTCTAGGTTTTCATACTCTTGTTAACAAAAGTGGAAACAAATATTAAACTAATAGAAATAGTTCAAATGAATTTTTGACGTCTATAGCCGTCAATGGCAGTGAATGAGTTAATTTAAAAAACAAACAAACTGAAATGCCATTGAGCATATTTGTTAAATGTATTTTTTTCTCTTAACTTAAACATAGGGAGAGAGAAAACAGCTACGTTTGAAACAATTAAAATTTTAAACTTTCACTTATTTTTGTTTAAATTTTGAACAAAAACAAAAAGTACAGGGAATTCCCAGCCGTGGCAGCATCTCTCATGAAGTGAAATTTTTAATTGATACATAAATAAAAAGTTCCCAGTTCTAAATTCATCTGTTAAGATCAATGAGACACGAATGCTTGCGAACTTAGCGAACTTTGGGTTTCCGTTAGGGTTCTTAAAAGGTTTCCAAAGATGTTCGCAGTGAAAAATTGTCTGAACATGTTCAAAATTTCTTTACAATAAGAAAAACGTCTGTTCACATCATTGCAACCGTTTGCAACATTTTACCAACCCTGACGAAAGCCCAAAATTGACTAAGTTCACAAGAATTCGCCGCTCAGTGATATAGCAGCTTTATCGGCCTTCTGACTTGTAAATAAGGCCGATGCCGATATTTGTCAAAATACCAAATATCGGCAATGATAATCGGCCCGGCCGATAATCGGTCTATCCCTACTACTTATGCGTCTCACGTTCCACCAAGACATGACAGAAGGTGGTCAGGGGAGAGAATGAAAGGAGCTCGGCACAACTAGATCGAAAACAATATTGATATTAGAAACAGCTGTCGGTCTCAGTAACTACAAAAACAAACACATTGCTAAATTAATACCTCTATGACAGCGTCAGTCAAAACTCAGCATTATCATCTTTGTAAAAGGTAAATGTAAGTAATTTTTGCATTAAATTGCACAAGTGTACGCATACCTTTAAACGGCGCGTTTGTACAGTGACAGACGGAAAGCATACGACGCACAATGACTAAATCCAAGTCTCCTTGCAGACTCTCACAACAGGGCTCACAAAAGCATGACAGGGAACTGACAGGAAAACTGAAATGTTTGACTTGTGAACGTGGAAGAGACTCACCTCTTGTTCATGCCAACAGGACAGTATGAAATGAAACAGACATCAGATGAGATGAAATGCATTTGCCGTGACAGTGACTGGATGTTGTCCACACAGTAAACGTGATAGCGCAAAGGGAGTCGCGGGTTCGTGAGAGCGGACGAAGGCAGAGCCGAGACGAGACGCGACACCAACCGCATTTGTCTTCATCCGAGTTGTCGCCGCAGTCGTTGTCGTAGTCGCACTGCCAGCGGCCCGGGACGCAGCGGTTGTTTTTGCATCGGAACTGGTACGGCTCACACGTCCTCTCGGCTGAGCAAATGGGACAAACAGGCATTGCGACGCGCCCGGAGACATACATTGAAAGAAATATTTGGCACATGTCGCAACTCACCGCACTCCTCCTTGGGTTCGTCGGAGGCATCGCCGCAGTCATCTTCACCGTCGCACTTCCAGCGAGCCGGGATGCAGCGTCCGGAGTCTTTACAACGGAACTCGTCCACGCCGCATGTCATCTGGGCTGGAGTTAGGAACATTATGAGAGTGCTTTCACTAAAGAAGAGACACAATTGCATGGCTGGAGACGGCTACGAGTTCTGAACCAAGTATGTCGTGGTTTTTTTCCGTTTTTTCTCTCTTCTTTTCTTTCTTCTTTCTTTTTTAGAAAGAAAAGAAGAGAAAAAGTATGTCATGTTTTAATGATTTTATATTTACAGTGGTGGGCGGCCAACATACATTTACAAACTAAATTTGAATATTTGTTCAATGTCATCGATGTCTATTCTATTCATTTGCAGCGTTCCTCTTGGCTGCACTTGATCCTGCATGTGCACGTCTGATTATTTCTTTGGGGTCCAATCGGATTTGAGCCTTTATGTGTTGCCATGTCAATCTAATCTGCCCAGTTGGCTTCACAATCCATAGTGCGGGCCCCTGTAAAATTGATTTTACAAGCATCCCTGGTGATTCAGATGTTTTAATTATTATTAAAAAAATGTTTGGTAATGTTATTTGTTAAATATTCATTCTGAACTGCCACCTATGGAACAAGCAAAGAAGTCTGTCCAGGCATTCTTAAACTGATTGAGGACAAAAATGTTGCGACACTAGAAGGAGTTACATTTGCGGGAACCGAATAATTCTTGTGCTTACTGCAATTGGCGGGTTCATCAGATCCGTCCACGCAGTCGTTGTCACGGTCGCACACCCAGACGCGAGGAATGCAGCGTTTGGTGATGGCGCACTGGAACTGGGTGGGTGCGCATGTGACCTCAGCTACAGAGAGAAGCGAGCAAATATTTTATTATGGTGAGAAATGAAGCATCCGAGCAGGGTGAAAGTGAAAAACACTCACGGCAGTCCTTCTCGTCCTCTCCCTCTCCACAGTTGTCTTGGCCGTTACAGCGGAAGATTCCTGGGATGCAGCGACTTGGGTGGGAACATTTGAACTGGCTGGGCAGGCAAACATGAATATCTGCGGTGTAGTTACACAAATACACAATCAGCATATGTGAAATGTCGTCGGAACGATAATATTCTATGTCAAAATATGAGCAGTACCGCAGTTGGCCTCATCTGAATTATCCTGACAGTCGTTGTCGCCATCACATATGTACGCAGGGTTGGTGCAGATGCCTGTGCCGCACTGGAACTGGCCCGGTCTGCACTTGAACTCAGCTGTAATGAAAGCAAGAACAAATTATGACTCGAACTCAGGTGTCTGCAACATGTGGCTCCTTGGTCCTTCACCTGTTGGTCCCTGTGGATCTAGAAAAAAAACTAAATAAAATTGTAGATGTTTTTTTTACATAGTTATTTTTAGATAAAATATTATTTAAATTAATTAAATATTTATATATATTTTTAAAAGAATAATTAAACATTCCCCCCAAAAATCGAAATTGTAAAATTCTCCAAAAAGAGAGACGAAAGGTAGATTAAAAAAAGTTTTTAAAAAATGACCATGAAACATCCATGAAATTGCCCAAAATGGGAATTGAACAAAAAAGACAGAAACGAAAATGGATCATAGATTAGAAAATTGATAGCAAAAAAGACGGAAAATATGTCAAAAAAGGAAGAAGAGGGGCAGAAAATGACCATTTATCTATAAAATTGCCAAAAATGTTACATTTGACAGAAAAGCAGAAATGTCTAAACATTTATGAAAAATTACAAAAAAAACAAACAAAAAACATCCAAAACAAATGAATGAAAAAAAATAATCTGTACATATTAGATGCTGCTGTCATATTTTTCTATTGTGTTGCAGATCTAATTATCTCTTAGGCCTTCAGTACATTAGAATAACACAAACACACAATATTCAAATGTTTTGAGGCTCCAGGCACATTTTTGCTTATTTAAGTGCTCTAAATGGCTCTTTTGACAGGAAAGGTTGCTGACCCCTTGCTTGAACTTAACAATTCCAACACAGTTGTAAAATCTACACTCACAACAGTCAGCGGGCTCGTCCGAGCGATCGCCACAATCGTCCTCTGTGTCACATTTCCACCAGAATGGAATGCACTTGTCGTTCTTGCAAACAAACTACAAGACAAAAAGGGAAAATTAACAAAAAAAAGCACATGTTGGTGACGACGAGGATGTTTGCGAAGTTCCCATCACCTGGCTGGCTGTGCAGTTCGACATGCATGTACGCTTGTCGTTGGCGAGGTAGAAGTTGGTGGGACATGCGCATTTGTAGCCCCCTCCGGGAGAGACGAGGCACAGGTTACTGCAGCCGCCGTTGTTCGTCTGGCATGGGTGGCCGCTCACTGGCGAACAGATCACATTGAAGAAATGCTCGATAGCACAAAAGATTTTCTGCTACATGCCTCAATGTCTTCCAATGATTATGACATTTAATTTATTAAACTGTATGATCACAATGTATACATGACTACAAATATGCATATATAAATGTTTATGTGGGGGGTCAGTCAATTACTTTTTTTTTTTTTGCCATACTAGAATAAAATGTAATTTCACATCCACTACAGTAGGTGGCAGTGAGCAAGGAGTGTTAGCTCCACTGCAGAGCTGCACTTACAACAATTTTGTAGAAAAATGATCATATTTGTAGTCACAGCGGTTGAAATATTGAAACATATTTTCTTCTTTCTCAGTAGGCGTAACAAAAAACAATTGTGAAGCACTGGTCTACACCGAGTCTCTCACCCTGTGGCTGGCGATAGGGATGGTAAATGTGGACATCCATGGGCCGGTGCAGGGTGCTGATAATGGTGGTCTTGTTGGTCCCCAGAGTCTTGTGAGCTCTGTTGATGGATTTGGTCTCCCAGTCAGTCCAGTAGATATACTCTTCAAACAGCGTCATGGCAAAGATGTGTGGGATGTCTTGGCTAAGAACTGCCACAGGACAAAAACATATTTCACAGTTCACAAGTGCTTTACCATGATATAATGTTGGCCAAATATTGTTACCTAATCTCGGATTGGATTGGGTATGTTCAATTAAATAGGTTAGAAATTCATTGAGGACTTTAATAGCCAATACTAAATAATTCCAGGGATTTGACATTTTAATGTTGCAGCTGCAATGTGGCTGAGCAGATAAGGAGGCTGTGTTACTATGAAATAAAAGCTGAGTGGGTGCACAGCAAAAACGGCCAACGCTATATCTAAAGCGTTATGCAATTTTCGATACACCCGATTAGGTTTTACACTCTAAATGTGCTCCTTCTGCTCCGATACTCTTGGCATAGCATGCGTTTGCTTTCTGTGTTTGGCCCAAACGCGTCACACACACACAATACGCTTCGGTTGTAAAACACAGTAATAATCCATATCCACCATGTTTATTGATGTGCAACACACGTGTGGCTAACAGCTAATCAAAAAATGTTGTAACCTGAGAATAGTTTCACAATTTGTATTGAGATTGCATGATGTGACCTTCCATCCTTGTTTTACCACCGCAATGACATCATAAATGTTACTTAACTTCTTTAAACATTCACATGACTTATTTCCTATCCTGTAAATGGTCCAAAATGTCATAAGTGCAGAAAGATAAATAACCTGTGTGTCTGCTGGTGCCATCCAGACTGGCAAACTCAATGTAATCCTCCCGAGCGTCTGCCCAGTAAATGCGGTCGTTGATAAAGTCCAAGGTCAGACCATTGGGCCATGTGATCTTATCCTCTATCAGCACACTTCTGTTGGTGCCATCCATGCCGATTCTTCCAATATGGGGGATGTCGCCCCAGTCAGACCAGTACAGGTACCTAGAAATAAAAACATCATTTTTTTTAAATGTAAATAAACACGTCCTTCAAAGTATAAATACCACGCATTGGTTCTCACCCGTAGCGCACATCCACGGCCACGGCGCGAGGTTCTCTCAGCCCGCTGTTGACCAGCACCGTCCGGTAGGCTCCGTTAAGTTTGGACACTTCGATGGTGTCCCGACCTTTGTCACACCAATACAAGTTGCTGCCAACCCAATCCACAGCCACGCCGTCTGGGTTACTCAGAGAGGTCCGGTGCAAAACCTTTGATAAATACGCCAATGTTTACCGCATGTGTCGCCAAAAACTCCGGTTTCTTTTTTTCTTTTTTCTTTTTTACATATATTTCCTGACCTCCAAGTTGCTACCGTTCATACGCATTCGTCGGATCATGCTGCCCTGAGTGGTGACATCAGTCCAGTAGATCATCTGTTCTGCATAGTGGAAGTCCAGTGCCACGGCATTATTCAGACCCTAAAACAGAGGCGAGTATGCGTTCACAGAGGCTAAGACAGAAAATAACAACTTCTCTTTTTTTTGTCCTCTACCTGTTTGATAAGAGTGTAGTTGGAACCATCCAGGTTGAGCTTTCTCAAGTAGTATCGGTTAGCAAAGATCAAATAGGCCTCCTCCTCTGCACACGCAAACAAGAGGATAATTTTTAGCATGTAATGGTCTGTAACACAACCCAATAACATGTTGCCAATTGGGTGCCGTACCTGATGTGGATTTACAGATGGTGGGATCATTGGGGCTGATTTCAAAGCCATCCACGCAGAGACAGTGGAAGCTGCCGTGTGTGTTGATACAGCGCTGAGTGCAAGGGTAAGTGGTGGTGCACTCGTCCACGTCCACGCACGTCTTCCCATCTCGCTTCAGCTGGAAACCAGGATGGCACCTGCACTGAATGTGCCAAGCGTACAAGAGACGTCAGCATGTTATAAACAAACACTACGAAGCTTCACTTATATACTTGTGACGAGTGATGGGCCGATATTAGATAATGTGAGCACAAATATGAAAGTCTTAAAAGTATAGCTCGAAAATGACTTTATTTTATTTTTATAGTTGGCTAAATAAAAAGAACATTTTTATTTTACTTTTAAACAAAATATAGAATATTTGCTACAGAACAGATATCTATCATGTTAAGTTTTAATATATCTTAAGATTCCTCTTTTGTTCAAACTTTTGGTGAATCAGTGTCCTACCACTGGTGAGCTATTTTTAGAACAGACCAGTGGCCTACTCATGCTATCCTTGGGGCTAACTAGTATCTGCTGGCAACCTTTTTTTTTTTTTTATGGACATTGCACACTAATTAAGGGAGCAAAAAGGCATCCTCCTCCTCCGTAGATAATTGCTAATCCTTCCCCGGGGTGTTGATAATCGGAATCAATTAGTTAATTGGAGGCAATCAATTTCAAAGAGGCGGCTCTAGAAGTCCCCTCTCAGTCTTACCGGTGACAGTCAGCGGGTTATGGAGTTTGAACTCTTTACATAACAAAAATAAATAAAAAAGCACGTTACAGTACTGTACTTAAAAAATATAACTGTAATAATAATTAAACAGAATGTAAAGAATTACACAACAATTTCCACCACCAATAAAAAGCGCCATACATACAGCGAAGAGCAAAATTATTCACTCTGGCCACATTTTAAGAATTTGGGTGGATGACTGGTTAGCACTTTTCTGTGGAGAGGACGTGAGATCGAGTCCGGGCTTTGGCCTTCCTGGGGGGAGTTTGCATGTTCTCCTCGTGCTTGCGTGGGTTTTCTCCGGGTACTCCGGTTTCTTCCCACATTCCATGGATGTATGTGAGGTCAATTGAACACTCCAAATTGTCCATAGGTGTGATTGTGAGTGTGGATGGTTGTTCATCTCTGTGTGCCCTGCGATTGGTTGGCAACCAGTTCAGGGTGTACCCCGCCTACTGCCTGAAGCCAGCTGGGATAGGCTCAAGCCCCCCTTCCCATCCCCCGCGACCCTTGTGAGGACTAAGCGGTTAAGAAAATGGATGGATGGATGAATTTCTATTTGGTGAATATATTTTTTAGCTGGTAATGACACAAGAAAGGCTAAGGACTGTAATCTCGTGTCATTACAAGCACATTCCAAGTTTGATATTCAACCAAAGTCATGAAGTCTGCCAAGTAAATATGATAAGCCAATAAACAAAGGGCACCCAGTTCACATTACAAATCTCCTACGTGTGTAAACACTGAATTTACATGATGATTCATGCGCAGGCACATGCGCTTAATGATTTTCAAAAGAAGCTCTGACCGCAGCCTCGCTACTACAAACACAAAAGTTCATGCTTAGTTCAAGCTGTTCTTTACGCACCTCCTACTTTCAGAAAGGAGAGCCAAAACAAGTTATGGTCTTACACAAGCACATGCCTGAAGTCAGTTCCCAACCTTTGCGCCCCACTTGTCAGGGAAGTGCATACATTAAATAGTGTTTGGTCACTCAACTGGGTCAAGGTGCCACAGTATACAGTAATTGATATACTGTGCATATACTGTATACTTGGCCAGTCAGTGTTTGTTTGGATTTACTTGAAAAGTGCTGGATAAAAGAAAACAACAAGAAAAAAAAACCTGCGATGGCTTGCTTACCTTGTATCCAATCTTAAGGTCATCGCAGAGTTGCGAGCAGCCGCTCAGTTTACTGTTGAGACACTCGTTGATGAAGCAGTTGAGTTCGTCGGAGCCGTCGCCGCAGTCGTCATTCCGGTCGCACAGCAGAGTCTCGTTCAAACAATTTCCATTGCGGCACATGAAGGCCGATTCGTTACACTTCCTCTCTACAATCACACACAAATGACGCTGCCTGATGCGCAATGGACATAGGAAAGGGCGATACTGTGCATTTCTCACGTGCACATTTGTAGAAGTTTGTTCACAATTCAGGTGCATACAATTGTGCGTCGTTTAGCAAAAGTTCAACATGTTGACAATGGAGGTACTTCCACATTTTGACCTGATTATGCAACATTAACCGTTCGTTTCTTCGCTACAGTTCAATAAATAACATACGTAATGTAGATGGTATTTTCCAATGAAAAGAAAAATTATTTTTGTAATTCTATTAAACTACTAAATCAATCATTTGTGATTGGATGATTGAGGACGTAGAGGTGCAACGGCTTTCCGCATTCTGCCGCGGAGGAACAAAACTATTTCCCAGTTTATAGGAATGTATTATACATGTTGCCAACGAAGGTTACGAAGCAGAAGAAGAAGCACAACATTCCGTTTTTTCCGGACTACAAGTCGCTCCGGAGTACAAATCGCACTAGGCCAAAAATGCATAATTTAGTTAGAAAAAAACATACATAAGTCGCATTGGAATATAAGTCGTATTAAGTATATATAGTATATTATAGTATAAGCCTAGAATGCCCTCTTGAGGCTGTCAGCGAAATTATATAACTCCCACCCCCTACCCCCAGGTTTTTTTTTTCCTTGTATAAGTTGCTCCGGAGTATAAGTCGCAGGAACAGCCAAACTATGAAAAAAAGTATACTAATAGTCCGGAAAATACGGTAAATCCATCCGCTAATCCATGCCAAGACCGTTCATATACTGAAAATAGTACGTAAATAGAGGTAATTTTTTTCCTAGCGACAATTCCAACCTGAGTCGGTGCACCGCGGGTTCTTGGGCGCTTCATCGGAATGATCCTGACAGTCAAACTCTCCATCACACTCCCATTTCTTTTGATTGAGGCAGCGGCCATTGGCGCAGCGGAACTCATCAGGACCGCATGTTGGATATTCTGCAAAAGAAATCAAAGTGGCTTCATTATTCCCAACCGGAGTGGGTGATGTTTTCTGTATCAAGTTTTTGGCCATAGACTAAACACACTCACCACATTCAGGAGACTCATCTGAGCCATCAGCACAGTCAATGTCATGATCGCACACAAAGTGCTTGGGAATACACAGTCTATTCTGGCACATGAATTCATTGTCGTCACAAGTGTTGTTGGTGTACACTGGAAGCGGAAAATAATACATTTATGGAAGGTTTCATGGAATTGAATCCAAGATCATGAAGACAAATTGTCTATAATGCACGTCGGACTCACGGCATCCGGCTTTGACACTCTCGTCAGCTCCATCAGGACAGTCCTTGTCTCCATCACACTTCCAGCGCTGTGGCACACACATGTGCGAGCCGGGACACTGGAAGGCTTCGGGACTGCAGGTTTTGGATTCTGGGTTCATGGAAAATGTGAAGGATATTATGTAATGGCGAGGTTTGCAATATTTTTTTTCTATTTTCAAAGTCAGAAATTCTTAATGGAAATTACAATAATTTCTGGACTATAAGGCGCACCCGACTGTAAGCCGCAGGTGTTTTAATGTTACCGCACGGTATATAAGGGTTCCCGCTACTTTCTTTTCCATGAGGGCGCAAATTGTCTCGCTCTCGTTCTGTCTCTCCTACTGTGTTTGGGTTCACTTGGTTTGTTTTGCTCTGCCCAACGCTTCCTTTATAGTCCGCCCCCTTTGTATTAGCCTCAGGGTCGAAGAAGAATATTTAACTTGACATTCATGTTTTTGACCTTCAATAAAATAATGAATTCTTCCCCCAAAAAATGTATTTGATAAAGTTCTACTGACAAATAAATCTGTTTAAATTACATTTTTTTGAATTGTATTATATTGCAAGGATGTCTGTGTATAACAAAACAAAATGTTTCACATTCAGTGACATGCATCGCTTACTGCATTTGTCATCCTCGTCTGATCCATCACCACAATCATCAGCACCATCGCACACCCAATGGTTGGAAATGCAGCGGTGGTTTCCACATTCAAACTGGGTGGATGGACAAAATTTGTCTGCAAAAGACAACACAGTTTCTCATTTGTGCCAAAGGCCCATATAATTCCTCAAATGTTGCACCTCTGTTACGACTCTCAATATGAGGCAAATGCACACAAATTACTCGCTTTGTAAATGCAGAACTTGATACATGTGCTGCTGTACGTACTCATGCTATTAAGTTTAAGGACACTTTGAATTAACATCAGACTGACCGCAGTGCGTCTCGTCAGCTCCATTCTCACAGTCATTTTCTTTATCACAAGTCCAGCTCATCGGGATGCAGCGGCCACTGGGGCAAGCAAAGAAGTTAACTGGACATTTAAGCTTGCGCTTATCTGTAAGACCAGACAAAGAAATCAGAAGTTGGCTTGAATGCTTCTAAACAGACTGGAGGCATAAAAGCAGGCAGAGCGCCGCACCCGGGCAGTTCCTCTCATCAGAGAAGTCCCCGCAGTCATTGTTGCCGTCACACACCCACGAGGACAGATAACACAGAGTGGTTTTCTCACAGCTCTGGAAAGAAGCGCCTTTCACTCCCAGGCGGAAGAAACGGGAACAGTCGGTAGATTCTGAGGATAAACGAAAGACGTTTTCACCAACCTTAATTTGATCTCGAGCATCTTTTTTAAGCGGTCTTACGGCAGTTCATTTCATCGCTGGCATCCTCGCAGTTGACCACTTGGTCACAGCGGCTGAAGTTGGAGATACAGCTTCCATCTTTGCACTGGAATTCCCCTACTTTGCACAGGGTCACTACAAGGTTGAAACCGTAGACGTGAGCATAATATAAGTACAGATCAACTTCCTTTTACTTGAACCAGTTCCAAAGCAATTCATGAATTTATCAAAACAGGCCAGCAAACCAATCTCTATCTTTTCATCCGAAGTCAGTGTATTTAGAATAGCAGCTCAGACATGTGTGCAACTGTCACAGGATCACACAGTAACAATAGCATTGTATAAAAAAAATAAAAAAAATAAATAAAATATAATTATGGAAGCAGTGATGACTTACTGTTGCAAGGCATTTCATCAGAGTGGTCGCCACAGTCGTCTGTGCCGTCACACCAGAACTGGTGGCCAATGCAGCGACCATTCATGCAGCGTCTGTAGCCCCTCTTACAAATTCGATTGGCTGGAAAGGAAAGAAAAGGCTATTAGAGTGCGCTAAGCTTATAGCTATTTATCAACTCATTGCATTCAAGCTAGTAGATCACATTACAGCAGCACTATAGCATAGAAGTGAAAGATTTATTTGTGCAATAATGGAGAAATCCGGGTTTTTAAGGCAGCCAACAAAACAAGAAAATGAATATTTCAAAATGTCAATAAAATGTTTGTTTTTGTTGTTTTGCTCAGTGTTTGAAGTCAAACACAGAGAATTGCAAATGTAAGTAAAACCAGAGCCCTACTGTTAAACCTGAAAAAGTCTCTGTTGTTTATTTAGTGAATTATAAATCTCCTCCTCAGAAAGCTGCTCTGACGTTTTTGGACTTGACCATAACAAACACACTATATGAGATGTTAGAGTTCCATAAATTACACGAATCCTCACCACAGTAGGACTGCTTCTCATCAGACTTGTCCTTGCAATGGGCCATGCCGTCACAGGTCAGGCTGTAGTTGATGCAATCCCCGTTTCCACACTCAAAGTCATCCACACTCCCGCAAGACATGTTCAGTGCTGGTGAGGTGCAAACATGCATGGAGTTTCATCATTGAAACCACATTTGTCTTCTCAATAAAATGCATTTTCTTTTCTCCTTCTTACAAGAGCAGGTGCTGTCTTCGAGAAGTCGTCTGTCTCCACGACAACTGCAGTTGACCCTCCCATCAGATGTGGGCAGACACAGGTCTTGGCAGCCTCCGTTATTTGTGCGGCAAGGAGAAAACTCACCTGATGGATGCGTGACAAACGAGGGTGGTGTTATGTTAGAGTGAGAATTCTACTAATGACTCAGCGGAGGGAAAACCATCTCAAAGAATGTAAGCGAGCGAATCAATTACGGAGAATGAACAGCGGTGAAGGCAACTCACAGCTGTTGGTGTCATTGGCTACTGCAACAATTCCCATTGGCTGCTGGGGGATGTCAGCCCGCAGCACTTTCATGTCACCACCTGTGTACTTGTCCGCTCTAAGCACCGCCCTCCTCACCCAATCTGTCCAGAAAATGAAGTCTCCGTACACGGCCAGGCCAAACGGATGCACCGGCTCATTCTTCAACAAAACCTATAAGGGAGAACAGTTGAGGAGTCGGTCTAAATAAGGCAAAGCAATGTTTTTTTATACAGCACATTTCATACATAAGCCAACTCAACGTGCTTCACACAATAAATCACAACAAACACAACTGAGGTAATTTGAAAAACAAAGGGAACAAATGTAGCCTATTAAAATTACTAAAAGTACATATAGTAATTTCTGGACTGTAAGCCGCTACTTTTTCCACTTGCATTCGACCCTGCAGCTAATACAAAGGTGCAGCTTATCCATCAGATCACAAGGGGGCGCCCTATAAAGGAAGCGGAAGAGCGTCAGGCAGAGCAAAACAAATCAAATGAGCCCAAATACAGTAGGAGAGACAGAACGAGAGCGAGAAAATTTGCGCCCTCATTATGGTAAAGAAAGTAGCGGGAACCCGGTGCGGTAACATTAAAACACCTGACCTGGCTTACAGTCAGGTGCGGCTTATATGTATAACAAACTCCCCAAATTTAGCTAGCGCGGCTTATAGTCAGGTGCGCCTTATAGTCCAGAAATTACTGTACATTGAAAATATTGAAGTACATTTACAACCAAATATTTTAAAGACTTTAAAAGGAAAAGCAGAGATATATAAGGTAGCTTTCTGAAATTAGTAAAAATCCGTAGAGTGAAATTGATTTAAAAAATGTCTAATACATCTTAATCAAAGGAACGACAAAAAAAAAAGCATATATTTTACCCAAATTTAAAAGCATTTACTGACTTCACTTCCATTGGCAACTTATTTAATTTGTGTGCAGCATAACAGTTAAATGCTGTTTCACCATGTTTGCTTCAAAACCTGGACTCCAGTAATAGACCTGAAACTGAACTCAGAGCCCTACTGGGTTTATATTTAATTATCACATCCTTAATGTATTAAGAAAAATCATCGTCTCTTTTTGACTTCCACCAGAAAGCGTCCTTACATATCGGCTGCTCCCGTCGTATTCACAGCGTTCTATCTTGTCCAGAGTGGCGTCAGAGAAGTAGAGCTTCTCTGCTCTGTGATCTATAGCGAGACCGTTGGGAGTTTTAATATCACTGCCGATGATTGCCAGCACATTGGCGCCATTCAGGGAAGCCCTCATGATGCTGGGAGTCTGCTGGTTCCAGTTTGTCCAGAACATGAGACTGTGGTGAGAAACACAAAAACAAACACCGTGATAATATTATCTGCAGCGAGCCTTGCCAAAACAGGCCATGGAAGAAAAGTAACGGATGAGTGGAGTGAAACAAATGGCTTGGTGAGAAGAATGCAGAGCGAAAAGTAGCTGGAGCTGGGCCCAGCCTGGCCGCGTTTCGATCTTAATGACTCACTCCTGACACTCATCCAGCACAAAGGCTCTGGGGTGGTCCTCTCCAGACATGGTGACCACAGTGTTGCGGTTATAGGCCACAGAGCGGCTCTGGTCCACAGTGTGGCGAGTGATGGTGGAGGTTGTGTAACTGGTCCAATAGAGCGTATCCCAACCGCGGTGGTACGCCAGGCCCTCGACAGAACCGACATCTGTGGAAGAGAAGGAGGAAGTGGGATTTAAAGAACATTTCCAAGACAGTGTCTAACTGTCAAGCCAGTCAGTAAGAATCACAATTGAGTCCTGTCAAGAAAGGAGAGAAGGATACATTGTTTCATTCGTTACTTCTGCAAAGTTTGTGAAGGAGGTTTTGTGGATAACTTTGGACTTACTTTTGTTTTTTACATTCTAGTAATCTATGGTAGGGGTGTTCAACATGTGGGACAGTGAACCTCAAAATACAACCTATTTTGTTCTTGCCATAGGCTCTTAATGTATGAGCTGAAAATCAATCTATTTTGTTTTAAACAGCTGAATTTGTATAATAGCTAATATTTTACCATAGTCTTTATTTTTCCAAGCTGCTTTACTTCCCTTGAAAACCTCTCATCAATGGTCATGCTTTGAGAAAGCCGTCAATTAAACAATCAGAGTTGCATAGAGCAGGTATTTTCCAAAATTCTGAAAATAAATTGCCATAATTTTAAAGGGGGGAAAGGACACAGCACAGTTCATGTGCGCACAACTGCTGTTCCTGGCGTGAGTTTAAAGCGCGTGTGTCGTCCTGACACTTCATGGCTGACTGCCTGCACATACAAATACCGCTCGCTGTGGATCCCCCTCATTCATGGTTGGGAAGAGAACTAACATGGAACAGCTTGACAAGTGAGCCTTGGGGGAGGCCAAAACAGTGCAGCTGTTCAAGTCCGATCCTTCCTGAAGATTTCCAAAACACCGTGCCCACTTTTCACACAACATGGAAATTCACTCTAATACTTCGTCTTATGGGCTCCCATGTGTGCATCTATTTGTTTGTTACAACCTTTATGACCACTCAACATCACCATAAAAAGACGAACACTCCAAGCTGCTGTTTGCTCTCTGCAGAAAATCAATAGAGCCTTTTGAGACATTTGTGATGAATGACAGAGCCATAGATGATCGAAATGGAAGACAAATCTGTCAGTGAATACCAAGTTGAACAAATGCATCCACTGTAAAAGGCAGGTTAACAAACTAAACACACAGATAATCACTCGTTTTATCCCCCTTGCTTGTACAAGCTAACAATTGCTTAGAATCAGGAAAAGCAAAAAGATCAAATAAGTTGTCAACGGTGTTATATAAGGTGGGGATATTACAGCAACACTCCCCTTGCTTAGCCTGTACCATGGATACTGTGCAAACAGTGGGAGAAACCTGCTTGAAGCGCATTAGCACTCTCAGCAGGCAGAGGGACCGTATAGTATGGAGAATTAACAGGCTTTTGTTACTATTATTACATTCAGGATCATCATTCTTTACGAATAGATTGATGGGCGGTTGTTGTATCACAGCTCTTTTTCCAGCGGAGTCTGCATGCTACACGCCTGCGAGGAGCCTCTAAGTGGACAAGTTGCCTCCTGCCGCAGTGAGCACTTAGCATCAAGTAGAATTGACTGCCTTTAAAGTGGAAGGACCGTTAGCAAATCTCGAAATGAATTTGACCATTGTTGCCTGGTGCCGAGAAATCAATCCGGACATGGAGTACTCCTGTGTGTGAAATCTCTGACTTAAAGTGCTCCAAGGGATTATGAAGAACATGCTGATGTTACCATACAGGGACTGCTCTTTAAGGTCATGCTTTTATGTTTTATAGCAAAACTGGGCATTCGGCAGCTTTTAGTGAGTGCTCTGGAAAATGGTTGTCAACCAGCAACAGCTGATGTAACATTTTTAATGAAGAAGTGAGCAGTAGATGTGCTTTACTAATTGCTATCATTACAAGAGGGTAGGTTGCCTTAATGGAGCGAGGCCATTGTGATTCCCCTGATGCTGTGTGAAAGTCTCACTCTGATGCTTAGCATTAACAGGCTATTAGATTAATGAGTTAATTGACTTGAATTGGGAACACATGGAGATGTCAGAGCAGTATGTAAACAACAGTGAACTGGGACAAAGGAACAGAGAAGAGGAAGCTGTGATTAAGGTTGTAGTGCCCATTCTGGATGGTTTAATACTGGTGACTGGCCTGGTAGGACAAATCCTGGTTATCACCACCCTAACAGGGCGCAGGCGCAAAGACCACCACCCCCCGCATGGTACCGACACCCTGCTGCTGGCCCTGAGCGCGGCTGACTTGCTACTGCTTCTTTGCCTGCCCTTCCACACGTCGGCCATCACGTTGGGATTTTGGCCTTTTGGGAGCTTCCTGTGCAAAAGTGTCAGCTTCCTGGGCGTAGCCTGCTCATCTGCGTCCGTATTTACCTTGGCGGCGCTGGCTGTGACTCGCTACCTCACGGTGGTGCACCCCACCTGGACGTACCGCTCCAGAATGCACCGGCGTGTCAAGGTGACAGTGGCACTTCTGTGGCTTCCCGCCTCAGCCTTGGCGGCGCCGCAGTTTGCCTTCCGCACGGTTACAACATCCAGGGCTGTGTACTGCTTTGCCTTTCTCTCCAACTTCAGCCAGCTTGTCTACAGCATCAGCCTCTTCTTCTTTGGCTTCGCACTACCACTGGGAATAATCGTGCTGATGTATGCAAAGATTTACTGCTTTCTTCGACACGCGCGGCTGTTTGGAAATGCCCCTCAGCTGGAGCGCTATCAGAGCCAGGTCACTCACACTTCAGCTCTCTTGGTCCTGGTCTTCACTCTTCTCTGGCTGCCGTCCTACGCTCTCATGTTCTCCTTTATCGGAGGAACCATTCAAGGCTCCAAGGGCTACAATACAATCGCCATTTTGGCCCGATTGCTGGCATCCTCGGTCGCGGTGGTAAACCCCGTGCTGTATGGATTTATGTCTCAGAAGTTCAGAAGAGAGTTGCTGAAGCTGGGGAGAGAACGATGGACCTTTTGCAAAAACTCTCTGACTGCTTGTCCTCACATGATGATGGGCGGGGACATGGTGCAGACCTTTGAGTTGGACACGAGCTCTGAAGTTTAAACTGACTCACTGTATTCCAAGTTACTATGCAAAAATGTTTTTCCTTCAAAATAATGAATGCAAAAAAAACCCATTAAAATCTTGAAGCCATTAACTGTCGGATCTATGAGGATGAGAGTCAGTTCACATTCAAACAGCAACCCTGGGGGGCTATTCTTGACAGCGTGCAAAGAAATTGAAACTCTAAAAACTCACAAGTTCATTGTAAGGATTGTGAAGCTGCTGTCAAATAAAGGATTCTATATTAAAATGTAACTTGACCTATTAAGATGTTTTTGGACAAAAAAAAAAGAGAAAAAAAAGATGTTTTTGGACAGAAAAAGCTTATAACCTCCTAATGCTACAATTTTGACAAATGATAATTTTCAGTTATTTTTTGTCTTAATTTTTTTTTGGACAATAGCATTATTGCTTAGGACTCAGCCAGCGACCAATCACAACTCAGTTTCAAACAACAAATGAGCCGTGATTGGTCGTTACATGAGCGCGTAGCAACTGTGATTTGATTTTCAGTTGACAAGTGGCAAAATGGCCGCCACCTGAGATGGATAAAAACGGGTGGATTTTGCTGATTAGCTCATATTCCACAAATACAAAATTAATCTGAATACTTTTTAGACTAGTGGGGCCACATAGAACATAATAATTTCTTGTGTTGACTTGACTATGATTAACTGGACGTCTCTTGTAGGGCAAGCAACTACACTCGGAAAATTTTGGGCGGGTTACACTTTGATCAAGTTTGTGTCATGTGATTATGTTTTCATCAACACTTTACATTGTACACAATAGCTCTTAAGTCACATTACATTGCGAGTGTGATTGAGGTTGTGGCCACTAGGTGAACTCCTAGAGATTTTTTATTTTTTTTTTGCCAAATGATCCATACTTACTATCCACCACAATCTTGCGGTCTGTGCCATCGTCATTGATCTGCTGGATATTTCCAAAGTGAATGTCGCTGAAGAAAACGCGGTTGGATCCCTTGCCGCCGCCTCCATGGTAGTCAAAGCTCAGGGCGATGACGTTCTTCATGTGGTCTGGGTCTTCAAACGGCTTTATGGGCGCGTTTAAGTTGGTCTCGTCGGACAGGTGGATGCTCTTCAGGATGGTGCGCTCCGAGTAGAGGAGGTAGCCGTCGTAATCGCGGCAGCTGCGGTTGTCCTCGGCCAGCATGCCGTGAGCGCAGGCGCACGTGTGCTGCCCGTTGCCACGGTAAAGACAAAGTTGTTCACAATCGCCGTTGTTATGTTTGCAGATGTTGGTGCCTGGGGAAAACAATGAGCAAAGTTAAAAGTCCTTTTCATCGTGCTGTTCACATTTTGACATCATGAGACTAAGACAACATCAAAGATTGATTGATTGACTGACTGACCGGAAGAGTCACAGAAAGGCATAGATGTAGATGTCTTTGATAATGTATAGGTAAATTATTGGACCAAACACCTGTTTTCAATTTTGATGTTCATCGCCTGTGTACTGAAACCTCAAACAGTTGGGCATGTCACGTGCACTCAAAAGTTTACAGAAAATCAAAGTAAATTCACCTGTAATGATTATAATGCATTTTAGGTTCAACTTGAAATTTTACCCAAAAGCTGAATATGTCTTACTATTTATGGGAAGCGAATGTTATGTGATGAAAATAAAGTGTTCTTACCTTGCTGCCTGGCCCTGTTAAAAACTTTAATGTCTTTTAGTTGTACACCAATCCCAGTCCTGAGTTGGACTGCATCTGTGGCGTTGTCTTTACTGCCTCGTTTAATTGAGCCATTCGCATGAGTCCTGTGCAAAATCCAATGGTACTCTCAATTAACATAAAAAAATAAATAATCAAGCATGCTGGACTAACAAAGTAGTTGAAGTCATTATTACAATACAGACGAATATTTATACTCAGTAACCAGTTCTGACTTCTGTAATCAATTTTAGAGTCTGACCTGTCACTCCAGTAGATGTATCCCTCAAAAACAGAAACTGCAAACATATCCATGTTGTTGTTGGCCAGCACCAATTCTCTATTCTCCCCAGTCTCCAGGTTAATGCGCTCAATCTTGTCTGTCCTGGCATCGCACCAATACAACATCCCCTCCTACACATGTAGACCCCATATAACAGCTTGTGTCAAGATAAACAAATAAGACACGTATTTAATGACTAATGGGAGAAGTCAGCAACACTCCCTACCGTGTAGTCAATGGAGATTCCATTGGGCCAACTGATGCTTACGTTGACCAGGACCAACCTCTCAGAGCCATCCAGTCGAGAGCGCTCTATACGAGGGTACTGACCCCATTCTGTCCAGAACAGATACCTTAACAAAACATAACAGAAGATCGTTGATATTCTTGCTTCACTGTATCTAAAAAGAGTCACACATTTGGAGCAATTTGCTTGAAGCAACACAAAAGTAAGCAGTTGGCAAGCAGCCTTACCCTTTCACCGGGTGGACAGTGATGGCCCTGGGCTTATCCAGGCCCTGGGAAATGACCACATAGCGGAAAGAACCGTTCAGCCTGGCCACCTCAATTACGTCAAAGCCCTGGTCGGTCCAGTAAATGTTTCCTATAAGAGCAATTTGTCAATATAGATTATTTTATCAAAATATTAAAAAAAAAACACATGCTTTGTTATAAAGACATTTGAATACAACAAAACATAAGATGTTTCAATGTGGATTTAAAAATGTTTCTGCAAAATCCAAGTTTCCCATTATTTATTTTTTGTTTAAAATAAATTGTTGCCTGTTCTTTTTCAGTTAGTCAGCTGGCGATGACAACATTGTTTGCTGCATGTAAAATGGTGCAAAATGTACAGACCTGCGATCCAGTCAACAGTAATGCCCTCCACTCTGCCGATGCCATTGGTGACCACGTCTTCTCTCCATGTTTGATCTCTCTTGGCCCTGCTGATGGTGCTCAGGCCCATGTCTACCCAGTAGATGGTGTCGTTCTCTGAAAAGGACCAGTATGCTACCTATTAATGCTTCATTGGGAGAGTGGCAGAGCTGGTATCATTACAGTGAGGCCATCTTGATTAACGGTGTGTCTCACTAGTGCCCCTCACCAGCGTGGAAGTCGATGCCGACAGCCAGAGAGGTGCCCGACACTGGCACCAAGGCGTCAGATTTGTCGGCTGGGTCAAGTGGAATTCCTCGGATTCCCTCATGGACCGAATAAAGTAGGAAAGAGCCCATGCCTGTTCAGAAAGGAAAGAAAGAAAGAAAGAGAGACAGACAGACAGAAAGAAAGAGAGAGAGTTTATTTAGATTTGGTAACATACTGCCATCCCCCCCTACTAAAAAGCCCTTGCGATGAAAGGCAGCTGTGTTACCTTCACACGACTGCTGTCCCGTCTTGAGGCTGTAACCGGCAGTGCACATGCAGGCCCTGCTGGTTGGCGATGTGGGCAGACACAACTGGGAACAGTCTCCATTGTTGTTACTACACAGATTGGCACTTGCTGAGGGGAAAAAAGATGACAGAGGAGCAAATTATATTACATTAATTTTCCAATGCGTAAAATATGCCCCCAACCCCCCCAAAAAAAACACTTTGCAGTGGATAGGCACCGAGCCCGGCCACAAACAGGCGAAAAACCACGAGCAATTGACTTCCCTTCTATTTATAGATGAGGAAAAGAAAAAATGAGAATGTGTGAATTCTTGAAAAGCGCTGATCCATGAAGAAGCTGGGATTTATTGTACGCTCAATGAGCATAACATTAGGTCAATGTAGAAAATCCTCTACGCTTTAATTTAATACATTTTCTGACATTTAATTGACACCAAACATTCTGCATTTACAATGATCACCAGAAATGAAATGAGTGTCACAAAAGTATGTATCTTACAATGTTGTATTTTTTTACATCACATGCACAAGTGTATCACATGCAGACACCTTAAAAATCTCATATGTTTGCCCAGTGAGGTAGGGTGGCAAAACGGACGCCTTATTTTCACAAAAATCCTCCAAGCCAGGCCACGTTTTGCAAAAACACACTTGAAGGCTCCTAAATACATTTGGAAAAATGCACTACATTCTGATGAAACCAAGATTGAACTTTTTGGCCCTAATTCTAAAATAAACATGCCTTCATGCAATGTGTAAAGTTTGTTTGACTTCTAGAATCTCTTGAATGCGTATTAAAGCTGTAATCTCCTGGGTTTGGTACAATTGTAGTTTATAATGACAAGCCACTATGTTACACGGAAGGCTGGCTTACCTTTCTGTACGTCCTCATCGTAGATCGTCATATGCATCATAGGAGACGTGTTATTCCTTAAAACCTTCCAGTTGCCTCCGTCCTTCTTGTCGCATGTTCCAATCTGATCAGTCGCCTGGTCTGCCCACCACAGCTTGTCTCCTACCGAGAGGGAGATAATTGATCCTGTTATGAGGTGAAAAAGGCGACAAGCGCTTTTTGAATTATGACCTTACCCATTATAGCCAATGCGGTGGCCTTGTTGAGTTTGCCTTTAACCCCATCCAGGATTTCCAGTTTAGATCCGTCCAGCTGACAGCGATTAATGGTGCCGTTTCCAGAGCTGATCCAGTACAGCTGCTCTTTGTCGTAGTCGATTGATAGGCCTGGGTGGAAATATTAATTCGACACTAATGTACTCGCATATCTGATATGCTGAATCCATGCATTTATTTTATGGTGAAATGCAGGTCTTATGTTATACAGCTCCTCACCAACTGGTCCCTTCTGGTCGATGAATAGTGTAGTGCGGTTTGTGCCATCCATGTTGGACATACTTATGTTGTCACCATCAGTCCAGTACAACTTTCTGTGGGCAGGGGCGGAAAAATTGATACAACTTGTGTATATAAAGAAATGTAAAAAAAAAAAAACATTTTTACTGACAATTATATGCAATGACTGTTTTGAACTTGGCACAATGAAAGAGAAACACTCGAAATAGATTCCCCATTTTATCGAGTCAAGTAGTGCTCGTACATTGAATAATAATAAAAATCAGGTTATATGTTGCATGTTCTATAACTCATTCACTGCCATTGACGTCGAAAATTTATTTTAACCATTTCCATTAGTTAAATTTTGTTTCCACTTTTGTTAACAAGAGTATGAAAACCTAGAATTTTTTTATTGTACATTTAGAACAGATATAAAATGTATGATTAATTGTGAGTTAACTATTGAAGTAATGCGATTAATTACAAATAAAGCATGTAATCGCCTGATGCGATAACAAAAACAAAGAAAAGAAAAGATTATTAAAAATTAGGAGCGCCAGGCGATTACATTTTTCAATCGTAATTAATTGCATGACTTCATGAGTTAACTCACAATTAATCACACATTTTATATCTGTTCTAAATGTACAATAAAAAAATTCTAGGTTTTCATACTCTTGTTAACAAAAGTGGAAAAAAAAATTCAACTAATAGAAATAATTCAAATGAATATTTGACGTCTATAACCGTCAATGGCAGTGATTGAGTTGAGAGCTAGCTAGACTTGACTTGTATGCTATCCAAACGATGTGTTCTCTTAGATTTGCTCATGTTGTGAACTTAAAAAACGTTTCAAACTTAGACACAAATGAGGTGAACTAGTACAACAACAACAAAAACAAGACCCACCCTAATTGAGGATGCAGCACCAGACAATGGGGCTTGTCTAAACCCTGGATGACAGCATTCTTAAAAGAACCATCCAGTCTGGCCACATTGATCTGCTTCTTATTGGCATCGTAGCTGGTCCAGAAAAGGTTCCTGGACACCCAGTCGACCGCTAGCCCATGAGCATTCGGAAGGTCTAATGAATGTCACAATCACACAAAATGTTAGAGCTACCACACAAAGAGACATTGGAAATGTAATCAACCTTGGAATTGTAGACATTCCCGGAAGATGTCTTACCAGCAGAGACAACAGTTTCCACGCCAGTGCCATTGATGAACGCTCTTTTAATGGTCTGCGTTCGGACATCCGACCAGTAAATTCGATGCTCCACCGCATCGTAGTCCACTGCTGTCACATTGTCGATGTCGGGCACGGTGAAGGAGATGATGTAATTGTAGTAGGGGTTGTCGATGTCCACGCCCCGGATCTCGATCTGACGAGCATACAGAAGGAACTTGCGGGACTCTGCAACACAAATATGAACACACAATGACTACTAGATTACATTTTGATGGATATTGCAAAGTTTTAAATGACTAAGAACACCAGGAATGCTGTTTGTAGACAATGACAGTACAACTAAGACATGTTGCAAGTCATTCTTGATAATTATTGTGCGAAATCATTAACATGGTCAAGTTCTCCACATAGATGAATATCATTAATTAACAATAATAAATAATTTAAGGAAAATTGGTTATTTCAGAAATGCATTGAATTTACCAACGCAGGTGCGTTTGTCAGCTTGCAGCTTCATGAGATGAGGACAGGCACAGGAAAAAGTTTGGTTAAAGTTGATGAGACAAAGGTGGGAGCAAGGGCCTTTGCCGTCAGTGGCGGCACATGGGTTCGGAGCTGTGGGGGGGAAAAAATGGTATCACATGTAAAGGAAAATTTGTCAAAACTGTCAATCAACAATCCTACTGAAGTGATAATTCCTCACATTGTCATTTAATCCTCTTTACTCGATGTTTCACATTTCCCGCAAATTCAGATTTACAGTGTCAGCACTGTTACGAATACTGGTAACTGAATCATTGCATCCTTTTTTGTTCAATATGTTACACTGCCAATAGATTTGCACAGAGGGAGCAAACAAATAAATGAGTGAGTGAACAACCTACCCTGGGGTTGCCTCGACGGGTGATAGACCTGCAAGTCAAAAGGTTGTGTGTTGGTACGTTGGACCACAGTGACGTTGTGCCCTGTCCATTTGTTGGCTTTGGCAAGAGTGTTGGTCCTCCAGTCAGTCCAGTAAACTTCACCTCCATACATGGTGACAGCAAATGGGTGGGACAAGTACTCGTGACCCCGCAACACCTCAATGAGCCCAGAGCCGTCATACATGGCAGAGTAGATAGCGTCTGATCTATAAGAGGAAGAAAACAAATGTGGATTAATTGGCATTATGGACAAAAGCATTTGGACACCTGAAAATACAAAAACACTCCATTATGACGAGTCATGCTAGTAATGAAAAAGCTATGGCTAATGTTGTTGTTTAGGGTGCTAATGCTAGCTTTAGATTGCAAACACTGCTATTTTATTGAAGCTGGCTATAACTATCACGATTACTCACTTTGGTCACAGACTCAAGAGGGGGAGAAGGATTAGAAAAGTGAGGCTACATTCAAATCTTGCTAGCAGTTTTAGCCCTGCAAACGCCCCTTTGATATTCAGGTGGCATTTAGGAGGTCTGGGAACTTAACCTCTGATTAAGACATTGACTAAGACGTGTGTCTCAAGATTTCTACCCTTATTTACGATGGTATTTGTATCTGTGAGTGGGTGGTTTGACATGTATGAGTAAAAGCATTGCAATGAGAGTGTTAAAAGAGGTAAACAATACCTGGCATCGATCCAGACAATGCGTCTCTCCATATAATCAACGGTGAGTCCGTTGGGCCAGCCGCCGCTGCCAGTCTCCCTGTGGATGGTGCGTCTGCCCTCGCCGCTCATAGACGCTGCCTCGATCCTGGGCAGGCTGGCATCCCAGTCTGTCCAAAATAGAATACTGACAACACACAAGATACACGTGAGTATGGACTGTCACCTATATGGTGAAATACAGCAATGGGGATGAATCTTCAGCCCAACTAGCCGTCTTTACCCGTCACGTGGGTCCAGGGCGATAGCTCGGGGGTGCTCGACCTCCCCGGCCAGCAGCGTTGTTCGCATGGTCCCATTCAGTTTGGCCACCTCAATCTGGTCCAAGTTGCTCTCCACCCAGTAGATATTTTCTGCAATCCAGTCTACCGCTAGGCCTTCGGGAGTTGCCAGCCCATACTGGATCACTACTTCAAAAGTAGTCAGAGCTACACACCACACAATGAGAAAAACGGATCATTTCCTTTTTGTACCATAAATTGTGATGCCTGTACTGATTCTCATTTACACAGAGTATAACCTTGATTCCGGATGAGAGAACATATTTTATGTTTCATTTTGAAGCAGATCACACGATGACTTGTTTAGAATTCCTAACGCTTATGGAATCCATCAGTGAAGTACGGCACGCACTGCTGCGGTGTTTTGTCGGTGCGGCTTTGCCCAACACAATATCTTCCCCACCACACAGCCAAACTTTTAAGAAAACCAGCCTTCAATGCCAGACTGCCCTCTTTTATTATTTCCCAGAAACAACTGGCTCTCATGCAAACTAAGTGCGAAGCCAGAATGTATAATCATCTCTGTCTGAGGGCGATTAGGCGAGTTCTTCACAGGCCCTTCAAGTGGCACTGCAATTACAACTCCAGCGGGTTTGCTCAAAGGAATACTGCAGTTGTTGGCGATCTTCGACGTGTTTTTATATTCATCTGGCGGCAGTACTGTAAAAAATTATTACATAGCTTGGGTAGAAGTGGCGATACAACTCTATTGGAGCAGTGATGCTGGCAGACTGAGAACTGGAAGAGTTGAGAGTTGTGCCTCCTACGCTAGATCAGTGCTGCAGGCTGCAGTCACGCACAGACAGCGCTGAGACAAATGGGAAGAGACAAAGCCTTCCGTGTGCCCCCCGAGTGCTGTGCTGGGAACGTAACCTTGATTGGCAAGGAAACCTGGACTTCTAGAGGAGGAAAGGCCAGTCATGACTTAGGAGATTAGTTCTGGGTCACAGACCACCTCTGCTGACACTGTATTCGGATTTTTCTTTTTCTTTTTTTGGAGGGGGGGTTGAAATAACCAGTCAAGCATTTTTCCTCCATAAAAGTTTTCAATGTTGTTTACTTGGTAGGAGAATAAAGCAAAAAGGAATAAATCAATTTTCCATTAAACCGCAAGGATTCATCATCTCCATTATTAGTGGTGTTGTTATGTGTTCTGTTGTGCTGTGCTGTGCTGTGCTATGCTATGCTATGGTGTGATCACAATAGATTTTGTCCAAATATTAATGGGAAACCAATTAAATCATAATTTATGATCCATTAATCATTTCTCACGATGGAAACGTGAATAAACAAAGATACGGTTTTCTGCCCTGGTGTTTATTTACTACACAGTATATATTGGAATTGGACTGCAATGTGGTAAAGGCTTCTACACTTCAGGCAGATGACCAGGCACAGCCAAGCCACTAAGCCCGGATGAGTGGAAAACTATATATATAAAAAAAAAAAATGGGTGGGTTGCAACAGGAAGGACATCCGGCATAAAACCGTGTCAAACAAATTTCCCTCTTTATTTGTACTCGTGTAATGCTCCCCGCTCACGTGTTTTTTTTTCTCAACCCAACAAAACAGGCAATTTTTTCAGACTCTTTAGTTTCTTTTTTTCAATGAAGTCTAGAGTTGGTGTTGATGTGCCAAAGCATGTCATGGTTTGTGAAACCTAACAAGGTCTACAACACAACAAAGCACAGCTTTGATTGTAATTTTACATCATTCATTCTCGGAGTGCCATTCTTTTTTCCATTTAGAGTGGCCGTTTTTGGTCTTTCATAATACTGCAATGCAAGAATCCTAATGTAAACATTTTGTATTGACTTTTGTTGCCAACTCACCTCCGTTTTCCGACAGTTTCCCACGGTAGATCTTGTCCTCTACGACATCCGTCCAGTATAATGTGTTTTGGCTCAGGTGAAAGTCCAAAGCAATTGTGTTCCTGAGGCCTGGTACCAGGACACTGAACTCCCCCTTGTGAAGCTCAATCTTTCTGATCTCATGGCGGTTGGAAAATATGATGAAAGGCTTGAAGGGATCTAAAGAAAATGAAAGTGTACAAGAGAGACAAATAATAGTGTTGTAACAATTGTTATTATTATTTTCAGTCTTAGTTGAGACTATTTGTCCTCACCAGTGCTTTTGCAGCTCTCCATGTCAGACTCCAGTTCCCAGCCCTCATAACAGGAGCACTTGACACTCGATTTTTCCTGCTCGCATTTTTGGCTACATTTGAGGTGTTTGGCACAGAAGCTCTGAATCTGGCATGTTTTGTTGTCTGCTCCAAGCTCCATGCCCAAGGGACAGGAACACATGAAGCCTTCGCCCGGAATGATGCTACAGTTGTGACTACAACCGCCGTTGTCCAGCGAACACAAGTCTGCACGACAAACATGGTTTTTAATGCAGCGTTTTTATCGAAGATGAGTGAAAGAAACTGATCGTCTATGTATACTTCGATACTTTTAAATGAAGCGGTGACCAGCAAATAGCTTTCTGTGCAAAAGTTATTCCATTCCCACTCTAAAATAATTAAGTACTGACTACTAGTGTTTCCCTTCATATGTGCAAAGGTTACATACCACAAAGCTTTTCATCAGAGCCATCTGGACAATCGTCAGTGCCGTCGCACAGCTTCTCGGCAGGAAGACAGATGGAGTCGTTGGTGGCACACACGTGGTGAGACAACTTGCACACCAGCGCGTCACAGTTGACCTCGTCCGAGTTGTCCTCGCAGTCACTATCGCCGTCACACACCCAGGCCTTGCTGATACAGCGAGCTGATGACATCACAAAATGGCAACCTTCAGCCTCCGCCGACAGCTAATCTCTGTTGCAAATCTATCTGGCCTGATTTGCTTAACGTTTGCTTGCACAAAAATGGTGACAAAAATTGCTACACAGTTCATTTTCTACGTTCTGGGAGGAATCGAGACAAATAGATTAATTTGGCCCGCACTATGTTATTTATCAAACCTAAGATGCGCCTGAATGGTAGGTTTAAATCGAGACCAGTGGGATTCTGAATGACCTAAAGACTGACTTGGAGTCAGTCACAAGGAGTCATATGAGAAAGCTCGGTTGAACTCTGCATTAATTGTGACATTTCAGCGCACGGTTATAATTTTTACTAGCCTCTCCTCGCAGTTTTTCAGGTTTGCTGTGATGGGAGTGATAAATTCATTCTCTGTAACTCTTCCACTAACACTTCCAATTCCATCATCATTTTGCTCTCGCGGTACTCTCCCAAATTTTCCATACTAAAAACTCCTTTAGATTTGCTTTAAGGAAGGTAATGCCTTCGGATTGGAATGATATGAACAAGCTTTATTGCTATCAAGATGAACATCATCCCAAAAAAAATTCAAGTGTAAAACAAGTTCAGAGCTTCCTCACCTGAATCCCTGCAACTGAACTTGACAGTTGGGTCGCACATGTGAGTGACACCCTCGCAGTTGTTCTCATCACTTAGGTCCATGCAGTCTGTGTCACCGTCGCAGCGCCACCGCATGGGGATGCACAAACCGTCCATGCGACACTGGAACTCATCCACATGGCAGCCACCTGGGGGACGAGTAGCTGCACAGACAAGTGGGAGGGAGGTGACTTAAATTAGTCAAAGTGTCAAAAAGCAAGTCTGCCTAACCAACATCAAAGTTGAACTATTTACAGCAATAAAAAAATAAAAAAAGGGGGACTGCTATGTTTGTATTTCTATGATCACATTGTGGCAATCAGATTTTGCAATCATAACGAGTGAAGCAGCAGATGACCTCCATCCATCACTTTCTCGTAATTATTTATTTGTTTGTTAAGTTCATATCTGGCAGTGTTTTCATTTTGGTGTAATCCTGCTAACAAGCAAACAACCGCTGACAACACTGAAGAAGACGTCACAGGACAGACCCACAGAGCGGATGCACTTGGCAAGGACAGAGGAGAGCGACAACAGGCCTTTCTAGCCATTAATTATTGTGTTGATATGATGCGATCAACGACCCGACGCTGTGCCAAGTCAAACAACAAAAGTACACAGCTCTGTGATTGATGTCTCGAGAGGACAAAGGGCACTTCTGAGGTGGCGACACAATGCCTGCCCCTCATACAAAGGTCAGCATTTGGCACATATCACAGTATAGCAGGCCACCTTGGGCCTCTCAGAAGAGCAGATCAGTAAAGCGGGCAGGGGGGAAGGCGGTGGTATTGCGTTTTCATTTCTGGTAATGACATCGGGAGGCGGGCTGCAAACATACAGCGCGCAGATTGCTCATTAAGCCAACAGGTCATGCTGAGCCTTGTTTACTGCATGCTGGGATTTGACAGCACTTGGCTGGGATTCTGCATGGATCAAGCAGCACATTAAACACCAGAACACACACACAGTGCACAGCGGTGTACGCTCTTTTATAATGCTGTCACGGTGGTTAACCAGAGAGACCCGATCTTCCAAAGACGGCCAATGGAGATTTGAAAATGTTAAACATCTGTGTCATTTGCGCACCACAAAACAGTCTAATTATTAGCTAACCACAGAACATAACCACATCCTTAACAGACACTACTAAGAGGTTTTGCCGAAAACGATAAAGTGAAACTCGAGGCCAATTAGAGGGGAAATGTGGCGTGGAGGAAGATGAATCTCTTGAATGTGACAGCCTTCCAGGCGCACAAGGAAACACGCCAACTGCACCAAGTTGGATCTCAATCCATTCTGTGGCGTTAGGTGAACTTTGATTTGATTTTAGAACAAAGCAAACAACAAATTGTCATTTTGACCGGAGAGTATGTTCCACAGTCAAAACACTCACCATTGTATGACATACATTTTAAATAGGAAGATAAGTCTATTTATTTATTTATTATTACAATAAGCTTTATGCGGCCACCATAGTCCAAACACAGCATTGTGATGAATATTGTATTCATGAAGTATGAATTAAGCATTTTTGTCCATCTTGCACATTTAAAATTGCTGGGTCAAAAATAACCCAATTTTGGTTAAAAAAAATAATAATAATTGGATCGACCCACGACTTGGGTCAATTTAGCCCAACAATGGATTGTTTTGTTGTTTTGATACAAAACAAAATTGGGTCAATTTAATTTTTTTATTAAATTACTTCACAGTGCCAAAGGGCTCAACTTGCGTATGTCACATGACCAAACCCAGAAAACAGGTGAGCCCTGATTGTTATCTGAGCCCTTGGGCACTGTGATGTAATTTTTAGTCAACAGCAAATGGCCGCCTCCGAAATGGATTAAAAACTTTGGCTGCATTCCACAAACACAATAATTCATCAGAATGTCATGTTTAGTCGAGTGTAGTCACATTGATTTATTATTTGTCAAGTACAAGCAAAAGTTTCCCGTTTATTGAATGAATCTTTTATACATGACAAGCAGTCTTTAAACACTCTGTCACGCACACGTTCACAAAAAACCTCAACCTCAATGTCAACTGAATTTTTTTTTAAATAATAACAGGAAGAGCATGCTACCAAAATAACACTCCAGCTCAGTCATCCACAGGACAAGCATGAAAGTGAAACACTCACTTAAAAAAGTTATTTTCTACTTTGCCTGTGAGGCCGCTTACTTCATGGTAACATTCACAAAATATTCTTCTACGACGATTCAAACGTGAACATTTGGAAACATGATGTAAAAACAACCAGCGTATAATCATGTTGTTCACCTTGATTGGTGCAGTTGGCATGTGTCTCGTCACTGTAGTCTCCACAGTCATTATCGCCATCACAAGTCCAATATTCTGGGATGCAGCGACCGCTGTTGCATTTAAACTGCACACTGGAGCAGGAATGACTGCAGCCGGCTTCATCGCTGTTATCCCCACAGTCGTTGTCTGTACAGAAGAACACACACAAAACATGAGTATCCATTATAAAAATGGGTTATCTTCAAAAAAAAAAAAAAAAGAGTTGTGAGATGTGTTTTTGCCTACCATTATCACAACGCCAGTTGATGTTGATGCAGCGGCCATTAGCGCAGGTGAACTGGGTGAGAGGGAAACATGTGGGATAGGCTGGAGACAAGGTAAGAAGAGGGTCAGTTAGAAATGAATGACTCGTCTCTGCGCTATTCAAGCTAACATAACGTTGTGAGGCGGTAAAGACGCACCACATGAGTCGGGTTCGTCTGAGCGGTCTCCGCAGTCGTCATCTAGGTCACATGTCCAGGAGATGGGGATGCAACGACCGCTGGCGCAAGGGTACTGATTTGGAGGGCATGTGCGTGCTGCCAGGTGACAAAAGTGTAAAACACGTTTCAGCATGTGTCTCAACGTGCACACAGGGCATGAGAAATGAAGCGAAAGACAAAAATGCTCTTAGTAAAAAAAACTGATATACACTAATTCTGTGTTTCTCAAACTGAGGCCCCCAGACCAGTGGAAGCGCGCAAGCTGAAGCCTATGACCGCAAAGCAACACCCCAAATTGTCTTTCAAAAGCAGTTTTTTCACTTCTTATGAATAATGTGCACGCATGTTTTCTCTTGCTAACAGTTGGTGAATTGGCGTAAAAAAGAAAAGAAAAGTAAACCTCATGAAAAAATGAAGTTATAACTTAATTTCAATATCCATGCATTGCATTTGATGGGAGCGTCAACCTCCCCCCCAACATGGCCGCCACGTAGACACGTCTTTCTTTCTTTTTTTCCTTGGAAAAAAAATACAGCTATTCTCACAACATTATAACTTTTTTTCCCCTCTAAAAACTTCAGATTTGTTATTGCAACATTATTTTTCTCAGAAATAGGCAAGTTTTTAATTCCTTTGGCACTTAAAAATATATGTGGTAGTTGTGTTTAGTCGGTTTTAGGCTGATGAGTTGGAGCTTGGTATAAATTTTCCATTGTAAGCCCTTGTTAACCCCAAAAGTATGAAAACCACTGCCCTGGCCTAACACATTACATTTAAAAGCTGGCAAATCCATGTTTTTCACACCCCTGGTTCAAAACTCCTGCAATACAGCCAACAACATCATTCATAGAATGTATTGTAACTGATCTCCTCAACACTTAGCTCATTGTTGAAACATCTTAAGTACCATTTACATTTAGTGGATAATCCAATTTTTGACCATAACCTCACATAAGCTGCCGTCTAACCTTGTGTGGAAATTTGTCATAAAATGTTGTGTATTGAAATGTTTCTATATTAATATAGTCCCTCGTTTTTTCAAAATAAACTTTGACTTAAATAGCCCTTGACAGAGAAAACAAATGAAAGTTGGTGTCGACTTGAAGCATACCAGAACATGTGGTGTTTGATTCGTCCTCATCGTTGCCGCAGTCGTTGTCGCCGTCACAAAGCCAGCGCAGAGGGATGCAGCGGTTATTCTCGCATTTAAATCGGTCTGCCGGACAGGTGTGCTGGTCTTGTGGGAGACATGAGGAGCACAATGAGTAAAACCAGACGTGAATGAGGTGATTTGTTTTTTACGAATTGTTTCCAGATTTACTACTCATGAAAAGTTAGGGATCTGAAATTTCAAGATGAAAGTAAAATGAACCATTACAGGTCAATTTGACGTTTCGAAAATTTTTGAATGACATGTCCAATGTCATGACTTGTTCAATGTTTCAGTGCTTTTTTCACAACTTGTTCTCTATCAAGAAGCTAAGTGGCAAAATATGTGAATGTATATGTTAAGCTTTAGCAAGCAAATAGAGAAAAGAAACACTGAAAAGTTGGACAAATTAACATTTTTCACAACATCAAATAAAGTTCACCTGTAGAAATTGTAGTGCATCTTAGGTTCATATTTTTGTGTGAAAAAGAAAAATTGCTGGAGTCGGGGACAATTTTGAAGCAAAACAAACCGAAAAATGCCTTCACTTTGCATGGTCAGTAATTTGTAATGTTTGACCAATAGTATTGAAGAAATGGACTAAATTTGGTCACAAGGCAGTTTCCGATATGACATTTTATTGTGAAATTTGACAAGAACGTGCAAGGCAGATACATGCTCCCCGATGAGATGAAAAGTTGCCAATGACATTATATCCACATCAAGCTGTTTGAAGGAAACCATTTTGGAAGCGCCAGCTAGTGCTCACTGGGTTTGCATTAGCAACAACAGTGTGTTTATTTCTGCGTTGCCGAGTAACCGTGACGGAGGCATGGAACACTTACGGCAAAGCTCGGAGGCCTCGTCGCTGTTGTCCAGACAATCGTTGTCCCCGTCACACTTCCAGCGCTCTTGGATGCAGCGGTTGTTCTTGCAGGCAAACTCCCCAGGCTGGCACTGCGGCGGGGGCACGTAGGAGGGGTTGGCTGCAGGATGGGATCAGGGGTAGGAGCAGAAACAGATGGGCCATTGAGACCAGAGTTCCTCACAACGGCCTACTGGTGGATAGGTCGGGTTTTGTTCATTTTAAAGATGCAATAACATTTGAAGATCCCCTCCCACAGATCTGGCAGTTATACTGTAAAACTATATTGTGTCGTGTCGTTTGTGGGTGGAAAGCTAAGTCTAGAACGCTTTAACAGACTCCACCCCTGCTGAGTGATTAATTTTCCATTAAAAGTCCACGTTGAGCTTGGAAATGCCAACAAACCATTCCAGTTCTATATAACTTAACCTGTGTTGAGAGCATGAGCCTCTCTCGGCTGATTTGGCGTGTAAAAAGGCAGATGTTGCACAGCGAGTCAAATAAATGAAAAAAAGATTTATTGTGGACTTTTCTAGCTTAAAAATCTCCTATATTGAAACCCCAACCCAAAGCAAGGTTTTTGAAATGTATATTTTGCACTTATGTTGTGAATGTGTGGACCTTAACTCATTCACTGCCATTGACGGCTATAGACGTCAAAATTTCATTTGAACTATTCATATTAGTTTCAAACTTTTTTCCACTTTTGTTAACAAGAGTATGAAAACCTAAGGGGAAAAAATTATAGTACATTTAGAACAGATATAAAATTTGTGATTAATCGTGAGTTAACTATTGAAGTCATGTGATTAATTACAATTTAAATTTTTAATCGCCTGCTGCCCCTAATTTTTAATAATCTTTTATTTTATATATATAAAAAAAAAAAGATTATTAAAAACAATGTCTAGGTTTTCATACTCTTATTAACAAAAGTGAGGAAAAAAAGTTGAACTAATAGAAATAGTTCAAATTAATTTTGACGTTTATAGGCGTCAATGGCAGTGAATGAGTTAATCAACTTGCACTGTTTTTCTTTGTTCAATTTTATGCATGCAGATGTCATGATCCTCCAGATCCTCCTATCTTTGCTGCAATTTCTAACTAAAGTTACTAGGGGTGTCAGAATTAGTGCATTAATTTTGCGTGAATTTAAAGTTCCTTTAACGCCACTCATTTTTTTAACGCGCGATTATTGACCGCCCCTTATTTGGAGGAATTCCAGTGGCAACACAGCAGACACGTTCAAGTTAAAGATTAGATAGCTCTTAATATGAAAAGAAAAATGCACTGATCTGTCACCAATGTCTTACAAATGCAATTATGCCGTATAGTGGCAGAAAAATGACCTCCGCACAAAAAAAATTCACACTTGTCTTAAAAATACATTACATCTTTTTAATTTGAACTCAATTATAAATTAGGAAATTAATGTATCAATGACCAAAAGATGCAGCCATATTTCTATTAACATTTTTTCCGCTTTTATGTTTGATTTATGGTTTTATTGAACATATAAACACAAAGAAAGCACATTAAAAGTCTAAAATAAAAGTGGACGTAAAAAAGAAAACAAGAATAGGAAGAAAGAAAAGAGTTTATATGTTCAAAAGGGGTAGGGGGAAGTTAAAAACGTATCTTGTCCTACCCCTTATTCGTTTTATGTTGATAAAATGAAAAGGTAATGTATTTCAACAAAAGGAAATGTATAAACCTAATCATATATACAAGTGCACTTTAACATACGCACATTTGCCAGCGACATATGTACATGAAATTCATAGGCATATACCATAATACATTTGTAAATCATGTCCTCATACTCACATCCAAAGAAATTACAGCATATATACAATTTTAACAGCTCATATCTGATGTAAGTAATTTTTTTTGTTCACTTTGCTTCAGCAAGTGACTGACATCTTTTTCAGGTCAGTTCCAAAATCAGTCCACAAATTAACAAGAGTATGAAAACTTGGGGAAAAAAATTCTAATTTTTTTTAGAAGAGATATAAAATGTGCGATTAATTGTTGATTAATTATTGAAGTAACGCGATTAATTACGACGCGTGCCTGACACCCCTGAAAATCACATATCTTTATGATAGAAAAGCGGACATGCAAGTAATTTGTATTGAACCTGGAACCCCGTTGAAGTGAGACCACAACGGTAACCACTACCTCTCTGTGCCGTCTCACCTTTGCAGGTGATGTTATCCACATCCAGGATTTGATCATCAGCGCATCCGCACGACCTGCCATTAGGGATGGCAAGGCACAGGCTGCTACATCCCCCGTTCATAGCTCTGCATAAATTGGTGCCTTTACAAGAAAAGGACAGAAATTGGCCATGAGCACCATCAGTCGGTGTGAAATGAATACCGAGTCTTGAATGTTGAGGTACCTTGCTGCTGGTGAGCGTCATACACCCGAATTTCAAAGATAGGTGGCCTCTCATTCCGGAGTAGCGTGACTGTCTTTGTGACTTGGTCCAGTTTGTAGATGCTACCTCCACGATATTCATTCCAAAAGAGGAATTGTTTGTAGTGACACAAACCAAAGGCGTGATTCAGCTCCTGGCCCTCGTACACCACCTGTTTGATGAGGAACCAGAGGTGGATCGCGGTCATACCATGTATAAAATTGAGAAAAAAGAAGAGATGATATTGTCGAGCAGAACCAACCTTGCGTTCAGTCGTGTTGAGGTAAACCATCTCAATGCGGTCGTAATAAGCGTCGACCCAGTATAATACACCCTGAGGAATGTCCAGACTCAAGCCATTAGGCCACAGCACCGTCTTGCTCGTCAGGAAAACTTGATGATTGGATCCGTCCATCCAAGCTTTCTTGATCTTTCCTCGATTACTCTCGGTGGGATCCTCCTCCCAGTCGGTCCAGTACATCCACCTGGAAGACGGCGGGAGATCATTTCAGTCAAAAGCCATATAAGCTGGCAGTCCATCATATCGGTGCTCTTTGAAGAAAAATCAATGTGACCCCATGTGGTTGCAGGAACACCATTTCAAGCAAATACAACAAACTATACAATCATCGCATTTTTGGTTTAATTTCAAGCAATTATCTTCTAAAATGTACAGTATAATACAGTTAGAAACAAATCTCTGAATTCACTTCACGGAGTTTTTCCAAACAAGTGGCTCACCCATGTAGGGGATCCACCACAATGGCACGCGGGTGGCTCATCTTGCCCTCGATCAGTGTCTTGCGAGTCTGAGAAGCCTTTTCCAGTCTGGCAACACTGATCGTTTTCTTAGGCCCGTCATCTGTCCAGTAGAGATTACCTCCCATCCAGTCTACTGCCAGCCCCTCCACTGTGTGGATACCTGAGATATGGAGAGAAAATAGCTTTGTTAACTCGAATGAAAAAAATATATATCGTTCTAAAGCGTCCCTGCAGCAAACAGGTGATGGTAGGATTCTTAAATAGTTCCTGTATTGATTAATGTTGTATTCCATATAACAAGGCAATGTAAATTGGAAATTGGGACGATGCTTCAAGTTCCTACTTGTGTGACAACAATAACAGAGCAGCAAACACTAAAAAACAAAATATTAATGTAAATTATCTGAAAATTCAGTTCTCCATGAGAATTGGCGTATACTGTGGCTATGATCGCTACAGCCTCTTTTCATGAACTTATACAGAAATATTTAAAGTAAGGGTGTCAGGTGATCAAAATGGTTAATCATAATTAATCGCATGACTTCAATAGTTAACTTACTTATTACTTATTAACTTATTAATCACAAATTTGTATCTGTTCTAAATGTACAATAAAATGTACGGTAAAATATTGTTTTCTAAGTTTTCATACTCTTGTTAACATAAAAGTGTGTGTGTGGGGGGGTGTTAAACTAATAGAAATATGGCTGCATCTTTTGGTCATTGATACAGTAATTTCATAACTCATAAAATTGAATTAAAATTAAAAAGATGTACTGTACTGTAAAAAAAGTGTGATATTGATTTGTGTTGAAGTCATTTTTCTGCCACAAGATGGCATAATTGCATTTGTAAGACAATGGTGACAGCTCAGTGCATTTTTCTTTTCATATTAAGAGCTATCTAATAGGGGTGGGAATCTTTGACTGTCTCACGATTCGATTTGATTCCGATTTTTGGGCCTGCTTTTCGATTCAGAATCGATTTTGGATTAAGCATGATTTTTGATTCAAAATGATTCGATTGACAATGATTTTTGCTTCAATCTATAGATGTGCAAAGAATCGTAAGGATCTACTCCAGTCTGACTCGCTAATGCTAATTAGTGCGCTACTCGCAGCACTTTTATCACTCAAAAGAACGGCCCACGCCACACTTTTATTGGAATAACTTGATCGTGACTTTTTCCTTCTACTCTCTAATGTGGCTACAACTTAATAGTGTATCAGACCGCGTGAAACCACACTGCCCCTAAGTGGCCAAATCGAGTACAACATGAATAGCGCTCCCACAAACACACAAAGAAAGGCAAGACAGTATAAAATAATTCAAATAAAATCGATTTTGGGACATTTAAAATCGATTCTGAATCGTACTTAATGAGAATCGTGATTCTTATGAAAATCTTTTTTTTTGCACACCGCTACTATTTAACCTTTAACATGAAGGAACTTTGCGAAATTCAGCAAATTTTTAAAATTGCGAAATACAACTTGACCCCAGTCTCCATAAATATATGCATTATCATTAAATTGATTAATTGATTAAAATTCTTACCGTCTTTCAGTATGGTGTCTCTCTCTGACCCGTCTATCTTCTGCCGACCAATAATGTAGCTGGTAGCATCGGCAAAGTAGATGAATTCACTGGCGGCGTGAAAATCCAAAGCTCGTGGGTTCATGAGGTTCTCGATGGGGATCATGTATTCATCCGGTACTTTTGCATTCATATCCATGCCCCTGATGATTCCAGGGCGACCCTTACCATATACCAAGAACAACTCGTGGTCTGGTTCTAGAGAAGAAAGAAAATGTGCCACCGTTACCGAAATGGAAACAGCCAGAAGGGATTCACCTCAAATGGAGATTTGTACTCACTTTTGCAAGACTTGCCATCATTGCCCAGGCTGAAGCCAAAACGACAGCGGCAGGTGCGCGTCTTGTGACTGTTGCCCAGTAAACAGATGTCGGAACAACCTCCAGCTTTTTCAAACTGATCCAAGGCACATGCATGGCTACGCACTGCCCAAACAGTACAGTTATACATACCGTACTGTAGATATAACATTGGAAAAAAAAAAGTGGATTATAGACTGGATACCTCGAGGTTGGCGTCTCTGATGGTATACGTGCAGCGCGGCGCCGCGGTCAACCCGCGTCACCACCTGGAAGTCAGAACTGTTGAAGCGGTTCACTCGGATCACGCTTGTCTTGGGGTTAAGGTTGCCTTCATCTGAGTTGGTGGCGTACAGGTAGTTCTCAAAGACAGTCAGCCCATATAGGTGCTCAATCTGAAAGGCGAGGATGGAAGCACTTAATGAAAGGAAACAAGAATCACGCAAATTTGATGTGCAAAAACAGGGCCACCAATTTGTATTTATTTCAACTAAATCTGGGGATTCATTTGAACATTTTGGCTTTAGGAGATGTCTTCCCTCTGGCAAGAGTTTGTTTTTATGCAGATCTGTTCCATTAGCTGCTTTTCCACCAACAAGCCCGAGATCTTTGAGTTCTGGGTAAAGGAAGTTCTTGGTTGTAAAAGTTCCGCAGGGAATTTATCATTTGTGTTTCCGCGGCGTCTTTAGAGTTCTCGGTAATTAATTCAAACGAGTTGGATGACGTATGAGTTTGATGAGCCCAGCCGATGTAAATATGCCTTGGTCGGTGCATATGGAGGACCCAAATTGCCAAAATTCTAAATAAATAAATGACAAAATAAATAAACAAATGACTAAAAGTGAAAATAAAAACAGATATTAAAAAATATAATTAAAAAATGTAATCCCCAAAAATAAATATCATATAATATATATATGTATATATCCATTAATAAAACTAAATATCAATACAAAAATAAAAACTGCAGACGTTCTGCCAGGACAAAATGCTATTTATTAATTGATATTTGTGTATTTATTTTGACATTTATTTTTTTTATTTTTTGAATCTCGTTTTTTTATTTTCTTTTTTATTTTTACTTGTATTTATTTATTTATTTATTTATGCATATATGTATTTTGTTATTTTATTTCCATTTATATTTATTAAATTTTTGAAAATAATTTTTGGTGTCCGTTTTTATTTTCACTTTTAGTCATTTATTTATTTATTTTTTAATTTTGGGCAGTTTTGGTCCTCCATAAGTGCAGCCCGTCCCTTCAAAGTTCCAGCTTGGCTCAGCAAGACCCTGCTGCTGCTGAGATAGTACTCGGATGCCACCTGGGGAATTTAATTACCCCGGAAATTTTTGTTGGTGGAAACACGCGCAAACTAAATTTTACCAAGGTCAATTGAAAAGTTCTCCAAAAGTTCCGGCGGTGGAAGAAGCCCCTATTCCACCCTTGCCTCTCTTAATAACACACACACACACGTCTTTGTGTCATCGTGGGGCCATCTCATTGACAAAATGCATTTCCTAGCCCCTTCCCCTAACCCAAACCATCAAAAATGATTGCCTACCCCAATTCCTTACCCTAACCTCAACCATAACCCGATTCAAACCCCACAATTTCAAGTCGGTCCCCAAAACGGTAGTTAAACCTGGGAAATCACGCGTGTATGGGCCCCACAATGTAGCAAAGACAAAGGTGTGCACAACACACGCTGCCTCCTTTCCTCTCTCCCTCCACTTCAGTCCTGATTTCATTAAGACCATTACACGACTACGGGTTTGAGCCAAGCTTCACTAGAGCCAGACTAATATGTTTAAGAGAGGCATTAGCCAAGAAAATCACATTCTTAAGTTGTATCAATCAAAGCAATAAAAAAGGACTTCTCACATTAGTAGAGTAGAGAGAGTAGAGTCTGAAAATGTGATGAGTTTAAATACTGTATTATGAGTACACAAACGGGCATTTTGTGCAATTAAATTAGGGTTTTACTTTTAATTCATCAGTAAATGGAGTGCGTGTGAGTGGGACAGACAGCCATTCAGGGCTCGTGACTAAACAGTTAGGTGCACCCACATTTTCAACTGGGTTGCATTCAACACAGCAGTTTTAGGTTCACTCTTCAAAAAAAAAGAAAAGAAAAAGAAAAATCACTGCCAGTCTTTTTAGTCATGTATTGACTGGTAAATGATTAACTAACAATCTGGTCATCAAAAAATGCTTTATTTGAAGCACAATTCCGCAAGACAGATTGACTTACTCAAAAATATTGGTGCATAATTGCTCTGTGTCACTGTTGGGAACTTAACATTTAAGAAGTGAATCGTTCCTATCATCTCATCAGCCGCAGCTATTTCCATTCCATATCTGACGGGCATGAGTCACTCACCTAGGCCAATCGATAACACTCTTTATTTTTATTTATTTTTTTATTATGTACTTTCCAAGAAACTATCACGATGAACGTTATCGTTGTTGTTTTTATGCTGCTGGTACTATCATCATAAATCTATTGTACCCTTTTAAAGAGCAAATTACGTTTCATGCTCAAGAATATTGCAAACTGTAGAACAATGAATACAATCTATTAATTAAAGAAAATATATCAATAAAACACACTCAGGGACTGTTCATAAAAATAAAATATCACAGGCAATATAATAATAATGACGTTTTCAGTTGGTTAACAATGTCAAGGCACGCACCTGTTACTAACATTTGGGCCGTCATTTTGTCAAATGCATTTGGCCACATAAACAAAATAAAAACGTCATTCATTAGGAACACATCAATGCTTTTTCCATATTTATGAGCCACTCGGGGACGAACGGGGCCCACCGGGTGGGGGCGTCGCCGTGTCTGCAAAGTTGTGACGAGTAACAAATGTTGATGTTTGAGTTTCATTTGATTCCACTTGAAACATTGTAATGGATATTTGTGGTAACAATTGAGCCAAGCAGATGGCTATTTTGTGTCACGCGTCAATGACGCCACATCATCTTTTAGCCGACGCCTCAATGAGCAATAGTCTCATTTCCCCTTAAACATTTCTTGCTCCTCAATAGAATTTTTGCATCTTCAAATGCATGCGGGCAAATGTGTAGACCACTACACAATTACAGGATGGCCATGCCCTTCATCTGATTGGTTCAGACCAAATTGTGCCTAATGTGTGTTGTAGTTCCAAATGCGGAGCCTTTTTTTTTTCTTTTTATAGGTGTACAGTCTAGAGCTCTACCATTTGTGCTTGTTAAAGTTCCACACACTTTATCATTCAAATCTCACCAGAAGGCCCTGAATGATGGTGTGTCTGTTCTTGCCCTCATAGTCCACCACTTCAATGTAGTCCAGGTAGGCATCGGCCCAGTACACCAGCCGGTTGACCAGGTCCAGAGTGATGCCATGGGGGAAGACTATTTTACTGTCCACCAGCTTTGTGCGGTTCTGACCATCCATGTCACAACGCTCCACTCTCGGTGTGGATCCATAATCCGTAAAGAAGACTTTTCTGCAGCGCAAGACGAGAAAAGAGGAAGAGGAGGAAATGAATCATTTTCAGAGGGATAAAAATTAGGAAGTGACACTTTGTAAAAAGGGAACTTCAGTTCAAAAACAATTTGAATCAGCACACTGCTGATTTTCTTCCCCGTGTTGCTTAAATGGTCATTCAGAGGTAACGTCAGGTCACACACCCCATCGCTGGGTCCAAGGCGATGCCTTTCGGGTTGTACAGTTCTTGGTCCAGCAGCGTCACACATGTCTGGCCATTCTTGTTGCAGACAAACACCCAGTCGTCCACATCATCCACAAAGTAGAAGTTTCCCGTCAGCCAGTCAATCGCCATCTGTTCCACGTCTGAAGGGTGCAAAAAGAAGACAGAGACGTACAGAAACGCGAAGAACTCAAATTAAAGTCATTAACGTTCCAAGCAGCGCAACCTGTCACTTTGCGTGTTGGTTCCGCAAGTGTAATCACTACCTGGAAGTAGGGGTGTTAGAAAAAAAAAAAAATCGGTGGTGGTCGGTGCTGGATTTCACTTTCCTTTCTTTTCTTTGGTCCTTCCTCGGGTCTCCTGACGGCGGTGTCCGGTTTAGGTGAACGGTATGGGATTTTTTAATAGGTTTTTGGTGAACTAATAAATACACACACACACACGCACATACAAAATAATAAAAATAATAATAAGAATAAAAATAAAAAAATAAAGAGAGCAATGATGATGACATGTCAAATCGGTAAAATTACCGAATGAACAATACTGAGCTCTATAATAAAAAAAATAATAATTTAAAATTTAAAAAAAGAAAGAAAGAAAAAAATCGATTTGGCAATATATCGCGATGTTACAGCATGCAATTCTCGAATCGATTCGATATGCGTTGGAATCGATTTTTAAAAACCGAATTTTTTTTATGGGAATGTTCAACAAAACGTCTTACTCAGGGTTAGGATTCACACATTAAGCATGGAAGAATGTTATATTAATGTAACATTAAGCCTTAATATTTTATTTAAATGCTGTTCAAACATGAAACGGACTGCAACAAAAAACAACAAAAAAACGCAATAATCAATTTATAGATTCAAATCGGGATTAATCGGTATCGAATCGAATCGTGATTTATGAATCGTGATACGAATCAAATCGCCAGGTACTAGGCAATTCACACCCCTACCTTTAACTATATTGTGTCCATCAATGGAAGAAATTGATTGTTCATGTTAATCAAGCAAGTTACATTCATAAAGAGAGAAAAACTTCTTTTTAATCACAAATCAAACTTCTGTAATAATGCTTAAGTCAAAAGTTTCCTTCTGCTATTTATTTCCACTCTTGAAAGAATAACATTTCCAATTAATCAAAGATTATGATTTAAGCCGAGCAAAGCATTTCCTATTTTTACCCTTAATCCTGAGCTAGCTGGCATTGAGGAATGTGGTCGGAATTTGGATTATTGCCGTTCCTGCAGCACATACAAAAAGTTGTTTCTCCTTCAATCCTATAAAAAGAGATTACAATAACGCTCACTTGGTCTACACTAGAACAGGATGTCTCAAAGTCTTGCAGCCTATGACATTAAGAGTAGAATTTCCCTCAGACATCCACAAATAAAAGCTATATAATGTGTGCAGTACTGCACCTATAGCATTTAACTCTTTTGCTGCCAATGACGACTATAGACGTCAAAAGTTCATGTGAACTATTTCTATTGGTTTAACATTTTTTTCATTTCATTTTTTTAGGAAAGCCTGGAAAAAAAGTTTATTGTACATTTATAACAGATATAAAATTTGTGACTACTATTGAAGTAATGCGATTAATTACGATTACAATTTTTAATAGCCTGACGCCCCTTTTTTTAAATTGGAGGCGACAGGCGATTACATTTTTAATTGTAACTAATCACATGACTTCAATAGTTAACTAATGATTAATCATACATTTTATATCGTTCTAAATTTACAATAAAAAAATTGAGGTTTTCATCCTCTTGTTAGCAAAAGTGGAAAAAATGTTAAACGAATAGAAATAGTTCAAAATAATTTTTGACGTCTATAGCCGTCAATGGCAGAGAATGAGTTAATGATGACAGTTTGTGAAGCAAAATTGACACAGGACAATGGCATGTTATGCGAGTTAACTAGATAATCAATAGGATACCTGACTCAAATATTGTGATAAATGAATGAAAGTCCGTTGAAGTGACATTATGTCAGATAGTTCTTCATTCTTTTGTTTGATGGGGGATCCAATTCTAAGAACATCAAGTGACCTAAAATAACAACAGCTTCTTTCAAAAAGGAACTTTACAGGCTCACTGCTTTAAAAAAAAAACACAAAAAAAGCTGACCTAATCTTGCAAGAAAGAGGAACCTAGCATGCAAACTTCAGCCTCAGCTAAAATTGTGCTTAAAGTCTCACTTTCGGTGTGAATCGACACGAAAATCCCCCAGTGAGTGGGAGACATTTTTTGATTTTATGTTTTTACAGCTGCCGCCGCGCACTTACTTTCAAAGCACTACACATCACACAGACTCACTACCAAAGAACAATTTTGACATCCGTCCTTTGACGCAGGAATGCTGCAGTCAGCATCTCAAAGCGGAATTAAACAGCAGCACATTGCGTGCGCCACATCACAGTGCATACAATACACCATCTGGGCCTAATGTACAAATCGCCCACCCCACCCCCACCCCAATTCGAAATCATGCATAGCTTCAAGTGGCGAGTCCCACCTGGGACCTTCAGCATGCGAGAATAGAAATAATGGCGGGCTGGCATAACGGCGTGTCATCTGGAGAGAAGCCGAAATGGATTTATTGAAGAGAACATCGGAAATTCTGGCGCACCTCCAAGCCAGAAATAATTCAGGGCTGTCTACAAAGTCTTCTAGTCCAAAAGGGAGGTAAGTGAAAACATACAAGTCAATAAAAGAAATCATGAACAAAACAGTACAAGATGTTTTAAAACACAAACACGAAGTTTGACAGAAAAGGGTTGCCATTAAGTTAAGCGGGATAATGATACTTCCAACAGTATCAATTTGAAGCCAATAAATAGTAAGCCTACTCTAAAAAATAAAAATAAAACACTGCACTACATTGATTAGATGCTTACACAGAGTTTACTCGGTTGAAAATTCCGGAAAGTGAATATACTGTCGTCTTGTGATATCTTCCTTCTAGTGCTGTCGCTATTTTTTTTAGAATCGACTAATCTAGTGATTATTCAATCGATTAATCGACTAATCAATTTTACATTGAAGTGTATTAAAAGAGCATTTTTCTCACTGATTACTGTTTATTAACCAGTGCTTGGTGTTTACGTCATACTTTGCATTCTTATAGTGATTAAGAAATGGGGGATTGATGTTGTGCTATGTTACCGGTTCAGTCATTGTTTTCCAAATTAAAAAGAGACGTTTGTCTTATTTTGATTTAACACAGAAGATAATCAGTCTTCTTTCATCAAGGACTACAGATATCACTGGGGGTGTGAATTGCCTAGTTTCTGGCGATTCGATTCGTATCACGATTCAAAGGTCACGATTCGATTCGATACCGATTAACCCTGATACGAATCTATAAATTGATTATTGAGATTTTTTTTAAACTCAAATTGAGAAAATACTAATAAGTAAACTTGTACACTGTAAAATTTGTATGAAAATGTATTTATTTATCTGAAAATTCAGGCTTATAACTGAGCTACTGCATTTAACAAACTGGTTGCAGTCTGTTTCATGTTCGAACAGCACTGAAATCAAATATTAAGGCTTAATGTTCCATTAATAGAACATTTTTCCATGCTTAGTGTGTGAATCCTAAACCAAAGTAAGACGTTTTGTTGAATATTCCCATAAAAAATGTATGTTTAAAAATCGATTCGGCCGCATATCGAATCGATTCGAGAATTGCGCGCTGTAATATCGCGATATATTGCCGAATCTATTTTTTTCTAAATTGGACAATTTGGAATTTAAAAAATGACTCCAAACAATGACTTGATTGTTAAAATAGTTGTCGATTAATTTGATCAACGATTACTTGTTGAATAATTGATTCATTTTGACAGCTGTAGTCCCAAGTGTTGATGTTTTAAACTTGCTTGTGAGTGCCACTACAATCAACTGGGCGGCTTTTCTAACTGTGTGCATGTCCGCACAAATGTCCCATTCAATCACCAGAACTCCGTATACCGACACAGGATGCACTTAAGATAGCATTTGCCTTAGAACAAAGGGCAAGAAGAGAGGACTAGTGACTAAATGATGAACAGCAGGACACCGGGTGAAGTGACGGGGCCTGCTGTGGAGTTGGGCCCGCATGGTGGGGAGGATGGGATGTGCAGGCTTCGCTCCCCTTTTATCTTCCCAGACATGCAGTCAGAGCACGCTACATCTGGAACCTTCCGTCTAGTCATCTGTCATGCTCGCCAAGGCCCAACGCAATAAATCACCTTGTGTGTGTGTGTGTGCGTGTGGGTGTGTGTGTGTGTGTGTGTGTGTGTGTGTGAACGTTGCTTCAAACTGCCAATCGTAACCACATCCCTCTAAAACCAAAGGTTTTGGAGTGCAAACACACGGAAGTGGTTATCAGCGTGGCATGGCGGGAAGTTAAATTTCAAAATCGGATTCATTGTGTTGAGCTGGCTGATGCAAATGAATTTGGTATGCTGGTCCAGTTATAGTGTACATACAGTACATATTAACTCATTCACTGCCATTGACGGCTATTGACGTTCAAAAAATTTCTATTAGTTTAACATTTTTTTCACTTTTGTTAACGAGAGTATGAAAACCGAGAATTTTTTAAAATTATACATTTAGAACAGATATAAAATTTGTGAGTTGACTATTGAAGTCATGCAGTTAATTACCATCAAAAATGTAATTCGCCTGACACGATTTAAAAACGAAAAGAAAAGAAAATATTATTAAAAATAGGGGCGTCAGGCGATTAAAATGTTTTAATCGTAATTAACGCATGACTTTACTAGTTAACTCACGATTAATTAAACTAATAGAAATAGTTCAAATTATTTTTTGACGTCTATAGCCGCCGATGGCAGTGAATGAGTTAATATTAGCTAATTCTCCAGAATCAATAAGGGTGTGTTATTCCAAATGTCAAACAAATATAATAAATGAACCTATTGTTTTCAGTCTACAGGGAGGAAAAGTTACTTGAATATTATTTTGACGTTCTGGTCAAGAATTCATTAGCTTGTTTTGTAGCTGCTCCAATCCAAATTATAGATCAGACCTTATGCTTTCGAAGGGAAGCCTGTGGATGTGTCCATCCACCACTTGCATTGTAGGTACAATGGCGTAGCATAGCGAGATATTATTCCAAAAATGTGAGCTGATTTTGCTCACACAAAACATCATCATTTTAGAGTTGCGCATTAAAGATAAAGTAAAAGGTAATATGTTACCAAGTACTGCGCCAGTGACTCAAAGGTATTTGGGTCAATCCGTGCATGATGTATGACCTGACTTAAAACAGCTTCAGGGATGTAACGGGTGTTCAGACAAATGGCAGAATGTCATCATTTTCGGCAATTGCTTCTCTCCCTCTGATGGAACCCCCCCCCCCCCCCCCCCCACCCCCACCCCCCGAGCTTAGATACCAGGAACCCCTCAAACCGTTTATCATAAAGCAATGCATGAGAGCACAGCGAGCTTCTCAAGCTCCACTGAAGGAGGATGGGAGTCAAATCAGCTCTAAACATGACACAGGGCTCAGGTCCTGGGGTCGACACACCCACTGCCTCCACTTGTTTTCCGTGCACATCCACTTCCATCCAATTTCAATGGAGCATGACACACATGCTGCTTTTACACAGTTTGTGAGTGTGTGTGTGTGTGTGGGGGGGGGGGGGGATGGATAGCAACGACATTTCACTTTGTCATTGTTTGCAGCGTTGTCGCCATTACCTTTTTAGGACATTGTAATGGAATGGAAGGAAAACAAATGGGGCTTTTTAAGAGGAAATCGAATAGCTAATACCATTCGATCAATTGAAGAAAAAAAAAATACTGGACATTGGATTGAAACCCTCCTTGAAAGGATAACAGCTGACATTCTTCATTTCAGCTGCATAAATCAACATCTGTATATAAAGGATCACACAGTTGCATATTTGAAAAATGAATGCTTGGCGACGTGCTGGCACAGAAAACCATAAGTCAGCGACACGGCAATTGGCTCAATGTGCCAATGCATCCCTGCTTTTTAAAGACCAGCTGTCAGAAAAATTAAGCAACATCAGCATATTGTGTTTGGTGCATTAGTGCTGCGATGAGCATCTGAGATTTGTTTTTCGGGCAAAAATAGAAAGTTGACCATCTTTTACATACACAGCAGGCTGACAACTTAAACCGATGACATGCTTGGGGGCTGGAGGGCATTTTCTATCTTCCATTGATGCTCTCGGCTGTGGTGACAACACTTAGTATTTCATATCACAAGCTGAATTTATCACAGGCAGTGTAGCCAACATTTAGGTTCATAAAGTCCAAACTTCTGTATTTTTAGCCTCTGTCAAATAAATGTTTAGAAGGTTTGCGCGTGTGAACAAGTTGAAAATATGTTGCTCACATTTAATTTGAGACTTTTTAAGGCTTCAAAAGCCTGAAAACATGATTGGGTGGTGATGACAACAACTTTAAGGAACTCGACAAAGTGCAATTTCTGCAGAAATTGTGTGGGAATGCCGAAAAGCTGAACGCTAAGATTTGAATGCTTGTGCTTATAAAGTAAACTGAAAGATAAATGATGTGAAAATTTACTCATTTTTAATTGTAGAAAAACTTGAACTTGAATCTGTCAAAGGTGGGATTTAATCATTTCAGAGAAATTATAATCCATTTCCTGATATGATAGTTAGTTGTTATCGAACCATCGAATGTACTAAAATATGGTCCAAGCGAGGTTGGAACCGAGGTTCTCCGTGGTGTGAGACAAATGCTCTAAGCACTGAGCTAACGTGACTCGTTCAAATTCGTGGCTCATGGCGTATTTATATTTGAAAAGTGTCATCTGATGCTAAAAGCTAACATGCATTTAATCATTTTAGTGAAATTATAATCCACACTGCAAAAACTAAAATCTTAAGTAAACTGTAAATTCTTAAATGTAACCTAAATTAGCTTATTTTGATTTGGCAAGTTATTTTTTACTTAAAATGAAATTGTCAGGCAAGATCATTGTGCTTGTTTTAAGATACTTATTACTTAATTATCTTATTTGATTAAGCAGTCTTGGCATTGAGTGTTAACCGCCAGTTTTAAGAACCGTGAGGCTTAAAACAAGCATTTCTTACATTTTAAGATGGCTGACCAACATCAAAGGCCCTGAACTGGGGTTTCATAAGTTGAATTTCTTATTTTAGGATTTTGCAAAATATAGTAATAAGATAAATGGAAGAAAAGTGTGAAAATAATCCGCCAAAAGTTTAATATAGTACTTTATCGTAAGCATTGTTTTCTTGTAAAAATCATCAGTTTGTGGTTTCGGTATATTTACTAAGATCGTTTTTCTTCTTTCCGGCCAGTATAGTACTAGCTCAGTGATCTAGTGGTAGAGTGTCTACCCTCAGACTCGGAGGTTGTGGGTTCAATCCCTGCCTTGGTCATACCATTAAAAAAATATATATATATTATTATTTTTTATTTTATTTAAATGGGACCTTGTCAAGTTGGCCAAATGAATGTGAATATATTTTAATCAATATTATTATTATAAAAAAATATATATATATTATTATTATTTATTTAGTCAATATTACTTGTTTTTAGTCTAAAAATACTATTTTCAAGACCGCTGTGGTTGATGTGGGCCTAGTATTTTCTTACAGGTAAATTTAAGTAAAATGTTCTTGTTCTGTTGGCAGATCATTTTGCTTATTTGAAGTAATAATTTTCTTATTTTACTATATTTTTTTCTTAAATTTTCCCTTTTGCAGTGCATTTCTTGATATGGTAGTCAGTTGGTATACATGTATATCACTTAGCATAATGGCTATGTATATATTTGCAATGTACAGTTGAAGGTGGGTTTAGAACCTGCAACCTCCTGGTAACTGGACAATGCACTTTACCAACTGCACCACTGAGCATTATCAGGCACCTGGCAATGTTGATTAGCTGTATGCATGGGAGTGGGCGTGGAAAGTAGTACTTGTTCAATGTCAGTCCCATTGAAAAAGAATGGGGAAAAGTTGATATTTAACGTTAAAGTGTGTGAATACTGTAAGTAATGTGGAATCAGATGGTATATACCCCGGGAGGCATGAATTTTTCAAGCAAGCATTATGTGGGAGTTGTTTCACGGCAAAAAAGTGTGGAGAATAAAAATCACAATCACATATGAGGGAATGCTTCAGCATAAAAAATAAATTAAAAAAACACTTGGCAGGACACAAGAAAAAACATTAAAATTCTCTCTAGAATAATCTTTACGAGTAACACAAATATGTCCCTGTTGTGTCAACAGCACTACTCACGGTGCAGGGTGATGGAAATGTTAATGGTGCGGACGTCGGTGACAGTCTTGAGGTCGGGGATGCTGGCGCATTTCAGCTGCGTGGCTGCCGGCGTTTCTCCCACATCGATCCAGCAGACGGTCTCCTTGGCATAATTGAAGTCCATGGCCATGGCCTGCTTGGTGGCAATGGAGGGCAGCCGGGACGTGGAGCCGCTCAGCGAAGTGCAGCGGATGTCATGCAGATTCGCTATCAAGAGCATTGGAAGACGATCTACCGGCTCTGGGGATGGTGAGGAGAACGCAACAGCCGTGAGACGGAGGGGGCGGGGCGGGGGGGTATCAAGGTGTGAACAAGAATAGCAGGTCTCACCATTTTTGGCTTTGCAGGAGCGGTTGTCCGGCTGTAGCAGGTAGCCCTCCACACAGCTGCATTGGTAGGAGCCCTCTGTGTTTTTGCACGTCTGGCTGCATGTTCCATACACACTGCACTCATTGAAATCTACCAGGAGAAGAATGTGACGGTCATTACGTTAAAGGCAAACAGGCCGTGCTGAACCTTTATAAATATTTTGTGTCAAGTTTGGCCCCCTTCGACATTTGACAGCAATAGAAATAACCTAAATGTCATTGTTTCACACCGAAATGTGTTGACTTGTGTTGAAAATTGATATATTTTTATTTCATTCTACATATGCGATTAATATGGTGGTAATTAGGGATGCGCGATAATATCGGTGGCCGATAATTATCGGCAATTATCGACCAATTTGACGTCAAACAGATAAACCGGATAATAAAGAAATCCGCCGATAATAATAGACAACCGTGTTGGTCAATCTGTTCTGGTTGTGACTCCCCAAAATGTTACCCTCACAGTTTTTTGTTGAATTTTTAAAACATGACTGTTTTGTTTTGGCAAACTCAAAATTAGTTACTGGTTGTCTTTGAAGCAGAGATATTAATAAAATTCAGCTTCATGGTGCTTTACACAATGTTTTGATGTATTTGTACTTCTAGTAGGACTCGAAAGTATATTTGTATTAAAGTTAATTTTGCAAACAAATATCGGCTTACTTATCGGTTATCGACATCGGTTGAAAATATCGTTATCGTGCATCCCTAGCGGTAATAATGGTAGAAATCTTGAAAATTTGACACTATGAATGCCATATACGGTACGTGTGTAATGTGTTTTATGGGAAAGTGGTAAAAGTGTTAAAAGGGGTGCGTCAAACAATCCAGAGAACCACAAATATTTGCATAGGTTACCGTAGAACCATGCACCTGTTAGTCTTTGAAACAGTAAACATGGAGAAACAATAAAAGAATAAAACAGCATAAGAATGATCGTACATACATAAGTACAGTAAGGACCAGTAGAGTACCAGCAACGTAGCAAGAAAAATTTAAAAATTTTAGTTCTAAAAAATACACATTCCCTTTTGCAATTTCAGACTATTAAACCATTTTAAAAAGATCTACAGCTCATAACTAGATATTAAAAAAATATATATATCATGAAGATATTCTTGGCCATTGGAAAACAAATAGAATGTATTTGTTAAATATATTGATAAGCAAGCACAGTTGCAAAACCAAAATAGCCACTAACCTTTACATGTCTTTCCATCTGCAGCCACCTCATAGCCATTGCTGCAGTAACACTTCGGCCCGTCGTGAGTCACAGCGCATTGATACTGGCACCAAAAGGAGGCGCAGGCCGGTGCGTTTTCTAAAACATCAAACATACAGAGCACATAAAACACTGCAAGGTTACACGACGGCCACAATTTCCTCAATGACAAAAGAAGGCCAAATGGAGTGTTGTAGGTCATTGCTCCATGTATGTTGAATGTTTTCATGTACAGTGACACTGTGTCTAGAGGTAGTGCACGAGCACATTTGGTATGTGTGTGATTTGAGTGTGCACATGCAGTAAAAACAAAAAAAATAGAGGGGAAGCTTTCCTAAAAGGGAATTTGGAGCAAGAGTTTGTGTGTTCAGTGAGCTTCAATGGGGTGTGAATGGTACAGAAGATTAAATTCAGCTTTCAGAATTTTTCCTAACTCTGGTCAAACGCAGGCCCATATAGGACGGCCCAGTGATCCGGACTGGGTGAGTCTTTTCCAAAAGTTCAGAAAAACAGCACATGAAGCCAGAGATTAACTTGGAGGAAATTGAAGAACGTGAAGGTGAAAGACTTCACTTAGGCTATTTCATTTAGGCCTCTATTATCAACAGCTTTATTAGTATTTGTGAATAAAATACATACAGTAAATACATTTCTTATTCATGAATGATTTAAAAGTGTGTGCTACGAATCAGCATAGACAAACTTTCCTATTCCTCACGTCATAGCATGAGCTAGTAGACTGTAATTAAAATGACTCCATGAAATAGACAAACAAAGAGAGGCGGAACGCCTAAGACAAACACGGCAGTCCAGTTGTGATCCATTCAATGCCCTGAGAAAGAAATGACCCGGATGAATGAGAATATCCACAGGCATAAAAGAAACGGGGGTGGGGCCGTGGGGGGGTGGACATTGGAGTCATAACGCGATAACGAAACAATTCTGAATTGCTGCAGGAAGTGAACTGAAAATAACGATCATAATAAGAATGGTGCAGATACAAAAGTTCAAGGTTCGAGCTGGCACAAGCTTTTCCTGAATCATCCCGAGTCTTGCTACCACTGGCTGTGTCCACCGGCGCATTTACCGGAATGCATTCAGATCTTCTCCTCCTCTCATTCTTATGCTGCCGCATGCAATAATCGGCGTTTATACGTCTCAAATTCAATGTTGTTCATCTCTTGGAGGAAAAAAACGACGACGACTGAGTGAATGAAATGAAATGAATAACTAACCATTCACTTCCACAATAATATGATACTGTACAGTGCGTACCTCCATGTGAATCCAGCTCGTAATATCTACACTGCTGCAGTTGAGACGGATTAGGCCGATGAAGGCTCTTTCATTATTTAAAGCCAGTAGCACAGTGGGCTACAATAGCCCTTTTGTTGTGACCCCACTGAAAGGAAGAGTCCCCCAGCAAAATGTGTGGCCCATATCGAATCCATTCACCAGGTCTCACAGTGTGAAAGACCCCGGGCCATTGGAAGGCAAAAAGATCCCCCAAAGAGGTTGCCGTGTTCTATTTTTTCCCCCCCTCCGTTCGGCACCTGGTTAAATGTCAAAATATGGGAAAAAAATGAATAAAAAGGTCTCACTAACTCCCTGTCCAACTCACTAGCCATTTGTCAATCTATACTGTACATGTTGGTCAGGAAAAGCAATGTAACCTTAAAATCATAATATTGTATGTAAAAATAATACTTACTTTAGGTAATGAAACAAGTGAGTGAAGAACTGTCCCCCTTGTCATAAGCTGTGCAAACACATCAGGCTTTTACTGACCTGAATGTATAAGAAAACTAAAGATGCCAACAGAATTGAAGAGCGGCACCTGAAGAGCTTCAGGATGAGGAGGTGTGTTAGAACATTCCGCCTCCAAGCAAACAGCAGCAGCAGACTTTTGACCACAGGAGAATGAAGGAAGACAACAACTTACACAGACAGAGAAAGAGGCCTTCAAATCCAAACAATGCCAACAATGACATTTATCCTTTTGACGGACTCTTCCAAATGTGGATAAAAAAAAAAAAAAAGACAAATTATTTACCAATGGGACAGAAACACAAAAAAACTAAAAATACAACAGTGGAGGAAACACCTGTCCCAGATGATCACCTGTATAAAAAGCCCCTTGCCGACAGACTCCGTGACAGGCCGAAGAGCTGTCGAAAGATGTCAAAACTGATCAAACTGTTGACTTGTGCAGCAAGGCCGGAATGGGCTACAAAATGTAAGAAGCTAAAGTGGAAGTAGTGCAACGTGACTTGTCAATCGATCTTGGCTGAGGGCTCCATGCAAGATATCCCCCCCCCCCCCCCCTCGCGGGATCTCAAAGATCAGGAGAAAGGTTAGAGGTCAGTTAGAGCTACATGGGTGGAGCTGGTTAATGATTTGAAGACAGCTGGGACCACAGTCGCCACGAAAACCATTGGTAATACACAGACACAACGCCTCAACTTTGCCAATGAACATATTCATGATTTTGAGCGAGACTGGGAGTAGATGCTGTGGTCAGATGAGACTGAAATCAAGCTCTTTGGCCCCAACTCAACTCCACGTGTTTGGAGGAAGGGAAATGCCGAATATGACATCAAGAGCATCATCCCCACCGTCAAGCATGACAATGGAAGCATTATGCTTGGTGGTGTTTCTCTACAAAAGGTGACAAGTTGACTCGATGGGAAGAGGCGGAGCTTCAAGTTTCCAAACACCAGTCGCAAAACCGCCAGCTTTTGCAGATGATATGCAGAAAAGAGTGGACTAAAATTACTCCTGATGTGTCTGCCAACCTAGTAAACCTGGTTTTGCCATTAAGTATTAAATCTTTTTTTTTTGCCAGGGGGTCAAATACTTATTTCCCTCAACGAAATGCAAAATATTATTATTATTTTTATTCCATGTAAAAAAATATTATTTTTTCTGATATTCTTTTTATCACTGTTCAAATAAAGCCGCCATAAAAATCTCAGACTCTTCATTTTTTTCTTAGTATGAAAACTTTCACAATCAGCAGGGGATCAAATACTTATTTATTTTTTTACACTGCAGACCATTAAAAATGGTGTCAATATCATTCATGGAGGGGGCGAGTCAATCCTGGCCGACACAACTCTATATTCAAGTCACAAATTTGTGTCTACTTCTGTGTTGCCCAAAGTTAATACTTGTCGGTTGTTTCTGGTGTTCGGTTCAAACCAATTACCATAAAATCTATTTTTACAGACTCTATGTTGAAAAGACAAATTGCCTTTAAATGTTCAGCCGATGTCATGTTCAGGAGAATAGGACAGATGTGAGGTCGCAGTGACCTTGACCTTTAAAGCTCTCACATCATTCTTGCCAAGTTTGTGTAAATTCCTGTCCAGCGTTCCTCACTTATCTCCCCTACAAGAGTGGGATAACGTGAAAAGAGGCTGCGGCCAGAATGAAAACACAATTATCAGACGTGTTTGACAAGCACAGGACATGTTTGTGATGTGTTCTTTTCAGTTGGGAGCTGCAATGAGAGCATGTCGACATGTAGATTAGAATGTCTTCCGATGGGGATTTTTAGTCCGTCGCCACTTTCTTGCCTATGTGGGGTTTAGTTGGTTTTCTTTTCATGTATGAGGAGTTTGCTTGTTGACTTGTTCCATGTGTAAAATTATGTAATTGTGACATGGCTTATTATTTTCCCCTGCAAAGGAAAAATACATTTAAATAAAACTAAATTTGAATATTTCATTTAATATTACAAACAATTGTTTGAATTACGGGCAAAAATCCAAACAACAATGAAAAAAGTTTTTTTTAAGTTTCCAGTCTTATCCCGCAGCTGTAACTGAACTCGCTGTGCAAACCGGCCACGCCAGCGTGTGACATTGGTAGGACGCTTCTTCCCAGGACATTCCTCCCTTTGTACCTTCACCGTCTGGAAACAAGTCTGCACATGTCCTCCAATGTACTCTACCTGTTGCATATTCCCAATAGTGTGACATATAACTATACAAACAGTGTAAAATGTGCCCATGAATAATGAGGTTTTTCTGTTATTTCATATAGTAAAAAAAAAAAAAAAAAAAGTTTAGTAAATTAAAGAATTAAGAGAGAGCTCCTACAAAAAATATTTTTTTAATTTATTTATTTCAATAAAATCTCCTTAATGCAAACAAATCAAGCATGGATTCTCATTGTCTGTCTGAGGTACAAAACCCGAGGCAACATGTAGCTAATGTGTATAGTAAAAGTATTGAAACACAAGTCTTTATATTTAATCAGTTAGGGGTTAGATTTGATCCCTTAATAAACCTTGAATTTAAAGTATTTAGTTTTACAAGCACATTTAAGACAATTGTATTGCTTCAGGTTTTGTGGGAACCTGACCTCAAGCCTATGAAACTCCCTTTGGGAGCACGAGATGCGTTTAAGTTGAGTTCATATGCTTTTGTCCGGACATAAGTTGACATGGGGGCTAATTCCGCGCAGAGTGCATTTGCCGGACTTTGTGGCTGTAGAGTCAAGAGGGCAAAGGCATCGATGGCAAACAATCAGAGCGGCAGCTTGAGTAATGAGCAAACACTGTCTATCATAACCACAAACAGTGCAACATGCTTCCCCAGAAAACCACTTTTAGACTTTAAACACAAACACACACATCCGAAAGGCAACAAACATTTTGTGGAGCTCTGCTTCTTAACGCTTCACTTGCTCCCACTTCCATTGTGAGTTAGAAAGCACTATATTGCCCCCCCGCATACAGTGATGGCCCAAGCCTGGCAGTTAAAGACATAACAGGTCTTGTCATGCAAGACCGCAGCCAATAAAACCGTTCGGGTCAAACCCCGCTCATGAATAAAGATGAAAATGTGGCCTTTCCGCAGGCCGAGTCAAGTCGACTATGAGCGGCTCTCATTCCACATTTACTGAGACATGAAGGACAAAGACAACCCACTGCATGCATAAACAATTGCGTGGCAATAATAAGGGCTCCCTTTGAGGGAACAGGCAAAAAGGGGAAAGCTTTCAGGAGTACTGTCATGACCCCATTTTCTCTTTTGCTATAAATCAGTCACTTCTGAGGAACAAGACCTTTGCCCCCCTGGAGAGGCCCCATCACCCTCAAAATGACAGTGAATGCACAAAAAGCAGGCCTGCAGATCAATGAACACACACCACTATCGGCCATGTGACAAGAAAACCGCATAAGTGCCAAAGACCATGATCATGCATTTTATCCCGTAAGTGTGCATACCTGCATACTCACCAAACAAAAATGTCACAAATAATTCTGAACACTAAAAGTAATGATCTCTTCTCACGGTCTGTCATTATTTAATAATAAATTCTTTCAAATTTCCAAACATTATGACAAAGCAATGATATCCTATATAGAAATCTAAAACACATTATTAATGGACCGAGATAAAGTAGCTTTACTGACCGCTGGTGTCAACAACTTGGACAGAATTACGTGGACATAGTGAGTGACAAAGTGCGCTTTCAGACATCAGCAGCGGCGTACGCTAGCACAAGCCGCCAGTTTGTACAAGCAAACACTAGGATGGTTGTGAAGGACCAGAACTTTCCCTGAAATGGGTTCTGGACACACTGCTGGTGTGTGTGGGGGGAAATGGGTGTGTTTGGGTGTGTGTTTGCAAGAATGTGACCATGTGAGTGCATGTTTGGGTGCACGTGGGGGTGCACGCATGCAATACTAGTGGTACGTAGGTCGAGCTTTACTGATGACTTGTGTACTCACAAAGGGAGACACGCCTCGCTGTGCTTGGCTGATAGAATCACTCAGCGATCTCCAATGTAGAACATCTAGAACATTAGCATTTTGAATCGTTAAGCTAACTTGATCAGATATTGTCCAAAACAAAAACGGTTCCTTTCCTTTGTTTTACAGAAAATAATGGGGGGGGGGGGTATATTGATGCCCCCTTTAAAATCCTTTAGAATTCACTATATTATCGCAGTCACTGGCCATGGACTAAATAGTGCTATGACGTCTATAGTCGTCAACTGGAATCTAACTGATCGCTGCCATTGACATCTATCAGTGTGAAGTATGTGTTCCCACGGTAGGAATGGAGGACGGTCTCGCCAAGCTTGTCCGTGACTATCAAGTTTTTTTTTTAAACTGTAATGACGAACAGACCCTTGCAGATGGCAGCGTTACGATACTTTATTTTATTTTTTAATTTTTTTTAGGAGTTGAGGATGAAATTATGAGGGACAGAAATGCCAACACGTTTAAAGTCTTGGAAGTTTATGCACGTCAGATAGTGTGTTTATGTATGGTAATAACAGACTAAACGTCGCAGAAGCTAATAGATCATCATCACAATCATGAGAAAAGATGACAGTTTATGGAGCGAATGAGGAATGCCGTGTAAAAAAAAACAAACATCTGACTTAAGCCATGTGGTGAGTCAATGTTGCTCACGCTTCATAAATATCTATCTGTAAATAACTTGTTTTCCGTCAAAAGCCCTCAGTCTTATTTTAGATGTTTTATACTCTGAGGTGTCACAAAAGCAACAAAAAAAAAAAGATTTGCCTCAAAGTGCCTGTTCTGCTTGACATGCTTCTTTTCACAAAAAAAGCTTGTTTTGCCTTTTTGGTCAAATCTGTGTTTTTGGTGACCTAACCAATAGTCTACGGATGATTAATAAAAAACAGAAAAAAATAGAAACAAACTTTTTTTCTGGTAAAAGAAGATAAACTGTTTTTGGTGGGTAACACAATATTCTGTGACTTTTGAAAGATTAGTCAAAATGCTCAACAGCAGTTGGCAAAATTAATAAATCTGCTCTGAAAACAGCTGGCAGTGAATGAGTTAATAGTACTTTAAACCCTAAATATACCATCAAATAAGAATAGTTGGAGATCGGTTCCACAGAAAAAAAAAAGTGAATTGGTGAATTTATGAATAGTCTACAGCATATCAGAATTCTGAATTTAACCAAAATGTTCCTGGAAAATATGTATAAAAAAAGTGAATCATCATTATTTTTTGAATACACGTGAGATGTAAACATTTTGTGTGAAGCCACAGCATCACAGTATCACTCTGGGCGCGTGATACTTTTCCTTTGGCTTTTGAAACGCCACAAAAAGAAGGTAAATATACACCACAAGTAAGCAGACTCACATTCTAAACAGTAAGACTTCGACTATGGCCACATCTGTTGTCATTTGTTACGCAAGTTACGACAGAGTGTTTCATTGTTTTTACATTTTACTACGGTCAACTTCTTTCTTCTTACATTTGAGTGACAGTAAAGAATGTAAAAATGTTTCTTAAATCTTGCAAAATAGCCAGTATTGAGTATTTCAAGACATGAGGCGAGCTGTGATTATCACTTGTGTTTGAATTTGTACTGCTGCTGTTTGTTTATAGCAAAATGTTTGAAAAGAGACTTCACAACTGCAGGGTGAGCCCGAGACGAAACAAATCAGAATGCAATGCAGAGACAATACATTTTTGGTTCTTAAACTGCAACAAAGACAATATGGACACAATATGTTCCAGCCCCCATTCTTCTATTGTCTGTAATTAATAGAGAGGGTTTGGATGGGATTCTTCTTCAGTTGCCTGAATGCTGAACATTCATCATTTCCACAGGGTTCGGAAGAAAAAAAAACACACACACAGTAAAGCACTAAGCTGATTGATAAATTAATGACTTTTCCCCTCCCAGAAATAAGAACTTGCTTGCATTCAAAGAAGCCAAGGCAGGCCAGCTCATTAAGGGGCCTAATAGAGGCGATTACAGGATAGAGATTACAATTTTGAATGGCAAAGACAAGCAGGCAGCAACTCTAGCCTCTGAGAACACTACGACAATTGGTAGTTCTCTTTTTTTGTCTTCCCCAGCAAAAGAAGTGTGTATTACCTCTGCAGTGAGGACCCTCATCCCAGCCATCGGAGCAGTCCGGGACTCCGTCACACAGTTTGCTCATGTGGAGGCAAACGTCCAGGTCCAAGCAGCCATGCTCATTGACGGGACACTTGTTCACTCTGTTGTGCAAGCCTGGAAAACAAGTACAATGTTCAGTTTTAAAACTGTGTTTTATTGTTTTGTTTTTTTAAGGTTTTACATGTATGGATTCTAGATTCAATCACTTCAAATATAATTGATTTCCGTGTGACATTTTTGTGTAACAGTCGAATAAATTGAAGTTAAACCAGCATCGTGGAAACGGATTGTGGTCAAAGACAAAACTTGACTTTGTACCCGGCAAAAGTGCACAAAAGATATATTGGTTTCGACCTAAATTGTTGAATGTTTCCCAGAAAAGCTCATGAGGAACATTTTTATTTATTTATTTATTTCGAACATTGCCAGTTTCGAATATACAGTAGATTGTGGTCTCTTTGCCTCAATGTCTCCCACACTTCTCTCCATTTCTCAGCCCACACTGCAGAGCAAACAGTTTGCTTTGGCTGTTTTTCTTCTTCCTCCGCCTCCTCCTCCCTCGTCTCTCTCTGTTTCCTACATCTGCTGACCCATTTTACCAAAACACTGGAGCAACCAAGGTGCAGTGCACCTCCTTCTGTGGGTTATGCAGCGGGTGCTGATGCTGAAATCTGAAGATCACAGTTTCTTAAAATGCTACCTTGTGATTCTCCAACAGCCAGCGTTGAAATTATTGCAATGTTGAACAGATGCGGAACCCACAAAGCAGATCATTCTCATGCTTTGTACCCCTTTAAACGGAACGGTCTCATCGAACAGCTCTGTATATATTATTTCGAATGAATGAATGAATAAATAAATAAATAAATAAAGCATTTTACAACTTTTGAACATCATTTGATGGTGCCTAATGTAGCCAAAATAATATTTATTTATTTTTTTGCAGCATAGAAAAAGTGTCACATTAGTAAAAAAATAAATAAAAAATATAAATAATAAAATACGTTCCCGTGTCCATGTCTTTCCTCACTACAACTTTCTCTTGGGTCCTTCTCTTGCTCTCTTTCCCGGCAGATCCATACTCATCACATCAAGCGATATACTCACACTTTTTCTTCTGGACGTGTCCAAAACATCTAAATCTGCTCTGTGTGACTTTTTCCCCAAACCTCTAACCCTGGGCTGTCCCTGCGATGAGCTCATTTCTAATCCTATCCATCCTGGTGACACTCAAAGAAAACCTCAGCATCTTCATTTTCCAACACCTGTGCCACTGTCTGACATCATGACCTCAAAATGTTCCCCTTCATCCCAGCAGAAGCTAGTCTATCACTTCTTCACCTCTTTAACCACACTCCCCCGTTGCTCTTGACTGTTGACCTCAAGTATTTAAAGTCCTCCGCCCTCGCTATCTTTTCACTCTTCCTCCTCCACCCCTCTTATTCATCCTGTCTCATTTCTGCTCATCTTTCACAACCTCTCCTTACATATTTAGACTAGCGGGGCTGCATAGAACATATTATGGGGGGGGGGGGGGGGATTGGGGGATTGACTTCCCCTTTAACTTGATTAATCAATAGTTCCCACAACTCTGCACATCACTCTTGCTCTTAAAAATGGGAACCACACACTTTTCCGCCATTCCTCAGGCATCTTCTGACCCTTTTGGAACTCATTTTTTAAACCACCGGGTGAAAAATTCAATAGCCACCTCTCCGAGATGATTCCATACCTACACAGGTATGTCAACAGCATCAAGTGCCTTTCAATTTTTCATCCTTTTTTTGGTCCTTTTCTAATTTCCTCATTGTTACTTTCTGGTCTGCCACATAAAATAAATAAAAAGTTGTTATTGTAGTTGTACATCCGTCTTAGAGTGTCTGAGCAGATGAGCAGCTCTGCCGTCTGGGGGATGCTAGCATATTAGCAGCTCGCTGCCTCAGCCTCTAAGCCAGCCTGATTTCCATTCAATAAATGGCCAACTCCACATGAACTGCACTACCAGGAATGCACTTGCACTTCGGAACTGAACCCCCTGCGAAGGCTCTTTGGTGGCTTCTGCTGAGTTAATGACATTGTATGAGCTGCACTACACATCGCAATCAGACAAACCACAAAATTATCTGATGTAAAAGGAGCACATTCCATTTAAAGGGATACTTGACTTATTGAGACATTTTATCAGTAAAAAGTTAATATTTTGTCCAGAATTCATTTGAAATTCATTATTTTTCATGTACAATTAATACTTTTTAAAAAAAACTAATTTTCCCACATGCTGTCGATTGAAGATGGCGTCACGCCTGCTGAGGAAATAGGTAACGACCAATCGCGGCTTACCTGTTCTCTGGATTTGGTCAGCAAACTGAGCCATGATTGGTTGTTACCTGTTTCCTGAGCACGGGTGATGTCATCTTCAGTCGACAGCAAGTGGCAAAAATAGTTTTTTAAGGTAATAATTGTTTGTGAAAAATAATGAAGTTATCACATTAATTACAGACAAAATATGAGTATCGTATTACGGCTGAAAATGGCTCAATGAGTCAAGTATCCCTTTAAGCAATCTCAAGAAAACCTTTGAATAGCAGTGACGAAGAGATAGCATGTGGACATTTGAGAATCTTAAACTGTCAAACATGCACACCAACCATCCCACCACTTGTTCGCAGCAGCAGAAATATGATGGTTGTTATTACATACGGCAACAATTACACAAAATGACCTGCTCTGGAATTTATTGAAAATCTATGAAAGTTAACATCTTAACTCCGACCACATTAGCTGCATCTCTTGATGTGCTGGTCAGGATAAACTCCCCCATGTTTTAAATACCACACGTAAAAAGGGGGGAGTTTGTCGTTTTCAAAAGAACAATTTTTTTTTGTCATATTTGTTTTAAGTTAATAGTCCATCAGTAAAATAATGTTAACCGTCTGACCCCATCTTGTACATTTAATTAGCTTTTTAAAGAAACGATCGCATTTGAGGAAAAATACCCAATCGGAGACAAAGGGCGTGACTTAGTTACAAGGTGTAAAAAAAAAAGAAAATTGCCATGCACTTACAAGCACACTTGTAGCCGATAACCGGCACAAGCCCACAACCTCACACTGACCTATTAGCTTTGCCTAAAGGAGCTTTGCTGAAACTACGGCAGAATATCCAACTTTGGTAAATGGGAAAAAAATGCTCACTCTTCGTTTGCTAAGAACTGGGCTAGCAGATAAAGTAGCTGAGGATGCAGAATTAGGAACAAAACTCCATTCTGAAGAACTCATCAACTCCAACGTAGCAGTCGTGCCTAACGACATTTACATGTTTACAGTGCTAATGCTAGCGTAGTATTGCTAATGTAGTGCTGCTATTTTGTGGAACCTGGAGAGCATTCTCTGTGGCTATTTATCAGGAACGACAGTTTCATAATCCAATGCCATTATGAATGGCCATGTCTGAGAACCGTGCTCATGCACATCAGTGAGGGGCATAGCTTTGGTCAGAGACTCGAAGGGGGTGAAAGGATTAGTAAACGAAGTGAGGACATTAAAATCTTGCTAGCGGTTTTAAAACAGTAAACTCCTCTTTCAATATAGCAATTTCCTATCATCTTGCCTGGAGTAAAAAGTTCTTCTTGGCTTTAAAAAAAATAAAAATACCTGTGGATTTGCATGAGGCTGAACTTACCCCCAAGTAGCATGCATCTAGCATAGTCGTTGAACACTTGTTTAAAAGGATTTGAGCGTCCAGGGGTACACGCACTACAGTTAGCGAATTCCTCTTTTAGGGTATGAATCATACTCTAGAAGATATGGTCCACTGTATTGAAACCGGTATTGCACAAGTCTTATGAGTAAAATCTAAATGTGTATAATAATCAGAGAAAATGCCTTTTCACACAGAGGGTGTGAACCTCTGGAGCACCTCCCCCGCCCCTCAGTTATGCAATGACCTTTCCTTGGATCCCCTGTTGATCTTTTGTTCTTGAGCAGAAACGCGTGCTTTTGTTCCTGTCTCTCTGCTTCCATGGCAGCCCCTGATTGACTCCCATAAAGTCTACTGTCAGCTTGAATGAAAATGTTAGGCTGGGTGACACGCGGGCCTTCCCACCAAGTGACTCTCCCCACTGCGGGAGTCTTCTTTTGAGCAGCATGCATACGGTTGTGACATTCGAGGAGGCGCACAGGACAGGACTTCACAGTGGCAAGTGCGCCAACTAGAAGGGGAGTGTTTATGGAGGGGTTTTTGCTCCAAAAAACACTTAGTGGATTATTCATGACAACAACCTGAGCAGCATGGAAACAACTTTGCTGGATTTGCATTCAAAGAGCGCCCACAGCTTCCAAAGGTCCAAATCCATTGTCTTCATGAAAGGAAGTGATTGTCATTTAAATATCTAAATGTGAACACACTCGAAGCCAGTCCAGTTTTTTTGCTATTTGGGAACAGGGGACACAAGGGTACATTCCTTCTAACAGACAGTCAGCAATAAAGACATGTTACAACTGCTATATAGGCGTATTATGTCGATTACATCATTGTACTGTCAAATAGGCAGAAACTGAAAGGAGCAGAGGGATCACTAAAAAGACAACCACGAAACCTCACGTCACCCTACATATGTTTTATCCTTGGGGATTGAATGCTAGCTAGGAACGGTTGACTGTACACACACTGTGGCTGAAGAAGTCTCATGCCGTATAAAGCAACACACTCATTGCCTGTATCAATACAAAATAAAAGATGTGTTAATATTGTATACGAGTACATTGAAGTCCTGCTATATCGTAGTTCCTCGTTGGCACCCCAGCTACAGCATACTCTCGGTTTAAGTTTACTTTCAAACCAAACATAACTTACTCCTTTCATAACCGGAATACTGGTTCATATAAACGGAATACCTCGAATCAACGGGGGGGGGGGGGGGGGGGGGGGGGGCATTGCTTTTTGTCATGCGCAGCGCCGTCCTACTGGCTAAAGGACCCTCCCTTGACTACATTGATTTCTCTGCTCAATTTTCGCTGTATTTTCTGGCTGTACGGCGAAAATGACACAGTTTGTGCCTATATACACATACAATCAATACAAGTATATAAGTCCGTGCTTCTAGCGTGTAACCCACGGGAAATACTCAAGCCGATGTCAACAAACATGACGCCCGCAGCAAAGAACCACACTTCTGAAGAGAGGAGGAAACCGACTACTTTATTTAATGTGGTGAGTGACATCAATATGTCTTTTATTGAAAGTATAGTAAGTAAAAAAGCGGAAATGACGTTTTTGACATAATTACGTTGTCCGCGCGTCGCGGTCCGAACGGGTATTCCAATCGAGCACAAATGAGCATGCATACAGGAGTAACTCTGTCCGCCACGCATGTAAACGTGTTACCTTGATTGTTTCAGAAACCGGAATTCTGACCTTAACCCGAATACTGACTGCATGTAAACACAGTCATTAACTGCTAACTCTTAGCAATGCAGCTATGGAATTGTAACGTCAATGTATGTAAGGGGCTTTTAAAATGCACTTTACTTACTTTGATCAAACGTATAGATACATTAATAAGAAGTATTACGCATGGTCATTCTTTTAACTGGGCAGATGTACAGTATTGTTGGGGATTCACTGATGAAAGTTACCCAAAAGAGAGTGCATCTCACCAGAGTAACTTACAAAGAGGAAGCTGGAAGCCCAGCCAGGCAAGACTCCATCAGGGGGAAGCTGATTGGGCAAGAGGAAAGACTGGGAAGAAGATAGGAGGAACCAGGAGCAGAGTTTCTGCGCCTTTTTGACAGGCCAAGAAGAACACTGAAGTGGGGGCACATCAAAAAGAAGGAAAAAAGAAGAGGAGACAGCGGCAAAGGGGAAGTGGTGCCTGAGTGGCGTGAGAAAGTCCTGTGCGCTCTCTCTCCCTCTTTATGTTGATAGGTCGGTGAAGATGAGGAGGGCTTAGGGTCGCAGACCGGGGCGGATTTAAAGGGCTTTGCTCCTTTCTCTGTGGAGGCAGAGTGTCACTACCGACCCTCTCCTGCATATATGCGCCCCCCCCCCCCCCAGCATGTACAGTTACATGACTGTGATTACAGGTTGTAAAAGGATTCCCACAACTAACTTAACTGTAAAAGGATGCCCACTATAGAAGAAGGTTTAAAACCACATAAAACCATCCCCATTCTCCCTCTCAGCCTACAAGCTAATCTGCTAATTTTCTGCTACACAAAGCCCTTTTCTGTAGAGTCATCCCCTCTCCACATGGCTCCATGAACTCCTTCCCGGCCGACCGCCGTCTGCAGTCATCTCCTCCTGCCTCGGTTGGCCGGCGCGACGCAAAAGGGAAGGGAAGCACAGATAACTGCGTGTGGACCACGGCCGCCTCAAGCAGCTGCACGGCGAGGATAAGTCCATCTTTCCATCAATACTTCCTCCTAGCCAGGCCACAAGCTGCCACAACCGCCGACAAGAGCCAGCTTGCATGTTTACAGGCGGGTAAACAACAAGGTTTGACAAAAGGGGAAGACCGATTGCGCATGTGTGCGTTTGAGTGGTCTCATACGGTTCAGATTGTCAGTTTAATCTAGCCCAAACATCTAGCCCAATTTATTAAGGTCGACATTCCAGCAGAAATCCCCTCAAATGACTTGCCTGCATCAAGAAGATGATTAATAATATTTTTTCCAGTCACTATTATGAGCTCTGGGGCCACTTTAATGACAACTTAACAGCATGATAGAAGGAGTGGCTTTTCATTTCCAAGTTGTCAGCTTTTTCACAGTAAATTTGCATGATTTTAACAAATTTCGCCACCTTGCTCAAGAATCCTCAAAAGGTAATTTTTATGCTAAACTGGGAGCTAAAACGTCTAACGTTAGAAGCAGACAACTGTTGCATAAGGTTTTTGATGTTGAAAGGGATTCCTTCACGGCAAGAACTTCTCCTGACGGGGAAAGTGCTTACATGCTAAGGCTAACTCAAACATCTGTTCCCAGTCGCTGGCTCCACCACAATGAATGCGGTTCACGCAAGAATCATAATTGCATGCAGACTTGGGTTGAAGACATAGAGCCGGTGTTTTTTGTTTTGTTTTTGTGTTTACTGAAAGGACTCCAACTGAGTTAAAAAAAAAGAAATTAAAGCTCTGACACAGCATTTTTAATTTTGACAACATCATGAAAAAAATAGGAAAAGGCTTGAAAAAACAACTGTCGTTGCTGCCAATAATGTAAAATGTAATGTCAGAGATGCAATATCTTGTAAGTATTGTGCATGGGAAAACTGTATAAACTTCAAAATGACCTTTGTAGGATTAATAAAGTGGGGGGGGGGGGGGGGTGAAATGTAACCCAGTGTCATGTTTACAATCCATATACTTGTTTAAATGCTACTGTATAAACCCACACCTCACAGAAAAAAACTCACATTCATTTCAAAAGAAGCCTTAATCTATCCCCAACACTTCACTTTGTCTGCAGGAGAAAACACCAAGTTAACACAAGCAGCCGAGAGTGCTTAAAAAGTGTCAATCCAGCACAGAGCAGGTTCACAGTAAAGTACAGTGCGTAAACCTCCGCCCCGGGCATGCTTGTTAACCGCTTACTGCACCCTTAGGCTGACTGTAAGTGAAACCAATTCAAGGCAAGCTGCGAGGGAGCATGAGAGCTGCCTCCGCGAGAGGACAACGTGATTCCACCTGTCGAAGGCGGCCTATAAGAGGGAAGCATTTGTCGGTTCCCTGGAAGGTGTTGTCAACATGAGGCTGTACAGCTGACCACAATCAGCCCACACCCGACCAATACATTCACAGCGTCCATCGATGAGCTCTCTCGCTCAGCATCGCCGACGGCTCGGTGATGTCATGTTAAAAACCCGCCACAGTGTCTTTCATTGCCTCAGAGGTAATTACAGCACGCATGAATGGTTGGGAAATGACAGGCAATTAGATGTTCAGACAGTGTGATGCTGGCAAGAACACTTTCTTGCTGCGTGGGTATCAAGAAGTGCTCATCAAAGGAGCCACTGCAGACAAAAACACACACCCCCGTTGTGGCAGTTTCGCACCACTGTTGTCATCGTAAACAAAACAGGTGGCTTTCAGTGGACATATGATCTAAATTACACCTAACATTGCCAAGTTTTAACCATACACTGCTGCATGAGGATGAGGAAAATTGGCTTTTCACTTTTAATTACTGTAAATGTAAAGTACTGCGTATAACAAAGCTCCTGTTGAGACGTACATAGCATGGTTTGCATATGTACACTTGACCCTAAAGGTGATAAGACTGGAAGTAATTGGTAGTTATATTTTTCTATGTAGCACTCTGCTAATTTTCCTTTGATTGTTTACATTGTAAAGTTCACCTCGTTATTTCAATGAATCATAGAGAAGGGTTCACGTTGAACGACACTGTAACTTCCCATTTTGAGAGGGTTTTTTTTTCGTGTGCATTTGTTTGAGCTACATCGATGGACAGCCAATCAGATGACTGTTGAGGTGTAACCTAAAAGAACGAGAGGGAAAGAAACGAGGCACGAGTATTCGAAGTACGAGAGATAAATAGTGTGCATACAGTTAAGTGTTACTGGTTCAACTACGGTAATTGCCGTGCTTTTGACCGTTTATTTTACTTATTGAGATGACATGAGAGAATTCGTCGTGTAAAATTAATGTCCGTTAATTGTGTTGCGTCATAAGCTCAAACAAAGTTCTGCTATTAGCAGTTAGCTGCTGCTTAGCTCAACGTGGGAACAAGCTGAAGTGCGTGTGCGGGAAAGAGTGTTTTGCAACAAGCTTCTGAGTGAGTATAAACCCAGGAAAGGTGAATTCGCGGACGTTTGTAAAGACAGTGAGTTTATGAAGGCTTGTGAATCTTGTTGATAGTGTGCTTCGGGATAAAGTGTGCTTCGTGGCGCTGCTAGAAGTGCTCAGGACTCGAGGATTTCCGTGGCTAAGTTAGAAAACTGCACTGCAGAAGGTTTGAACTAACGATAATCGGATCTGAAGGAATCTGGGAGTATTCAAATTTTTCCTTGTGGATTATAAATGAGCTCCAACAAGCGCGCCAATGATTGGTACCCAACAAACTGAACTATTCATTCCTAATTTCATGCAGCTGTGATTCAAGTGATTTAACATGCCATATGTCAATGTAAGGTGCTATAAATTTTGCACGAAAGTATTTAAGCTCATAGAACAGCACATAAATAGGCATACAGCTAGCGTAGCCTCTCTGTAACCTCGGCAGAGTCATATACTTTACTTGGAAAGTATTTGAAGATCCCATTTGTATATTTTAGTAGCCATCGCCAGTTCAACTCCAATGCAAATTTGTCCACCAGGTTGAACGGTGAGTGTCACAGTCAACCTGTACAGAACCGAATTGAGTGAAGGGGCTACATCTAATTAAATGATCAAATTAGATCATCAAACTTAATATGTTTACATGCTAGTTACAAAAAAAATAAAAATAACAGCACAAAGCCCTGATTCATACAAAGCTCTATAACAATAACAGGGCATTGAGGAAAGGAAGAGGAAGCTAAATCTTTGCTTTATATCTTTGGCCTTCTTTTGGGCCTGTAGTTAGGAATTAACTTTGAACAGGAGATAATCTTTTAGTTGTAGTCATAGTGAACAGTGATTACATGTGAATGGAAACACACAAACATTGAGCTCAAGTTTAGAGGAAATGTTTGTTTTGGGATATTTTTATTTTTTATAAAGTAAAAAGGTTTAAGAGCCTGAGCAGATGACCCCTTGTGTCCTTTCAAATTAAAAATCTCCAGATTACCCTCTGTTGTATACTGTAGATCAGTCCTGTCCCATATAGATAATGATAATCTTTACAACCTCAATGAGTGAGTTCGGAGCAGACTTCAGATTTCCTGTTCTGATGTGTTCCAGCAAAGAAGGAATCAAGACTTTAAATGGCAAATCCCGGAAGAAAAGAATGATACTTTTCCATTCCTCTGAGTCACAGAGGGATTTATAATAACCTTTTCCTCCAAACTCTCGTCTCCATTGATGTTGTCACAGACTCATTCAAATGTAGTACTTTCCTTTCCTGCTCACATTAAATGGACAGATCATCTAAACAACTAGGTTTAGGTTTTTAGGGGACTTCTTAGGTCAAGCTTGTTCAAAGAGAAGAAAAAATGCATTAATTTCAGTAAGAAGATGTATTTAATTATTATGGACGTCTTATGAATTGAGAAGCACACCAACTAAAAGCAAAGTGGCAGGCAGAATCGAGCGCATGGGAAGAGGCTAATTGAGCAGAACGTATACTGATGGTGCGGTGAAACGCTGCTCTACAGCTCATCATGCAGAAGATTAATAACACTACTGTCTGTCACCACATTACATAAGCACCTCAGACAACTCATTCAGATCATTTGCTTAGCAGAAAAGGAGAAGAAACTAATGGCCAGTGCTTGTTTCATCAACAGAATTTTTGGAGACCTTAAAGTTTGGAGTGTCACACCACAGCAACACAGTACTTTAATTGACCATTCTGTGAATTATATTTACAAAAGTAGCTGAACATTTTAAGTCCCTGGTAAAATAAATACGCCCATATTTTCTCAATTTGACACAGCTCAGAGAAGAGTGATGTTAACAGTATACAAAATTGGAAAGATTAAAAATATTGGCAAGCTTATAAAATGAGTCTTCAAAATTAAAAACGAAAACTCAAGCCATTCTCCCTGAAACCAGACCCTGCTCAACTGTCAACTGTCATTCAAATACCACAGACATGGAAAAATGAATGCAATTTTGTCTAGCATTTTTCTTATGCCTACACATAACTACATGTCATCACAAAAATATATCCACTTCAAGCCTCTGGTGGCTGGAATATATCCCACTGAGGCGTTTGTCACAACATCGAGACGCTATTTAGCGACCACGCCTCGAGAAGCCCTTATCCTAAAACGTTGGCTGTCATGTTAGACTTCTATTAATTTTTTAGGTTTTTTTTACCTTGCTCTTCCGCCCTTTCTCTGTGATGTGTGAGCACTCACAGCCGGCAACAAATTGCTCAAAAGGTAAGATGCATTTCTGGGTTGTAGCGATAGCTAGCTAGCTAACAATGTCACAATAGCGCCAGACAACCAGACAACCAGACAACCGAACAAAGGCGCTCAAGCTGTTATATCGTGGGGAAAGATCAACTCGGGCCAGTCTCCAAAGTGCTTCACGTGGCAGTGTTTTAGCCACACCCCAAAAAATACAAAATATGAAAAGTGAAATGCTGGAAAACAGTTGAACGCATCTCCACATTTCAGTACTATAGCTCTAAGCATTTGCATGTTATCAGCAATTATCTTCAAGATGCATAATCATATTTAGAAACATTTCTCTTATTACAGGGTCATGAGTGAAAAATAAATGAAAATAAATATGATAATAGTTTATTTAGCCTTCCACGCTAATGTTGCTAAATGTCAAAATGCAGTGTTGGAAATTATTCACAGCATGATGCAGTGCAGTTGTACACCAATAGTGCAAACAACAAGAATAATCTCTGACCGTGTCAATTAGCCAATTAAAACTGACCATTATTATTTTATGAAGGGTTTTTTTTTCATTATGGAATGTTGTAGCAAAGTTAGCACATATGAAAGCTTTTAAAAGGGTTCTCACCCAAAATAACAAGACCCTTAAAGCTAGGTGTCATCTGCCTGTCTCTACATGTCAGAGTATTGAGAAAGTGCTTGTGGCATGACAGTTTCAAGGCGTGGCACATGCTGACAGTAAACTTGCAATAGAAGCCCACATGTAAACAAAAAGCAGACTTCACCTTGCAGAATTTACGGAGGCAGGACAGAGATGACAACAGATGTGAGAGGTTAGTACAAGATTCTCAAGGATCCAGCAAGAGTCCAGATAAGAGCAGACACATCCCTGAACACTTTGACAAAACAAGGCTGCATAATTAGAACTATATAATTCAGCAGAGCAGCCTTAGCACACACTGGGAGCCCATGTTCTTCCTGGAAAGGGCAAAACATGTCTCTTATTCAGGCACTAAATTAAAAAAAATTAATGAACAACACTCGAGTCGTCTAATTCATTTAGAGGTGATATATCCTATAAGGTAATATTACATCTGCCATTTTCATGTAAGGAAAAAGTCTTGTAGGGCACACTTGTGGTGAGTGAACGTTATATCAAACATGAATTTACAAGAAAGAAGTTAACCCTAAATCACAAATTAAGTCAAAAGTCACAGTTGGCATACAATAGACTGCAAAGCTCTGCTTTACACATGTAAACCCATCGACACTAATATTTTTATGTATGTGTAAGTCTTGTGCTATGCTGTAAGAAAAAATACTTTTGTGGACTTACAGATGTCTGGGGACTCATCTGAGCCATCTGGACAGTCCTTCTCCCCGTCACAGCGCCAGCCTTTGGAAATGCAGGTCGTCTGGTCCTTACACACAAACTGCTTAGGACTGCAGGTCCTGGTTTGGTTGTCGGCTTTGGGAGCTGTGAAGAAAACAAATGACTTGAAATGAAGAAAACTAATTGGGTTGGTTAAAGAAAAATCTCAAAGTCACTCTCACTTCAGCAAGTTTTCAATCAACAGTGGTGCCTTTTAATTTTGTGTTTGCTTGTTTTTACTACTTTTAAGTGTTATTCAACTTTTGCCACAGAGGACATTTGGAATGTCACAACGCAGATTTATGTCATCGAGAGTCGATCTATCTATCTGACCTGCAGCAGACGATAAAAGTTGGGCTTTTGGTCAGCAAGAGATGGTTTGCGGTGTACCACGAAGAAGCGGCTCCATGGCAACGCTCGTGATCCATCGGCAGTTTGCCATTGCTGACATGCTTTAAGGGAGCCTGGAAAAGCGCTACCTACATTAGTCAGCAGCGGCAACGCACAGGAAGGCTTGCACTCTATGAATACTTTGCTGTTCCCTTTACAGCTTTCTGCACAGTACAAGGAGCGGCAAGGCAGGCAGGCCTGATGCCTTGTGAAGCATTCTAATGACTTGGGGATTTTAGGGTCAATGGAGAAAGGACCAAACTGTATGCCCTTCCCTTCAGACTCAACCAATAAGAGCTCACTCGGCCCGTTTATCAAAACCATTAGAGAAAACTATTCACTAACTCATTCACTGGTATCAACTTTTGTATTTGTCAATTGGAATTCAACCATTAGCGCCACTGACGAATATATTTGTCAAGTATGTTTTTCAAATGGGTGGAACGGTGTGGAAGAGGGATTTGCCCTGACCTCACAAGCCAGATTGATCATTGTGATTCATTCAAGGGAGTTCTTCACATTATCAATCTGTAACTTCACTCGGTAGATCCGTTCAGGAAAGCAGGGACTTGCTGTACAATACTGCTGATTGGACGATGTGGCATCTTGTGAACGTTTGTTTTGACCAAAACGTCGTCTTCGGTCTCGTCTTAGGGGGAAGAAAAAAAAGCACAAACATCTTTCCCCAAATAGCGCCTCTCGTTGTTCAGCATTCAACAAGGAAACGGCGAGTAATCCTGCGAGAGCGGAATTAATTGCAGCGTCCATTCGTCTGGGTTAGGTTTGTTTGTTTCCCCCGGCGTGGTTTTGTCGCAGCTGCTGCATGTCCCACCCTAAACAACGCCTAATTGGTCCGACCTAAAAAAGGTCGGTTGCGAAGGTATCAGATGTATTCTCGTAGTATTTGTGAACAAATACCGCAAGAATTCGGTTTTCTGGCAAGGTTAGATTTGCCCAACTTGTCTATAAAATTCAGGTTTGTAAACCATTATAAACTAACAGATCCCTGTAGACGGCAGCATTGCAGCGATTTGGTTTAGAGACCAGTACAGCTTTTAAGTAAAATATGTACTGCAGATTGGGCGGCTTGTTGCCTTGCATGAAGCACAATGAGTTAGTTGCCTTGTGTATGACAATAACACTGCATTGCCTTGCCTATTATGAGGGACAAAAATGGCAACAAGTCAGATAGGTTTAGGCACCTCACACAAACCGTGTGATACTATAAACACGCCGTTAGTCCTGGCTTATGCGCATCTACTGTATTTTGTCCAAGTTGTTAGTCATCCACTTAAGTCCATTCATGCTTTTGAAGACTGCTTTAACATCTAACAAAGAAACAGATAATAAACGTGTGACTCTGCAGCTCCAACACTGCCTGACTGAGTCTTTTTTTTCTCCCTGCAATGCCCAATATGAAAAAGCCCCTTGGCTGGACACAATATGCAATTACATAAAGAAGGCTATAGTACGCCCGCGAGCCGCGACCCTAGTGAGGAAAAGCGGTTCGGAAAATGGATGACATGAAACGTCATAAAATGTTGCGTGGGTCTTGAAAGTTCAATCAAAATGTTCTAAAACAGCTGGCATTATGGGGAATTGACTGATAAGATTATCTGGACAAAGGCCATGGCTGGGAAGGCGCACAAAAATGTTGCTGGCAATAAACAGACATAATTTGGATGCTTGATTCAATGCACAACGCAAGGATCCAATTCAATGTCCTAATCAAGCGACAGTGGCAGGCTGACTAAATGATGCATGAAAATATCTTGACTGACCCGCCATTTGTTTTCTTCATTCAACCTGTCAATCTGTCAGCCCGGCAATTTGTAGAGCTCCACACATCTGTTTGGGTGTTTTCGACTAGAATAGGAAGAAATGAAAATGGTTCTCTTGAACCCGATGACATCTGACGAGTGGTCCCCATAGGTGAGTTGGGTTACATCTTTGCGCATGAACTCTGCAGGCGACACATTCCCAAGTTATGATTCCTTCTGCAAGCCCTTACTTTCGCCGTTCCGTCGTGCTCGCACAGTTTGCTCCAATGAAACAGCAATTGTGATCTAGAGTTGTTCTTTTATAGGCGAACAGGCAGTTCCATCATCCAAGCAGAATGCTCACCATTCATCACAATACAAATTGCATGAACCATACACTAAAATGTTAGCAGTTAGAACGGACTCTTTTGCTAGATATGATTTTACCTTATGGTAAAGGGAGCGTCAAGCACCAAATTAACATCCTACCTGAGCAAACCGTTTTACTTTAAAACGGAGGTAAAACGAAGGGAAACTTCTAAACAAAACACTGAAATACTGCGTTAGGAAAACATCACAAATGGCCCAATTTCAAGTCGAAGAAGTTGTTTTGCACGACTGTACTGCAGTAATGCTCTGGGAAGGACAGTAGCAAAGGTCTCATTGTGATTCTCAGCAGGCACGGAGCCCTCCCTCGCCCTGGATGACTTGCCTACCCTACGTGCTTGGCAGGCAGAGAGGTGTTGGGGTGGGGGGGGGGGGGGGTGGGGGGGGTGCACCAAATGGGATGGGAATTAAATCACAAGAAAGCATGAAGCTAGTGTATCATTGCAATCGCGTCTCTTTCTAGCTGCCCTGCTCAAGGGCTTTAAACGGCACATTCAAGGGACAAGAAAACATGTTTACGTTAAACATGGTAACTTCCGTTAAAACTGGATTTTAACATGTTTCATGGAATAATAAGGTCACTCAAAGATTATTGACAGATTGGTAAATTATGCTGTACGAGATGTCGGCAAATCCGCCATTGTTGATTGAACCTGTTTAGAGGACTTGCGCGCACTCCTTGCAGGAATGAGAGGGAGGCTTGCTAGCCATGGCCTGAATCCAACTGACTGACTCCTGAGCTCAACTAAATAAAAGCATCGAACCCGCTGACAAGCTGTTGTGTGAATTAGGCATTCTTTCGCAATCTTGGGTATAAAGTGATTGGACTGAGCCCTTTTGTTCCCCAAGAGTAGGCATAAAACTGTAAATAAAACATTGTGGCTTCTAATTTAGCCATTGCTTTCCACCGCAGCCTGACATTTTGACAGAGGAGAGAACCTTTAAGCCTAATTGGATATTATGGCTGAGGAGGGGTGAGCGACGAAGGAGGAAAAGACTGGCAGCCTCACCGGAGCTCTTTCACCGAAATATTTCACACAGAGATATGATTTCTTGATTCGCCCAGAAATTCCCCCTTTTATTCCAGAGTGAATTACCAGAAAGCTCGAAGAGCCTGGGTTCAGCTAAAAATGTTAAGCTATCCGAGTTCAACAATAGGAAATCTGGGTACATGACAGCAAACAAATAAGGATTAAACTAAGAAGATTACTAGAATTAAAAGGTTCTTACCCAGAAATGTGAATGGAAAGGGTCATTACTCTACAGTAGTCAATAAAAACAACCAATGTACTAAGTTTGGAAACTTTACACAACAGAACTACACACTGACATGAGTTACCTCAAGCATATTTGATTTGGAAAAGATTGATGGGGTTCTGAATCTGAATAGTTTAGTCATTCAGAACATTTTATGAAGATTTGACAATTAGAGCACATATGCCAGTTTATAGCTAGTTTGTTAGTTAATTCGTTTTGATTTGAGTGCACAATAACCCCCCAAAAAACGGTGTTTCTCAAACATTTTCAGAAAAACTATACTATCTGCAACAATGTGTATGCCTGCTGCTTAACAGGACAGTGTTCTGTTGGAATTTGAACGTTTCAGGGCTCAAACATATTGCAATTTGGAAATTCCCATGAATATGTGGTCCAAAATGTGAATCACGTATTTAATTTTTTTTATTTCTAACAAGGCTATCAGTAATAATAAGGCAAAAAGCTTTATTGTTTAACCATTAACAATGGTTACTTGGAACTTTTTGCTGACTATGCTAAAATGTGGACAAATTTTCCACACAATCTCAAAACACCAAGTTACTGATCGCAGTCAAAGCTTAACACCCTCCTGTAGAAGTTGCTAATTTTGCGATTTTTAGGCGGGCGTGGACACTATTGAAGCATTACCAAACAGTTTCTTCATTATCCTATTAAACTCACACCCAATTCCAAATTAGTCGTTTTCAGGGTCTGCATCAATATACCAACGAACACACAAAAGAAAACAAGTTCTAGCCTTCTGAGATCTATTTGAAGCCTTTGCTGCACAAATACACATTTATACATTGTACTGTATGATTGATTTGTATGAACTACGCACAAGACTTCCTGGTATGCGGTTCTGGCTCAAACTGGCAGATTTGGTTGGATTCTGAGTAAACTGCCGGCTATACGGCGTGCACATTGTATTTCCTCATGCACGGCCAATGGAGCACTGCGCTGTCCAAACAGTGCACACTGAATTGCCCGCAAGCACTGTTCATGGCAAAAAGCATTAAACACGAGCGAGTGAGCAAATGCATGAACGTACACAAGTCCTGCTCTGACAGTTACGTCCCTACTGGGAGTCTTTAGGAGAAAAAGGAAATATTTTGGTACCCATGTCTTTATAAGCAAGGAGTTAACCTCAGGTGGTGTTGATTTTAATGTGCGGCGAAAAATTGTCCAAACAATCTTGAAGGCTGAATGGAAGGAAGCCTGTGGGATGGAACAGGATGAAATGGTGATCCAAGCAATGGAGGCCTCCAGTCACAATCACCAGCTGGGCCCGACACTGACCCATTTTCCCTCAATATGTCTCTCTCAATATGGCCATCACTGCACAACAAATTCACTGCAGGGACATTCTGGCACCTTCTAATTGATGTCACGTGTGAAACAAAAAGGCAGTGTGTTACTGTACAGACAAATAGATTTATAGTTGGATTGAAATGAAAGGTTAATGTCCAAGCTGCAAAACAAGCAAAAACCAGGTGTCCGCCCCCAATGTACTTTACCCGCCCCACACCCACTTTTTCAAAAATTGCTATTGCTCTGGAACAATAACAGAAAGCTAATTTTATTCCATTGAAAAAAAATACATAATGTGAATTTATTGTATTTAACTCATTATACTCTGCTGCGATTGGCTGGCAACCAGTTCAGGGTGCACACCCTGCCTACTGCCCAAGGAAAGCTGGGATAGGCTCCAGCACCCCCGCGACCCTCGTGAGGAATAAGCGGTTCGGAAAATTGATTTTTGAGACACCCTGTATATAGTACACATTGCCGTGTTGCCTGGTGGATGATAGGAGATGCGTTTTAATCAAGCCCGCTTGGCAATAGTTTACATTTCACTCATGTTTTATGCGTTTTTCCTCTTCTTTGTGTGAGTCAATACAAGGATTACTTCTCTGGCTTCAGGCGCTTCCAAATCGCTTCCAAATCGCAGGTCTTCTACGCACAGTATGCTGCCTGAACACATCCTGGGTGGATTTAGGCGTAAAACGAAACCGAAAGTTACTCCTCTCAAAACAAACTTTATGTAGGTTCAAGGTATTACCGCAGATCATTTTTGGGATCAGCAATAATATTGAGCTGTGTTTGTTGGCCTGCTGTTAAAAGTTGCTGATGCTGCAGTGAAAAGATGAAATCCTGAAAGGAAAGGGATAAATCTATGGCAAGCCCTTTGAGCATTTATTCCATATCCTTGATATCAGACAGTAGTGTTTCTCACTAGTTCAGTCTTTGTCAGCACTAGTTGGACAATTAGCCACACTGGCTATGCACTTTGTCATACTAGTTGCACAGAAACTCTGACTAGTCGCTCATTTTCAGCAACGTGTTAATTAGTCAAACGGGAATTCTTCTCACTAGTGACATGTGTCCTATGATTTCCTTGCACTAGTTAGGTTGTGAGAGCTGAAACACCCACTAGTTGACTAGTGAAAGACAAAACACTGACAAGTTAACTAGTGAATGGCTCTTGAAGTCTATATGTTGAACTAGTGACACGCAAATGTTTTACTAGTGATGCCCCAAATATCCACTAGTTACACTAGTGAGACATTTTGACTGAACTAGTTCAACTAATGAGGTCCAAAACGTTCACTAGTAGAACGAGTGGATGCCAACATGCTCACTATTCAACTAGTAAAAGTGTTTGAGTGTCACTAGTTCAACATGCAGACTTTAAGAGGCTTTCACTAGTTAACATGTCAGTGTTTTGTCATTGACTAGTTAACAAGGTATTTCAGCTCTTACTAGTTAGCTAGTGCAGGAAATCAGAGGTAACTAGTTAACATGTTAGAACAATTCACGGTCAACTAATAAACATGTTAGAGCTTTGAACATGACTTGTTTGGTCCAGTAGGCAACTAGTGTATAAAAAAGCTGACTAGCTGCGAGCTTGGCACTACATGCATGCTTGTATGTGTCACTAGTTAGATTTGTGTCAGCACTAGTTGGATAAAAGTGGCACAAGTTGCAGAAAATGAGTGACATGTCAGTGTTTTTGTACAAGTAGTACGACAAAGCGCAGAACTAGTATGGCTGAATGTCCAACTAGTTCTGACAAAGACTGCACTAGTTGAGAAACACTACTGTCTGTTATCATGGATATGGAATAAATGCTCAAAGGGCTTGCCATATAAATCGGTCTTGATGAATTTGTTTTATATGGCGATAGCGAAACCTGGGCACACATTGAATTGTGTCCTTTTCCTCTCTTGAGGAAATGGATTCTTCTTAGCAGCAACGTCATGTAATTAGACCCCTCAAGGTCAAATGTAAAAGTGGTGTAGCTGCACACACTTGAGCTGGATCCCAAAGCAGGACCATTTGCATTCTAAGGAATAACATGAGGAGAGACGAGGGCAGATGGAAGTTGTTATTCCTGAATTTTTGTGCCGCATTAATAATTCAGATGGAGCACAGTCAAGGCCTTTGGGATATATTATGGAATACAAAAGTGAAGTTACAGAGTATTAATATGTGTAGCAGCTGAAAAGAGTATGAAGCCCAATGGGGCGAATTACTCAACATTCTCACTGCAGACAGAGGCAATCTCTTAAGCTTTATTGAAGTTGAACACGAGCCAAGCGAGCAAGCGCTACGAGGACTTCAATAAAAACATTGTTCAATGTTGTCCTCATGTTTTCTTCATTACTGCTGTGGCACTTCGTAAAACATTCTCTCATTAGCTCTTAAAGGAAATACGAATACTTCAAAGTCATATTGAGACAAAATACATGTAGTTACAGCGGGGACTTGAGATACAGGTTTATTTTGCTCTGTGACCACTCGTAACTCCAAACACGTATCTCAAATCATCTTTCCAAAGTGAAAAAAAATGTCATTTTTGTTTGTTTTTCTTAACAATAAGAGCACTCTAATATTTTGCTAAGCTTGATAAAAAAAAACGCTTTAAACTTCAACTTTAAAAAATACAGTTATATTTCATTATAGCAAAGTAGTGCCAATACCGATACCAGTATTGGAGGGACCCCGATACTGCAGTAAAACGCTTGCTTAGGTATCGACGAGTACAAACCAAAAACAGGTCGATGCCATTTACCAATGGGGTAGATGCCACGGACTTCCGACTTCCGGGTTTTACACATCAGCGCCGTTTCCGGCCACTGCTGGTCACGTTCCAACTAAGACAGACACTACACACGCGCAATCGTCGATGGGAACGCGCAACCGAGGGGCACAAAGGCGGAAGCGCATGTGGGACGCGGCCCACACATTCGCAAACCGGAAACGGAAACAAAGTTGATGGGTGAAAACCCGGAAGTCCCGCCTCCTCTGTGGCATATAGTCCATACTAGTATAGAAATTTGAACGCAGCACACACTCACTGATGTGTGATCACAGCGGTTCGGTGCATGCATTTCCTGTTTCACAAAGGTTTCTAAGCAGTGCCTTACCAATGATTTTACATCCTATGCAGTTCTTTAGAATTCAAAAACAACAAAATGTTTTTTCAAACAGTATGGTATCGGTACGGTATTGGCATCGGCCGACACTCCCGGGTTGCTGGAACACGGGAACGTACATGCGTGACTACGAGCCAGTGGCCGCCAGTGCACTGCGATGGGTTATCATCGCTTGCTCCGAAGCGCATCTACATACATAAAAACTAAATATGAACGCAACACTTTTGTTTTTGCAGCCATTTTTTTTTATGAGATGACCTCAAAGATCTAAAACTTCTTCCACATATACAAGATCGCCATTTCTGTCAAATACTGTTCACAAACCAGTCTAAATCTGTGATAGTGAGTTTAGCCTTTGCCGAGATAATCCATCCCATCTCATGGGTGTGCCATATCAAGATGCTGATTAGTGCACAGGTGTGCCTTAGACTGCCCACAATAAAAGGTCACTCTGAAAGGTGCAGTTTTGTTTTATTTGGAGGGGGTTGTCTTTCAGCAAAAGCAAAAGTGTTGTGTTTGTATTTTTGTTGAGTATACATAGATGGGTAGATGGATGGATGGGAGAGAGAGATAGAGCGATCGATCAATCGATAGATAGATAGATAGATAGATAGATAGATAGATAGATAGATAGATAGATAGATAGATAGATAGATAGATAGATAGATAGATAGATAGATAGATAGATAGATAGATAGATAGATAGATAGATAGATAGATAGATAGATAGATAGATAGATAGATAGATAGAAAACTAGTTGGTCTAAAGAACAAAAACATGGAGTTGATCGTTTGCAGCAAGAGCCCCACCAATCGAACCCATTACGGCACTAAACAAAACTCTGGGTGGTCAGCTCGAGGCATCGGGTGAGGAGTTCACTATTAGTGATGTTGAGCCGCAAAGCACCACTCACAGCTGCTCCAGGTGTCAGGAAAACATCACAGCCTCCTGCTACATTTGAACAAGACTGTGCAATGTACTCCATGCAAGAAGTGTGACATTAACTCATTCACTCCCAGCCATTTTGACTGAAGCAACCCCCTTCGCTCCCGGCTGTGTTACTGAATTTTGACTGATTTTGCAAGGCCCACAGAATATTGTGTTCTATTGCTATTAAAACATGGAACCTACCAAAAGAAAGATTAGAGTATCTTCTTTCATCAGGAAAAAATTTACATTTCTGTGTGTTTCCGTTTTGCAGCAATTAGCGATAAAATATAGTTTCATCATTATTCACGTATCTGTGAGTAAATGAGCTTTTTTTTCAACACGGCCCTGGTTGATCTCTTCTGCTTTGCTGCCACCTGCTGGCCGTTTTTGTAATAACTACCATTTCCTCAACCGTTCTCTGCAGTTGAGAGGCTGCATCAAAGCCTTCTGTATGCTCTAGCATTTAAAAAAAACATTAAAAAAAACATATAAATACATCTTTGGGACACTTAAAACATTAAAAATAGAACATATTTATAGGTTTTTGGGAGCAAATGAGTTAATGTCACGTCTGTAAAGGCACATCTCTTCACACTCTCAATTGTTAAATTAATGAAAGGAATTATAAAGCAGGACGTCATCAAGAGAAGGACTAATGCCCATGAATCACTCTACTCGGATATAGAAGACAATCTTTTCCTTTTAGGCATGAGGGTAAACACTGATGTGGTGAGCAGAAAACACCAATTACGCCACACCCCGGCAATTAGGAATCAACAAACGCGCTTTCATCTGCAGGCTCCCACACTTATAAACTATGCAACATTGATGCTAATCTGATTTTTGGGGTCACGGTTGAAGGAAGTGAAGGAAGTCGAAGCAGGCTACTTTCAGCACCTTCGTCTTGAGCAATAATTTTTTCACAGAATGCAAAACTACAGCATTCTATTGATTATCTGGTTTATTATTAGACACGGTACCATTTAAATGAGTTGTAGATTAGGTGTTATTTGGGGTTAACATCACACGCTACTGTAGTATCTGTCCTTTTGAGTGTGCCCGGCTTTAAAATGCGGGGCAGGCCTTGTGAGTGACATGGGTGTCAGCGAATTACAGTGTAGAGTTAGCTTGTCTCGGTGAGACCTGTGACTATCAGCAGCTCGTATAGGAACGGCCTTATTACGTGTTTGTTTGCCTTTTTTACCATATCGTCACCCTCTTAAAATAATTGCCTACGTCATTTTTTGCAACGACAAAAAAATTAAATGCCAAAATAATTTCCTCATAAGGCAAATGGTTAAATTTTGGTGTTTCTTGAAAAATCTGAAAGGAGATTATTTTAAGAAGGCGTCAATATGTTCAGTAAAGCAATTGAAAGTAAACTGACAGCTGTGTCAGAGGGATTACAATGTATTTTAACTATCGATGGTAGGCTATATTAAATTAGCTAACATTGATACTTTACATTTTGTGTTGGCAATTGCTAACATGTTGTTTTGGTACACATGTCACTCTTCTTTTCTTAAGTGTGAAATTATGTCCAACTTCTCCTGTCTTGCCACCATTGTGCCAACTTGTTTCGTCCATGTACCAAAAATGATCCCTGAGAAGCTTTGGGTCCAAGATTTAGCTTCAACGATTTTTTTATTTTTATAATTGAATTATTCAAGTTATTTGAATAATCACTGCAGCCCTCGATATCATCTGCTGAATTTTTACCAGCAGATATTTGCAGTTCTACAAGGCCAGGCGCAATTACAAGGGTCAGGCAAACGCAATGTAGGCTGCTCAAGAATTCAAAGTCTTTAGCCCCTGACCCACATTCGCCCTTTTCACCACAAGGCATTTTGCCGCTCCTAAATGCTGCTGAGGTCACTTATGCAAGTTCACTAATTATAATGCCACCTTGGATGGAAATCCTGAATTAGTACCTCCAATTAGGACACAAAAAAATGACACAAAAGGCCTCAAAGCGGTCTTCAACAACGCTCTCCAATGTCAACCAGAAGCTGAACCTTATCAATCAGAAGTTTCATGAACAAACACCGAGGCAGACCTTATCAAAACCTCGATTTGTAATGTGATCCACTGCGGCAGCACAGCCACAAATCGCGCCTTTACAAAGAGTCTTTACAAAGAGTCTTTACAAAGATAATGATTTTAAGGTTTGTTGTATGTGGCCATTTACATTTTACAGTCATGCCACTTCATATTTTGTCCATTTATTTACAGCACAGGGAAAAATAATCCCGTTTTGGTACATCAAATGAGGTGAGCATTTTAACTGATTAAGGACAACATATTAAACGGTTCGAGTCTACAGACTACAGTAAGGAAAACATCTAAGTTTGAGGGACTCCATTCAACCATCACACACAAGACTGTCAGTCCAGGGCTTGACTTTACGCAGCACATTTTCTGGCCAGAACCTTTCTAAAGGCAACACTTTTACAACCGTGAAAGCGCCGCCACAAGTAAAAAGCCGTCTGTTCAGCATTGAACCGTTCTGACTTTTTGACCTTCCTCTCGCTAATCCCCTCTCATTCATAAAATACAGCTGTGCCCCCCTGTGGTTTATCATTTGGACTCCAGACTCGTTCTCTTTATTCTTTGGACTATTTCAAACTCAAATTCAGATCAAATGTGCTCTGGCTTAAGTCCACCCAGGGAACAAATATATAACTTCCATATCATTTCCAGGCCCGTATTCCCCATGCGATGTAACCACGTGTCCGTTTCAACAAATTCCCCCCATCTGAGGTTTATTTCACTTTCCAGCTGGTCCCTCCCCCTCTCAGCAGTCACATCTAAGTTGGATTAATGGTATTCCTGTGCCCAGATGTTACATACTACTGATGGAGGAGCAGGGAGGAGCTACAGTATGTGACTTCACTAACCCCAGCTATGGCTTGCACTGTGAAAAAAAAACTTCCCCCAGTATTGTACTGTACATCATTTCGCTTATATAATACCTAATGACACAGAAATGAGGTATCTGTCTTTGGAGGACATATGCAATGTGGCAATAAATGCATACATTCCACACCGATTCTTCTAAATGAAGCACACTCTTCCTTTGCAATCCAAACTATCATGTGTGCGGTAAATAACACACTGTAGAGGACTGCCCGTAATTACATTAGATTGTGGCCCAATGCATGCCTGCAAGCCGAGCGGTTCAACAGGTCGATGCTGTTAAAATCTCATTAGTCAAGTCAAGGAGGATGCAGGGTCATTATTTTATGGCACACTGTGCTGTCAGGAGGCACCTCGGAGGAATCACAACCTCAGGTAAAGTGACTAATCATTCATAAGGAACACACAGTGTCGCCACATTAAAAGGAGGGGAGACCAAAACAAACATGAGGATATGTTTGATTGTGCTCCCTTGTATGTGAATGCTGTCAAAAAAAAAAAAAAGAAGCTCCCAGCTCATTTTGTGAATTGCCTCATGGTCTGCTTTGCTTTACAAGGTAAGGCAAGCAGGCCCTTGAATCAAATCAGATCTAGGCCAAATGCTTGCTTTTGTGCACCACTTTCAATGATGAATGAATCGATCTTAGCATTCCAAGGAGGTTGCATGTACTGTATGCCGCTGTGTGCTGTTATCGCTTTACGCGTGCTTGTATACTGCACAGGCCTGTGTTGAGATAGGTGCTATATGTGCACAGAACAAAGTGGTCACGCTTTCGTAGGAGTATGACAGTGCTGGAGCAGCCAACAGGCGTCTTACCTTCGGCTGCACCGTTAGGAGCGATGACCCCCAGGCTGAGTAGAAATCCCAGATAGAGCCAGCTCATCGCCATCTCCTGAGCAATGCCTCGACGGCACTGCTATTGGGGAAAAGGAGCAGTGGAGGCGAAGTGGTTGCGGGGTGGGGGGTCTCGACTGGATCTCTAAACCCAAATTAGTCCAATCGAGCACCTCATCCGAGCCCCAGCTCCGATGATCCGGGTGGGATCGTGACTTTGTTCCTCTGCACCCTCAGTCCAGCACGCCTTCTCTTTTTCTTCTTTGGGGGGAGGAATAAGTGGAGAAGCCTCTCAGGTTAGACGAAGCGCTGCAGCAGTACTGTCATGTAAAATATTGGAAAGGGCGCTCAGCTTTCAAACATGATGTACAGTGTGGCTCCTCTCAGCACACACTCACCACCATGCCACCACCTCTCCAAGCTCGCTCACACACACTCATACACGCGAGCACACCGGCTCCCCTCACAGGATTACGCAAATAAAATGAGGGGCAAACACAAAAATGCCAAAATAAAAGGCGCTTTCGTCCCCGGAGCGCCAAAAGGGTCTCCTCAAACGTGCAACCGCATGAGTGGATGCTAAATGTCCAGTTCCGAGCACCGTGGACGAGCCCGTGACGTAATCAGCTTGATTCCACACAAAAACCGGAGAAGTGAGCGGCGGAGGGCGTATGCGCATGCGTTAGCACACCTCCCTTTTCTTGTGCTTTTTTAGCCCACAGTCGAGGTGGGACCGTGGGAGTGGGGAGTAAGGAGGGGGCTTATTTCGGGATGAGATTTATTTACTGTATAAGCCTTACGCCCATACATGTGTATTCCCCATTTTCCAATAAAATTGTGTCATTATGGCATGTGTAAGTAATTTTGTAGCCTACAACTATTATTATTATTATTATGATGATGATTATTATTATTATTATTATTATTATTTATGTTTGGTTTCACTCATTTTTACCCACTTATTGGCACACTACTGAACAGTAATTCATAAGTGTAAAGAGAAAGTCGTCGGGTGAAGGCCATTGACCGGAGCTCTGCTTTTCATGACAAATGGCGCCCTCTGTTGGTGAATAAATGGACATATAACGGTCCAGTCAATCTAAATGGCCAATTCATTATCCGCATTGAGATGAAAAATGAAATTTTTTTGAAGCGTTGAACTTTGATCGTTCTTTTTTTTTTTAAAGAATTTAACAATATAACATTCAAACGAACAGTGTGAATTTTGTGACTCAGAAAAAAACGTGGGTTCTGCCCCCCCACACATTTTTACTCCGATGAAACGTTTATTGCAATGCTGAATTACTAGTAGCACCTAAAGCTGATACAAGAAGAATTCATGTATTAAAAGAAGACATTTTACGAAAGTGTGAGAGCATTTCACGCCATGCTTCTTATTTGTTAAAAGAAAATACATTTATAACATAATGTATTTTATATTGCAAATTGTATAACCCAGTGACGCCTAAGAGAGGGTGTGTATTACCCACACACACTCCAGAATGTATCCATTTATATCATTAATAGATATGAGCGTTTAATCTGCAGTAAGACACTTATTCAGTTGATTGTAAGACTGTCCCCATTAAACGATCATACAGTTTCTTATATACAAATGGTATAAATATTGTTGGAATGATGTGACAAATTACCAAATTTGTATGTATTCGGTTATTGAAATATATTTCAAAAGTCAATTGCATCTCTATGTTGAATAATCCCAACCTGCAGGGGGCGCTGAATACTTACATGAGTGAGAGAAGTCAGTTCGCGTGTACTGTGCTGATGTGCTCGTTTAAAAAACACGACCACAAAATTACTTTTTTTTATTGGAGGGGGTGTTTGTACCCATCCAGCCATTCTCTCTTGTATGTTATTAAGCGAGATGTGATATGTTTTTTTTTTAATAAATAAATATGCAAGGGAAGCGTGAGAGGACCTCAGAGAGGTACTAAATTTATGTTTGTTCAGAAAGTGCCCCTGATTCTCACTTGCATTCAAGATGAGTGTTTGAGACAAATTGACGTTAGGAGGCTCAGTGCCACTGAAGCGAACATGCCTCTTTGACTCTTTTTCTCTTCACTGCTCTTTGCTCTGGGCCTAAATCACAAAGGAGAATGTTAAGTATGTGGTTAATCTGTAGAGGGGGGGGGGGGGGGGGGGGACTAAGTGTTATTTTATTTGTAGAATCCCAGAAGATTTTGTCCACACAACACACAGATAGTTGTGGTAATATGGCATGTATTTTAAGGAACTGATACCTGTTTGTTTGTTTTTTACACCACTTTTAGGGGTTATTTCAGGTCGCAGTGGCTTTTGTTGACGTTGTTGTTGCTCCTCCATGTCAACACAGCGAATCAACAATTGCTGGTGTCACCGCAACCTGAGAGTGCCCTCTGTCATATGGAAGCCGACGCCAGCAAGCTGTGTGGGAGAAAGCTTGAAAGAGCGCCAGCGTAAACACTCCCAGACCACATGTTCTCTCAGGGCAGAAGGGCTGGCCTCTCTCCAGCCACATCTGCACACAATCCCCCATCTTTCATCCAGTCAGCCAGCCAAGGAGGGGGGGGGGGGGGGAGAGAAGCGTTCCCAGACAGGAAGAACCTGCTTCTTCTGTGATTGCAGTGTCAAGGATGAAAGTGACGACATCTGTCCCTGTATATTGTATATGCAAATCAATAGAGATCTTTGAAACATAGATGATCAATTCTGTGAAGGACGCCTGACCACCACACCGTGTCTGCCGCTTGGCTTCACTCGTTAGCCAAGCTCCCCAATTATTGGATGGATTGCAGCATAAATCAAGCTCCTGACTTTCAGCCACAATCTGCATCTGTTGCTGCACCACATGCAGTTATGTGTCATTACTCAACAGATACCACTCTGGCATGCTCGTTCTTAAAAAAAAAAAAAAGAATCAATCTGCTTCGCATTATGCCTAAATCTAATTATATATTGACTACCACCCGCCTTGTGTCCCCCCTCGCACCGTTCAGTTTACTAGTGAAGTGTGGCTTGGTGCGTGTTTTCAGAGCCAGGCAATTACTGAGCGAGCTATGCTGACAACACCTGAGGAATGCCGAGCATGTACCGGCAGCCTGTGTTCTCCCAACCGCCGCCCCCTTCCACCATGGCCCTCCCCCATTCCACCTCTGCAACCTTCCCCCATACACAACTCCCTGGCAAGCATTCCCTATCCACCAGCTAAGATCAACTTGACATTTTCTCATCAGTCTAGATTGGTAGATACTAGCAGGTGTTGTGTGGCGTTGAAGCTATTTGACCAGAACAGACAAACAGCGGATTGTTCGTCTTCCAACATCTTAATCAGATCAAATTTTGATTGCTATAAAGACTCTGTAAAGTGTATTCAGAGATTTCATTCGAAATAAGTTATATATAAAAATAGCTAGCTAGCTATGCTTATAAACCGAAAATGCATCTTCCCTTATTATGATGGCACTTTAGAGTGCCTCGTTGTCAGCTACGAGTGTGCACACACCATGGAGAGAAGGTGTGGAAAAAAATTGCACGCGCGCACACACATGTTTATCATATACATGCCTGTACTTCTAGTGTGTAATGTCTGTGAGAAGCATTCCTGAGACTGATAAGTAATGTCTTTTCAAATTTAAAAGGCATGGCAGCCGAGAGAATTCCTGCTCCAGTATTAACTATTTTAACAAACGACTGCCGTGAAAAGGTCAAAAAAACAATAAAGGCAATCTAGTCTTAGGTTAAGAACTTTGCACAGTATTGTACTGTAAAGTACGTGTATCTGATCCCAGTACCACCTGGAAGGCCCCACTATTCAGTGTGTGTATGTGTGTTTGGGGGGTTGGCTGGCTCAGGGATTCTGCAGACTGTGAACCCCTCCCCAAACTGTCCTTGAGCTGTTGCGGAGCTCATAGCCCATCTGGCTGAATGCTCATATCAAAACACAGCATAGATTGAAACAGAGCGAATGAACAAGTCTGAATGACCTCATTGCAATGGGCAAACCTTCCTGGCAAAATCGCGTCAATACCCGTCTGCGGCTAATAACGGCCTGCGGAATAATATTGTTTTTATGCAAATGCATTGAAATTTTGACATTGAGCGTGTGTGTGTGTGTGGGAGACACAGGGATAGAGAGAGAGAGACAGAGAGATTATCAATTCTGCTGAGCCTCGCCCAGCTTTCTGACTAGACCGTCATGATGAAATCTAGTTGAAATCCCCCGCGCATGTAGATCACCATGCGCACATGCAGGCCTGTCCTCTACTTCTCTGTACAGCTGAGGTTCACGGCACCAGAGAAATTATGCAAATAGCCTCTAAAGAACACAGTGGCTGGATGGATGGCTGAATGAACACTTGCATATGTTTATTCACTTGAGGGCTTATCAGTCATGCTATGCAAGACAAGGCAAAAGGGTCAGGGGATTTAGTTGCCAAGCAATTTATGCTCATCAAAAAAAAAAAAAAATGTTTTTTGATCTGTTGACTTAAATTTTCTTGGCTTTTCCAACTGAACTTGGAAAGTCAATTTGCTGAAGCAAAAAAGTGCAGTTTGCGATTAAAAAAAGAAAAACAAACTTGGACTTAAGGAGTTTTCCTGAAACGATGGCATAATATATATTTTTATGCTCATCCCTCAAGACTAACAGAAAAAAGTGAAGGGACCTCCGTCAGCTAAGAAGATTTAGAAGCTACGCGCATTTAGCAGCATTTCTCCTTTTTTTTTTCCTTCTAATTTTTAATTGATTGTACATTTTCCAAGAAAAACGACTACTTTAAATTGATCATGTTTATTGTTACACACTCCGTTATGAATAAATCATGCTACTAATCTTGCAGCCTTTGTTAATAGTGCAATTTGCTAACTTATTATTGCTAGCACTGCTATTTTGCTGACACTGGACATGCATTCTCTGTGACTATTTATCAACTATGACCTTTCATAATTGCACGGCAATGTTTGAGAATCATGCTCATGCACATCTGGCTTTGGTCAGAGACTGTGGGGTGGTGGGGGAGCTAATGAAGTGAGGCTACATTCTAATCTTGCTAGCAGTTTTAATGCAAACTCCCCCATACTTATAGCATGCATGATAATAATAAAAAAAAGATGCGGCTATAATCTGACTCCAGGAGAGCCTTGATTTAAGGTTTCGCTGGTGATATACTGCATTTTCCTCACATGACTTTGCTTCAGTGGAATTGTGTATGAGGCACTGGCGCCAAGGCCAGTTTGATATGCAACATGATAGGATTCCTCTGTGATCATATAGTTGAAGTTGGTTTTACATTTAGTTGAAATATCAGTTTCTCATACCTCCCATGTAACTTGGTTTGTTATTCTTCTTCCCACACTCAAAAGGGTAATTTTTTTTATGTTATTAGTTCACTTGGCTTAGTGTAAAGAATGATGAATATATTTAAATAGAACGCAAATACCTTGAATGAACTCAAAGTTTGAAAATGGCTTCTAACAAACAGTACATTGTTGCCAGATGTCATATGGATTTTTAGCATGCAGTCTTTCCAGACGCATAGTCATAGATGATTTATTGGTGTGCAGATTCCTTCGGAGGCCTATTACAATATTCACTCTGAGTATTGTATGTGCCTGATGCACGGCCATTTTCTGTGCATGGCTCATTTAAACTAATTGTTAAAAAAAACCTGTGGACAATGGAACTAAGGAGTAAACCATACTTTTGCCAAATGCGATTGTGATCTGCAAGCAACCCCTTTTCTTCAGAATCGTTGTAAAATGAAACATTTTAAAATGACCTGAGAAAATAATTACTTCCAGCCTGAGCATCTTCCATTGACCTAAATTGTTTTTTAAATAAATGTTGAAAATCATCTGGTGATCACAAGCTGCATTCTTCTTTTTTTTTCAGGCCTCATTCATTCAACTGAGGCAGCACAGTCGTCTATGAGGGGTTAGCAGTTAGCACATCCACCTCACACTTCTGAGGCTTGTGGTTTGAATCATGGTGATGAAGCATCATATAGAGTAGGAACACTATATGAATTTGTGAATAGTGAGCCATGAGGGGATTACCGTGATTTCTTTTTTTTAAAGCAAAAAAAGTCACTCTCAAGTACAATGTATACTTCAAGTTATAGATTAACTTTAATAATACCAATTACAATAAAAGTGCTTTCATTTATTTTGGGTATTTCATAATTAGAGGACAATTTTTGAAAATGTGACCATATAGTTTATATTCGCTCTTATGTTTTCAAGAAAAACAAGATAATAGACCATCATAATAAATTAATCTGTCCAGTTAAGTATTCAATGGTACACATTTTTGGGGATAGTTTTTTTTTTTTTTTTTGGGGGGGGGGGGGGCACATATTTTGCCATGTTAGGCCCAAACCTATACAGATACAGTACTCGGACACCATTGCTGAATAAATATTGTCATTTGCAATTACATAAATGATATAAAATTGTATTTGAATGCTAATTTGAGTAATACTCTATCACTGTACCATTGTCGCAAGCAGGGCTGGACTGGCACAAAAAAATCGGCCCTGGCATTTTGACTTAGGCCCACTGGCTAAGCCCAATTCCTACTTAACATGTAGTTCTGCCACAGATGTTTTTTGGATTAATGGACTGGTCCCTCTTAATTGGGACTGCCAGTCTTTAGAGATAATATTTAGGATTAAAAAGCACTACATCGTCCCCAAAAGAGACTGGCCCACCGGGCATCTGCCCTTTATGCCAGATGGTCAGTCCAGCCCTGGTCGCAAGTAACAGGGTTGCAAATCAATGGCAGTGTTAAGTGTTTTTTCTCAAGAGTACATGCTTGCTGTGTTAGCTACTGTATGCTAACTGGTCAAGAACAAAATAATTTAAAAATATATATTAATAAGAACACTTAAAAAAATGCTTACCCTATTGTTACACTATGGCAGTGATTCTCAATTATTTAGGAAGAAGGATACATATAACATGACTATAATGTAATTTGTCTTTAAAATTGTTGTAAGTATAGGCCTACACCTTTGCAGAGGAGCTGATACTCAATGCACACTCTGACAATGAGCGCCACTGCCACCTACTGTAGTTGATGTGAAATTGCACTTTATTCTAGTACAGTAAAAATAAAAAAAAGTTGTTTTTTCCCCCTCCTCCTTTATATGGCTTAAAAAGGTTTTAGTAAGAGGCTTGGGTATTGAGAGCCACAACTTCAGAGCATATTTATTAAAGATTCTTAAATTAACTAAAGCCAAATGCTTTTGGTATGTAGGATGGAACCAGAGTACCTGGGCAAAGTCATCGCAAGCTCCACACACAGAACACCCGAGGTTGCTGACCTGACTGACCTCTGAACCGTGAGGCAGATGTGCAAACTAAGCATCATGTCACCAAAAGTTAGCCTGATCAACAAAATCATATAGAAGAGCCAAAGAATCACTTTTACAAATTCCATTTTGTGTCAGGATTACTATAATTTACACAGAATGTTTCTGTTTTCGTAAATGGCTTATTTTAAAATTGACCGGCGGAGGGGGGGGGGGGGGGGGGTTTGGGGCTGTCCTCCAACTATGGAATGACCCATATACAGTATACTGTATGTATTGAATATTTTGGGGTGATTGAACAGGGGAGCGGTGGGGGTGTCCTGCGCACGCACCATGGTGAGAGGCTGCGAGCTATCCCGACCGTGCATGTGGAGTGCGGAGAGCGTCCGAGTGCCGGGAAAAAAGAGGCGACTCCAATCAGCAGCGCCGCTCCTGGCTCACTTTCCCCGGCTGACGTCAGCTTGCTGGCTGCTCTCGGCTCTCCGCTCCACCGCCCACGGCGCCGCGTCAAAATGCTGCTCTCTGTGCCGCCCAGGACCGGAGGAGTGAACGCGTACAACGGCTACCCGGGCAAAAGCATCAAGAAGGTAAACTTCGCTCCCGTCACTCGCTTTGCTGTCGTAATGCCAGTCAGACATCTCGTTCCGAGCTCGGCGCCAGTTCGGGGCCGCGTGAAGCTGCAGTGTCCTTGAGGGAAGTGAACCACGGGCGACACTACTTTCGACAACACGCCTGGCTGTGTAATATTTTCTGATGAATTTTACACGGCGTGGTCGTAAATTAAACATTGACGATGCGAGGTTGTTGCTTTTGATTCCGTTCGCTTGTGCTCGCCCTTCCTTTACTGCGCACAAGAATAAGAACTGTGCTCGTTTCAACAACATCAAAAGGGCCGGTACTTCTGATTCAAAATACTATTTTCATTCATACAATTTACGTATTGCCGAGCTTGGGTGACGTTTTCATGTCATTAATCACAAGTTGGCAAAGTTTTTTTTCTTTGCTTTTTTTTATGCCTAGCGACATGCCCCACCCCTTCAATCCCCTTAATAATAACCGAGAGGGGCTACACGCACGCACACAGGCTGTATGAAAGAAAAGTTCATACGTCGCCTTACATTGGGTCATATGGACAAGATCGATTTCAGTGCAACAAGATTAGAGGGCGGACCGATATAAAGTCCAACAATGATTGACTGGATGGCTGAAATAAATTATTCATGAGTTGACATAATGTAATCTATTTTTAAAGCTGCTATATAGACTGTAGAACTAGATCTCTTTCCATTGTGGTATTTATGGAACTACACATTTAGATGCTATATGGCTGCATATGCGATGGAACAATCTAGAAATTAAGCTTGAAGCCCAAAGCGGTGATTGAATATGTGCAAATATACATCATGGTCTATACTAAGGTTGAACAATGCTGAAATCAAACACCTCCCAACACTCTCTCCCTGTCCTGTGTGTTATTCCCATCCCTGCCTCACGGGTGGCTGGGAGTCAGATTGCACACTTTTAATAGCTTGGAATCTGTGGAATCCTGGATTTAGACTATATGCTTCCTTCAAGAGAGGTTCTGCAAACATCTTCCTTGAAAGAAGACATGCACCACTTTATTTGGACACATTTTACATTGTCAGAGCGCCAAAGTCGCACAGAGGCAGGCCTTGTAAAGCCAGCTTCAAGTGCTAACTCCTGGTTTGTGTCTTTGACTCCGAGGAGAGGGCGGAGACCAGAAAAGGATTAAAAGATTTCTCCCCCCCTGTTCCTCTGCTTTCTATTAACTTCCACACATTTTTCTCTCTCAACCCCCCCCCACCCACCCCCCACCCCGTGCTTTTCCCATACCTTGATTTCCTCTGTACTCTAGCTCACATGAAGAGGATATGATTATTTCTCTGAGATTGTTCTTCTTCAGGATGATGGAAGATTGTGTAAAATTGACTTTTCGAGCGTGCGCCCACTTTCCTGCTGATTTGTTTTTAAATAGAACTTAAATACTTGGACACCAAGGATCCATTTTTGTTTTTATTTTGCAACGGCCTATCACAAGATTACTTTGCGCTATGATTTTCTCCACTGTGCCTTTTAAGATTTCCTTTGCAAAACCGGTAAGATGCTAAAGTATTTATTTTGTTGTTACAAAAAATTGCTTCTTCATTGTACTATTATAGGTGCACAAAGTAGAAAGCGGTATGAGAAGTATCATTTTATCAGTAAATTTATTATTGTGGTTATATACATATTTATGATAAAGAATTTCTTTAACTGTATTCAACAGATCAAATTGTCGATTGTTTCACTTTATGAATGCAGCACTTCCACAATTGGTGTAAGACGTTAACTTCCTGCCAGCATGTAAACAACTGCGGCTGTATTTTTGGCCAACGTGGAAATGCGTAAGCCTTGCTCACTTGTTTGGGAATTTGGCCGACTGCTCTATGCCATGCTGGGACTTCCGACGTAGTGAGGGCGTGTCCTTTGCCACGCGCCTGGCCCATCCGACAATTGGGTGGCTGAAAGTCTTTCGATACTTATGCCTCAGACTATGTCTAAAATTTGGCAAGGTAGACCACTTGTCTAACACGATTTTTGTGAATTTGTGGTGGATGTCGTCATATCATTCATAAATATATCAACAGCAAGCATTGAAGCCTCGGAAATCATTTTAGAAATCAATTTGTTGAATGCATTGTTATTATTATTATTATCACCAATATTTTCGTCATCATCATTATTATACTTTACGCTAATACGGCAGACATATTTGTTTTTATTTACGGCCATTTCCTTGTTCCTGGCCTCGACCCGTTTCAGGAAAAATCCACACTGATTCTTGAGCAGTGAAAATTATGACAGTCGAAAGTCAGAGAAAAAGAAATCCCAATCTATCAAATTATGATGTGTTTAATACTTCACATTTTGAGCGTGGATGCCAGCAATTCTGAGGACTGTACAATACATAATTCAAATACAGTACAAAGAGATTTTCTTTTTTTTTAAGGCCAGGGTAATATACATGAGTGTGTGTTAATCTTCAGAAATTGCGGTAACTATTTATGATACATTAAAGGGGCAAATTGTAATCAACCTTTTGTTGAATTAATACCAATCTGACAGTGTCAGTCAAAAGTGAGCATTGTTATTTGACGACGGCTCTTATTGGTAACGGGATGTAAAATAGCAAACTCAAAGATCTCATGTTTATTCCAAGATCTTCGGTGTCAGTCACACTGCAGGTTTGCACGGCAGATGCAACCTGGCTCATAAAATACATCCAGTCTTGGATATGAAAGTCCTTGCGTCATCTGTGGGTACCTCCCTACACACCCGGCAATTGTAACTGTCTTTTGCATCCACATCATTTACCTCTGCAGACCATTTAGAATGTAGGATAAACGTTTGAAGGTGCTGCTTTTGTCCCTTTGCAACTAATACCTGGATAAACCCTTATTGCTATGGGAATGCAGGACTGGCCCTTTATCACTTTAGATGGCAGCTGTTTTTTACGTGAATGTGTGTGTGTGTGCGCAGTGAGGTCTCTTGTAGTTGTTGAAAACGCCTGAAGGAATTTACGATTGACAGCTTGAGCCCTAATCTTAAAACCATCACGTTCGCCCCCAGCAGGGCAGGAACAGAAACAAACATTTGCGGATTGCGCCGGAACGGAGAAAATGCTCCGAGATGGCAATGTGATAGAGGAAAAGAGCAGGTCAGCGGAACAGGGAACTCGGACAAACGAGCATAATATGACGACTCACTCAACTTGCACGACAGAAACATTTTGGCTCCAACCTTACATGGGTGGGAAACACTTTACAGCTGGGCTCAGGTGTGACCACTGAGGCAGATGGGTCGTCGGTTAGGATGCGACTCACTGACAACCTTTTCTCACACGGCGCACTTTTAATGAGACACTACCTTCTGAGTGGAGAGCACATGAGGGGGATTAGCACTTTGGCGCTAACAAGCTCCGATCCCTATTAGACAAGCCTCACTTGCCAGGCATCGGATTGAATCTCCGCGGGCCTGCAGGTGCATCCCACCTGATAGTCGGCGTGAAGCAACAGAAAGCACTGCAAGGAGCTGCGATTGTGCTCAAACAAACAGTACGCCATTGATGCTAAAGAAGCGAGAGGGAGATGAAACGGGAGGACAGAGATGAATGGGTTGTGGGATTTTTTTTTCAGGCTGGTCCCCAAAAAAATTTGAGAAAAGCTTTGGGTAACAAAAAAATTTCTATTCTCCGTTGTGGAAGTTAGACTGCACATGATGCTTCTCAAGTCTGAATGATCTATAAAGTGGATTAGTACTGTATTGTGAAATGAGACATCAGATACGGAAAACTTTCCTTCTAGAATGCGAACAGCGATAAAACCTAATCGGTCAGTTTATTTGAAAAATCATGACGTGCTCACTGTCCCATCCAAGTTCTACTTTAATATGCTAAAGTGGATGCAAAGTCTAAGTTCTAATCTATAAGTTGATTATTGCAACAACAACAAAACTTCACTCAAATTGAGAAAATACTAATCAGTAAACTTGCACATGTGCACTGTAAGATTTGTATGAATATTTATTTATTCATCTGAAACTTCAGGCTGTGAGCCACTGTAGTTAACAATCTGTTGCAATCTGTTTCATGTTTGAACAGCGTTGAAATAAAATATTAAGGCTTATTGTTCCATTAATATAACATTCTTCCATGCTTAACGTGTGAACCCTAACCCTAAGTAAGATGTTTTGTAGAATATTCCCATTTAAAAAAATGATGTTTAAATATCGATTCGGCCGCATATCGAATCGATTCAAGAATTGTGCGCTGTAATATTGCGATATATTGCCGAATCGATTTTTTTTTACCCCTACTATCTATCTATCATTTATTTGTAACATTTTTATATTTCATCTGTAGAGTATGAATTAACAACCTTGTTTTTCATCAATAGATGACGATCAATTTTAGTTTGGGAGTTTGAAATGGGGGGGGGGGGGGTGTGACCCATTTATTCAAATTTGTAGCAGTGACAAACGGAGAGTCGGAATTAGCTTGTCTGTCTGTCGACAAGTCTTTCTCTCTGTTCACAAGATGCTGGTCCTTGTGGTGTCCAACAAGCTATCCCATTGTTCCCAGGCCAGCCCTGCTGGCCCTGACTAATCAAACAGTTCGTCCTCCTCCTCCGGCACTGTCACACTGGGGCAGAACCCAGAAAAAATTAACTGCAGTGTTAATTTGCAACTATCGGTCCAAAAGAACAGTAACAGGACACGGCAATAACAACGCACTTTAGCAAGACCACCATGAGTTCAGCCAGAAGCTTTTAAAAGGCATGACTGACCTGCCAGTTATTTTAGTAATTTGGGTAAACTACTTTTTTATTTCTTAATCTGTACTTTGCTTTTAAATGTCTTAAATTATTAACATCCCCATTGCTTTTAAAAGCCTAAAAAATTGTTGTGTATGAATTATTTTAAATATGTAAAGCATCTTGATCTACCTTGTGTATATAGTACAGTAAATGAAGCATGAAGCAGGAGGATCAGTACAATTGTAGCAAAAAATCGTCTTATTTGTTTAGATGAATGGTTTTTGGTTGTTTCTGTGTTAGTTACAATAAACAGCAATATCTGCATACAGAGCAGTTGATTGACTGGAAATGTTAACACAAAACCCATCCATCCATCTTTGAATGGCCTATTCTGTTCAGAAAGCTGGATCCTATCTCAACTGACTTTGGGTAAAAGGCATATTACACCCCGGACTGGTCACCAGTCAGTCACAAGTCTAATGCGCAACCCTCCGTCAAAATGTTTGTTTTCAGGAACACTCTCCTGGATTCTTTGTATGCATCCACAGACTTCACAGCAAGCAGTTTTCATTGGAACTATTACAAATAATTGTCACAATAAAATCATCCCACTACCCACCACATGAAAGTGCAAGAGCAGAAATGAACTCCAGACCGTTTGAATAATGCACCCATTATTATTTTTACATTTTAGGACAAGTCTGATTAGGTATAAATCACCGTGAGAAATGATGCGCATGTAAATCCCATGGGCACTATTAAGTTTTAGTGGTCACTCTTCTGCTAAACCAAATGTCTTTGATCCTCGAGGCTGGAAATAAAGTCATTTTAATTGATATTACTAACAATGATTGAGCCAAGAACAGGACAAAAGCCTCCCACTTATTGAAATCTTCAGTTGAGAGTAATTTCAGGCAGGAATCAGGATAATTCTCCTCACACAAAGGTCTAGCCTGAGTGTATTGCTTTATTATAAATAAAAAAAAAGGGGGGGGGGGCGGCTGATTTAAAGCTACTCTTAATGATGTTGATGGAGTCTATATCCCCCGCACACAGATATGTAAGGCCGGCATGTGAACGTTCTACGGTCCACCCATTCCGCTTTTACAGTTTCTGAGAACCACAACATGTATTTGTTTCTAGATACATTATACATGTTTGAAGATAATCGACGAAACCGTGACTGACTGCTTGAGACTGAGGACTAGTACTGAATTGTGGATATATAGTGTTAAATGTTTTCATCATTTCAGGTTTCCTGATATTTTGAAGTAGGCTAAAAACAGCACCCAGTACGATTGGCCCATTTGTACTGCTACAGCGTGCAGTTTAGCTAGCTAACTGTGCATACACCCCAAAATGGCATCTTGTCGCCATGCCACAATTTACAGTTGAAGTTGACAAATGTATACAATTATCTCATGGGATACAAGTACCTTGACTTTTTTTACAAGCCGTTGCTTGGCTAATTTTTTTGGTCTTGAGATATGAGCATGTACGAGCAAAAAAAAAAAAAAGAGACACAAGTGCGCTTCAGACTCCCGCCACTTCACAATATCCGACCGCCAACAAGTCACATTGGATTCCTTGCAGTGCAAGGACAAGATCAGTTGGTGGCAGTAATGTGCTGGTTTGCCAATTGGATGACTTTTCAAGTCAACCTTGGGTTTTCTATATCGCCTTATATCGGGAGGTAATACCGTTTATGAGCGAAGGTTCATAAATCCAACTGTACCACCTAAACACAAAACCTGTTCAAATATATTTTTGGTGTTTTTAACGTGCTTCCAGTCAAAATTGGATGACTTTCCAGGCCAACCTTGGGATTACCAGCCACTGTTGGTTAGTGTATGCACTGAACGGAAGGCAATATTGTGCATAAGCAAAGGGTCATAAATCCAACTGCACCAACTAAACACAAAACATGTGAAAAATGTGAATGTTTGTGTTTTTGAATGAGCTTCTGGTCAAAAATTGGATGACTTTTCAAGCCAACCTCGGGTTTTTCAGCCTCGTATGCACTGCACTGAACGGGAAGCAATATTGTGCATGAGCGAAGGGCCATAAATCCAACTGCACCACCTAAATGCCTAAATGTCTTTTCCAGCAGACGTATGCATCTCCCTCCAATCATCAGATGTCTCCTCCAAGCCCGAACAGCAACAGCGGCACCACCAGCACCATCAGCAATGGCAGCAACAGCAGCAATAATGGCGGAGAGCAGCTGAGCAAAACCAACCTTTACATCCGTGGCCTCCACCCCGGAACCACAGACCAGGATCTGGTCAAACTCTGTCAGCCGTAAGTCACCCAATAAAGTATTTATCCAAAGATTTCAAATGTATCCATAAATGTGCGCCCTATAAATCTCTCTGTCTGCCCACATAAAGTTGATCAGAGGAGCAGAGGTTATTAGGAACAGAGAAGAGAGCGACGGCTGAATGCATAGCCGGAGGTCTCAATGTGTTTGGATGGAAAAATCCAGTTCAAGGTGAAATAAGTATGAATGATGAAACTCACTGTTGCAGCCATTTCTGGCATGGAAAAGTTCATTCCCGTAATGTTGTGCGGGGGAAAAAAGGCCACTCAGTTTGCTGCAGCTGTGCACAAACTTTCCAACAACTTATGTCTCGCTCAGTGTGATGATTTCTTGTTACATTTTCAACTTGTATGAGTTGCTTGATATCGTCTGCCCTTCATTTAAATGCCACATGATGTTCTGGGAGTTTTTAAAAAAGCGCTCTGACATCAAACAGCGGTATAAACCAGTCAATCGGACATGTTTGTTAGAGCTCTAGAGGAAGTCATTAAAACAAGTATGGCAGAGATGAATGATCCATGCGAGCTTAATTGAGGACTGGAGCCGGGTGATGAGAGCCAGCGGAGCAGAGAAAATGTGACTGAGGAGAAGAGTGAGAGAAAAGGGAGGGAGGAGGGAAGGAGGAGGGAGGGAGAGGTCTGCTGTTTTACAGCTGTCTGGAAGATATGGCTCACATGAGGCTGCCCAACCCTACAGGAAACGGCGAGCCCAGGGGAAAGGGAAAGACAAACACGGCAATGGCATGAAGTGGAGTGGGGGGTTGGGGGGGTGTACGTGGATGGAGAGAATCGGAGGGCTTGGAGTGAATTGGGTTCACTTTGTGGGTCAGGTGGTGTTCTGTTCTGCGGGGGTGGTTCTCATATTTCTGCTTTTACACAGCCTGATAAAATCACTGCATGAAATTTGCCTTTTAGCACAGCACATTAGGGCCTTACGTTGACTATGCTCAAAGAGGATTATGTTTCCAATAACATTTACTGGAAGGAATATATTCATTATTACGACTGTAGCAGAACAGCATGGAGTTGTGGCATATATGGAATTAGACTCACTTTGCTAAAGTTTCAGCATACAATCGGAGTACAGCTCCCCTCCCCCACTTGTACTGTGTCGGCAGATGAGAGGAGTGGATGGGGGCTGGCCTACAGTTGTATCCCCGGGTGCCGCTCTGTGGCTCGGGTCCATCGCTGGTTGTTGACCGCGGATGGACATCGGGCTCATCTGCGGATGCTCTCGATCCTCACACGTGGCTGAGTCTCCTGCCCTGCATCACGTGGAATGCAATTCAGTCAGCGGGCAGAGAACTCCCATCATAAATCCTTTCGACTCATCTAAAGCATTTGCGTGGCTCTCGGAGATGTAAGACGACGTTGTTGTTGTGCAGTTGCTGGGTATGGCTTGGAGTTGGAAAATAAAGCATGAAATAGTCATGTCTTGCAGGAGGTCATATAAATGATACAGATGGCACTTAAGCAACCAGTGGACGATAACATTGGATTTCTCATTGACACGTGAATGGACATTTGACTGCATGTCCTTACTTCCTGTCCGATTTGCCACAATCTAGTGTTAATTTTATTAGACATTTTTTAAATTTAGTCTCAGTATTAGTCCAGTTGCAATCATGCATGTTAGTTTCTAACCTCATCCTGTTTTTATTTTGTCAAGTTTTAGGCGACTATAAATCTAGCATTTTAGTCTTTATTTTAGCTCAAGAAAACATCATTTAAAAAGGACAATCATTTTGCCCGTCTATTTTTTTTTTAGTCAGTAGATAATGTTGAACATTTCGGATCTAAAACTATTTCAAATAAAAATTTCTCTTATCTTTTTGATGACTGCTAGTTAGCCAGCATTAGTTAGCGGTCAGATTAACATTATTGTTGGAACGTTATAGCAGTTGGATTAATGTTACGTTGTAACTATAATTTACTCTTCTTTTTTTTTTAACCTTTCACCGTGAATCCATCCCCTGTCTGTCCCATGTGTTTGTCCATGTTGCGCTTGCTATGCTGCAGATTTGAAAGTGGGTGTGTCACATGACAGTGTCACAGTGACAGAGACAGGATTTTACAAAATTATATAATTTCCGTCTGTTGTTTGTTCATGAAATAAAACGTCAATTTATTTGAGTCCAGTTTTTATGAAGTGAAGTGCATTTTCGTCTCGTCTTCATTAGTCAACGAAAATACACGCTGATTTAGTCCCAGTTATTGTTTATGAATGAGGGTTTTAGTCGAGCCTAACTCTAGTTTTCGTCCGGTGAAAAATGCGTGTAGACGAAAATATTTTTGTTTAGTTTTGATTAAAGAATTTAACACTGTGAGATATTTACAGTAGTAGCCTACATCCTTATTGATTCAATGAATTTTGAGTGGACATGAAATGTGGCAGTGGCGCAGTGTGGATGGATAGCCGCGAGTGAAGGCTGTGTGAAGCCGCCTGGAGTGAGGTTGCCGAGCGGAATGAGAATGTGGCCGAGAGCCAACATTGCGCAGGACAACCCATATCATATTACACTGCATGCACATGCCTACAGAGATACTGTGGGCCCTTTTATCATGCAAGTATTTGATCAAATTAAATAATGCTTCCTGTTTCTTGTTTTTCCAGCTATGGGAAAATTGTATCCACGAAGGCTATACTGGACAAGACAACCAACAAGTGCAAAGGTGAAAATGGAGCACACGCACAAAAAAAAGAAGAAGAAGCATTTCTTACATCTAATAGTTGCATTGTCATAATTAACAGTATTTAATTATGACAATGCATTTTTAGTGAATTTTTACAAAAGCTTTCATGTTAAAATATGTATTGTCCTTCCCAGGCTGCAGGTTACTCAGAGGTCATCCAAGCTACGTGAATAATATGAACAAAAACATTATGCAGGAACAAAGTCGGTGACTGATATGTTTAATACGGTTTATTGTCGATGTGCTTTCTGTTGGGCAGTTTGTCCTAGTTGAAGAACGTTTCCTTTGCGCTCACCATACATTGCTAATAAGCGTTTATTGAGTTTGTCACCCTCTGTATAGTCACACACACATCACTATAAATGATAAGAATAACCAGCGCTATAGATCGTTACTGAATGTATTTCATGTCGTGTTTTTCGCAGGCTACGGCTTTGTTGACTTTGACAGTCCAGCTTCAGCTCAGAAGGCCGTGACGGCGCTGAAGGCGGTGGGCGTGCAGGCTCAGATGGCCAAGGTACGAGCTCCGCTGGATACCTGACGTGCAGTCAATAGTTAAACAGACCGATAGAAATTTCCATCACTCATTTTAAATGGTAGCTATACTGAATATACGAAAATATTTGGTTCCGTGATTGAAAATGAAAGAACATAAAGTTGCAGTTGTCACATTATGGCAGAAATGATCCGTGACATGAGAGGTCACTGAGAGCGTTTGATGGGGTTCTGATCAGGTCAAGTTCTTCCACACCAAGCTCATCTAAATGGTTGTCTTTGTCGGCCTTGCTTTGTGTGCTGGGACACAGAAAATGTCCTCCCCCAGGGTTGTTAGGAGCATAATAAGTATGAAAGCATGTGTCAAGGAAGATGAATTGATGTACTTCTGGACTGAGGGACAATCTGGATATGCAGAGCTGCCAACTGTAACACTTTGTCCGTATTTTGTTACAGAACTCACTCAACGCTACCTTGTTACGGCTTTTATAGATATTAAAAGCGATACTTGGCAGATAATTGCAATCTACTGTGTTTGATGACACAATAAATACAGTACAAAATACAAAAGGCCACGCAGGGACGGTTGTAAGCAGGCTTATTTGAGGGGGGCAGTGAGAAATGTGAAGGGGGCATCATATGTACACATCACGCGTCACAACTTCTTTCTCTCCCTGTGCTTACAGTAAAACTGTTTTTTGATTGAATTGGGGTGTTAGCTATGTGTCCAGCCCCAACATAGAGAAGTGAATTGCACTTAGTCGGGCATGGACAACTTGGGTGTCGCGCCTGAAGACTAAGCTCCTGCTGATACAGCTCTGACGGTCACTGAGACACACGAACCTCCTGACCACAATAAGGTGGCAATCCCTCAAGGGGCAAAACTTACAAATAAAAAAATATATATTCTTCATCCAGATTTTATCAACCAACAACAATGTATATATCTTAACTGGATGGCCTAATTCTCAAACAAATTTTCTTCACACACTATAATAAATCTTTACAAAACTGAAAGGCTTATGAGTAATAACAAAAAATACTTCTCAAACTAATTTACAAAACGCAACAGATACAAACATTTAATGTTTTCTTTCATTTTTTCAGCTTTTTTTTTTTTTACAGTTTAACATTTCAAAAATCTCCCTTCTCTCCACTCTTTCATTCCTCTCACACTTTCATTTCCCTTGGCTCACTCCGCTCCACTCCTCTCTTTTCTCTCCATTCCACTCGACAACAACAGTCTCCTATTTCTCTTCGCAAAAACTCTCAGAAACGTATCCATGTCACACAATCTGACCGGCACTGAGCGCACCCCCCACCACACACACACACAAACACAAACATAAACATCTCCCCATCCCCAACCCCACATAATGTTGCACCCCCCAAACCACCGAGCCCCTACACCCTCACCATAAATGGACTTGCCACCAAACCCTAACGCATTATTTCATTGCATATAATCATAATACAAAAACGTAACTAGAACAAAGAAAAAATGAATCAATAAATATAAAATACAATAAATAAAAGATAAATTGCACATACTCGAGAAATTGCCGAAGAAAGCTTCATAATAATAATAATAATAATAATAATAATAATAATAAGGAACATAAAACAATATATATTGTATATTCCTGCAGTTAACTATTTATTCACCCAGTTTAGAACTGGCATTAACATTAACAAGTGTGAAGTGCAATCGAAAACTTGACTTTTCTAGCCTTCTTTGATGGAAAATCATCAATGACATCATCATACAAAATATGTTGTACAACTGTTTGATTGATGCTGATGACAAACCCAGAAAGACGCCCCTGTCACATAGTGGACCTCATCTACGTTTTATAATAAGATTAATAATAACAAACTAGAAATTATTTAAACGTCTACATCACAGGTAGCTTACAAAATGTCATGTCAAAGTATGTTAGAAGTTGGCAAGTAAGTCAACATCAGCCAGGTGTATGTCGTGTTGCAAACAAACTACACACTAAACTAGGTTGCCTATAGGTGAAATTAGTTCCATCACATGATGCCTCAATTCTAATAGTTGCTAGTCCAGCAAAACTAAATACCAAATGAAATAATACTGTCGAGTTATGTGCCTGAGCAACATATTAGCAAGAGGCTAATAAATAGCCGATAGCCAGCTGTCACTCACATCATGCACTCATAGAAATTGGCCTACCTTTTCTGTTTCTCCTCTTCGTTCCACTTTCTAAACTGGGCACCTGATGGCTTCCTTTCAATTGTACTTTTGATCCACCATCTTCATTTAATTAAGTCTCGACATCATAGCCTGCTAACACCGCCCATTCACAATCAATCGGAATCTAGAGGAGTCAAAAAATATCACAGGTGTTTCATGAAGCTTCATTTGTCCGTCTGTCTATTTGTCTGTCTGGTTAGCTATTTAGCTAGCTATTTAGCTAGCACCTTTAAACCAAGAGTGCCATCTAGAGGAGTCACACAATATCACAGGTGCTTCATAAAGCTTTGTCTGTCTGGTTAGCTGTTTAGCTAGCTAGCACCTTTAAATAAGAGTGCCATCTCGAGGAGTCAAAAAATATCACAGGTGCTTCATTAGGCTTTATTTGTCTGTCTGTTTAGCTGTTTAGCTAACTAGCTATCTGGCCCATTTAAACCAAGAGTGCCATCTAGAGGAGTCAAACAATATCACAGGTGTTTCATGAAGCTTCATTTGTCTATCACTATTGATGAGTATTTTCAAATTTCAAAAAGAGAAAAAATCGCAATGATCGACTTATAGATTTGTATCATGATTAATTGGTATCTAATCGAATCGTGACCTATGAATCGTGATACGGATCGAATCGCCAGGTACGAGGCAATTCACACCCCGAGCTTGTTACAGTATGTTTATGGTTTAAATGATGAATATATGCAATTATAAACTTCGTTTTCGCTGTTGTGTGTTTGGTCCCTCCCCCTCCCATGTAGCGTGACGATGACCTTACAAGTGTCCCAAAACTTTTGAGCGATCTCCCAAGCGGCAACGTGGCTCCTTCCTGTTTTTCCCTTTTGTCATATACGAGCCATGCTGCACAAACAAAAAAGCCAATTAGGGCCCCTTCCGCATGTGTGCATGCGTGTGCACGTGTGTTTACGTTGACGTGCATGGGCGTACGCTTCAACCGGTGGGTGTATTTATGGGTATTAATGCACAGTAGAATACATGAGCGCACAAACAACACTCCGTGAATGCACACAGGTATAATTGTGTATGACGTGTTTGTGTGTGTGTGTGTGCGTGTGTGTGTGTGTCATGCTTCATAGTGGTGGCGGCGCTACGGGGAACGTTTCCCAGTACAAAGGAGCTGCCTGTTCTCCCTGGTGGCATCTGACTCAGTGTCTGAGCAGCTCCCCAGTCAGCAGGGCCCAGTGCCCAGCCGTCCAACACACACACATATGCACACACACACACATTTGCGCACACAGAGGAAGAGAGGTAGAGAACCACACATATATTTCAATGGCCTTACCCCAAACAGATTATAACAGTCTCTCACATTCACATACACACCACGGGAAAGCCGATCTGCCGTTAAGCTGGATCACTGACATTCATACGGCTTCTTCCCGCTCGCAAAATAACTTGATTTTCACTCACCCCTTCACGGTGGGTTTACAAGCGGGTTTATGTTTGCGTCAGATTACTCTCGGACTCATTGGCGCTTGAAAGCCACGGCGGCTCTCGATCCCCTGCATTGGCTGTCATGGTGGCGAAGGGGGGAGGAGGGTGTGGGGGGGCTCACCTTCACCGCAGGTCACAGCTGTCACGCATGCATTGCTAATGGGATGGAAATTAATTCACACTGCGTTTACAAGTTTTAATCCCATCTACAGTGTGAGATCATGAATATGCATTGTGGGTAAAGGGCTGCGCACTTCATTTTTAATGATATTGTGCTGCTTTGATGAGCGAATGTATCGTGAAGTAGGTTTATTTTCTCATTATTTAAAGTTTCGGTGTAATTACGGCAAGAAAATGAAGGTGCTTTCAGTTTAGGGTCCGTGCTCAAGGTCAGGATAATCACACGTCATCTCAAGGGCATGCTTTTATGCCGTGGTGGGACGTGACAAAGTGAAAATACTTGATTATATTTTCAGGTACTATCCATTAGGGGTGGGAATCTTATAATGTCTCACGATTCGATTCGATTCCGATTTTTGGGCCTGCGATTCGATTCAGAATCGATTTTTGATTCAAAATGATTCGATTGACAATGATTTTTGCTTCAATCTATAGATGTGCAAGGAACTGTAATGATCTACTCCAGTCTGACTCGCTAATGCTAATTAGCACGCTATTCGCGGCACTTTTATCACTCAAAAGAACGGCTCTACGCTGAAAAAAAAAAACTTTTATAGTAATAATGTGATCGTGACTTTTTCCTTCTACTCTCTAATGTGGCTACAACTTAACAGTGCATTAGACCGCGTGGAAACCACACTGCCCCTCAGTGGCCAAACCGGGTACAACATGAGCAGCACTCCAAATAAAGGCACACATAGACAAAGGCAAGACAGTATGAAATAATTTAAATAAAATTGACAGGTTTGTTACAGTTTTCAACTTCATCAGGTAAAAAAAAATGTAAATAGAGAGAGGGAAAGTTAACCTGGTAGCATGACAATGCAACTGATTCGGAGAAGGAAGATATTCGCCCAATGATTTGTGGCAAATGTGTTGTGTCTTGTGCAAGCCTCAAAACCGCCAGCTTCTCTCTCGCCTTCTTTCACATCTAATCTGAAAAACCTGTTTTCACTTGTTATCATGAGCTAATTTAGCAATTTTTTGTTAGTTTTGGTTTTGATTTTCTGTCAGAATTTAGCAATAGCAAAGCTGTGTGCAGTGATTTTATTTTTCTTCTCAGCACTTTTCCATTGTTGAAATGTATTTTATTTTGATTTTTGGAATCTGATCAAATGTGGTGTCCCTCAAGGGTCAGTCCTTGGACCCTTTTTGACTCATTTTGCGCTTGTATCACATGACTGGATCCTGTGCTGGTCAATGCTGATTTTTAAATACTTCCACACGTCACACTCAAACAGTCACATGCCATCTCAACAGGCCCCACCTCTTAAAGGGACATTCTGTATCCTGTCTTTTGATGGTTTATCCCACACAAGTTTGGAGATGTACAAGTGATATAAATTTTCCTGTTCAAATTAGGAAATTCCGAGCATAACGTTTGCTTCCCTGGCAGCTTTCATAAGAGTATTACTGTCAAGGCCGTGATTGTGAAACCATTTCTTAATCCTTATTTGGCATCGCTGTTTTCAGCAACAGGAGCAGGACCCCACCAATTTGTACATTTCCAACCTGCCGCTTTCCATGGATGAGCTGGAGCTGGAGAACATGCTCAAGCCCTTCAGCCAGGCTATTTCTACACGCATCCTTCGGGACATGAATGGAATCAGCAGAGGAGTGGGCTTTGCCAGGTACAAACTCTGGATATTACATTATGTCGGGTTAAAAAAAAATATTTATATTAATTATTTATTCATTACTACAAAATTATTTACAAAAAAAAATCTATCTATCTGTATCTATTTTTTCCTACGTAATGTCAGCACAGCATTGTGTCAACGTTTGTTCATTTCCATTTTTTCACCATTTATCCCTCAATCGATTCATTTATTTTGCAGAATGGAGTCAACAGAGAAATGTGAGGCCATCATCCAGCATTTTAATGGAAAATATATCAAGACTCCACCCGGAGTGTCAGGTAACAGATTTTGTGATTGACCGTAATTTCCCGTGAATATTGTATAAGCATCAATAAAAATGACAAAAAAAATTCACATTTACCAGAAGTTCACCAGTATCTAGAGGTTGCAAACAGTGATAGATATTTAAAAAGCAAATTAAAGAAAAAAAAACGTTGCTTACTAAAGTTACTAAAAACAAGATTTTGTAAAACGTGATTTTAAAAATGCTTTCAACAACCTTAATCATATGTATGGTAAAGGAGCATAGTTTTGAAAATGGAATTAGAGGCATTTACACTTTATTGGTAAGTTTTGACTTTTTATTTATTTATATTATTCATTCTGATAATAAAAGATACCAGCAAATTGGCGGAACGTATTATACACAGAAACAGAAAGGGGAGGGGGGGGGTGCTATTTTATAAAGAGGAGTAGTAGATTAGTCATGGGCCGTTTGGGGGCCGTTTGTTTTGTTTTTAAAAGGAAATGTTCCACTCTCTAGGGCAGGGATAGGGAACCCTGGTCCTCGAGAGCCACTGTCCTGCCAGTTTTCCATGTCTCTCTCCTCAAACACAGCTGACTCAAATGATCAGCTAATAAGAAAGCTCTGTAGAAGCCTGATCATCTATCAGGTGTGTTGATAGAGGGAGACATGGAAAACAGGCAGGATAGTGGCTCTCAAGGACCAGGGTTGCTCTCGGATATCAGTAAAATAACAACCAACATGTGTTGACGGTACTAAATGTTAAACTGAGTGTGTAATATTTTGCGCCATCTCGTGGTGAACTAATACATTCAATTTAAAAACGCACAACTTGTATATTCAGTAATATGCGAAAAATATATATGTTCAACATACTTTGTTTTTTTGTTTTTTTACATTCGTATGTCTACATGGATGGAGCCTCGCCCTTTCAAAAGGCTGGCATGTTTCGCTGCCATTTTCCTGCTACCGATGCCCAAAGGACAACTTCGCGAACGTAGTTAGCCCCGATGATGCTTGCATCAAGTGTCTGACCCAATGGGTCGAGCGTCGCTTACCTTCCACAGCTGGGCCTGCAGGTGCAAGCTTTTTTTGTTTTTGTTTTGTTTAACTACGACTAGCTTCTCCCGCTAGCAGCTCTTGTTAGCCGTTCCGGCTAAATCGGGCTCGCTCGGTCTTTCGGGGGTCGCTCGCCGAGATGCTCGTTCGCTCACGCAAAAAAAGGAATTGTTGGTTGTCTTGCGAAGTGTGGTCTCTCTGAGCCACCGTCATTTGCGTTCTACAGAATTCATGCGCTTTGGCTACATGCTATGATATAGCGACATCTAGTGGTCACTTATGACACCCACAATTCAGAAACAACCAAAACTGTGGCTACAAGCAACTGCTGACAAAACTGATAGCTTGCTAATTTTATGCTTTATATCTTTTCATACTTCGGACAAATTTTCAGTTGAAGTGACTTTTGCTCTGGCAAAAGACGTTTTGTCTAAGATCTTGATGAAAACTATTTGTCATTTTTGTTATCTTATATTTAGAAAAATCCCTGACAATAATTAGAAAAAGCCATCTTTTTCTTTATTGCTATCTTATGCCAACGCAAAAGTAATGTCATAATTGCAGTAAATATTTGCATGAAAACACTACAAAAACAAAAAAAGGAAACAATCAACAAAAAGAGAAGGTCCTACAGTTTGCAATAAACTCCAGAATTTGGCACTGTTTATATTGTAGTCCCTTGTGGGGTTTTATACATTTATAGAAGTGCATATTCAGAATTTCTTCAAATAAAGCATTCTTCATTGTCTTGGTTCAGTTCCACCAGAGCCTTTATTATGTAAATTTGCTGATGGAGGCCAGAAGAAGCGCCAGAGTCAAGGAAAATATCTGCAAAATGGACGAAGCTGGACCAGAGATGGAGAGACTGTGAGTTCCTTTTTCTGAAGTGTGACTTTGTATGCTAAACGTTTGGTTTAGGCTATTTCTAAATTAATGTTAAGAAATTAAGAGCCAAATTTTGAAAACAACAAATCGATGTCTATCCCTTCTCGTGTTCCCTTCAGGGTGGAATGACCCTCACGTACGACCCCAGCACAGGCCTACCCAACGGGTCAGTAAGCAAGCGTGTGCACGGACACGCGACTTTGTGGTGCCTGACTAACAAGCGTTCTCATCCCTCCAGGTTCTATTCGTCCCCTTACAGCATCGCCCCCAACCGGATGATCGGGCCGGCCTCGCTTTCTCCTTACATGCATTCGCCTGTGTCCACCTATCAGGTACCCACGAGTGCACAAAATGTATGCGACTAAATCCAAATGTGGCTCAACTGTTACGTTTACGGTCCTTGCCAGGTACACAACCCTTCCTGGCTCCACCACCAATCATACATCATGCCGCCGACGGTGAGCATCTCCAATCCGATGGCGCACTTTTTTGGGCGGGGTCAGTGAAAAGACATTTTTGCCGTTCTCTCAAAGGGAGCAGTCCTGACGCCAGGCATGGACCACACCATGTCCATCCAGCCCACGTCCATGATGGGGCCCCTGGCACAGCAGCTCAGCCACCTCTCCTTGGGCAGCAGCGGCACAGTCAGTAATCTGCACATTGTTCCACCAATCAGCAACCATCTGCTTTCGAGTGTAGGCAGCATTCAGAGACGTTTGGATGTGTAAATTCGATGTGGTTTTTAAAACGGAGGTCATCATAGATGTGGTCGCAAAAACGAAATGGACTCAAAATTAGGGCAACGTTAAAGCGTTACCTCATTGATTCATCACAAAAATAATCGCATTAATCACACTATTAATTTTGGCCGCTGATGATCCTTTAGCTTGACGACGCATGTTTATGTTTAACTCATTCACTCCCAGCCATTTTCACTAAAGCAACCCCCTTTTACTGGATTTTGACGGATTTTGCAAGGCCCACAGAATATTGTGTTCTTTTGCTATAAAAACATGTAAGATTAGAGTATTTTCTTTCATCAGGAAAAACAAGTTTATTTCTATTTGTTTCCGTTTTGCAACAATTAACATTAGAATATAGCTAAGCTTCATCATTATTCACAAATCTCTTTAGATTTTAGTGGGTAAATGAGCTTTTTTTCAACCTGGGCCTGGTTGATCTCTTTTGCTCTGCTGCCAGCTGCTGGCCGTTTTGATAATAACTACCATTTCTTTAACTATTCTCTGCAGTTGAGAGGCTGCATCAAAGCCTTATGTATGCTCTAGCATAAAAAAAAACAGAACAGGTATAAATACGTCTTTGGGACACTTAAAACATTTCAAATAGAACGTATTTACACGTTTTGGGGAGCAAATAAGTTAAGGTAGTGCAGGTTGTGTTATAAATAATAAACATAACTACAGTAAAGCATTTAATAAAAGGTTTGCGTATAATATTCAGAATATTTGTTCTAGTTAAATTATTGGGGTCATTTTTTAATTTTAAATTATGCAAGTAATTAACTAATTAGAAAAAGAGGAGGATGAGAGCGTGCAGTGGATCAAAAAATGTGGAAGACGTCCTCATAACATTAAATGTAAAAAGAACATAACAGGTGCTCTTTAAATTTGGCGGGCAATTTTTTTTGACAAAAGCCTTTTTAATTAAGTGATTCATTATGATTAATCAAAATTCTAAGATGTGATTAATCTGATTTAAAAATGTAATCGTTTGACAGCTCTACTCAAAAGATACGGTATATGTAAAGTAGTTTAATTTAAATAAATAAATACATTATATACAGTATATATATATATATACATATATATATATATATATATATATTAGGGTGTTCTGAATGATTAATTTATCAAAATGTGTTATTAGCCAATTATTTGATCAAATAAATCAACCAATGGAATATGACTTAAGCAGCAAAATACAGCAGTTTTTATCAATATCAGAAGGCGGCCATTTTGCCACTTGCTGTCGAGTGAAAATGACATCACAGTTGCTCAGGTAACAACCAATCATAGCGGAGCTTCAGAAAACAGGTGAGCTGTCATTGGTCGGTGCCTGAGCAACTGTGATGTCATCTGCAGTTGACAACAAATAGCAAAATGGCCGCCCCCTGAGATGGATAAAAATGGCTGGATTTCGCTGCAAAACTCTATATTCCACAAATGTAATATTAATCAGAATGTCATGCTTAGACTAGTGAGGTCACATATGACGTATTATTGTCAAGAAATGTTTAATGTTGACATCCCTTTTAAAGTTAGCAGCGATGCTGTCCTGTCTTCTCCTGTAACGTCCTGTACGGCGCAATTGTTTTTCAGTACATGCCTGCAAACACACCTATGCAGGGGACGTACGTCCCCCAGTACACCCAAGTGCCTCCCACCAACATCTCAGTTGAGGTAAGCACCCATTGTGAGTCTAACATACAATAAGTGTCCAGTATGCTACAACAGTCCCTCACGTTGACTTCCCCCCATGTCAGGAAAGTGCCGTCCAACCTGTTGCGATAGAGACGCCCACTGAACACACAAGCTACTCCTACCAGCCTACCAAGTGAAGACAACAGTGAGTTGGCATATTGGCAACATGCATACTTTTTTTTTTTTTTTTTAACTCTACATTTCTAAAAGTAACCTTTGTGTTGCCAGATCTCTCTTTTGAAGAGCATGGACTGTTACACAGAAAGGACACTTTTTTTTCTCTTTTTTTTCCTGAGCTACACTTTTACTCCAGTCCGGCAAAAATGGTGATTGTCAGGCGAAAAAAGGCGCCTGAGAGAAAGAAGTAAGCAAGTGTATTTTGTTAAACACACATTTCAAGCAAACATGTTTTGTTTTGTCTATGGGGAGCTACGATGATAAGACTTTTCACGCTTCTTTTTGTTGTACATATTTGTGTTATTTTGGTGTGATTCTTGCTTCTTTTGCGCTGAATGTTTATAAACACAAAGCAACTTGAGTCATTTAAAGAGCCATTCACTCATAATTTTGACAGCTAGCTCCTCAAATTTGGGTGGGGGTGGGGGTAAAAATGATACGGTGGCAGCGTAGTCCGTTGTGAAAGCTAAGCAGAAGAGAGAGGGGGGTGTTGCGTTCAAGTCATTTCCAAATGCCACCATTTTGACAACGCTTCAGACAATCAGACAATTCCTGTAAACACGGTGCTTGATTACCAAGAGAAGAGCAACATCGATTGAAAACATTCCAGCGAATATCTTTGCTCGTACGGAGAAGCGTTGATGTAGTCATCATGTTGATTTCCGTCGTACAGTCATGCCCGCGCTTCTTGGAATATTTTTACGACTAGTGCATTTTCTACACCCGGATGCTTTTATTAAAAACAATTTTTTTTTAAAGAGCTGACATCTCCAATCCTCCACTTGTTTTTATGCCAAACTGTCCAAATCCATATCAAAAAGATCAATTGTACAAAGCATCGCTCCGACTTCTTGTGGCATTTTTTATGTGACTGCTTTTTGTGTGTGTGTGCTATTTTTATATTATTTAAATGTTTTCTCTTTTATTCATTTATGATGCTTTTCAGATGCGTCCTATTTTTCAAAGAAACTTTGATTTTGATTTTTGATAGTGTGTTGCGCGCATTCATTGTTTCCATATTTTGGGTATGTTTGCACACATTTTATTTGATTTTCTGTCATTCTGTGTACATTCAATGTCAAGAGGCTTTAACGTGTCTTTTTTTTCCAGATGTTTCTATTGTGTCTGTTACAAACATAAGCATGACTCCTGATCTGGAATCAATTCTATTGTTTTGTCTATACATTTACGCTAAGTTCCTGGCAGCCATGTTTGCCCAAAAATGTAATGTGAAATGTGTAAAAGTGTAGATTTTAGACTTTAAAAAACAACAACTGATTTCTCATTGTTATGAGTCAAATTGTGTTTATCCCAGTGTTTAACCTGTAGATGGCGCCAAACACACAAAAATTCAAGCTTTCAACAAACATGCACTAAAATTTCAACAAATAATTGCCAGGATGTAGACAGCATCAGTAGACACCAGTTTATAATAGAGTTGATCAAAAAAAAAAAAAAAAAAAAGATTTATGTTGCGCTTCTCTTCCTCCATATAACTGTCCTGTTTCGTCCATGTTGCTGCCGCGGCTACTGGGAACATAGCGTAAATGTAGCGTTAAGGTTTAGATGCTACAAACAAACTTACCTCATCCACACAGATTCAGTTTTGTATAAGGGCTTACAGGCAATAAGCAGTTTTCGTAGGCTGTTCACAGCTGGTACTGTGTCAATATCCTGTATGCCATCCAAACTTTGCTAATCCAGTCCAAGGTCTGATGATCTATGCAATTAATTTATTGTCCTTACAAATGCAATACCTACACCCCACCCCCACCAAAAAAAAGATGACCTCACAGTGAGCCTAGAAGGGCACGTTTAGTACAATGACAAATAGAGGCTGCATAAAAAAAAAGGGAACTTGTGATGTGGTTGTTGTTGTTGTTGTTGTTGTTGAAATGCTCGGACCTGGATGACGTCAAGTGTTTTACCATCCACTATTGGCAGTTTTGTTTTGCTAAGGTCACTCATGTCTTGTGTGCTCTGTTGTTTTTCTGGTCCTGTAATTGACCTTTTGCTAAGCCACACCCCGGACACGCAGACTGGCCAATCACAACAAAGGGGCAATTGAAGTCATCTCCGTGAACCATGAAGCTGCTCTCGCGGTAATGCCTTAGATCCACTGGAACGATGGATTTGATTGGCTGGCTTGTAACGGTCATGTTGTTGGTCATGTAGAACCACTTGGAATTATTATTATTATTATTATTAGCAATATCACATTTGGAGCATTTTATTGCCGCTTTATGTACAGTCATTCCATTTTTGTGTGTGTGGTTTTCAAAATGTTGAGGTGGTTCACTGGGACTAATGAATGGTTGCTGCTAATTTTGGATGGCTCCGCTTTTAGGAATCTTTTGCCACGTCAAATATCGGGGTCAGTTCACATTTCAATTTGTGTTTGTGCCATGATGCCGCTCTTTCCATCCGCCCCTTGGGAGAACCCCAACAGCTATTGACTTTGACGAACTGTCCTTTTGTAAAATAAATGTTGACCTCCACCAAGGAGGCATATGTTTTCAGCCATGCGTGTCAATGTGTCTCATTTCAATCTCGTTTTTGTAGAAGTGTCATCTCTCTGGGCCACATTTTGATTTAATGTCCTCTAGTTCTGCCAGGACACATGAACATGGGTTCTTGTGTATATGATATACTGTAATGGTTGGGAGGGTTACTTTTAAAATGTATTCCGTTACAGTTACAAGTTACCTGCTAAATTTTTTTTAGTTAGTAACGTAATCCAAGTACCATAACATTAAAGTAATGTAACTTGATTTTGGATTACTCCAATACTGAGTATGCTCATGAAGACAAAATAAAAAATAAATATCACCACAATATAAATTCTATACAATGTGCCCTTGCTATTTGCGGCAGCCTGCAAATAGCAAAAATCCTTGTGTAATCAAAAAGCATGTAGGCTGTAGATGGTTGGTTGATTGATTGTTTGATGGCCATATGCTGATTTCGAACTGTCACTGAAAGCATAGATAGATAGATAGTCTTTCAATGAGGATGACAATGTGTGACAACTGCAAAATGAACTTTTATCCCAGTCACAAGTTTAACCGTGTATATGTTGTGTATGATGTTTAAATAGTGAATTGGTGGGAGGAAGATTTGTTTGGAAGGTGTAACTCACATTATGGTTGTAGGCTAGCGGGCTAGCTAGCAAGAAGCTACAGCACGTAGCATGCCGCTGGACTCTCAGCTCACTTGCGCTCCCAGTAAGTTCCAGTGAATACCGGTCGTCATTTCCTCCTCCCGTCCGTGAAGCTTTTTCAAACTGCCCGTGTGTGGAGGACACGACTAGTCAGTTCATTTGTCCCCACCTCCCCGACATGTAGCAACGGTCCCACTCGCGCGGGCGGGCGGGCGTGCACGCGCTCTCTCTCTCTCTCTCTCTCTCTCTGTCGTCGTAGAAATTGTAATCCCCATTTTTAATAAATGTACCTGTAATCTGATTACATATTTTTTTCCTGTAACTAAGGGATTAGTTACATTTTGGGGGTAATCTGACTACGTAACGGCGGTACATGTATTCCATTGGTCCCCAAGCTTGTAAAAAAAAAAAAAAAAAAAAAAGCTTCATAGACAGAAGAACCATACATGAGAATTTATTACAAGAGACTTACATAAAAATAGGAAGTACAAAAAAGTTCCAAGATGACATTTTAAATATATACAAAGTTTGAAATATATTTATATATACCAAAAATCTGTTGACTCACACATAAAATAGATTTTGAACCTTAATTTACAATCTTTTAGCAAGACTCATGAGTGAGGAAATTACGTTTTTACCCTTCCCATTTCATGTGAATATTAAGATGAAAGCAGATACTGTACTTGTTCACATGCTGGTCAACAGCAAACAAAAGCAGAATTCAAAGTCATCCTCCAAGGCAATTAAAAAACCTCTGTGCATTTTAATCAAATTACAAAAATAATTATATTGTTTAATGTAAATATGCATATTACAAGAAGCAAATAGCATACACTTGTGTCCCAACACAAAGTTTTTGACCCATTGTGCTGGCCAGAAGCATAACATACACACACTTCTTTCCCACGAAAATGTGTCTGCTTCATATTCAACGCTGTAACTGAAGGTGGTGAGCGAGATTGACTTTGCTGACAAAACCTGCAGCATTTGAGGTACTATTTGAATGCTCGATGTGTGAGCCAACAGTCACAATAAAACCCCAAAGTGGGCCTGAGGAGTTATGCACCTGATCTCTCATTAAGACAGTCAATTGTGCGGGAATCTTTTATCCACATCACATATCAATATTGAATTTACTTGTATCAAATGTATTCACTGCTAATCAGACAAGAAATGTCATGTGAAGATCTTTTTCTTTTTTGAAATGACACAGAACTCAAACATGAGTTCCATGATAACGGCTGTCATAGCTTGAAAAGACTAAGCTTTTTTTTTTCTTAGACCTAAACGTAACTTGAACCCTGGTGGAGGACGGGGTGGCAGTGCTTGGTGCTCCAGCAGAATCCTGTAGGCCAAATTCTGAGAGCCCTCTGAAGATACAGAGTTGCAGGCTCGGTCCCTGATCCGATGGGCTGGTGTTGCAATGCTTTTGGCAAGAAATCTAAAAGCGTGTCCTGCAAAACTTTCATAACAGCTTCCGATTCACTATCTCCCAAACCATCCTCCTCCTGAAATATGGCATCTGCTTCTGCAAAGACAACAGCGAATATCTTCAGAACTGGCTCACTGTCATGATGCTTCCGCACAGCAACGCTAGCACATACCTGTGTGAACGTGATGGGCTTGTCTTTGGTAATGTAATCTGCATATTTGCATGTGAACATTCCGCAGTCACTGCCGTTCATCTGCTGTGGGATTTCCTGTGAGGGCAAAGGATGAACATAAATGATAATACTGTCGATGCAAGTCACCAATCACAATAACTCCTGGTTATGAAAACTTGCTAGAAAATTTCCACTCCTTATGGTAACCTCTGCAGATGGACTCTTTATTAACTACATTATTGTTTGATTAAAAAGGCTTCGCGCTGTAGCTCAAACAGGTAACATGAATAAAAAATATGCAATTTTGAAATGTCATCAGCTCAAAAGCAGCTCACAACTAGTATAGGAAGAGCAGATTTATTATTGATTATGATATGATTATGATAATATCAAAGAACAAAGTATTAATTATCAATTAGGTTTAAAGTTATTCAAACACTGCACTCATGTTGATTTCCTCTTCTCTGTCGCTGTCTCTCCCAATGATTTACCCTTGTAAAAATTGAGTAAATCAAACAAACTGGGCCTTTGTGGTGACACTGGATTTGAAGCAGCTGTGCTTGCTTTCCCCCCAGTGCATGCAAACCAGCAGAGGTGTCTTACTGCCACCTGGTGTATTGGAAATGAACTACCAGGAAGAGACACATTGGCCTACAGTGACACCTGGTGGACAAACTGGTAACACGCTTTGAATTCACTTGGGAAATTTGACAGTTGAAGAAAAATTCCCCATAAGCATCAGTTAAAAAAACAAACAAACAAATGTCTCGGTCCTGGAAAGTACACTTATTGGTCTCAACCTGACTACATGCAGAACTTACATTGCGCTTTTTGCTGTGCAAAGTCCAGCCTGTAGTATCCAGTTTTTTGCCCTTTTTGTCTTTGCTTTCTTGTTGCAGGTAATCACTGGAGACAATACACTGGATTAGTCTTGACACTCAATATCATAAAAAAAAAGTCAATATGCAGAAGAAGAAAAAGTATCTCCCTTCAACAGTATACTTGTTGAACTTACAACAACAGTTTGCATGCTTCATCATTGTTTCCTCCCATAGAGTCAAAATACGTGACAGCCTTTTTACGGAAATCCACCACCTGAGAAAAAGAGTTGAATGACGCTTCCAACGTGCCCAACGAACCTTAGCGGGGGGTTCAACTGGTCAGTAAGACTTACAGAGAGGCACCAGTGCATTCTCAGGTGGACAGGAACCAACAGGATGTCTTTGGAAAAGATGTCCATCTTTTTGGTCCAGCGGCGGACGGCGGTGTAGCCGCTGCTGCGCAGTTTGGGATAGAAGAAGGTGCTGAACGTGTTGACGGAAGGCAGCTTGGGGCTCTTGCTTCGCTCCACCAGCAGATTCATGTAAAAATTGATCACCTGAAAAAGGGACAGACAAGGAAGTTACGACTTTACTGGACCAATCCAACACTGAAGGATAGCTCCACTCCACGTGTAAGATTTCATCTATTTATTTCATATTATATTACTAAATGTTTTGTTTTTATTCAAAGTAAAACTGTTGAGCCAAGACGATCAATTATGTTGTAGCTGTCCAGAGTACTTTCTTTGCCGATTTGGGAGAGAATAGTTGGGCATCTCCAACTACACAACAATTTGTCTGTTTTATTACAAAAATGAATTACTGTATACATGATGAGACTTAAAAAATCATGTTTTCCTTGCCACCAATTTCTCCTTTTTCTTATTCCTAAGAATTTTGTTATTGCACTAAGTTTACTTTGTGATATATTATTTTCTAGATTTTAGTCATTTAAGATGAGATATTTAAATGTCATTTATATGGATAGATAAAATCAAGTGACTCTGATGCAAACAAAAAAAGGGCGGACATTCTTTTGGTAACAAAAGCCTCGGCGTCTTGTTCAGTCCAGTCTGAGCTCACCTCATCGTTTAGCCAGCTGAGGCCGCAGAGAGTCCGCAGATCTTTGCGTGTCAGACTGAGACCGAAACCCTCACTGAACACTTCATCAGGACACCCGTCTCTTAACACCCTGTCCACTTGTGCCTCCATTTCCTGAGGGGAAAAGAGCAAAAAGCTCAAGTAAGGCAGTAAACAAGTCTAAAAAATTGACAATAATAGGCATTTGAAACTTAAATTAGTTTTTATTTTCAAAGCGTTAATTTGATACATGTATACACACACACACACACACACACACACACACACACACACACACACACACACACACACACACACACACACACACACACACACACACACACACACACACACACACACACACACACACACACACACACAGTACAACATGCAGGTAATCCTACCTCTGTGAGTTCTGGGAATTCTGGCTTATCGTCCAAAGACTTGCACTCTTCTATAACTAGAGTCAATGGAATCTCCTTCTCCAAAGGAACTCGAACATGAACCTCCACATCCGTGCTGCGTTGGCCTCCTTCAGATAGGCGCTAAAAGCCAATGGCAACACAAGTAGGTGACATCCAAAATGGCCGACTAACAACCTGAGTGAACAGCAGTCTGACACTGTGTTATGTAGTCACCTGTCGAAACAGCTGGGCAGTCAAGGCCTCCTGCTCTTCGATCTGTCTTCGCCTTTCTCTTGCCCGAGAGTCATAAATACTTGTTCTAAAGTCACAGGATGCAATACACAATTTTTCAAATGTCTAAAAGAAACACATTGACCACAAATAAAACATAACTTATTTACTTACAATTCTTTAATCCACAACTCAGCTTGGAAACATGGCATGCTGGGAAGAAAAGAGAATGTTGTAATTTCCAACACCTTTTACATGTGACTGGATTTTAAGCCTTTAATTAGACAAGTGTGATTATTCGTATAATACATTCATAATAGGAAACGACAGTGGACCTAAAATTTGCAGCTTTAACAATGATGTGTAAGACATCTTGTGAATAATTTCATTCCAGAGTTATTCATATTGAAAGAAATCCAAACCTTGTGGCATCTTGCTTTGTACTCTTTTGCTCATTTACAATAATAACAGAATCACCATCATGGCCTGTAAGATAAAAGAGAGTCAATGTCAAATTTATGGAACAATTCAATTGAGAGTCAAAACAAGATTGATGCCAATTTACTTGATGATTGAGTATCCTGAGAACAGGTGTCCAGCACAGCGGATGGGGATGGTTGACCGGAGCTGAGGTCAGTGGCCACCGGGCTGGGAAGGTTACTGGAACTCTGGCTCGACGCCCCCCTGGTGCTGGGAGGGCTGCTGGGTCCTTCGGATGTATCCCCTGCTGCTGAACTGGCGAATGAAGAGAAGTGTAGCAGTCTCCGGCTGGGGCTCAGGAAGCTGGTGCTGATGAGAATGTAAAGAGGATGACTTCTTTTTCTTTTTTTTTTTATACTGGAAACATAGAACTGTGGAGTTATACAAGACTAATTATAACCAACAAATCCATGTTAATTCTTTATTCTAAATGTGAGCACTTAATCCGTTGTTGACCATTAAGTTACGCAATTGTGTCGTTTCGGGCACATTTCAGTTCTGGTTTTGACATGTAGATAGATGACAGTATTGGCGTATGCATACGTACAAATCTCTCTGTGACCTCGCGATGGAATGCGAGTGGCCGTTGAAAAGACAAGACTGACTGCCTGAGACCATGGTCAGAAGCTGCCTGTATGCCTCCTTCTCCTCTAAATGAACAGACTGGACAAAATGTGATGAGCCAACAGCTCTTGAAACAACACCACCAACAAGTGACTAGAATGGAATGTTGATGTAACGTCTCACCTCCTGTGCTGTGCAACGGGCTTTGGCCTGGTGCATGTGGCCGGCTGAAGTTCTGCGTGACGGCCTCTGTGGTACTTTGATTGGAAATGTCTTGTCATACATGCTGGTGCAGGAGCTGCTTGTTGTGGACCCTCCGCTAAGCACACTAAACAAAAATAATACATGTGTCTAACCAAACAACCAACAACACGCGAGAGATTACACATACTATCAGCTACGGCAAATGTTTCTCATACCTCGCTGTGCTGTACTTTCTGATGTTTATGGGTCTGCCGAGCCGAGCAGAGGGGGGCAATTTCGGTGTGATGGTAGGCGGCAAGCTGCATGGGTGCCCATTTATTTTTGGGACTTCCTGATGTGTTGGACTCATGTGCACATGTCGTCTGCAAACTTTACATCCCCAAACATACTAGTTAATAAATAGCCACTGTAGGGTTAGTAGGTACATAGTTGAACATGACAAAAAAATATTCTTTCCAAACAAAGCTTAAAAAGTGCATTGGGAAAAAAACTCACCTGATTTGGGCATTTTCCATTCCAAAGTTGTAGCAGGAGCAGCAAAAGTCCGATCCGGGGAGCTTACTTCTGAGTTCTTGAGAAAATAATATAAATTTTTGGTTTAGAAGGACTTAGAGTAATTGATTGTTAATTTTGACCCCTCGACTTATAGACACCCTCAGAATTACGGCCTGCACAAGCTTAATGTATACAGTAGTTCTTTAACTTTAATCTTATTTCAGGTATTAATGAGAATGTGTGTCCATATGCTTGCAAGTATATATCCTGTGTATGTGGAACTTTTTCTTAGTCCCACGGCCCCAAAAATCCCATATTGGTAAAGCTCTATGAAAAAAAGCGGCAAGGTTTCAAATTTGGTGATTGTGCTTAAATTGTAACCGAGCTCCACCTTGATAACAGCCATGTTAGATGGGACTCACATTGAACTACTACTTTAATTGTCCGGACAAATGAACTTGAATTAATTGCCCAGCCCTGGCTACTTGTGTGCACCCTAAATTCTTGACTTACAGAAAGAGGTGTCCATCTTGCTGCTGATGTTGAGGGCTGAGGCTGAAGTTCAAGAGGGTGACCAGAGGATGCAGGCAGTATGTTTGTCAAGGTGGGACTCACACTGTTCTTCATCCATGTCGCCACAGTGGAGCTACGATTCTTTAGTCCTTCAGCTGCGATCTTGACAGTGTCAATCAGATCTCCTAAAAGAAAAGCAAGAGTGTTAGTGGAGTTGAAAAACAAAACAACAACGCTGATAATGGCTAATGCGGTGATCCAAATTACCCATTCGAGATCTTTTAGCTGTCAGTTCATGTTGGTCGCCTACATGTCCGTCTTTCTCGCTTAAAAAGAGTGATGCAGGTAATTAGACAACGAAGTGACCTAGTGATCAAATAACACTTACCAGTCAATTCGTCTTTTCCGTCTCAATCGAATGTCATCATCTCCAAGTCGCTGGTCAGTATGAGACGGTTCCACTGCTGGAACACCATTGCGAAGACTGGCAACGCTCGACTCTACCCATTCGTACAATTTATTCAGCATGGTTTTAAGTTTGCTAAATTACGCCACCGGTTTAGAAATAAATCGCTTCGAGTGCCGTCTAGCGGTCTTTGGGGCCAACACAAATGAACCTAGCGCGAGTCATTCGAGCGAGACGGTTTTAAGCGGGGCGAAAGTTTCCACTGACCGATATTTAGCTAACGGAGACTTCGCTAGCCTAGTTGCTAGCAATGCTAACGCGCTTGCTAGCCAACGTTGTTAGCAACGCGGCTAATTTACAGAACTATGTGTTAATTACTACAGGGAGGCGAGCGGTGGCAATAACTGCATTCGGAATGCACGTTATGGTGTTGTGTCTCACACGAAGCCGTTTAGTATCCTTAACGACACGTTATTTGGCGAAAAAACTCGTTGAAGACTACTATCTCCCGCTTCTTCCTCATTCAAAACCACAACATGGCTGAACGGTGCGTTCCACTATTGGAAGATTTGATTGGATAGCTGGACGACGTGCAAATGACTATGTCGCCATATTACTGGTGGCTGCGGACCGGAAGTGATCTTTGGATTTTGACGTCACAGTTACCGGCGTCGACCGTGACATTTTTTTCTGTTTACTACGTGGAAAAACAAACTATTTTTGTAAACAGATAGCCGTAACTGGAGGGAGGGGGCACACGGAGTCCCAGTAATGTTTCCCAAGTTTCCTAATCTATATTGAGCCACACAAATTAGTAGAACAAAAATATATTATCTAACTTATAGTAGCCTACATAAATAATTTACGGACCAATTAAGTGATTTTTTTTAGCAGCACACGTAAAGAAGCACAGCACATTGGCTGGTCATCAATATTTTGTTTTGTTGTTGTTAATGTGATTCCAGTGAGTTAATAGACCCTACGAAACCACGTCGGGCCTATTTAGCTGTGAAACTAAATGTAAAACGGAAAATCAAACGAGTGGCAAACCGTTGTGAACTCAAGCAGTACACGTCAGTGGCCTGTTTTAAATTGTGAACTACTTTTCAAAAAGTTTAACGTCAGAAACGGGTAATTTAGAAGCTCAGGAAACAAAATACAGAAACGGGACGTAACCAAGTGGTACATGCAAAAATAAGTAAGGCACATTTCATCTAAAGGGGAAATGTAATGTAATAAATAAAATTATTGTGCAGTTGAATGCAATAGTAGCTAAGGTAGTCAAATCACATATATGCATAGTGCAAATTATAATGACAAGAATAAAAAAGGTGTCCAACATATGTCATTTGAGATAACCATGACAAAATATTCCAAACTAAATATGCAATGAACAGAGCATGCAATTAACCAATAACAGCAGTACTCAATAAAAGTCAAAAATATTTTTAAAAATCTAAAATATTTTGACCCAAAAAAATCCCGTTGCTCCGAGTTTGCTTCTGTTTACATTTTGACAGGTAAACCTATCTTAGGCGATAACTCGGCGTCTCGGCTTGTATTTATAAATTAGTGGTCTGTACATATATTTTCTTAAAAGATGGCTATGTGTATTGCAAAACGCGTAGGATTAGGGGCGCAAAAAATAAAAATAATAAATAATAATAATAAAAGAAAGTCCCAATGGTCAGTCCACCCCTGTACACGTTTAAACCTTTAATAATGAACAGTTGTACTACAATGAAATGCAGTGGTCACACTTTATTTTGCATTTAACATGAATTCCAAGGCCACTTCATTTGACTTTCAAAAATAAACATTCTTTCACTGTACAGGCCATTCTAAAATACAGTATATAGTTCTTTCATAGAAAATAAAGCTAAAATATATACTATTAGCCCTCCTCAAGATCAGGCCTTTGTCAATGGCACTATTGTAAGAATCTCGTGATCAGGTAACAAATCTATCCATCCATTCATTCATTTTCTATAATGCTTACTGCTGACCCTTATTAACCTCACTAAGGTCGGAGGCGGGCTGGAGTCAATCCCAGCTGATTTTGGCAAACGGGCAGGGTACAACTTGGATTGGTCGCCTGATCACATACAGACAAACAAGTGCCTGCTTATCACACCTCCAGTGAAACCGGATTACCAAACTACGGCCTGGGGGCCATTTGCGTCCCGCGATATATAGTAAAAAAAAAATGTTTTTAAAGCAAAATAGTTTCTTCCACTTTCTGCTCTGTTTCAAGGTCAGATTTATGAACATTAATGATCCTCAAGTTACAGTTTTTTTTTACTACAGTTTTTGTTATGAATGTAGAGATTCGCTGTCCACTGCAGGAGTGGATTTAGTCTAGATCAGAGGTGGGCATCGAGGGCTTGAGTCCTGCAGGTTTTGCATGTTACCCTTCTCCAACACAGCTGATATATGATCAGCTCATCAGCAAGCTCTGCATGAGCCTGATAATGATCCTGTTGATTGGAATCAGCTTGTGTTGGAAGCAAAGTTATTTTAGTTAACTAAAACTAATGAAAAAACTAAAATTAAAATAACAATTTCGTTAACGCAATAAAATAAAAACGAAAATGCTTTTCAAAAAACGAAAACTAACTGAAACTACATTTTATGTTTACAAAACTAACTAAAACTATAATTACAGCAAAAATGTCCTTCGTTTTAGTCTTTAGTAATACATTTAATGCATGAGCCTTTGGGGATGATTTTAAATGTGATTTTAAGTAGATTTATTTTGTATATTAACCGCAATAAGGATATTTGAAAGTGTGTCACACAAAAATGACATCATCTAGCAGCAGCCAATAGAAAAATACTGAAACTAATACTAAAACTAATAATAAAACTAATACTAAAACTAATACTAAAACTAATACTAAAACTAAGCATTTATGAAATACCTAAAAGTAATAAAAACTAACAGAACCACCTTGAAAACTAACTTAATTTAAAAACCAAAACTCAAAACGAAATAAAAACTAACTAAAATGAAAAATTCCCAAACTATAATAACCCTGTTTGGAAGTGAGAAACCTCCAAAACCTGCAGGACTCCGGCCTTCGAGGACCGAGATTGCCCTCCTCTGTTCTAGATGGATACAGGACCCAGGCAACACCAAAATCTCGAAAATCCTAAACTATTTGCACGTATGCACTCACAGCAAAGTTTCATAAATAACTAGAAAATACAAACAATGTACGATTGCTTGCTAGATTGATTTGAGTGCATTTAACAAATTAATGTCAAAGGATTTCAAAGCGGCCCTCACATTCTTCCATTTTTCTGCATGTGACCTTCCAATGAAAACGTTTGGACACACCTGATCTGTTTTTAGAATGTGGAAGGAACCGGAGTACCCGGGAAAAAAACACACACACAAGCGCAGTGTGAACATGCAACCTCCGCAAAGGGAAGCCGGAGCCCAGATTCAAACTAGCAACAGAAATGTGAGGCAGATGTGCTAACCACTCGAATAACATGCTACCCAAACAACAAAACAGAATGCAAAAAGGTTGGAAAATTGCCTACACAAATTGCTCCGTTACATTTTAACATGATTGCAATAAACAACATTGGATCCACATTAACAGTGTAGGTGTTTCTTATGAAACAAACATAATCTATCAGTCAAAATCAAAATAAAACTTTTACAATAACCTTAATCTGATAACAAAATGGCAATATACATCCGCAAAGGTATTTTTGTCATGCACATGGTATACTGCAAATGCTGCACATCATTAACTCATTCAAACCCAAAAACGTGTAAATATGTTTTTTAATACTTTGTCCTTCATTCCCCAAAACATATTTATACGTTGGATTTTTTTTTTTACTTTTTATATGCAAGAGCATACAGAAGGCTTTTACATGAAGAGGTGGCTTATATCAATGGTAGTTATGTTTAAAAAAATAATAATTAAAAAAATAAACGGCCAGCAGGTGGCAGCAGAGTATAAGAGATCAGCCAAGGCCAGGTTGAAAAAAGCACATTTACCAGGAATGTAATTGTATAGTTATATTCTAATGCTAATTGCTGCAAAATGTTATCTGAAACATACTTTTTTTTTTTGTTACTGATGAAAGGAGAGACTCTAATCTTTCTTTTAGTATGTTCCATGTTTTTCTAGCAATAGAACACATAATTCTGCGGGCCTGGCAAAATCAGTCAAAATCCAGTAAAACAGCTGGGAGCGAAGGTGGTTGCTTCAGTGAAAAAGGTTGGGAGTGAATGAGTTAATTAAATCTATATTGTGTGTTAATAGAGTATGCAGAATGTTCTGGTTATTTGATTTCAGCACTGCATAACATACCAACGTCATGCTGACAGATGTGTACATACAGTCGTCCACTATACACGTTTCACAAATGATTCACAGTAATATGTATATCCGGCAATAACAAATGTTGGAGTTACAACGCAAGGATTTGTCACCACATTTACAGAAAAAGCTTTTGCTACCTACTGACCTATATTTACTATTATTAATACTCCCTTAAGGTTGATGTTCTACTCCCGTCTTGTTCCAAAGATTTGGAGTAAGAAAGAGAAGATGTAGATGATGTCCAGGTATATGCTGAGAGTGGCGAAGATGTAGTCTTCTGGGCTCACCGTGTACCGCTTGTTGCCTATGAGGAGTTGGGTGTCAAATGCCAAGAACTGCAAAGGCAATAACAATACGCATAAAAGTCAATTCGGGCTGTAATCACATCATCTCCTCTTGGATCTGACACTGGAAACTTACCATGGTGAACAATATGGCTCCCAAAACAGCATAGGTGGTATGCAACCAGGGTACCTAAAATCACATCAATTACCCATTAGGATCGTGGTTTATTCAAGATGAGAATGCTTATGATATGTAGACTTTAAAATATTTGCTCGGATGAAGAAGTTACTGCTTTTGTAATGCTGCACTGTCCGTAAAACTAATGTGAGTCTACAGTACTTACATAATGAAAGGGAAGGACAACAGCAAGCACCAGCCCAGAGATGAACAAGACCATACAGAAGATAAGAAGCACGCCTTGGTATGATGTCACGTCAATCTGGATGGAGAGGGCATGTTTTCACTCTATGCTTTGTCACGTGTTGTATCAAATGCAAAGCAAAAGGGAGTAAAAGGTAAAAATGTCACCTTAGTTTGGAAACTCAGGATTGTGACAAGGAGACAGACCGCGGCGGTGATGCCCAGACACATGATCACCGACTTGGTGTTGTAGAAGCTTTTTGGAACAAGCAGCAAAATATGGTTGTTGCATTCATGAAGCTAAAGTCAGAGTGCATTAGAGCCCGACCGGCGACCGATATGCATTTTTTTAAATTACTGATTAAATTGCCAATTATTTAAAAATATATCCTTGATAGTTTGCATCCTAGAATTTTGAGAAAAGAAAGTCTTTGAATTATTGAAATATCAACTTTAAATATAACTTGTAAGGACAATGACAAAATAAAACAATAAGAAAGTGGAATAAGGATAGAATAAACAAAAATATTAGCAACTGAAAAAACAGTACGAACAAATACTGATTGTTTCTGTGCGTTTTGGCCTCTTGGGGGCAGTGTGGTGCCGTGCATCCATGGTGTACACACTTAAAGTGAGTACAGAAGAAAGTTCATGGACTGGACTCCGATTGAATTCTACTTAAAAAAAACCTAGTTTTTCACACATTAGGAAGAATTTGTGCCTTTGCGTAGTGTTATCTTACCTGTGGGTATGTGTTCCCACAGCATTTGTGCGTGAATATTCGTTAATTGAAGGAAAAACACTGAAGTCAAACAAACAAACGAAGTCGATGCTAACTTCCTGTTAGCATTTGATCCTCTCTTTGCTTTTAGCATTAGCGCTAGGCTAACGCTGTTTTAACAACAAAGCATGTTTTGTATTTAAATATATAGTAGATGTAATTCTTATTGTCATGTGTTTAGTTTTACCGTTACCTCCAACTGGGGTGTCATTAAACAGCCTAAGGGGCAACAGAATAACCTGAATAACATACCCTACACACTTGCTAGTTGCTAATGCTAGGCAAGCAAAATGGTGCATTCAGGGGTACTTTCACAGCGTCGGAAAGGGTTTTCTTCGATGATAACGTTTTAAGGGGGAAATAATCTGCCATCTACAAACAAATTGTACCTGGACAGCATCCCAGTCATGTACGAGAGCGAGAGGGTCTGCAACAGAACACAAGACAAAACGTCTTATGCCATTGTTGCGACAGCAGCAACATCCATAAAACATAAGAACACAATATAGGTACACTTGCACAATTCAATGAGATCTGATACAGGAGTTAAAGCAAAAAGTCTGCCTTTACACATGTAATCTCAAGATTGGATATTGTCAGATTCATTATACGTTATATTATTTACTTCAGTTCTATAGTTAGTAAAATGAGATGGGCGGTTACCACTGTGTCTGGAGTGTACATTGACATGCTTTACCATCTATTTTTATTACATTGCAATTATGTAAACTTCATTTTGTATTGCGGTGACAAGCACTTTACTTATAGAATAAAATATGTGGAAAATGGTTTGTACTTACAAAGATGGCAAGCAGAATGAGATTCCATGGAAACTGTCTCCTGTAGGAGTGAGCGAATGGGGTTTATGACGTCATGATGATTGTAAGATTTGTTTTCGGTGTTGTTGATGTGACACTTTACCTCAGTCCAGAGCAGCAAGACAGAGTCAAATATGTAACAAAGAACACCCCGCTGTAACACAAAAACAATGTTAACTCATTCACTGCCATTGACGGCTATAGACGTTAAAAATTCATTTGAACAATTTCTAATAGTTTAACATTTTTTCCACTTTTGTTAACAAGTGTATGTAAAACCTAGAATTTTTTTTTTATCGTACATTTACAACAAAAATTTGTGATTAATCGTGAGTTAACTATTGAAGTCATGCAGTTAATTACCATCAAAAAATGTAAATCGCCTAACAAGATAAAAAAAAAAAGATTATAAAAAATTAGGGACGTCAGGCGATTACATTTTTTAATCGTAATTAATCGCATGACTTCACTAGTTAACTCACTATTAATCACAAATTTTAAAGGTTTTTATTGTTAACGAAAGTAAAGAATTTTTTTGTGTGTGATATAAAATTTGTGATTAATAGTGAGTTAACTAGTGAAGTCATGTGATTAATTATGATTAAAAAATCTAATCGCCCGACGTCCCTAATTTTTAATAATCTTTTCTTTTTTTTAAATCGTGTCAGGCGATAAACATTTTTAACTGCATGACTTCAATAGTTAACTCATGATTAATCACACATTTTATATATGTTGTAAATGTACAATTAAAAAAAATCTAGGTTTTCATACTCTTGTTAACAAAAGTGGAAAAAATGTTAAACTAATAGAAGTAGTTCAAATGAATAATTGACGTCTATAGCCGTCAATGGCAGTGAATGAGTTAATGTTAGATGAAGCTGAGAATGTAACTCGACTGGCTGTACTCACTAAGAGGCCCAGTACCACCCCGGGTTTGTTTGAATGTAGTCCTTAATCGGATTGCTAAAAAACAAAAAACAAAACAAAAAACAAATTAAGGGTGTGAAATATGGTGTTTTGGAACATAATGTAAGAGAAAAAGGCCGTCTCACCAGAAAGTGAAAAGAGACACAATAGCGAGAGTTACCAAGAGCTGGATCGACAGGATGGTGTACACCTACAACCAAATCAACACACATTATTCTGCTTTTCAAAAGAGTCATCTATCACTGTCTTAAATAACCCAAAGCATAAAGGCTCATGATACCTTACGTATGAAGACCCTCCGGATGTTTCGATCATCCCAGGTAAACTCTGTTAACATCTCCTCATCATTGTAGCAAAGCTCGCTGGTGCCTGTAATCCATTAAATGAAGAAAATAAGGAAAATTGTGCTTAATTATTAGTATAACCTCCTTCACACCCGTCCTTATCAGTATTAGCATCTACATTTCGTCTGACTAAAATACACAGATTCCTCACTATATGTGTCTCGTGAGTCGTACCCATGTTCTAGAGCACCTTTCCCTCCCTGACAAAACTCAAAGATAACCAAAGACAATACATAATGCACTCACTGGCCAGCATCTTTGGGACACCTGCAAAATAAGAAAGAAAAAAAATCACATGATTATAATTATCAGTGTCAGAGAGATCCCAATGTATCTGAGCAAATTCAGCTCCAAACAACCTGCAGTGGCTTCCTCATAGCTGGGAGGAGCAGGTGACACCGATGCCTGCTGCTTGTTAGCGACGGTGGTCTGAAAGCAAAATGTATAGTTGACAGGCTTGAAATGAAATCAATAACACAAGTACAAGTACTTGACGGGCATGTCTTAAAATATCTTCTGTATATTTCCCAACACAGTCTGAGCCACATGATGGGCTCACCCATCCATCGATTTTAGCTCCTGCCTTCATTCGGGTGACGGGTGAGAGGTGGGGTACGACCTGGGCTGGTTCCCAGCCAATTGCAGAGCATGTATGGATGAGCACATTTCTAATCATATCCCTCCTGGTCACTCATCAAGAAATCTTTAACTAGCATCTTCATTTCCGCAACTACCAGTTCTGCTTCCTGTCGTTTCTTCAGTACCACCGACTCTAATCTGTACATCAGGCTGGCCTCAGCACTGTCAGGATGCCACAAACAATTACTGTATTTTGCTAGTCGACTAGTCAACAATAGTTTTCGCAAATAAATCAAACTTGTATCTATATGTTCGAGTGTTCTTCTTTGTTTGTTATTGACGTGCTAAACTGTGGGAACAGATTAGTAAACTGTGGCTACATATTGCTAAACTGTGGGTACAGATTAGTAAACTGTGGGCACAGATTAGTAAACTGTGGCTACAGATTGCTAAACTGTGGGCACAGATTGCTAAACTGTGGGTACAGATTACTAAACTGTGGCTACAGATTGCTAAACTGTGGGCACAGATTAGTAAACTGTGGGAACAGATTGCTAAACTGTGGGTACAGATTGCTATACTGTGGGTACAGATTGCTAAACTGTGGGCACAGATGAGTAAACTGCAGGTACAGATTGCTAAACTATGGGTACAGATTACTAAAATGTGGGAACAGATTAGTAAACGGTGGTTACAGATTGCTAAACTGTGGGTACAGATTCGCCCAAAAAATAAAAATCATATCCACCAGAGGGGCGCCGTACTATTTGGTCCCACTCTAAATAGAATAAATTGTTTTTTTGTTTTTTTTCTTAAAGAGCTCAGTATTGTTCATTCGGAAATGTCATCATCATTGCTCTTTATTTTTTATTTATTTATATTTAAAAAAATTTGTGTGTGGGTGAGAATGTGTATGTGCGTGCGTGCGTGTATTTGTTAGCTCACCAAAAACCTATTAGAAAAAATCTCATACCGTTCACCTAAACCGAACACCGCCGTCAGGAGACCCGAGGGGACCAAAGAAAACCAAGGAAGGTGAAATCCAGCACCGACCAGACACCACCCACCGGGCCACCCACCAGAACTCCTCCCCAACCCAAGAAACATCCAGACCCCAACAAATCCAAAAAACATAAAATCAGGGAGGCCTCAAGAGACCGAAGGAGAGACCGAGAAAAGGAAGGAAGGACAGACGAAGCCGAGTGAGATCCGCAGACACCAGCCTCCACCGATTCAATGACCTGAGGAGGAAACAGATTGTGTCTGAGTTTCGGTAGATGCTGGTGTGGTGGATCTGGCATGCATGAAAATCTCCACCAAAGAGGGGAGCCGTCGACCCCCGCCGGAACAGAGCAAGCGCAACACCTCAGGGCCCCCCAGGCCGCGGCAGCGCCAAAGGACGACCCCCGGGCCCCGCCAGGGCCACCGGCCGGAGAGCAAACCCAGGACCAGGAGCGCCCCCCACCCCAACACGGCCCGCGCCCCCGACCCAACGCAGCAGGACGGGGCACTGCAGGCCCGCCAGGCACCCCACCGGCTTCCAACCACTGCACCCCCCACGAACCCCCCGTGGGGGGGGGGGGGACACGCACAGGGGACCGCAGCATTGCTCTATACTGCGGCCCCCAACTGATGGCACCTCCACAAGCCCCCCCCCCCCCAAGTTGTGTGGTGCATTAAAATTGGAGGGGAGTTGTAGGGTTAAGACGGTGTTTCCACCCTACCCCACCCCCCAAAGTGTGTTATGTGCCCTATATGTCTATAAAAGTGTATTGTGCAAACCTAGTGTAGTGAGTTAAGAGGAGCGACCAGCGGGGCCCTCCCCAACCGGGCGGGGGCAGGAGGCGCACCCGCCCACCGGGACCCCGGCGGGCATATGGGACCAGTCCGGCGGGGCGATAGGGCTCGCCCCCCGGATACTGGGTCCCGCCCTAGGGGCCAGGACGCCCACCGGAGCGGGGCGGGCACGACATCAAACCCCAGCCACCCCCGCCGGCCCCCGGAGCACCGAGACCCGGGCCATGGATGGAGCCCCCGGCCCAGGGGAGGGGAAGGAAGGCGTACCGGGGAGGGGGAAGGGAGGGGGAAAGGAGACGACAAGAAGGGCAGGGGGCAGCGGCAGGGCCGCAGAGAGAGGGGGAGAGGAGGAGGAAGGGTGACGAGGGAGAAGGGACAGGGAGGCGGAGGACGGGCGGGGAGAGGCGAGGAGGGAGAGGCAGCAAGGGGGAGGTAGGGGGAGGGGAGAGGGAACCACCGGGCACCCCGGCGGCCCACAGGCCCTGAACCGCGTCGCCGGGCCCAGAGTGACGGACCGCGCCGGAATGGCGCCGCCCCAGACACCAGGGAAAGCCCCGCAACGCAGCACCCCCCAAGAGACCCAGGGAACGGCCAAGACGCAGCCGCCACCCAGCAGCCAACAGAGGGGCAGACCCGCCCACGCCCAGCCAGGGGGGACAGCACCCACAGAATGAACCCACTGGCATGCCGTGAATCCGAATATCAACCCCTGGTGCCCATCGGAGGCGAATCCGCTCGATCCCGCTGGCAGCAGCCGGGTTCCTGACTATAGAAACACAACCATTAGTTACAAATTGCCAAATACAGAAACATCAATGCAAGTTATCACGCTGCTGTGGCTCTCGCTAACAGGCAGAATTAAGATCCAAGTTTAGGTTAAAAAATTCTATATACGTAGAGGGAAAAAAAAGGGAAAAGAAAGAAAAATAAATAAATAAAATAGAATAAATTGTGTAGACACAATATGTTAGCATATCTATCCACACATGTTACATCGAGATCTGTTCTTCATTGTCGTAGATAAATTAGCTAAATCAAACTACTAGAAATAGTTCTCCGTGTGATGCATTGCGTTTATATAATAAACACGATGTTTAAATTAAAATTAAGAATGATACAGCTATTGTACCTAAAGTTGTGGCGATGTACACGGGCCACGGTCACATGGTAGGCTAGAGAGCAATTAAGTTAATAATGACGTATTATAATGGTAACCTAAATGAACGACTTGTTCCGATACACTGAACAATCGAACAGGAATCAAATGAATCATCAATTATTACATGCCACCGTTAACCAAATAAGGCTCGAATTAGCTACATTTCCCATGTGGCGCTGTGTGATAAAGATTAAAAGACGCGCGTGTTACGTAATCTTACAACATTTGGGCTAACGATGGAGCTCCTACCTTGTCCTGCGTCATGATTCTGGCCGGAATGCTACGGTTGATCTGCGCCACTTGGACTGGAGTGCCAGATGGATGAGCGGACGACGGCGCCTCTTTTATTGCAGTGCACTGCGCGCAGCTCTGCTCTGCCCCTCCCTCACCCACGCAGAGATGTTCTCGCAGCATCCAGGGGAAGTTGCAGGATACGCGATGCTGGAAGTGGGACCCAATCCCTTCCCCGTATGAGACAAATGGACTGTCTGCGTGGGAGACACCTGTATGCATGTGTCAATGGAAAGTTCTACCTGTCAAACGTATTATGCGACGTCACAGCGATTCTAAACCAAGAATAGCATTTTAATCTGGTAATACGAAGCAAATATTACGCACAAATAAAATGTGGATGGCAATATCTATACTGCCTCTCATGACAAATGGCCTCAGCATGAACAGTTTTCTGCTTGATGAAAACGCAGCATTTGAGCAGGGAATCTTAATTTATAGAACACGTAAAATTTGGATTGCAACTCACCTGTTAAATTTTCTAAAATTCAGCTTTACAAGAAATGTCACGCTTTAATTGATTAAGGTTGAGCATTGAATACTATTTTGTATTGTGTTAACCGACCAACCAATTTCAGTGTGCATTAATTATGATAATCAAGGTACATCAGTAGTGTTTATCGTAAATCTACCCCGCATTAAAGATAACCTTTGGTGTTAATAACCATTATATAAATCATGCAACATTATGCGAGCCAGTTTTGCTATATACTTCACTGCATTTTGCAATGTTTATATTTTACTTTTGAGACCTCATATCAAATTAATGTACTTGTTTTTCAAACCTCAGAACCAGTTGCACACCATTTAATTTGCTGTCAATTCCACTCATTTCATATTGCTATCATTAAAATATTTACAAACTTCAAAAAGTCTTCCTTAAAAAAAAAGCAACTGCCAAGTAGGTAGGCTCACTGAGTGTTGCTGTTTAAATGCTTTGAAAATGTAACACAAAGGGAGAAAATATTGATGCTTACATACAGATGTCTGTATTCTGATTCATGTCAACACACATACTATACCTTGTAAATTAATTAAATAAAAATGATTCAGATCTTGCATTAGCAGTTTGCGGTCAGATATGACATTGTCATTCAGGTAAAAAAGAAAAAAAAGTACCTAATTACATTTTACATATAATTTATTTGTTGACCTTCTACGCCCTTTTATTAGTTTCTAACCTTAGCTGCAAAGAAATGACATATGTGAAACCATCACAAAACTTGCGGTGTCCTTCATTCCATTTCGCCTTCTCCTCTGGCTCCCTCCAGCCTGAGGTCCGAGTCATTTCTTCCCAGCGTGAACAAACTGACGACAGCCATCAATGCCGCCAGCATCATGACAGCACAGCCTCCAAACATGTGTCTGGTACCGCCGCCCCCTTCCCCACCGCCTGTGCCCGACACCTCGCCATGGAGCGCCAGCAGCCCAATACAGGCCAGCAGATGCAGAGGTAGGCGGAACCAGGCCAGCACTCCCGCTCGCTTCTCCTCTGGAATCACCCTGGCCTGAAGGAAGCTGAGCGCGGGGAAGTAGAGGCCACAGGCCAGCTCCAGCAGCAGGAAGGCGAAAAAGGATTCGTGAGGTCTCGGCTGGCCTGGCGCGGTTGAAAAAGTCAGCATGAAGAACGAGAAAAACGCCATCAAAACAGCCAAGCAGAGGACGTGGCCGGGCTGTAGATGGTAGTGCGTAGAAGTGGCGAGGCGGTACATTAAGGAGCCAACCATTGACGCAGCCATTAGACAGGAAAATACGATGCCTAAGGGAGGCCCATGAGGGTCCAGTACTGGGGTCCACAGGAAAACAAATATGTAGAGGACACTTTCAAATAGAGCCTGCACGCCACCCAAGAGCATGACCCTCCTGTCTGACAGCAAACATCGGAGTCCATCATGGCAGCTGCGTGAGAACCGGGCCTTTGCGGACATACGAGTCAAATCTCCGAGGAGTGGCGTCTGTTTGTCACCTTTGGGTCCTTCTTCTGCTTCTTCTTTGCCCCAGTCGGTCAACACCACCCAGGCACAGCATCCCAAACAGGGCACAGCCAAAAGAAAGGGAGCCACCGGGCCCAGGTGGAGCCACTCAGCGAGCAAGTTCGCCACCAGGCCAGCTCCCACAGCGAGCCCATGATTCCATGTGGCAGCTTTGTTGAAGGTGCTAGGGATCCACTCCTTAGGAAAATCGTGGACATCAACATGCCGGTGCACATACCAGGCCTCAAATGTGGTGGAGAGCAGGGATGTGGACAGACCGCCCAGGATGCGGCCGATGATCAGAACAAAATAGTCTCGGGATAGCTTGGTGAGACAGCAAGCAGAGTAAGACAGACAGAAGAGTAGACAAGTCTGTCTACGGCCCAGGACTTGGGGGAGCCAGCCTGAAAAAGGAGCAAAAAGCACACAAGAGGCCAAGCCACACACATAAATGATGGCTATTTGAGACTCCAGAAAGCTGTAGTGGCGGTACAGCTTATACAGGTAAGGACCCTGGAGCCAGTCTGCCCACAGAGCCAGGAGGTAAGCCCGGAGGAAGATGCTCTGGAAGCGGCGGAAGGCTGGGTTGGCTGCGGCCGTCTGAGTCGGTTGAGGTGGGCTGAGACGACGTGCTGTCAGCTCCAGGCCAGCACACAGGGCAAGCAGGACAATTATGGCAAGGTACGCCGTCACCAACATGACGTCAAAGACTTCAAACCTGCTTTCTTTGGACGTTTACCACTCCTTTATTTTTTATTGTCAGCATCTGTTGAGGAGATAAATGGCTACGTTTATATAAAACAGTAGAGTTCACAATTACATTTCAGCACATCATCTGTATTCAAACAGTCAGTGCATCACGGATATAACATGCGTCGTTAATTCGATTGTGTCGCGTGTTGTTGTTGTTTAGCTGACGCTAGCATCCGAGCTAACTTGCTACTACGGTAACTCACTCGGTTTTTTTTCCCATAATTAATGTAATAATATGTCTTACCCAGCTGTGAGACGGTTCCATTGTTTTGACATGAAAGAGCACCTTATGTCATTAAGCATAATAAACTAGCAGTGGAAGTGTTGAATGCAGAAAAGTATGCCGTTGGCTTTTGACAAGAGAACGTTTACTTCCGGGTCTCGTATTTCGCCACTAGGAGGCAGTCGTACTACGTGCAAGGACATGAGTTAACTTTTCATTAAAATGCACGTTTTTGTCCTCTTGTCTTAATAAAATGGACATTTGCATATTTATTGCGCAATGTAGACAACATTGTTTTAAGTTGCGACTTCCATATTCAATGTAAATAAATTTAAAGACAAACATTTTAAGCAATGACTTATTTAATATTTCTTATGATTAAAAAGGATGCATGTCAGGTTCTTGGAAGACTGAACTAGAGTGTGAATGGTTGTCTATATGTGTCTAGTGATTGGCTGGCGACCAGTCCAGGGTGTACCAAAGTCATCTGGGAAAGGCTACGGGTCATTGAATAGACCTTCATCAAAAATGGATGGATGTTGAATTAAACAAATGACACAAAAGCGTATTAATACACAATCTGAGGTTTATATTGTTTCTATTAAAGAACAAAGATTTACAAACTGTACAAGTGCTCAGTCAGCCATGATCAATCAAGCAATCAGTGAGACGACCAATCAAATAAGATCTCCCACACTGAAATATCTCTTTAGTTTGTATGACAAACATTGGGGGCAGGCGCAGGGTGCATGTGGAGTGAGTGCTGGTGATTCCAGGGATTATGCTGGTTGGTTACATCATCTCAATGCAGGCAGTGTGTTAAAGGTCCGTCTAGAATCCCTACTACGTGTTCTCCTGTGCAAAGCCCCCTACCCCAAAAACCCCCACCTTGTACTGGAAGGTCAGCAGAACATTCTTATTTCTTTTTTTTTTACCAAACTCCCATCCATTATATCTGTTCAGTCGCATTTGGACAAACATCATATAAACACCAAGAAAAATAATCAATAGAACTACAAAACATGCACAGAGACGTTCCATAACTTTAGGCATTTTGGATACTGTTGTCAATGCAAACGCAATGTTCATGTGGAATAATTTAAAATGCCTTTAGATACATTTTGTATATAGTCCCAAAACAATGTCATGTACAGATGACAATATATGGATGGTCTCATTCCAGTATTAATGTGGATGGTGAAACAGTGATACACTATTTTCCCCCCCGGCTATGCTATGTATTTATATACACATTCCCTTTCTCTTCAAAACAAACTGACTCATAACATGTTATCACAAATGGTCCCTAAGATCATGGATATATGATAGTTGTCGGTTCAGAGATGGCCTGTGTAAGTCTTACCTAAAGTAGTTGTAAATACTTAACCTAAAAATGATTTGTTCAACAAGTGTGTTCTCAACTTTACACAATGAGTTACATTGATACTGGAATATTTTCATTTTATTTTATTTTTTATTCTAAAGAGGTGTTGCGGTTTGTGTGCACACATCAGTTTGTGTGAGCATGTTCATGTAATCCCAAAAGAGGAGAGAACCTGGACAAAAAAAAAGCTACCTTTTTCATTAAAAACAAAACAAAACACTCATTGGATTGCACCATTCCTTTGTTCCCCTCTCACAAGGAAAGTCCCACTTTTTTGGAAGGTAAAGTGTGTTGTGAATGCATGATGCTGAGCTCGTTTGCTCAAGGGTCAATGCGAAAGGCCAAAAGTTTATCAGAGTGCAGATTGTTGAGGGTGCGGAGGTCTGGAAGACGCAGGAGAAGTTTGGAGAAGAGCGAGCTGTCATTTGGATGGCGCCGGCTGATCAGTGACCGCAGAGCTCGGATAAGACCCTCCTGGAGCTGCTCAACAGCGAGCATGTCTGTGATGCCGTAACGATCTGAGGAGATAAGAGGATGCTGGTGTGAGAATGTGGCCTATCAAATATTGGACAATGGCGCCATGAAATAACATCTTCATTTGATCTGTGCAAAATGCAAAACACTCATATCGCAAATCCTCTTTCTCCATTGGCATAAATGGAAATGGCATTAATCCATTCATGCCTTCACCCCCCAAAAAAGCAAATATTTTTGTAATGTGTTTAAGAAAGGAAAATAGCACTCTTATATTGTGCTTTGTAAAAACATATAGTAATAAATAAATAATACATTGAATGTAAATAATTAAACAGTTTGTGCATCCAGGTGGCAGTAAACAGTCACGCACACTCACAGGAATTTTTAATACTAATTCTTAAAATTTATATATTTGAACTGCATATGAAATGTCCATCCATTTGAATTACTTCAAATTTAATGTAAACAGGCCAATAAACTCAATGTGCTGTATATTTGCCCAGCCTGCCATATTTAAACTATATTCATACATTTTACTTGATTTAATTCAATTAATTTGAAATTCACAGATTTATTTTAAGGAATGTAAATACACTGTAAAAATCGTTTAATTTAAATAGAATATGCTGAAAGTGTTATAGTGCCACCACAGAAATGCTATTCATTAGCCCGTCTATGGAATTTCCCATTAAGTGTTAGCATTAAGCTAGCAGAATTAATGGAAGTTGTGTGGTTGTTTCAAATACATAATCTGCAGCTTGTTGTGAAATGAATCGAGTTCACTCTCACCATGCAGTGCTCATATTTCCATTTTTTTGCTCACAAGTAAAAAAAAATTAATCAGCCAAACGATGCTTTGTACTGTATCTCAAAAGCCATTTAAGTCAAGTCACTTGTATCTCAAGGTATTCGATAAGCATAATGATGTTGTGAACATTTCCCACCTGCTGAGACCAACACCACAGCCATGAAGAGGGCCATTTCGTCAGGCTCTAACCCCATGGAAGCCAGCTTCTCGCTGAAGTCGAACATCGCATCTAGTAGGGAGCCCATGCCCAAAGCGCGTAGCGTGGACAAGGGGTACGTTTGACCATTCAGGAAGGTCACCGTACGCTCTGCAGCATTGAACAAGGTGCAGAACCTCACCATCAGAACCTAAGTACACCCAAAAAAAAAGAAAGAAAAAAAGATTCTGTTAATTTCTGCAACTTCTGCATTTTGGATTCAGGTCAACATATGGCTCGAGAGTATAGTTATGATGAATGTGCTACCTGGAAGGTGCCTGATTTAAGCAGCATGACTTGGTCCTGTTGGCTAAGCTCTTGAAATCCTGGGATGCCTTTGGCGAACTCGACCACCTCCTTGACAGCAGGAGTGAAACACTGAGAAAAGGACTCCCAAATCTCCTGACTGCTGCGCTCTGCCCCAGATACAGGGCACGCGTTCAGAGGACAGGCCTGAGAAAGAGAGAGAGAGAGAGAAATAGAAATTAAATAAGTGAGTTTTGAATCAGCTGAGAGAAGGCAGACATGTTGCTTTTTTACCCCTTCACTTACCAACACTTTAGCTCCTGGAGCTAACTTCCATGGGCAGGAGGGTTGAGTAGTGGCGCTCTCTGCCTTGCACGAATAATTGATAGACCCTCTTTGAGGAGCGTCAACACTTGGTTGATGATTTTGATTTGTTGACACGGCGTATGTGTAGCGATTATTGTTCATGTTGTGGAAAGTCACTTGGTTGTCATCAGGAGCAATTGGGCAATAATTGTAACTGTGTACGGAGTTGGCTTGTCCTGAAATCTGCCGGAAATTGCAATCTTGAGAAGCGGTGTTGTTGGTGGGGATGATTTTGGCCCTCTTGGCTGTCCTCTCCTGGCTGCTGCCACTGAAGATGTCCTGGTAGGCTCGGGAGATGGCCCCGATGGCCTCCTTGGAGTCTTCTTGGCTGGGGGGTGCATCTTTCGCGGCCGCCGTGTCCATGTCCATGGCAGCCGACTCATTTAGGCTGTTCATGTAGCTCTGCATCTCATCCAGAAGTCGCTGCTTCTCTCTTTTAGGGATGCGGCCAAAACGTACAGCTGCGGGAAACACAGTAAGTGAATTGGTCAAAATTTGTACTCATGGTTTATTTCTATTGGCTGCACAGTAAATTCAGTAGAGTAAAATTTGACCACAACTTCAGAATCGACTCCCCGAGCCACGCAGCTGTTACTGTGTGTTAGTATATTGCTCGTCTCAGCTGGAATCTTTAAAAACGTTGGTCACTTTTTGGATATTAGCAAACAGCAGGAGTGGCACAGCTCAGGTGGTAGAGTGGCCAAGCTCCCAAGCTGAAGGTCGTGAGTTCGTTCCTCAAACCTTGAGTGACTTTTAAAAAATATATATATATATTTTACTCTCTTCCAAGTGTAAATTTAAATCTAAACTGAGTCTATTTAATCCCACTCTCAAATGGACATACTTTACTGTGCACAAAAACTCAAAATACATGATTGAACTCTAAATGAATGTAATAGCAACCGACAGAAGTGTTGCAGGCTTTCACAGAGGATCGTGTATGTTGCAAGATGCAAACTTCCTTCTCCTCATTCGTCTCCCCTTCCCTCTTCCCACGGTAACCGTCAGCCGGAGAAGCCTATTTATAGACTCCCTGCTAGCATCTGCCTCGTTCTCTCCTTCATCCACCTCTCCCTCTGTTGTAAGTAGGGCAGTGGGGCAACGTGAGCGCGGTGTCACTGGTACCGAGCTTGCGAGCACAAAGATGAGAAGAGTTGGGCTCTAAGGGACAGACACGGCCTCGTGAAAAAAAAAAATGGAAGGAAAGTAAGAGTGTTTGTGTGTGTCTGGGTCACACGAGGTAACACCAAAAGTTTTGAAATGGCAAAACTTTGGACAAAGCACACCTTGGGCTGGAAATGCCTCGGTAAAAAAATTATAAATAATTCATGCGGGTGAGATGATTTACTGGACTGTTGCTGTTTACCAAATACACACTCATGTTCTTACTTCCTGCGATATAGAACCCTATATAAACCCTTTCATCATGGCGTGCTGTGTTTCAGAGATGATGTGTGTGCTGACTTATATTTGCATATGCAGTTGTAGGGCTTGGCGCCCGCCTGCCTGCGGAATCGGGGTGGTCTATAGATGTAGGCAGTTGCATGTGGTTTTCCTGTTTTTGTAATGGTTGAAACAGAGTAAAAGTGGGTTTTTAGGTTGCGGTCCCGGAGTCGTATAAAAAAGATGCCACATTAAAAGGGTCAGGCTAACTGCTTTTACCGACATGTTGTTGCGTTTTGCCACCCAACTGTTCCTGCACCTTGAGTGTCAGACACATGCAAAAATAACAGTATGGGCAAGGGGTGTTACGATCATTTTTGTAGCGGACCACGTTACTAGAAAAATAGAAAAATATCTTAATTATTATTCATGAAAAGTTGGTAAAGATTTGAGCAAGAACCACGAAAGTTGGAAAAAAAAAAGAAAAGAAAAAGGATGTGGTCGTGGGCATTGAGTTTGACACTTGTGGTCTCCACACTAGAGGTGGAAATAAACAAAAACTAGCAAGAAGAAGAAAAGCTGGCAAACTACAGCAACTAGGTCACATGTATAAGAACATTATGAGCTCAATTTTGTATTTTTTCTGGGTCAGCCTGGTTGTTTTTCAACTTTGCTGTGATGAGTGATCAATCAGTGTGCAGCAATCAAGGAGATGTGATAAAAAAACACCGTCGCACATTCTAACAGCTTTCTGCATCTCGGGCTTAATTGTTTCCCTATCCCCAACGATGTTTTATGAGCATACGCGAGGTAATCAAGTCGACCCTGTTCCAATTTCTTAAAATAAATCCTGTGTTAACAGCAACTTTCCTGGATGATAAATAGCTTCGGGGACTCCAAGGCTCCCGTACTCATAAATCATTGGCTGACAGGGGGGATGGAGGAGGGATGAGGGAGCACGTTGGGGTACATGGAGGAGGAGGTGGTGTGCTAAACAGGAGCATCCATCCACGAGTATTGTTGGAGGATACGGTTCAGGGTCGTAGAAAGATATTTCAGAACTTTCAACTCATTCAGTGTGGTCGTTTATAGTCATCAACTGGAATCGGTTTACTGCCACTGACGAATCTACTCGTCGAGTGTGTTTTTTTAACGGGTCGCTGCGGACCAGGATTCCCTGGTGCAATCGCAGGTACAACACCTCAAAGAACTTCCCGTGTTATATTTTTGACTCGGACACATATCTCCGCCGCTGCTGGCCATTTCCCCGCCGTGTTGGCTAATCAGGGCACCGTGGCCAAACTTCACAAGAGGCACTTGGCATTAAAATGCGGTCACGATGTCTCACCGTCTCGTGACATGCCAACAGACAGGCACTTCTTGAAGCGACAGTGCTGGCACCGATTGCGGTTCATGCGCATGATCAGACAGCTCTCGTTCTTCACGCACATCTTGTAGTTGATGTTCTGCTGGATGCTGCGACGGAAAAAACCCTAAAACGAGAACGTACCGCGTGAAACATCGATAAAACAAAAGTGGAGAACTCGGCTAAATTCCTCTGTTGAAAGGGCTTACCTTGCATCCTTCACATGCATGGACACCATAGTGGAAACCAGAAGCGATGTCTCCACAGACCTTACACAGTAGGACCATTCCACCATTTTCTGCGGAAGGAGAAAAAGACGGTCATTCCTATATCTCACAATCAGGGCTCTCAAAATTAAAACATTAACTCTGGAGATTGATTAAAATTCTTTAAAAACTAAATGATATTTACTTCCTGCCGCGGCCTATAAACGTCACCATGCTACAGTGTGCTGCTTGTGGGCAAAACTAAACTTGGAATTTTGGAGAACTGTTTCTATGAGAAAAAAGATGCCTGTAATGCTGTTTTCGTTTTTGATTGTGTTGTTCTATAACAACGTCTTTGATTCTAAATATACTTTCCTATTTTGTGATTTGACATGAACTCCAAAAGTAAATATCTGTTACAAGCTTTGGAGAAGCATTATGCTGTTAAAAATGTAATCGCTTGACAGCACTAATCACAATACAGCATTTTTCCTTAACTCATTCACTGCCATTGACGGCTATAGACGTCACAAATTAATTTGAACTATTTCTATTAGTTTAACATTTTTTTCCACTTTTGTTAACAAGAGTATGAAAACCTAGATTTTTTTTATTGTACATTTAGAACAGATATAACATTTGTGATTAATCGTGAGTTAACTAGTGAAACCATGCGATTAATTACGATTACAAATTCTTAATCGTCTGACGCCCCTAATTTTTAATGATCTTTTTTTTTTAATATTTTCTTTTCTTTTTTTAAGAGAAGAAGAAGAAGAAGAAAATATTATTAAAAATTAGGGGTGTCAGGTGATTAAAATTAATTGTAATTAATCGCGTGACTTCACTCGTTAACTCATGATTAAAAAACAAAAGATTATTAAAAATTAGGCATCAATGGCAGTGAATGAGTTAAAATTGCAAGATGGCAATTTTCTATTTGTCTAATTTTTAGTTTTTGATCATAAAACGGCCACAAGCGGGCAGCCAGAACTGGTATAGTCCACCGCCGAGGGTATTGATACCTTGAAATAAGGCTGGGTATCGGCCCAATACTGATGATATTGCTAATCTACTATATTTTTCCCCCAAAAAATAAAATGTCAGTCAGAACATTGAAAAATACATACTAGTGAAAGTTCCATGGAAACCACACGGCCTTTTCCCAGCAATTGGATGTGCATAGGTGTGCTGAGGAGTAGCTGCTGCAGGAGAGCCACGATAGACCTCGGGGAACTGGAACACGAGTTTTGAGGTTGGAGTGGTTGAGCCAGCTGCCTCCTCTTTTAGGGTACCGATCTCTGTGAAGGAAACTTCCTCTGGCGATGATGGCTGCGAGTGTGAGAAAGGTGATTGCGTCTGGTACCCACTGGAGGGGCTCCCCGGGCTGGGGCTGGAGCTTCCGGAGGAGCTTGCATAGAGGATGACTCCTCCACCTCCTGCAAATGAGGTAAAGAGTGGACTGGTTAGTTCATTTGTGTCATTAACCTCACAAAAGGATATTTTTGGAGACTGTTCCGTAAATGACAAATTTGGTTCAACTTGTTTATAAAATGACATGCATTTCTTTGTCAGAAGTCACAATGATCTGTACCACAAATACACTTGCTGCAGTAGTTACCAACATTTGTGGTACATTATCAAGCAAGAGCATCGCTAGGCAGATGCACTCACAGTCAGGTTAGCTGATATGTGAAGAGAATGGAAATGGCAGCGTTCCCTTTTTGTGGCATCAACAGCAAAAAAGTTCAACAAATAATGGATGTTTGGACTGTAATGTTAAAGTATGTCTTTTTTGCTGAATTCAACTGGTTAGAAAGTACTATTGGATCCCAATTGGGTACATTTAGTGAAATGATTCCTAATCAATGATTTGCAGCACATTAGTCTGCCGCGATTACTATAATTTTTTTTTTACAATTGAGCTTACTGTGATTATTATTATTTATTAACTACAAATAATGCATCTTTCTTCATCTGTGCCGGCAATGTATAGTGACAGGCAGAATAATGAAATGCTCTTAGATGGTGGAAAGTTCAATGAACCTAATTCATATACTAGGTTTGTGTTCAACTAAACAAGCCTATAAAGCAAAACTGTGAGTAAACAGAGAGATCATCATTTCAGTATGCATTAGTGTTTTGTGTGCAAAAATGTGCCTTGGTAAAAAAAATTTTATATATATATATTAATAATAATATAAATAAATAAATAAATGCTGAGAAACACTGCATGAGTGCACTTTGTCCTTTGCCTAATTTCCAAGAAAGAAAATTGTTCACCGACACTACAAGACGTGATGTCATATTGTCCCGTAACGATGCACAAGCTTGGTGGGCAACAGGGAAAGGCTTCGTGAGAAGCTGCGGCGTGTTGCTTCATTCCGAGGGTAAAAGGCGGAACGGGGCGCTCAACCTGACAAAACGTTGCACGCTTAAAAATGCAACTGGTGGCACGGGAAGACAGCAGGCAAACCGCAATCGCATTCCCCGGAAACACCAGACGCGTGTTTATTTAAAAATAAATACAAATACAATACCACTCCTAATAATACAGTATGATGCTGGTGCGCACACAATGCAGAAGGTTGTTTTGCCCGTTCAACTGGACTTACATCCCGGGTTTCTCTTTCCTGCCCCGCCCCCACACACGCACTTTTCGAGTCATGCGTTGTGGATGAGCTGAGACACGCACTCACGTGTTTGCCGGCTCCGCTGCCCCCTCCGCTCCAATAATAGCCGCGCTCGCTCTCGCTCTCCCCTGGCACAGTGCCCAGTGCCGGCAAGCCGCATGACACCTGACTGCCGCCTCACATGCATGCGTGCGACTCCTGACACGGTTTCAGCTTGAAACAAATCCGTGGTCCCGTGTTGAGATGACCGACAATATCCAAGTCTTTCAAACACTGCTGTTATAATGCACCGCCAACAGTTAGTCTTTTTTTTTTTTTTTTTTTGTGCATATGAGAAGCAACTGTGTGGGTTGGAATGCCACACAACAAGAGAACAGAACAGAACGATTTGCCTGCATGTGCTCAATATTCCATCTGATAAAAGGCAATAAGGATGCAATTATAGGCTGGGCTGCACGTGTAACTCTGCAATTATTTCCACAGTTCTGAATTATGGTACTAACACTTACTATATGTCATGTTCAAGTGGACATAATGTCAAGGACCACCCCCCGCCTGTATTGGTGTGAGTGCTTGGCCCTTCGCTGCACAAGGTATTTGTTGAGCTGAAACGCTGAGATAATCCCTCAGCCAGCACGTGTTGCTGGATTTGTTGACTCATGCCAGCCAGACCCAACAGACGGCTGGCCTGAACCTCACCTCTTCCACGACTTACATACAAGACAGCCTGAGCCCAAGGCCAGCCCCTCGCCTCGCCCCCAACACATGGCCTGTCCACCTGAGGGTTCACATGTGCGGTACATGTTTATGAACAAACCCGACAGCCAAGTGGGCTAGTGACCATCAGATCATTTTGAACACGCATTCAAGACCTTGCAAACTGGGACTACACCGTTCAGTTGCCTATTGTGACCCACTTTGGAGGCCAACATGACCCCCCCTCGTTTAGCTATAGCTAGCTAAGCCTTCAGCTTGAAAATACATCTTCCCTTCTGATAGTTCGCTGGCATGGCAGCTTTAGAGTGCCTCATTGTTGTGGCGTGAAAAGGACCAGCCGATGGAGGCTTTAAGTGAATATATTTTTTGACACCTTGTTTTACAAACTTGCTAATGGTAAACAACACTCTTCTCTGTCAAATTTGCAAGACATTTATTTTTCGCTTTGTAAAAGTCCCTATGTAATTTTTCAATAAATATTAATCATCATTTAAAATACATTGTGTTTGTTCTGAACGGGAAAAAAAAGAAAAAAAGAAATACTGGGTAAACGCAAATACAAGAAAGTCATCTTTCATGATGCATTCGTATGCCTGCTGAATTGTTTACGCAACTATCGTTTTTTCCCACCGTTTCCCTTCATCCACTTTGGGATTTCCCACGCCGGCCGAATGGGATTGACTTGCACGCTGTCACTTGGCACAAGCCACTTTGAATTTGGGTCACTGTCGACAGCATTAGTTGACAATGAGGCTTCAATGCCAATTTTAAGGTTACCCGTGCATGCGCTAATCTGCCTGTGACTGGAGTCAGGCAGAGAAACAACGTGAGCGGGGAAGAACTTCACGGGTACATGCACTTCTCCCTTTCCCCCCTTATTGCCTACTTTTGCAGTCACGCAGAGAAAGGCGCTTGTTAATGTGGCATATGACAAAGACAAATAATGGTTCCCTAGCAATATGCCTATTGTTATGTATTAACGGAATGATACGGGCCAATGGAAACGTGCGCTACGGATTAGATAAGGGCTCCTTGGGTGTTTGCAGCGAACACATGAACTCAAAGTGAGTGTAAGTAGGTCAACATCACAGGAACCTGCCTCAAGCCTCCCTCCAAACGGATGCTGCGTCACCCTACTTCTGGCTCATGTAATTGTAAGGGACGGTGAATCTTTTTTTTTTTTTAAGTTGATAAATAACATGGAAATTCATAAATGTGGCTGTGCTTGTCATATAATTGACAATTTTTTTTTTTCAACACACAATATAATCCGTATCATGTGAGCATGAAATTGATTTGATCTGCTTATTCGCGCATCTGCCTCTTTCCTACCAGCCTCGCACTAACCTAATTAAATTCTGTGAGATGTCTTCTCAGCAGCCTGCTTATACATGCAGCCTACTTTTACTTTTGTGAAATAGTAATGAATATGTGAGGCAGTTGTGGGTTGCTAGTGGGTGCTGGTTCAATTCCCTTTATGGCAGTCGCAGTTGAAAATACAAGTCATCTTAGAATCTTACATTTCGGTATCGTCAGTGTAATACTTTTGTACCCGTGGAACACACCTCACTGGAAACAATTTAGAGCAGTGTTTTCTACCCATTGAGTTGTTACAGATCAGCTGAAGGAATTTATCCAAGTCCTCTTAGTCTGAAAATAGTGTACTTATCTTTGTATATCTATGCCAGCGATGTACAGTGACAGGCGGAAACAATGACATGCTCTTCCACTAGATGGCAGAAGGTACAATAAAACGGCATTTCCAAATGTTGCCATTCATTTTTCAGGTTACAAACAGGCTCATCAAACCAAAGCAATTATAGTTTGTAACTTGAGGTTCTACTATATTAGTAAATTGAGTTAAAAGGGTCAGAGGGTCAGACATTGGCTACTTCTGTCCCCTCATTATATTCCCAGTTTAAAATACAGCAATCTCCACTTCAATTCACCTGGATTAAAAACATCCGTTTGAGCCTGCAGTTCCCCCCCTTCTCCTCTCCTTATGCTGCTATCTATGTCAGAGGAAATCCGTTTGGTTTCAAAACACAGTCACGTTCCAGCGGCAAACGCGCCCTAATCGGATATTTGCCCTGAAACGACGACACGGGGACAGATGCTGCGCTGACAACAAGAGACAACATTCGACTCAGCCTCCTGTGCACGAGGGGGCGGGGCTAGCGCGCTTGACATTCGACACACGCAGAAGGCGCATGAGGCGGGAAAACGTGACTGAATGAAGTAGGGAGGGGAAAAAACAAAACACACACTGCACTTGAATGCATGAAATCGCTGACCCACTGACCAAACTCCGGAGGCGGCAACAACAACACAGCGCCCGTGAGAGCTCGGAAGCGGCAGCGAGCGGTGGGCGGGGCTTTAGCCGCTCACGCGTTGCACGCGGCTCGGCAAGGGTTGCCACGTGAGGTTTTTTCTTTTTTTTTCACTGGAGTTTTCAAAAGGAACATGCAAAAACTTCTCTCCAGTCAGGAGGCAGAGATTAGTGACAGCACCGAGGGTATAATGATGACAGAGACAATCAACTAGGGCAGCATATGTTGGCTTCCGGGTGGTCTATCGAGGCATTTTTGTTACAGGTCGTCTAATTTATACTAATTAAGAGGAGACCCCCCCCCCCCTTTTTTTTTTAAATTGACATATACAGGCACTACATGTTTGTTTTTGTTCAATTTAAATATGTGCATCTATTTGCACAGGATGTTTTGTTGCATGTCCTCAATAGCAACATTGTTGAAAATCACAGATCTGGATTTGATCCCCATACATGCCGTAATGCACAACACTGCGGACACCAGGTAGCCCCCCAAGGACCACATGAGTAGCCCTTGGGCCTTTAAAAAAAAAGAAGCTAACCAGGAATAGGACATTGTGATTTCCTACGAATTTTGTAGAAGTAGTCATTTTAAAATGTGAAATATAGTGTTACATATTGATATTCACCTGTTTCCTAATTATTGTGAGAATTTGTTAACATGATCACTGTCTTCATATAAATTATAATTATTAAATGGGATACAACAGTTTACATGATTATTCAGTTCCAGTTTATTTTATTAAAAGGATAATGTTCGGTAACATTAAAACGATGGCTGCACCAGATTTAGCACAATGCTAGTTTCCATTCGTAGTTCCCTAAGAATAAAATAACGGAACAAGTTAAAATTACATAGAAGCAACATACAAAGTACAAAATACATAGTGCTGTATAATAATAATAATTATTATTATTATCAAAGGTAATTTTAGAGAAAGTGCTTTTTCAGAAGTGTGTATCAAACTGGTAGCTCTTCACCTTAATCGGTACCCAAGAAACAGCTTTCAGTAGGGATGGTTGATAGATACTACTTTTTTTTCCAGACCAATATTAGTATGAGTATGGTACTCTGGAGTAGTCACCGGTACCAATAACAAGTACCGATAGTACTTTGATAAATAAAATGTTCCCTCAAAACAATGAAAGCTCATTTTAAATAAAGACTTGATACCCCAATTTAGTATTTTTCCATAAAATTGTGTGAAAATAATTGCAATAAATTTTTCCTAATAACCCATTACTGATACCATCTGTACTCATCCATCCCTAGCTGTCCGTTTCTAAAAGGTTGGGGACGCTTGTAATGTAATGGGCTGTCTTGACAAACCACCTTCCAATGCGAGTACAGAAAATACTACATTTAAAAAGCCATATTATAACACACTCATTCATTTATTCATTTCATCAAGTTCACGAAAGCTGCACTGAGCTGTATTGCATCAGACTGAGAGCTGTTTCTAAAAAAAAAATGGCTGCAATACCTCGCAAATGAGAGCTATTATATCTGTAAAGCCAAAATTACCAATGCAGGACTTTGTCTATAACATATTTGTGTTATATTACTTTTCAATGCACACTAGACTTTGGCATTTGAAGGCTGGCTGGCGCAGATGACCTGAGTGGTATGCTTCACCTTCGGGTATATGCCAATATAGGTAGGTAATGCTTTCACAGTCTTCTGTGCATCTTCACTGTGCTTGATCAATCCGACCGTCACTCAAATGTCAAAACACTAACCCCACATTCGTCAATGTGCATAACAAACAAACAAAGCAGCCGTAACCAACTGAGTGTTTTATGTACAGTAGGCCTTAAAGGTCACCTGTACAGGAACGTGACTGTACAACACTATTAATGATTCACCATCAATTAGGAAGGAAGAGCAAAGCGGAGGACGTGCACTTGAACTGACCTCGAGAAAGCGCTGCCCAATGCCACTTAAGTGAGGGCAGTCCCATGCCGTTAACTCTTACGGTGGCTTTGACATTGGAAACAAACTCACTTCTCTGTGCCAACATTTGCTTGCTTTTTTTTTGTTGATAATGCAACTTTGCACGCTAGTGTCACTGGCAGGTCATGAGAACCGTGCCAATAGCAGTGACAGCCCTTCAACTGCACGTGAGTTTGTTTTCATGGAGCTCAGCAGGAAGTGGACAGCATCACGGTGTAGTGCGGAGCATACTGTGACAATTAAATGAGTATTTTGGACACATTTGCAACTCTTAAATTGGGTCAAGTAGTCACTTTTCATGTACGATGGTTGACATTTACTGGCGCATCTGTCTCTTGTAAATGCTGATAGACAATCAAAATCCATATCATATAATGATTTTTAAAATGCACTTACCACCACCAGGGCTGTTGTCCATTTCCTTGGAGATGTTGAAAGTAAAGTTTCAAATCAGTTAAAAGCAGGCGTCTGGTCAGAAAACTAAAACAAAACAAAAAGATGAAAAAGTCCCAAAACACCTGCTCAGTGGAGCAAAAATACTGCAAGCGATGGAAGAGTGTCCGGTGGGCGCGAGTGATTTCCGGCTGTTAATTGCGTGCAGCCTTGTCTGAGTCTCTGATGCGAGTAGTGAACATGCACTTGGAGCGGCTTCTTGGAGCTAACCTGGATGCGCCTCTGCACGACTGAGGATCAAACCATTCTCGTGTCTTCCAAGGAAGTGGAGTCAACACATCCGCTCGTCATGCGTGACACACACACACACACCCACTGATACAAACACCCACATCCGTCACGTTTGCAGGTGAGTAGGAAATGTGAGCGTTCCCAACTTGTGTGTACGTGTGGGTGTGATCTGGCTCACGCTTTGTACCTCGCCCGGTCCTCTCTCTCCCTCTCTCTCTCTCTCATCCCCTCCCTCCCCTTCTCGGTTCCTCGCGCACGTTTCGGTGCGTTTTCATTGGTGGGGGCTGTGACACGGAGAGGAGTTCGACGTGCTTTGTTCGACCGCGCGGTGTGTGTTCAGTAAAGCCAGGCAACATGTGCGCTCTCAATGTGCTTGCCCCACTGATACACATTTTATGCAAAACGCGGAGCGTGTGACGCACAGGGCATTGGAGCGGAGAGGATGAAGCACGTGGATAATGGGCGTGGCTCACCGTGACTTCCCTCTGAACAGCTCGAGGCGGTAAACACGAAGAGGTGCCAAACATGACAAGTTCCACACGTTTAGAGGTTACTATGACACGCAATTGGCTATAGCTATAATGACCTACATTTGATATATATATATATATATTTTGCTGTTAAACGGTAAACGCTACTGCAATATATGTATGGTTGAGGTTGTTGACTTTCAGCTTTAAGAGCTTTCCAAAAAAATAAAAATAAAAAATACGTAGAGTTTATGCAGAGTAACTCGATTTTCAGTCTGTCAGAAGTATTTGGACAAAGTGTAGGCCTACAGAAAGATATAATAAAATACGACCTACTAGGGAAGGCAGCTTTAGTTATAACAGAACACTTTATACACAATGTGTTTCAAAAGCACAACACCTAAAATCATTTACAAACAAAACAGATACATTCAAAGGCAGAGCAAAGAGAACAAAAAATGTTAAATTAAGAACATACATTGACAACATTTAAACACATTTGCAAACAAAATGCTTAGACATTTAAAAACAACAAACAAGAAATTAAAAAAGTAGCTTTCTAAAATGACTAAAAGATCATATGGTGAAATTGATTTTTAAAAATGCTTAAAGGGGAAGTCAACCTTAAGCATTTCTTGACAGTAATATATAAAATGTAACCTCACATGACATTCTGATTAATATTACATTTGTGGAAGATGAGTTCTAAAGCAAAATCCAGCTGTTGTTGTTTTTTTAAGTACGGTATTATTATTTTTTATTTTTTGCTTTTTAGCCTTCCATCTCAGGAGGCAGCCATTTTGGCGCTGTTGATTGAAGATGACATCACAGTTGCTCAGGACTCAGGCAACGACCAATAACAGCTAACCTGTTTTCTGAAGCTGAGCTGTAAACGGTTGTTACCTGAACTCTGAGCAACCGTGATGTCATTTTCAGTCGACAGCAAGTGCCAAAATGGCCACCTTCTGATATCGATAAAAACTGCTGCATTTAGCAGCTTAACTCATATTCCACTAACGCAATATTAACCAGAATACCGCAGACTAGTGAAGCTGCATAGAACATAACATTGTCAATAATTATTTGGGGCGGGGGGGGTTCCCCTTTGCATGCAGCATAACAGCCAAATGCCCCTTCACCATGTTTGCTTTGAAACCTGGATTCCACTGACCTGAGTCTGCAGACTTTATAGCATTTCTTTAAAGTATTCAGGCCCCAACCATTCAGTGATTTACAGATCATTAGCAGAATTTTAACATATTTTCTGGGAGTCAAGGAAACCGTAAACGACGTGAGCTCAAAGGAGATAACGCTAGCTGCAGCAGAATGTGTACAGCACTTGTTGGTTTCGGATGTAAAACTCGATGAGCTCTGCTCATACATTTTTGTTATTTCTCTCTCTCCTGGACTAGGATTGTTATGTGACATTTTTGTTTGTCAGTCTTTCTTTTGGAACTCGGCACTGACATATTTTTGCAAACATCCTACATTTCTTGGAAGAGAGATATAATGCTTGCCTTATTGGCTAATTAACTCTTTGACTGCCAGACGTTTTCAGAAAAGGGATGCCGCCAGTGCCAGCCGATTTAAGCATTTTGACTGATCTTTCAAGGTCCACAGAAAATGTTCTGTTTGGACTATGGAAACACACGTACTACCAAATGAAAGATTGGACTTTCATCTTTCATCAGAAAAAAAAGTTTGTTTCTACCTTATTCTGTTCTTTAGTAATCAACAATAGAAAATGGTTAGTTTGACCCAATTTCGCCTGTTTTGGACCAAAATATGGAGAAATCAAGCTTTTAGTGAAACGATATTATTTCATGCATTCTAGTGAATTTTACACTTCTTTTTGTCCATGAATGATGCCACAAACACCTAAATAGTGCTTTACTTCTATAAAACACTACCACCAAGAATGAAAAAGTGTTTTTTGATAGCAAAATACGTTTATTTACATTCAACAGTGTAACAATTTGACAACAATTTGGCAAACTATTTACAAATGTGTGCAACTGTGGTGCTATTTACAAATATGTGGATGTTTCAACGACAGTTTTTCTTTTTGTAACACTCTCCTGCGTGCAAAGAGACGCAACAGCATTTGCACAAGATTGCCTCTTCGCGTGCGCCACTTTCTTGCAGGCCGTTTTTTTCCGGGGAATAGCAAGTATATACTGCAGTGTGTCATCAAGTCTAATATCAGGATCATGCTACGGTTACGTTACGGTGGTGTTACGTCTCGCTTCCTCGCGTCCTTCAGTTGCTATACCGGGTGGTAGGAGATGTTCTGATCCATTTTATCCACTCCATTCATGGTGGCATCGTAGTCCAGAAACAGTGTCTTCTCCGTGATCAGACTGTACCCGCTCCTCCGATGAATATGCATTGGACTCGGGGTACTCTTCATTGTCCGATCGAATGTCCGCTTGTGCAGCTCCGCGTTTTCCGGCCTTAGCAGCGCTAGCCGCGCTAGCCGCGCTTAGCCGGTGAGGCTTACTACGTGTTCATAACAGTCACGCCAAAGCTTCCAACTTTGGCGTAGAGCTCGGAGTCCTCATCATCATCATCATCAATCTGCATTGGTCGATGCCAACTCTCCATCGCCCGATCGAATGTCCGATTGTGTAGAAGTACCCGGCCGGCTATTGTGCGCGTTTTCCGGCCTTAGCAGCGCTAGCCGCGCTAGCCGCGCTTAGCCGCGCTTAGCCGGTGAGGCTTACTACGTGTTCATAACAGTCACGCCAAAGCTTCCAACTTTGGCGTAGAGCTCGTTGTCATCATCATCGTTGACATCAATGCGCTTTTTAGTATTGATTGATGCTTTCCGTCTTTGAAAAAAATGCTCAAGCGTGAGCTGCTTGTAACCGGTTGCTTGGTCAAGCCATTGTGGCTTGGATCAGCCATTGTCTCCTCAACACTCTAGCTCCGCCTCACGTCTTCTACTGACGCCCACGGTGGGCGGCCCATCCAACCTTGTGCAAAGAGAGTCATCGCTGCCCTCTAGGGGCCAAAACGAGTCTTTGACTAATCATATCTGCCTGATACTTTCAGCACAGCTGCCCAAGGCTTTCCTGCACCCGTTTTTGAAAAAAAAACAAAAAAACATAGGGGACGTCTTTTAACGTCCTCGGCGCCCTTCCCTAGGTTTATGCTAAACGTTTTATAACGTTTATGGCAGTCAAAGAGTTAATTTACTTTTTTGTTGCTCTGATTAATGGCACAGGCATGCTTTTTTGACAGTCAAATGAATGGCAAGCTTCCTATTATAATCCAGCGGAGCATGTCCATTTTCTGGACTGCTCAATTATCCTCACTAGGTCGGTCACAGGTGTGCTGGAGCCTCTGCCAGCTAACTGTGGGCGAGAGGCGGGATACACCCCGAACTGGTCGACAGCCAATCGCAGGGTATAAATAGACAAACATCCATTCACATTCAAAGACAATTTACACCACGCATCTTTTTGCATGTGTGAGAAATGCAAACGTCACACAGGAAGACTGGGGCCTGGATTTGAAGTCACAACCTCAGAACTTTAAGGCAGATGTGCTCGTCAGACAGCAACCACTTGCCATTATGTTTTGCTAAATTACTCGAAAACAACCAGGCAGTCTTGCCATCTTTTCTGCAATTATTTACGTCATCCACTGACCTCGTCGTTCACACCCACATGCTCCGCTGGATTAATTTGGATTTTTCCAACCATTTATGCTGTTTACCCTGTTCAGGGTCAGGAGTTTTTATTTCATTTTGACTTTTATTTTTTAAATTCAAATACTTTTAATTAGTTTTTAGAGCGGGTTTGCTAGTTATATAGTTTTTATTTTTCAAAAATGCTTCATTTTAGTTTAGTTTTATAGTGTTTATTTGTTTTTTTAATATATGGAGTACCGGTATTTGCATAAAAAAAGGTCACCAAGTATCATTTACTGTAATAAAGTAAGGTACAATACAATTCCCAAACGACTGAATACATTTAAAATAAACCACAAAAGCTGAAGTACAACACTATTTAACAAAGATTAAAAGGATGGATATTTTTGCTATAATTATAGTTAGTTTTAGTTAAAACATGAAATCTAGTTTCAGTTTAGGAACTCTCAATTGTATTTAATTGTTCTTAACATTTTGCAAAAAAGTATTGAAACATTGAGCAGTTGGACACGTGCATTCAAAGGTCAAATTAAATCGATGTGTTAGGTTTATAACGCATTTCAGTTTCTAACTTTTGAAAGCAATGTGCATCAGTGTACATTCTGCAGCGCTCCCTCTCGCCGCTAGGCGGAGTCACCGTGCCAGGAATGTGCGCACTCGATGGCTCCCATCGACGCCCCTAATCTGCTCGGGACTCGTTGACGGATTGGCAATGGCAACCGTCGAGGTAAACCTGACAAATGACTCCAATGTTGATCTGTGAGCAAATGGTGTCAGCTCCTCTTGACGCGTCTGCGGAAGGAGACTCCTGTGAAGATTGACCGTGACTTTGCTTGTCGTCTCCTCCACAGTCAAGTCTGCTGCTGTCTGTCGGTCTGCCTGTCAGTCACTCGCCCGAATCTCTAACTTGTGGGGAATGTACTTGAAACCGACACACGGCACACAGCTGCAGGCGGAAGAACAGGTAGGCTTTGCATACCTACCACATACATTATTGCCTCGTTAATTAGCCGTGCCACGAAAAAAAAAAGAAAAGTGACGCCATTGCAAGCCGAGTGTGCGTTTTATAAATGTGTCAGATAGGCGCGCACTCATCAACACAACACGTTCCGGCATGGCACAGCGTAATTACAGGCTGCGCCGAGTGTTTCTCGGGCTCGGAGTGGAGCACAAGTATCTGAAACACACCTGCAAAGCGCAGCTTCGCCCCCAGGCTCCAAAGCCAACCTTCATCACCCGTCCCCTTGTCTGTCTGTCTGTCTGCCTGCCACCCAGCCCCTCGGCGCCCCTCCCTCTTGCAACTTGTTGAATGTGGTCTTTATGTGAGTAATGACAGCTCGTTGCGTGGCCGATGAGAGATTTAAATTTATTCCACGCAGAACCTCCTAGTTTGTTTTAGATTAGCTGGCAGGGTATCTGATTGAGATCACCACCCAAAAAAAAAAAAAAAAACAGAGCCAGTTAGCAATGAAAACAGAAAAGTAAGCCCATGCATAATCAACCGCGCTTTCTTCTTGTGGCTAAAAGCAGACTCAAATTCGAAAATACTACATGTTTATATATGAACCACACGCGCCAAAAGTGAATGCATTTTCTGCTGCAGCAGTGTAGAGCGCCCAGCTTTTTCACAAGGGCAGTTTTATGCGCAGGGAAAGAGGCATGGAAAAGAAGACCTTTCCCTTTGAGCTCACAGATTTGCAGTAATTACAGAATCACTTCCATATGTGGATCTCTGGCTGCCTTCTCGCTGCCCCCACCACCCTTCTTTCCCTCTCTCTCTACTTCTTCTGTTCCTTCTTACATTTGCATTCTCCCTTTATCCCTTACTTTTGCTACTTTTATTTTGTTTGGCTTCCCTTCATGCACTCTGAGCATTTTTTTTGGGGGGGGGGGGGGGGGGTCAAACCACAGCTTAAACAAAGTTTATGGTAATCAGAACATCCTGGCATTTTTGGCAAACGACCACTGTTTATTGGGTGATTAAATTAACCGCACTTGCCAAAAAATATGCATGCAAACGTATTGAAAGAGGAGCGAGCGAGGCGAGACGCGGACAGACACGGAGAGGGGAAACGCCGAAAATACGGAAATCTGAAAAAGGAGGAAAAGGGAAAGAATGGAAACTCAGTGAAGAATTTGCGAGGCAGGAGCGGAGCGTGAAGGAGGGAGAGGTGGAACAGAAAATGAGACTGAGGGAAAGGGAGGGCTGGAGTAATGCTTTTTGACAGAGGTGGGTTCAAGATGGGTTCATGGTGACATCATGGCTGATTTTTGAGGAAAGTATAGACAGGAGAGACGTTCACCTTTCATTGGATACACATGTTGGGGAACAGGCGAGAGCGCTCATTTGCTGGCACACACACTGGTAGCTGTGTCCGCAACCTCTGAATGCACCCCAAAATTATGCACACTCCAGTCCCCCCCTTTTCCCCCTGCAGTTTCCAGTGTACTAAAAGAGGCATTTTCTTCCAAACTTTGTGCTCATTTGTTTTTGCTCCAATAGTTCATTGTGGTAAAAACCTGTCCTGGCCCTTAACACTTACATTTCTCCTTTGCAATGAGTAAGTCATTTTCCGGTGCGTATTCCACAGTGTACTTCAAGGTAGTTGGACCATAAATGAGCAGAGTTTGCCAGGCAAGGATGAATGAGCTCCTTCATTTCTGCAAATGTGTGTTTCATTCTGCAACCAAGAAAGTGTTTGTAAGTGTATAAGGGTTTGTGCAGGTATCATCAAATCAAATGTAATGCTTTTTAATGCTATTTTTAATGTAACTTAAAATGAATAATTTAATGCCCATGCCATACTGTATATACACATGCACAAATATACATACATACATATCGTCACTGTTTTGTGAAAAACACTTGTGTGCAATTTAAAAAAACAACAACATTTTTACGTTTTTGAAATGTCTGCCCATTCAGTTTCATCCCAAAAACATAAAAATGGAAAACAAAAACAAAACAACCCCCCCCCCCCCCCCCCTCACAAATGGACATAAGTGTTTTTCACATAGCAGTGACAATATGCATAATACTGATTAGGGCTGTCAGTAGAATATAATTTTTTAAATCGTAATTAATTGTATGATTTTGTCCATCGTTAACTCATGATTAATTGCGCATTATATCTGTTCTAAATGTACAATAAAATATCATTTTCAAGTTTTTCATACTCTTGTTAATTAACATAAAAGTGGACAAATATGGCTATCAAATACAAACATGGTTGCATTTTTTTGGTTCATTAATACAGTCATTTTATAGTAAGTCATTCATGAAGTTACAGTTAAAAGGAGTGTGAAACGTTGAGTCATAGATTAGTGTTGAGGTAATTTTCTTCCACTAGGTAGCATTAGTGTTTCATGTTGGACATTGGTGACAGGAACAGTACATTTTTCGTTTCAAATCCAGGGATATAGAACGTGAAGCCGTGACCTTCATTGTAGCAAATGCTTTTTAAAATGCCTTTTAATGGAAACCCTGACAGAGGTGAGCCAAATGCGCTTTACGTCTCGCGGCGCTACCAAAATTGACACGTGATCAATCTTAACACGGGGAAAAACAGTGATCTCAATGCAGGCATCTTGTTACTGATTAAAACCTGCCACCACAGGAACCCGCTCCATTCTTGCATCCTCGCCACACCACCAACGCCAATCGCATCAGCCCCCACTCTGTCCTATTTCGCACCTCTTTCTCTCGCGCTCACTGTACCCCCTCTGTCGTCTTTTTGTCAACCATTTTCTCCGTAAAACCAACTGACCTCACTTCCTCCCTTTCTTGCCTCCTCTGTCATCACTCTTTGCTCTTTCCTCTTCTGCCTTTGCTCCTTTTCCTCAGCCTGCAAGCCCCGGGGCCTCAGCTACATTGCTTCGGTGAATGCAAATATGTTGAATCTTAAGTGGAAACACACGACCGGCTCTTATGAATATTTCATACCTTCGTAAACACATCCAGAGGAGCTGCAAACGCTTCGCGCCTAACAACGCCCGCGTTTGCCGGATGACTTCTTGTAAGGAATCGAGATCGTCGCAGTCGCGTTAGGTTTGATGTCAGGGCGGCGCGTTGTGATGTCACCGGTTGAAGTTAATGACACGCGAACGGAGGGGGCAATAGGCCATGTTTCCAGTGGTGCCCGGAGAGCCAGATAGCACCCTGATCTGTCTTCATTATCCCCCATTCTACAGCCTCCCAGACACAATGATCATAAATCTCTGCCTGAAGCACACTTCACTGACACTGAAACACAAACACTAGTAACCTCTGACCCTCTTGCTGCTACTGCCTGCGCACACTCATCCATGCTCCAGACACCAACGCACATTGAAGTGCATGCTGTAACACACGCACGCACACAATTCCCTCCCTCTGTCGCAATTTAGTAAGGGCCACGGCCCAGCCTGCACACTGACACCATCCTCGTGCACTTGACTGCACATTCAGTCACTTGTGTATGCTTTCAGTCAGCTCGATGCTATCGCACCGACTTGAAATTCACATCACTCGAACGACTGATACAGTTAAGTCTTTAAAGGTCCCACGGAGGTATTTACCTTCTTGTTTCACGTTGCGCAATTGCTGATTTAGCGCTGCTATATAAACAGTTAAGGGATTTCTTTTAGCTTCAGTGGCCTCATAAGCAACGCATGAATCAAATGTAAACGAGATAAGGATCTGCGGAGGTGCCTTTTGCAGAGTGGTTAAGATGGGCGCTTCCTGAATATTAGGTTTCTGAAAAAAAAAGAAAAGCGGCAGCAGCGCCTCTGACTGCTTATTCAGTCATTTACGCACATTTTTGTATGAGCATATCTACATATCTACTGTACATAAAAAATGGATGAAAGAGCGAGCATACATTAGTCCTTTACTGAGCCAGCATACTCAGATTTCAAACGCTTTATTGAAATGATTAAGGCTTATTTTTAGAGTGACATTCTCAAAGTTTTAAATGATGTATGTCATTCTCATTTGCGGGTTTTTTTTTTCTTGAAGGGGGAAAACAAACACTTAAAATCCGTTTTTTTTTTTTTGCCTTGCCCGATCTGGAAAGTTTTCATAGATCTGTAAGAATGTTATGTAGGGACAATATGACTGTGGGGCATCATATTCCATTAGGCTTTACAACAAGTCATGCATGCATAAACTTCTTTTTTTTTTTTATAGCTCCGCACTTCACACTACTCACTATAATTAGAATAAGTTGTTTACATAACATTGGCAATTCAAGTACAGTACAGTATTGTAACTACGTACTTGTTTGCAATAGCTAAAATTTCCATCCTATTCATGCCAGTCTATTGGCAACCCACTGGAGGTTCAGCTTTAACAGCTGACTTCTGTTTGTAGAGTTTAGAGATTAATATCAAGATGTCCTAATTTTGCTTAAATGTCAGATTTCAGGCACATTCTTCACAATAAAAGCCCCCCGCGCTCCTCCCAGATAGGGCTGGACTGGCCATCTGCCATACAGGACAGATGCCCGGTGGGCTGGCTTCTTTTGGGCGGATGCAGTGTTATTTTCCTGCATTTTACCCCAAAGGACTGGCCCACGATTTAGAGCAGAGGTGGGCAATCTCGGTCCTCGAGGGCCGGAGTCCTGCAGGTGTTGGAGGTTTCTCATTTCCAACACAAGCTGATTCCAATCAACAGGATCGTTATCAGGCTTATACAGAGCTTGCTGATGAGCTGATCATATATCAGCTGCGTTGGAGAAGGGCAACATGCAAAACCTGCAGGACTCCGGCCCTCGATGCCCACCTCTGATTTAGAGGAACCAGTCCGTTAATCCATTTCGAATATAGATGACAAACTGAAACATCATCCATCAGTGGCAGAACTACATTGTTAGGCAGGAGTCTGCCTAACAATGCGAGTCTCCGGGGTTGCCTAATGTGGACAGGCTGAGATTCACCACGTAGTCTTTATTTTCTGCGACCCTCTTCCACTCCTACCTGTTGAAAATGTACTTGACAAACAGATTTGTCGTTGTCAGTAAATGCTGGGATTCCACTTGACAAATCTAAACATCCATGACAGTGAGGGAGTTAAAGAAACAATCCCATTTCTAATCAACCGCCAGCACTAGTGATCGTAAAGGCCCGAGGCAAGAGTCTGAAATCTGATTGGACGAAAAAGTCTTAACATCCTCTTCGCCATACATTTATTGGAAGCAAGTGCAGCCAAGAGAAATGCTACCAACTGAACAGAGTGTTGGGAATAAGTGAACATGAAACATATTACAATTTAGGTTGTCAATGGAAGCCAGTGTTTTTGATGGTGTTTCGGCGAGCAGAGAAGGCTTTGCTATATCCCTGATGACTCACCAGGGACATTGTCAACAGTCCGCAGGTTAGCATTCTAAGGCTACACAACGAGTTGCGAGGTTACATAGTTGTTGCATAATAATGGAATTGAGGCAATAGTATTCCGTTTCTTAACGTAAATGCAATACAAGCAAAGAAAACACACTCACAAACATTTTGCTTGTGAATGGTGGCTGAGTTCCCATCACCAGCTTGACAGTTGCAAGAAGAATACATTTGAAAAAAAACTTTCGCTTGCACTCTGGGGAAAAGTTGACCCGTGCTTCGTAAAAGCTCCTGTTGACGTGCCAGTTAAGGCGTGTCCTCTCGTCTCCTCCTAGTTGTGAGGTGCTTCTCATAAGCAAAACAACTTGAGAAACATTACATTCAGAAAAGCCAAGCACACGCCCAGAACCACAAACACATAAACAGATCTGAAACATATGATCTCATATGGCTAAGAGGGGGCACGCTCAGGGGGCACACCCAAACTTTGCCGCTGCTGAACTCTGCCATCATACACAACTTCCCCTTAAACTGCCGCGCCACCATTTTACTTGAGGCCATTCAGTTTCACAAAAGCCACCTTGAGCTATAAGACATTTTCAACTGCGCAATGTTTGGCAGGATGTGGACAGATGTTGTATATCCCTCAAAAATGCTTTGAAATACACATTCTGGATTTAATTTCTCCCCAATAAGAGCAGAATGCTTTCAGTTTATTTCCCCGTTAAGTTCCCAGAGTTGCTTTAGTATTGAGTCACATCTGCTCTGCTATGGTCTATGGTAAATATTGCCACTATGAAAACAGGTAGGGCTGAAATTTGGCATAAGGTTTGATGAAGGGAATCACTCGAGACAGGAGTGACTACTTCTTAAAGAGGAGCTCAACCCCAAATTTTTTTCACAAGAATATGTTCTACGCAGCCCCACTCGTCTAAGCATGGCATTCTGTTTGTGGAATATGAATTAAACAGCAAAATCCACCCGTTTTTAGCCATCTCATGGAGCGGCCATTTTGCCACTTGCTGTGGACTGAAAATGACATCACGGTTGCTCAGGGCTCAGGTAACGACTAATCATGGCTCACCTTGCGACCGTCACATGGCCAACCTCAGGAAAAACAGACGAACAGTGATTAGTCGTTACCTGAGACCTGAGAGTGGCAAAATGGCCGCCACCTGAGATGGATAAAAATGGTTGGATTATGTTGCTTAAGGAAAACAATTGGGTTGGCTTCCCCTTTAACCTGGGTGAGATCAAAATTTAACAACATGGATAATCTGTGGTGCTCAAGATATTGTAGTATCTTCCTCAAGAGCTGCAAAATCACTGATTGCGACGTCACATGACAACGCAGCTCTCCTTCCCTTCGACACGCACACATTGTTAGTAGGTAAACAACTTAGTAGCGGCGCAGATGAAGGAAAGAAAAAGTGCCCAGCCGAGAGAAAAAGAAGAGAGAGAATTAAAAACAGAAACTTAAGCTCTTTGGGCCCTTTTTTTTCCCCCCTGCAGGCATTTTGTGGCTTGTGAAAAAATGTGCTGTATATTTGAAGTGTTAGGACGACGTTATGAATCAGACAGTATAAACCCTATTTCGCAGCGAGTGAGAGTGAGTGTGAAGAGAGGAGTGAAAGATTGATTTTGGGAGAGAGAGAGAGAGAGAGAGAGAGAGAGAGAGAGAGAGGGAGGGGGAGAGAGCGAGTCTGGCTGCTGCCCTGCTGGTGCTGTCAGAAGGACTCTGATGAACGTGCACACATCTTGTCTCCGTTTTTTCCCCCTCCAGGCTAACTCCGCGCATCGGACCCTTCCCTCAAGTCATTCATCTGTCCGCCTACCTTGTCCGCACCGGAATCAGTGAGTAGTTCACACGCAAAAAGTTTGAAAAGCCTGAAAACTTGTGCCCGTGTTTTTTTCTTTTCCCTCAGCCTGCCTTTGTTAGCAGCAAGAGTTTTTTTTTTTTGCAGCGGTGGTTCTTTAATTGAAGACAGAGATACTTTCGCACTTGCCTCAATCAAACTTGATCTCCATGAGCAAACGCGAAAACATCCTCATACACATTTCTTTGATTAGGATTCATGGACGAGACAGCATATTGATATGAAAATGTACTTGAGGACGTGAGTGCGCCTTGCATGTTCCTCCACGCACACATGTGCTTATTAGTGGCTGTTACCCAGCGCCTGTGGAGCTCTTTATTATTAGCATGTGTGCGCGTGTTAGTGTGTACACGCCTGCATGTGTTTGATGTCTATTCACTAGAGGAGTCACCGGTCCTTGACCTTTTTTATTATAACGAACATGCTGGAAACTTGGAAAAGACCAGTTTTGTTTTCCACATTTTAGCAGCACGGGCTCCTTTGACTTGTGTGCGTGCGGCTCTGCTCTTAGTCGACATGGAGGTTTATTCATTGTGTTCCCATAGTCGGTCGCCTGTCAGGGAATCGTACCTCCCGATTCTGGCGTACTGCCTCAGTTAACAGGTTCCACTTGTTACCGGCGTGCGTACCAGAGAGATCCGGCGCCTGATGTCACGGCATGTTTTTACTTGTTTCGCATGTCCGTGTAGCTTCAGTGCAGTGGCGGCTCGCGAGCGCCGCACCTGACATCTGCGGTTTTATCTCCCCCCCCCAACCCCGGTGGACCTGACGTAAGAGTGAGGGATAGTAAAAAAAGAGAGGAAAAGTAACAGCATGGCTAAGTGAAGACGCGTGCGGAAGCGTGCCAGTTGGACTCTGAGGAGGAGACCTCTGGTGTGGAAGGAGAAGTAAGGTCATCAATGAAGCGTTTGAGGTTAAAATCACGTTTTTGTAGGTTGAGATTTGTACAGAAATTAGTTTTATTTATTCATCTGTGCAACTTGGCTAGCAGCTCACATTATAATACCGGCTGCCATTCTTGACCTTTGTTGATACCTGTTGTTTTTTGCCATTAAGACCCAATGGATGGGTAGGTTACACAGGTGTGTTTTTTTTTTGGGGGGGGGGGGGGGGGGTTGTGCAGGGGCGTTATCTTTCCGCCACAGCACTGTAATTAACAAGGAAACAATTTGAAAGTCATCCCCTATGGTTATTTTTACAGGTGTCTTTGTGCCTATTTGCATGCTCAGATAGGCCGAGCATTTATTAAGACGTCTGCTAGCGCTTTGTTGTGTGTTTTGCATGTGTTTGTTTGGGCCCGCTTTGTGTTGCTGTGGTTCCTGGGGCTACAATCAGACATGGAAGTCGTCTTCATGCAGAGGAAGACTTGTTTTCTCTCTGAGCTGAGGAATACAAACGCCACCATACATCTCTTGCTCTCTCCCTAAATGAAAAAGGAGAGGCTGTTTGTTTTTTTCTTGAGTGATTTTCTGCCGCTCTGGTTGTATTTATGTCTGAAAATTGGATTCCATCATCTGTCTTTTCCTGTTGTGGTGTGTGTGTGTTCTTGTTTTGCTGGACCCAAAGTTGGAGAGTGTGCTTATTCGTACGCCAGAGTTCTCTACCACATCATGGAAAGAGAAAATTGTGAGGATGACTTCATCTTTTAAGAAAGTGTTTTATGTCTCGCTGAGTTCAAACTCTTTCCATAATCTTCTCTCCGCTGTGCAACTCAACTTAGCCCTTTTAGTGACACCATGCAAAAGAAGCAATTAGGGGATTATTTTAACAATCGACTTTTCTGTTGATTATTTTGTGGACTAATCAATGAATCAGGCACAAAAACACCCACACACATATTTTAATTATTAAAATCAGGGCATGATTTCAATTTGAGAGTGCAGAAAATGACAAATGAATTACTAGTTTGGGCTGTAACATGTCAGAAAATCAGCAAAATGTTGATCATTGTTTTCCAGAGTAAAAACGTGTTTGCAAATGTATTTTATTTATTTATTTTCTGAGGATTTGAACTATTTTAAATTAAACAAGATCTATAAATGATGAATCGATTATCCAAAATAAGTAATTTGATAATTGATTACTAGTTGTCGTTGATCTAAAAGCAATGTATGTGCAACGTATACAACATATTGTCATTTAATTGATCATTTTAGTTAGGGATGGGCGGAGTATCAATACCAAGCATCAGTATCAGGACGATACTTGGCCTTATTTCATGGTATTGGTAATCACGACCGCGGCCGATACCAGCATCTTGTGGCCATTTTATCATCGATAATTTCAGCAATTTCAAGGAAAAATGCTATTTTGGTACATCTAGGTCTTTCTTTAAAATTATCTTTCATTGTTTTTTTGAGGGGTGGGGGGTAAAGTTTATGTATCAAAAGTCTCCCTACTTGGTATCGGAATCAGTGACTACTCAAGAGTTGATTACACGTATTGGTATCGGTCTGAAAAAAAGTGGTATCGAACATCCCTAATTTCGACGGTTTTAAATGTATCTGTCGTATTTTGGTTTCCTGTGTAAATTCTTGTTACTATAATTAAATCCCATTCGCACTCCTGGGGAACAAGCTGTTCTTTAAATGTCAAATAATTACACCCAAGTGCTACTTTGCATTGTTGCGTGTAAGCAAATATGTGTTTGTGTGATGCCAAGAGCAGGCAGATGTCAAACAAGTTTGAGGTGATGGAATGCAGGTGTGTTTGGACACACCAAGTCGTCTGTCACTGAGTGTCTGTCTCAGAGCCATTAGCCACGCACTTGTTGAAAGACGCCAAACTGTCAGCTCAGCATTGAGCAGTAATGTGTTTCGGGTACGCTTTCCGCAGACAAAATGTCGCCTGCAACAACATCACTTCTAAGTTGTTATTTTGCACCTGATTCAAAGAATGGTTTTACTGATGTAGTCATTTGACTTTACCTGTGACCCAGACCTTAAAACATAACCTTGTGTGTTTCCAGTCACTTCCTTTACAAAGTTATGGGGCATAAATCATTGTGATGTTGACAATTAGATGACTGTGCCTGGAAGACATGCCGAGCTTACTGTTGAAAAATGAGCATGAGTGGGCAAGTCCGAGGTTTAAAAAAAACATTTAAGAATCTGCCAAGGTTTTCCTGCCAGGATACAAGGTACTTTTCATTTATCTGGAGGCTGTGAAGTCAACGGTTCCACTAAAAGTTTTGACACACATTTCTATCTGAAAAAATAAAAATAAAAAATGGCCCTCTAAAAATAATTGCACGTTGTAGACTTTTATAGAGTTCAGGATACTCAAAGAAAACCTGTGAAGTCTGTCAAGCTTGCTGGCAGACAAATGAAAACCAATAAGTATCCTCAACTCCGTCATGGCAGGAAGGAGAAGGTCAAAAAAAATTTCAGTGTCAAATTTCCAGTGGGAAGAAAAAATAAATGTACACTCCTTCCAACGTTGCATATAATTAATTCTCATACTACAAACATAGAGATTTATGTGTATATACCCTAGTGCTGACAGGTTTTCCCAATTGTGGGCTGGGTATAAGAATCACTAGATTGATCGTTGATAATTCTGTGTAAAACCGTGGAATTAAATTGAAGCTTCAACCAGAAGAGGTGATTCAGTCTCAACTCGTTTGTGGTCTGACGAAGAATATGACATCAGCAGCGACCTCCACACAGACCTCCGTTATTGCACAACTCTTCTGCTCAGTACACCACTGGCATCAAAACTAGAGACGTTCTTCTATTCCATTCAAACGGTTCCTGTACTGCTTATGGAGTCCAGCTGACTTTGGGCAAGAGGTTGGGCTACCACCCGGACAGTCACATTCATTCACACTTACGGACAATTCTGACAATTTTCGAGCTTTTGACCTTCCATCCCATTCAGTCCAAGGCTACAACAACTTATTATTTCCATTTTTTGAGTAAGAATTTAGTCTACAGGGGTTGTAGTCTGTCTTTGTTAAGAATAAAACCAGTAAGCCCGCTGCAGCTCATTATAGGCTCTGATCTATGGACATGCAACAGACACGATTTTTTCTCCTCAAATTCTTTAAACGTTATTAAACACTTTGTACTGCACATTGCCGCCCCCTGCAGGAGTGGAGGGAAAAAATTGACTACGACATATTTACAACAGAGCCTAGTGTAGCTTTTATTAAAGGGGAAGTCAACCCCTACATTTTTTTAATAATAATATGTTCTATTGAATTGAGCTGCAAAATCCACCCGTTTTTATTCATCGCAGGGAGCGGCCATTTTGCCACTTGCTATCGACTGAAAATTACATCTCAGGGCTCAGGTAACTAATCACAGCTCTGCTTGGGAATGTCTCATGAGCAAACTCAGAATACAGGTGAGCCGTGATTGGTCGATACCTAGGCCTGAGCAACTGTGATGTCATTTTCAGCCAACAGCAAGTGGCAAAATGGCTGGATAAAAACAAGTGGATGATGATGTTTAATTCATATTCCACAAACACAATATTAAGCAGACTGTTTACACTAGTGAGGCAGCACAGAATATAAAGTATTATTGTAAAGATTTTTTTTTTTTTTTTTACTTCACTATCTTATTGTTTGACAATAGCAGAGGTCAGTGCTCTTTTCACTTTTATTATTTTGCAATTCTTTGTTGTTTTTTTGGTCACAACCAAAACGCATCAGAACACTGAGATAGTCTCATTCTGTCAAAACATGCCTCGTCTTGTTGAGCCATCTTGAAACTACTAACTTGATTAATTTGCTACACGCAGCGTCTTGATAAACTCTGTGGATAATCTATAAAGTGTAATCGGCGTGTCTGCTGCAGCACAACGGCGCGCAATGTTTGGTCGGACACTCTGCTTCAGTGCGCCTGTCCCGCACGGTCGGGATGGTCGGGAAAGTCCCTGCTGTAGCCTGGAATCCTCCCATAGCCCGGCCCTGATGCTCCTCCTCGCCCGCCTGCTGCCTCCTGTGTGCCCCCCCAGGCTCAGGGGAAGTGGGGAGGGCCTCTATGCCCATTTGTCCCCGGCTAACAGGGGATGAGGTCACTCCGAATTCCCCCCCCAATCCCCTTATAGACCCAGACCCAGTGGTGAAGCGAGCCTACCACAGGACCCTGTAATAAAACACACATGACTCTTTAAAAAGTTTCTGGACTGATGTGGCTCATTAAAAAACACTGGCGCCATCTTTTTTTGTTTTTATTAATTCATTATTGTGTTTGGGGAGGAGAGTAAGCCTGCTGTGTTGTATTTTAAAAGGCTGCCTCTCCGCTCCTTCCCTCTTTCTTTATTAGGCCCTTTCCATCTGTGGGTAATTGTGCTAAGTTTGCATTCTCTGAGTAGCTTCAGTAGCTTAGCGCTCCTTTGTATTCATGGCGGCAATACTGGATGGATGAATAGATGGATCAATACAATCTTGTTTACTCCTGTGAGAATACAAAAGCCTCTATCCTACTCTCTTCTCTCAGCACTGGCAGATTTTGCTTTCTTTGAAGAGTGCATGTGGCAGTTACCCAAAATGGGCCAACCGCATCATGCACACTTTTGATTTTCCGTCCCGCGCTATACGTCCTCTCTCTTTAGGCCCGCCGCGAAGTCGTCTGCCATCTTTTTGTTTGTCTGCTAATGACTGAACCCACTGACCTACGGGGACCCAGTACGAGCTGTTCTGTTGTACTGATGGATGGAGATGGCAGTGTGGATTGCCCATAGGACCATGATTATGAAGAGGGACTTGAGGCAACAAAAGCAAATTTTAAAAAATGAAAAGAAAGATGGAAGTATGGCTATGTTGGCAGGATGGGGGTTGGTGCCTATCGACGGCTGCTCCTTCCTGAAACGTGGTCACCCGAGCCTGCCCGGGCCCTCAATGCACATGTGGAACAGTTTACTGTAATGGAACTCTAAATTAGTGGTGGTTTGAAGCTGCCTGCAGCAGTAGGGTGTAATTAACTGGCTCTGTTGAAAGAGAGAGAGAGCAACGGGATCGAGCCAGAGCTCTGGAAAAGATGCAAGGGTGAGAGATGTGTGTGTGTGTGTGTGTGTGTTTTAACACGTGTATTTTTTTCTTTCCAAGTGCGTGATTGCATGTGTATGTACTATGTATTTCAGACTTTGTGGTATACATATAAGCGTCTTGGAAAGCTCCCTGCCTGTTTTCTCATCAGGGTATGGCGCCGCCGCACAGTGCCCCCCAGTGCCCAGACTTTGCCACTGTTCATCTGTTATATTTTGATAGGGTTGCAGCTATGGAATATTTTAGTGTACGGATAGTCTACTGAAAATTCTGTGGAATAATGGGGTCTTTTGGATAAAAATTAAAAAAATAAAATATATATATATAACACATTTCCACTTAACAAAAGAATGACCAACTGGTTGTCATACAATAAATGTTTTTTTTTTTTTACTTAAATTTAAGCTGTGCTTAGCAGCACACTATTTTCCTCTCTGGAAACATAGTGAGGTTTTAGACACATCTCTCCTCATAGATTTGGTCATGAGACAATGACATCCCAACCACAGCAGCGATTTTGCCGGCCAAAAGAGCATATTTGAGCAAGCCTGGTTTGTTAAAAAGTCAGCAGTATGAATGGCAACTGCGTCAGGCTGCCATTTATGTCTATTAAACTGCCTTTGAAAAGTATTCCGATGGCTTGATGGGACACTTGAGCGCTGCTAGCCGCTAAATGCTGTAGCTGCCACTGAACATGTATAGTACAATGTCAGCGTAATTAACTTTTTTTTTGTGCCCGTAATTGGCAATTGAACATGATTTCAGGACGAAGTTATGCTGTTGACATCGGTAGCAATAGTTTGTGACGGCAATACAAACGCTGCAAACACTGAAAGATGAGCCAAGTCAGCCATTTCACGCTGCTGAGAATTTCAAAATAAAAGCGCTCAGAGAAATGTATATCTGTATATTATTTGGTAAGGTAAGGTTTATTTTGAATCTGGAATTGAATATACTTAGCCTGGAAATCCAGACTCACTCGCGGCTTTGCCGGAGAGGGAGTCTGGTCAAACCAACCGCCCTATCAGTCGCATTTCTGAGGCAGGGCAAACCTGAGCTAACAGACAGTGGAATGAACCAAGAAAAGCGACTAGTGAAAGTTTTATTTTTTATTTTTGCTGAGATGGAGCAAAAATCCAACCGACTAGCCAAGGAGAGACATTACTGAATGACTTATGTCGTTGTTGCGGGAAAAACTTGAAGATTCGTGGTGACATGAGTAACTTTGTTTTGATATTCGAATAGCGTTGGCGAAGACGACGTCACGGAAATAGACACATTTGATTGGCCGGTCTGTTTTCGAACGGTGCCGAATCGCTGTCCATGGATGCCTGTCCAGACCCACTTTTTCTTTCAGGAAAGTGGGTGTGGCTTGCCAGGCTACGATATACTAACACTAGTAGTAGAAGCGGCGTGGCTCAGGGAGTAGATTGGCTGTCTCCCAACCTGAAGTTGTGGGTTTGTTCCTCAACCCTTGAGTGACTTTATTATTATTATTATAATAAATAAACTAGTACAATTTAGTCAAAATCTCTCCATGCAAATTTTACTTTGAATTTCTGAGTGAAAAATCTTTAATAGTTTTTTTTTATGGGATGACATGGCAAATTCTCTCGTACACACAAAAATGTTGTCTGAATATTATATATAATATCCAAATTATTTTACTCTCTTCCAAGTGTGAATTTTACTTTGTTTAGAGTGGGACCAAAAATATTGTTTTTAGAGTAAAATTGACTCTACAAAATTGACTGCGGCAGTACCAAATTCTTTGGCCCTGCCGCTTTTCAAAGCCACATTTGTAAAAACAAGCTCATCACACCACCCACTCATAAAGTCACACTCAGGGAGCGGTCTGCAAAAACATGAAAAAGAAAATGGGGAGGCTTTTCTCTGGCTTTTTACCCTCCTGTATTAACAATCAACAGCAGTGCATGACTGCTTCCTTGTCCGTGCCTACTGTGCGGCGTCAAAGTGACGAGTGGGCTGCGGGGGATTTGAGCCAAAATGACTTTGTGGGGTGAGAGCCTTACTTCAACACAAGCTTGTTAGAAGTGACAGCAGCAGTTAGCAATCAGTGGATCTCATTTTCTCTCTCCCGCCACCCCCATGGACCTCGTGTCTGGGCCTCTGGTCTAGGGGGGAAGCGTCAGAGGGAGAGGGAGGCAGGCTGCTGTGCTAGGCTGGCAGCAGGAACAGAGGAGCTCTTTATAGCACTGGTGATTTAAATCATATGGCATAGCCTGGAATCAGTGCACAAGTCTGGAAGCTCTTCAATACTGAAGGAACAAGAGTGCTCTCTTTTCTCCCCCCCCCCCCCCCCTGCTTTTCTGCTACAACTTTTTCCAAACGTCTCTTATCTTCTTTTCCCCTCACCCAGTCCCAATTCTTCTGGATTTTCCTCTGGCTCACTCTTCTTCTCACACATCTTTTTCTCTTTTGCTCGCCTCTCTTCCTTCTTTCTTTTTCCTCTTACCTGTTCATATGACGTTTGCACATCCTTCTTGCATTATAACTGTGGATAAACTTTTCGACGTCCCACAGCGAGGATGGCTCAAGGGTCTTGGGAGTTGACGCGAGGTTAAACATGTTTGTGGTCCCAGCAGAAACCACTTATGTATAATGTTCATGCCAATCAAATGGATTTATCCTTGTGTTTTATGCGGTGAAATGAGAAATAACAAGTCTGTCTTTATTTTCTTCCCCAGAAACTGGATGTTTCCACTCAAGAGGAGTTTGTTGTTCCCCCACTAAACAAGAACCCTACGCCCTTACTCATCCATTCTCCCACATCCTGAGAGCCTTCGGGAGGACACAAAACCTTAGCGGGGATTTCCAGGGGTGACTGGTGAGCGCGTTCCCATCCGCCCGTGGGCCTGCTGGTGCGTCGTCGCCATGGCTACAAACAGGGAACAGCAGGTGGGCCACATGACAGGCTTCCCACCTGCTGTCTACCCCTTTGCCTTCAACTCCATGAGAAGCCACTCTCCCTTTGACCTGCTGGCCAACAGTAGCCTTTTCGGGAGATTTGGTGCCGACCTGCCCAAAGAGATGGCTGCACTCTGTAAGTCCTTCGCATTAGTGAACATGTTTGACTTGTTCTCCCCCTCGTGTGTCATTTTCCATTCCAGCCTTGACTACATACAGTATATGGCCCACACTCAATTAGCAATTTAGACGTCCACCGCAAAGTGGAAAATATGGTTACTTAAAATGGACTTCATCACATGTAATTTTGTAGACACGGAAAACTGGACGATCTTGCGATATAGGACACGCGGTGTAAAAAATATCCCACAGCGAAACCATAAGGAAAAAATCCACTTTAATCAACACAGTGGTTACGCAGCCCCATATAGAGGTTTGTATATGGTGCGGTTATGTGCGCAAGCGCTGCATCTGTATGTGTGCAAGCTTGTAGGGCTTTTAAGGCAGTCAAGCCACAAGTCTGCAATTAGAGACAAAACAACATTCTTCCAGTGTGAGGAGATGAGTGCCCCGGGCAACAACAAATATTCAAGAATATGCAACAAATGTTGAAAGAGGAGCCTCTGACTAATCTTGCTGCTTTTTTAAAGATTAGCATAAGGGAAATTAAAATCAGAACCATTCGCCATTCTCGGTTGTACTTTCAAACGTGTCCACAGGAGGCACTGCTGTCCTCTGGAGTGTCAGGATGGGCTGATGATGATGTATGGGACATCCAGCACAAAGAGGAGATTGTTGGCAATCAAGAGTGTTTTTATGTCGTGGAAGAGAGTAGATCACACCCCGCCGACATGCTGAAGTCATGGTAGTTATTTCAAGTCAAGTGTGAGGACTATGACACATCTGCTGCAATACTTGCAGTTTGGGATTGTGTTTCGAGAAAAGGACATCAGAGAAGTAGCGTATAGTTTTGTGTAGAGGCAAAGGTGAGCAGAAGTGATTTAAAATCGTACCCTTGTGCAGGCTGAAAGAGGTGGCAGGTGTTGGCGGAGTGGAGGTGCTATAATGGGTGTGGGTGGCAACAGCTGAGTACCCCCCGCCAAGCCAAACCAACCCTGCTTGTGTGTGCATACCCCCCACCCCCCGCTCCCCCTTAACCACAGCATGCCTGAGCAACTCTCCAGCCTTTCAGCCGTCAATCACTACCTTGCCCTCCCCCTACTTTGTAGACGCTGCCCACCTAATCCTCTAGGTATTTTCACATAACGAGAGAGAGAGCGAGAGAGAGAGAGCGCACCTGGGGGTGATGTCCCAGTGTGGTGGAATCCAAGAGCCCACACCCTGCTAGGAAAACATACACATAAGCAGATGCATACACATGAGCAGAGACACTCTTCCTTCCCACTCTCTCCCCTGGACTCACACAGCACGTCTTTCATCCAAAAACTAAAGCTGCCCCCCTTCCTTGATGCAGAATGAAATCCCAGTGCACTGACAGATGGAGTCTTTTTGGTGTTTCATAGTGGCATCAAACAAAAAAACAAGTATCAAAGCACAAGCAAGAACACGCGCCGGAGGTTCATACGTGAAGGCTTGTGCTCACACATCCATGCCGCGTGGCGGGACTGTCGCTCACAAGGGTAAAGAGGCAAAGACTGAGCCCTCGAGCCTAGCTTCAACAAGTCAGGCTCATTGTGACAATTAGTTTCTGTATAGGCAGAGATGTATACATGTCTTGGCTGATGAACTATGTCATTTTGTACTATTTATTACATCTCAAAATGATCTGTGGTCTGCTTGTAGCTATTATTCTTATCTATATATATATTTTTTTAAATCGTGCTTATTTTCATTCACTGTACTGCTTATGTCAGTTTGGGCTGCAGGTGAACTGGAGCCTAACCCAGCTGAGAGCAGCCTGGACTAGTACATAGATACATTGATTTCTCTGTGACATTTTCATATCATTTACTGTCCCTATGGAGAAAATGCTGAATACGTGTGTATATATGTGTGTATATATACACACATATTTGTAAGTATATAAGTCCATGCGTCTGGCACGCAAACCACCGGAAATACACAAGCAGAGGTAAACAAACATGGAGAAACTCAGACGCAAGCACAGCAGCACTCTTTAGGAGCGAGGAGGAAACCCACTTTATTATTTTGGTGAGTGTCAAGAATATATTCACCATAACCTAAAAAGTTAAAAACAACGTTGTCCGTATGTCACGGTTTAGATCGGGGACCAAATGTTTCCGAAATTATCATTTTGATCTTACCCGAATATTGACCATGTAAATGTAGTCACTCACATTCACACTTGAAGACAATTTTGAGTTTTCAGTAAATGCATGTTTTTGGATTGAGTGAGGAATTTTTAATATCCAGAGAAAAGCCACACAAGCAAGGGTACATGCAAACAACACACAGAACGATGGTCGAAGAGATTCGGACATTAAACCTCAGAACTGTGTGGCAATTGTGTAAACCATTCAATCACCATGCAGTTTTTAATCATCATCATCATTATTATTATTGTTAACCGGGATGTGTTGCAACAATAAAAAGATTATAATTGCTGTTCTAAAGCACTTCCCAACAAGTGAGTGTTATGGAATGAAAAATAATTCATGACCTTTTGCAGTAAATTAATCACGTTCACTGTAAGATAAGACAGGATCTGTATTTCGTACGAACGAGTGTTAGCGCTCCAATGGAAATGAACACACACAAAAATAGCATAAGTGATAGAATGTTGAAAATAACGTCCCAATTTGGTCAATAAATGTGTAACATGATTAAGGTTTCACAAACGATGAAGTACCTAATTATTACCCAATAAATGGATGACATTGTTCAAGTGAAAAACAGCGGCTGCTCATTACAAATGATTACGTTTGTGAAGTTTGATATTAACTTTATGATATGAAAAAGTACTTTAAAACTTCTTACTCCGTTTTTTTTTCTTATAGTGTATACCTGATCCTCTCTGGAAATATGCATGTACATAAAAGATATTTTGGAAGAAACATGCACAATACGATGATATGCGCTGGATTGAACAAACTCTACTTGACCTAGGCTGTGACGAAGCGACAGTTTTGCCCAAAGTACAACATTGTCACTCTTGTGCCACTCAATGATGACTATTATGTGAATCATACAACATTAGTGACTCGTTTACTAATAGCACCGCCATTGCTTGCAAAATGTTCGTACACAGAACAAAAGGCCCCGTTTGGACATTCCTCAGACCCTGTTTTTCTTCTCCTTCCACTTCTTCTCCAGGAGTCGCATTAACAAGCCTGCTCAGTGTTGTCAGGAGCCTCTGTGGGCCAGACTGAGAAACATAAAGAGAGAAGAGCTGTAGATATTTGTGTTTGTAGCAAATAGCGCCGCATTCTTGCCCAGCTTCATAGCTCTCTGTATAATTACCCAGGTGACACCTTCTATTGTTGAGCGCTGTGCCAACAGGTCGGAGCACCTCCCGCCGCTGCACTCTTTTGGCACCAGTGTGTCTTTGGAAATACCTGTTTTGCACAGAGGTGGGAAGCGACAGCAGAGGAGGGATGTCGTGGCCGGCCTGTGTTTGCACATGTAGTAGTAGTGAGTGATGGCTTGGCATCGTTTTGAAATGGATGCGAACAACAACCTGTGCGTCACACAATCGCGCTGGACGTCACAGGAGAGCGATTCGTCCAAATGCGCTTAATAGCCGGGAAAGGAGTTTGTTCATCCATGAGAGGAATCTCTTCTCAGTGTGCTGTAGTGGAGACCAGTATCAGTTGATCCCTGTCATTATGTGAGTCCTTCAAACAAACAGTTGGAAGCCCATTAAGGCCACTTACTATGAGATAACATCGCCACTGAGCCAGCGAAACACCTCTCTAAGCTTTCGCCAATCGGGGCCGGAGCCCTTGCCTCCCAGTCAGCCACAGGGATGTTTTGAGAAGCTGTTCGGTCATTTCCTTCAGCCCACATGGCCGAGACCGAATGCTGAGGTCTCTGACTGACTGTTCAAAGCCTCATGTCAAGTTATATGTCTGCTGACGTGACATGAAAATGTGAGGCTCAGATGTGAGAACTGGAACGTGGATGAATGAAATGAAAAGCATTGTATTCATAGACTGGAATGAATGGCTTGTTGGAACTTGTGCTAAGAACTGCCTGCATCTGCTCACTTCTGCCTCTTGTGGAGACGAGAGGAACAGCCGCCTTGAGTTAGGCGTTAACGTATGTCACATATAGATCGGAAAAGCTCACACCCACACAGATGCACAGGCATTAACATACACTGTCGTCGCTGCCAGGCATGAATGCATGCATGAAGAACATACTCGCGCCTACACAATCTTCAGTCAGAATGGCTGTGAAAAGGAAAAGTGACATAATTCAAAACACTCCTTTACATTCCTCGGAAACAAACATTCAGAGTTCTTGTTGGCATATGGAGCTTAGGGAGTTATATAAAAGCCATTTTTGTAGGGAATGTGGTTTGTGAGAGAATGTACATTGAAACTGCGGCGAAGGACAGCAGGAAAGGATGTCGAATATCTGAGTGAAGCCTCCTTTGATGGGGTGGGGGTCAGCACAGCACAAACAGCACATTGTAGCGCTTTATTTATTTGAATAAAGATTGAAGTGCCGGGTTTCAGCCTTGCCCGAGGTAGCCGTCAAGAACATCAATTTTGATTTGCGCGGAAGCATATTTTTCTGATTATGTCAGCACACATATACTTAACAAGACACATTTAGTTGTGCATGAGCACATGAGCTCAACTTTACTACCTCTCACTTCCCTCATAAGCCAAGATGACCCAACCTGCCCTGTGCTATTCCTGCATTCACAAACGTATTGTCGCCTCACTTTTTGATAAAAAACTGCTGCAGGACACACGATCAGGCTCTGACTACTAGTGAATTGAGCGCGACTTTGATGTAGGTATTCTAAAGTGAAAGGAACGATAATGAGACCAACCATGCTGTATGGTTTGGCGACAGTAGCAATGGCCAGAAGACAGGAGACAAGTGGAGGCGGCAGAGTTGAAGATGTCGAGATTCTCTTTGTGACGAGGATGGACATGATGAGGGACAGCATAATAATAATAATAAAAATGATAGTGGCTGTATCGGAAGAATTATGCTTAAAATGGAGGAAGGTAGGAAGCAAAGACTACTATTATTACCTAATGAAGCTAGTGTTAGTGTAGTATGGGGTTTGAATGACTTGACATAGTCTAGAGTCGACACTAAGATGATGACAGTCAAGTCGACTTGGACTAATCAATGACATCTTCCCCCCCCCCCCCCCCCCCCCCAATCGTTAACTGTTCATTTTTATAATAAAAAGAGCTGGGTTTAAAAAAATAAAAATAAAAAATCAATATCAAATCAATTTTCCTTTTTGAGCGTGATATCAATTAAGAAAACCATTAATCTATTATTTTATCGATCTATCTATCTATTTTTCGCATAAATTCTTAAGAAAATAGAATTTTAAATTATTATTAAATTACTGTTTTTTTTATCATTCTTTTTTGTAGCTTACTGTTTCCTTGACATTTACTTGAATTTAAAAGTATTTTCTTACATTTATGAAATTCCTGGCTGATTGCATTTTATGGCAATTCAGAATCTTTTTAATTTATATTTACAATTATTGAATTTGAATTATGAAACATTTTCATCTCATCCATCCATGTAACAAGTGAATAGAACACGTGTTACTTTAATGAATAAACTAAATCATTTAACTAGTTACTGCTCCACAAAATGTAATTTGAAATTTAATGTTTGTGGAATAAAAAATAAAAAATAATAATTTCCTTGATATGTAATGGCAGATTGAACTGAAGTGAATCGAATCGAAATCAAATCGATTGAGGAAATTAGAATAGATACCCAGCCTTAACTCTTTGACCGCCATAAACGTTATAAAACGTTTAGTAAAAACCTACGGAAGGGCGCCGAGGACGTTAAAAGACGTTCACTATGTTTTTTTTGTTTTTTTGGGGAAACGGGTGGAGGAAAGCCTTGGGCAGCTGTGCTGAAAGTATCAAGGAGATCTGGTTAGTATAATGACTCGTTTTGGCCCCTAGATGGCAGCGATGACTCTCTTTGCACAAGGTTGGATGGGCCGCCCACCGTGGGCGTCAGTAGAAGACGTGAGGCGGAGCTAGTGTGTTGAGGGGACAATGGCTGATGAAGCAACAATGGCGACCGGTTGCAAGCAGCTCACGCTTGAGCATTTTTTTCAAAGACAGAAAGCATCGATCAATACTAAAAAGCGCATTGATGTCGACGATGATGATGACTCCGAGCTTGACGCCAAAGTTGGAAGCTTTGACGCGACCGTTATGATCACGTAGTAAGCCGGAAAACGCGCACAATAACCGACCGGGTACTTCTACACAATCGGACATTCGATCGGGCGATGGAGAGTTGTCGAAAAGCATCGACCAATGCACATTGATGATGATGGTGAATCCCGAGGTTGACGCCACAGTTGGACGCCACAGTTGGACGCGGACTTTATTCTCACGTCATAAAGCATCACCGGCTAGCGCTGCTAACGCCGGAGCTGCACATGCGGACATTTTGTCGGACAATGAAGAGTACCCCGAGTCCAATGCATATTCATCGGAGGAGCGGGTACAGTCTGATCACGGAGAAGACACTGTTTCTGGACTACGATGCCACCATGAATGGAGTGGATAAGATGGATCAGAACATCTCTTACCACCCGGTATAGCAACTGAAGGACATGAGGAAGCCAGACGTAACACCACCGTAACGTAACCGTAGCATGATCCTGATAGTAGACTTGATGGCAACACACACTGCAGTATATACTTGCTATTCCCCGGAAAAAACGGCCTGCAAGAAAGTGGAGCTTCTGCACGCGAAGAGGCAATCGCAGTAAAACTAATCTGTTGTGCAAATCATGTTGCGTCTCCTTGCACGCAGGGGAGTGCTTCACAAAAAGAAAAACTGTCGTTGAAACATCCACATATTTGTAAATAGCACCACAGTTGCACACATTTGTAAATAGTTTGCCAAATTGTTGTCAAATTGTTACACTGTTGAATGTAAATAAACGTATTTTGCTATCAAAAAACACTTTTTCATTCTTGATGGTAGTGTTTTATAGAAGTAAAGCACTATTTAGGTGTTTGTGGCATCATTCATGGACAAAAAGAAGTGTCAAATTCACTAGAGTGCATGAAATAATATCGTTTCACTAAAAGCTTGATTTCTCCGTATTTGGGTCCAAAACAAGCGAAATCGGGTGAAAATAACCATTTTCTATTGTTGATTATTAAAGAACGGAATAAGGTAGAAACAAACTTTTTTTTCTGATGAAAGATGAAAGTTCAATCTTTCATTTGGTAGTATGTGTGTTTCCATAGTCCAAACAGAACATTTTCTGTGGACCTTGAAAGATCAGTCAAAATGCTTAAATCGGCTGGCACTGACGGCATCCCTTTTCTGAAAACGTCTGGCAGTCAAAGAGTTAATAACAAGCTTATTGATCGACCACTGCAGTACAGTGGACCCTCGCTATTCGCAGGGGATAGGAACGGGCTGGCCTGCGAACAGTGAAGAACAGCATACACCATAATTGACTGCGACCATAGGTAACCAAACTGTGCAGGTATAAACTGCTTGAAAATTGACAATATATTTAAGTAACTGTGACCTCTATTCACCAAGTGCACGCAAGCACTGAAAGTCATGACTTTCTGCTAATTGTGGCGCACCCAATTAAATGTTATGAGTGCCAAAACCTCATCAGAAATAAAACAGCCATCTGCCTCCTGTCATCCCTGCTCTGGCGGCCATGATCTACACAGCGAATTAGCCATGCTAGCCCTGGTCCATTTGTGTGCTCTTGTGCTGGTGACAGCTTGTGTAGCGCTGCTTGTCCTTGATCTATCAGTGACGCTGCAGCCGCCTCGCCTTTCATAAACAATTCAGCATCATCTGACATCCACACTTTCATCTCCCCGGGCCGCCACCAGTCATAGCATGGCAGCTTACTGAGGCTCCTTTTTGGAAAGAAATTCCCCCCACGTTGCTCTTTTTGGGTTTTAACCGATGCTGGTCATGATTCACCAAATAAAGCAGGATTGGACAGAAAGACCCTCTTTGTTTTCCTGACAATTTAAGCACTCGGGAGGTTTTTGTGAAATGGATAGTCCATGCTAGATCTGCTTCTCCAATGATATCCAACTAAACCCTGGTGGCTTATGCACTCTCAAGTTCCCTCGCTCGCTTCTCTCTCCTCTCGCTTTCGCAGCAGCCTTCCCCTTGGATTTCCTCTTCTTATCCCCTTTTTCAAGTTTGAGCCAATTGCCCTAAGTCCTGGAAACTTGCAGAAACTTTTTGAGCGCTTATGCCTGCTTTGGAGGAGGAGAGGAGAGGAAAGTCAGCTGAGGTTGCTGCTAAAGGAGAGGCTACAAATTGTGCTGCAGCCCTGACAAGATGACTTATGTAGATAAAGAGACTATGAAAACTGGGAGTGGGTAGGGTCTCCAGAAATCGTGGGCGGGCACCGTTATGCAAGCCTGCCCGTCCGTCATGCTGTATATGAAATAGACAGAATTGTTTTTTGGGGCCAAGCTGCTAAAATACTTTTTTTTTTTTTTTTTTTGTCATCCACACAACACGAGTAGCAAAATGTCATGATAGTGGAGCCACACAGAGAGAAAAAGGCTGCTGAAAGATGTCCAGGACTGATAATGTTGTGAAAAGTAGCACTGTGTTAAGCCTTTGGGGGGCGAGCATGTGAACAGAGGTGAACATAGCCGCCACTGACACTCTCTCATAACTCACATGCATCTTTCTGCCCATTTCCCTGCTCACTGACATATTGTATTTCTCTCAAGAGATATATTGTGTAAGAGTTAGATGACTGAAAAAGATTACATGTTGTGTGAAAGCACAACATATGTGGAACTGGCTGCTGCTTGATGAATGTGACGAGGAACACGACACAAAATTCTCGATTTTACTCTGAACTGAATCTATGGCTGTGTTCAGACTGCAGGAAAATCGGATTCCTCCTCAAATCCGATTTTTAGGGCTGTTCTTAGCATTTGTCCAACTGGTTGCTGTAGCAACAACGTCGAACGGAGGCGGTGCCCAGAGCAGTGTTTGACATCATGTGACGCTGTTTACCGCTCTGTACTCTGTACTGTGCAGTTTGTCACATTTTTACTCGCGACTGCCACCTCTGGCCCAAAGCTTAACTGCAGCATCTGTGTCAGGCTCATTGACGGTGCGCATGCGAGTATGTGCACAATCTTAAAGCGACAGCCACAGTTGACAAAGCAAGACTTGGACTTTATATGAGGTAAGAAAAACTCTGCCACACCCCTCCCTAAAGAAACTGTGGAGGGTGCAGGTCCGCACACTCTACTATAAAGGGAAGATATAAGTTGATAGGTGCAGTCAGAGTAAAACCGTCATGGCTCTTTGTACTCATCTGGGCGTTGGTGGAGCATGCATGATGTAGAAAAAGCTTTAATATTACCTTTTTAAACGGCACAATGCACCTTTAAAGTGATTTTATTTTATTTTTCTTTCTTTTCTTTTTTTTAACTACCATATATCTATGGCTACGACCGGTCACTATTTCGCTATTTCCGGTTGCGCATGTGAAGATCTGATGGGGTAGCAAGACAGGCTTCAGCGCAAGTAACGTAAACTGTCACTGTATTTCCGGGTGAGCATGACAGGAGCCGACGGGGCAGTGGAGCCGTCAAGGCGATTGACTGCCGAGCATGCGGGGAAACAGCCAGGCAGCGAACCGATTGGATATTGACAGCGCGGGCGCATTGGTTTTTGCACGCGTGGAGTGACGTCAGGACAATCAAATTCGTTCTGAGTGTTTTTCGAGCTGATCAGGCTGAGACGCATCCTGTCCAAATCGGATATGAAACTACCTCCCGCATGTGGTTTCAATCCGTCCCGCAAAATTCCCGTGGATTTCATGTGCTTTGTGACTGTTCAGACTACAAAGGAGCCATCCACATTCAATCTGAATGGTGTTAAAAATCTGATTTGGGCTGCCAGTCTGACCAAGGCCTATTTTGTCCCACTCTAAATTGAATATTTTATTTTTTCCAAGTGTAAATTTTACTCTGAGTAAATTTTACTCAAAAAGTATTTTTAGTGTGTACGAAAGAAATTGCTTATCACATGAAAAAAAGAAGAGATTTTGACTAAATTTTACTAGTTTATTATTATTATTATTATATATTTTTTAAGTTACACACGGGTTGAGGAACAAACTCACGACCTTCAGCCACTCTACCACCTGAGCTATGCCACTACTACTGTTTGCTTAAATCCAAGAGGAGACCAAAAACATCGCAGGAGCTCCGTGGCTCGGGGAGTAGATTGGCTGTCTCCCAACCTGAAGTTGTGGGTTTGTTCTTCAACCCTTGAGTCTTTAATAAAAATACATTTAAAAAATAACTCTCTTCCAAGTGTAAATTTTACTCTAATTAGAGTGGGACCAAAAAGTCTCAAAATTTACTGTACAGAATTTACTATGTAGGATTACACAATTTTCTCTGATCAGCTAAGCGACACCTTTAAAAATGGCACAAAAACAATCATTAGAATGTGTTTGGGAATCCATGCGTGTAACTTGAATCTGGCTGCGAGGGCGCTCTGGACTGGTGTTCACTGTCTCTATCATCACCGCCAATCTGTTTCGGCATGTCCACACACTGCACACAATGCTTCAGTCGTGGAAAAAAGTGTTGCATTCCTCCTCTCGCAGTGGCAGCGTGCTGCATTTGCAGTTTAAAAAGAAGCCATATTTTATTGCCTCACACACCACTGTGTTGTTGACTGTTTGGCTGGAACCGCAATGATTGTATACTGAGGAAGTGGCAACAATGTGTTGCATACGTCTTATCTGTAATCGGCATCAGCGTGCCAGACAGTAGTAAAGCCTGATTTTCTTGGACTCCAACACAGGTGTATACTTTATGGCCACTGTTGGCTTCCTTGTGGGATGTATAGATGGAGAGGTCACACGTGATTGTTAGAAAATCATATCACAAGAGGCATTGTGAACAAAAGCTGGCATTTTCCCTCCCAACACAGAGACCGTCTCACAACTTCGACACATTCCCCGAACTCAACGCAAAAGCGTAGAACTTTGTCAACCAAAACAAATCATGCAGTCAGGGAAAACTGGCTATGGGGAACTTGTTGAAATGGCGGGGGTATGCGCAAAGGGGGAAGCAACAGAGAGCGATGGAGAGACTTGTGAGCCAGAAAGTGAAGAACCAGGGCAAGATAAGTTTTTTTGGGGGGGAAAGTTAGTGGCCCAGGGGGGGTTTCTTCTCGAGTTCAATCTCTCTGGCCGGGAAGGAAGGGGAGGAGGGCGGGGAGGCAGGGACAGGCCTAGGTCAGCAGCAGAATGTGTGAGTATGTGTAGATTAGATGTCTAAACTCACTCCACAAAAGCCTCTCAAACGCTGGCAGACTCTCGGCTCTATGTGCAGTGCGCTCATAAGTGGACAACCTGGCTTTAGGCGTTTGTATTCTATTCTCGAACACAGTCCAATGGTAAAACCAGAAGAGAAGTCTATGGCCCATTAATCTCCAAAAACAAGAGTTTCAAGATTTGGCCCTCTGTGCTGTATTATAAATCGGTTGCGTTGCAGCTCATCGGTCCGGAGCACAGTCCTGGCAAACGCTGATATTACAGTGAACATGTGAACACCAAGGGATTAGTTAGCCTTATTTTCCAGGATGCTGTGAAATGAGCTGCTATATGAAAAAAGGCAGGAAGGAGATGAAAGATATGTGTGAGAGCAGAGCTTGTGAATCATAAATATGTGACTTGTGGTTGTGATTATTTCATCTTGAAACACATCCAGAGCAAAACCCGGTATTGTGCAGAGAAAAACAAAGGAAGAAACATTTTGACAACAAATTGTCAGAGGCATCTTTGATAGATGATGCTTTGTTATCTAACCTTACTGTCCTATTGTTGCTGTTATAAAGCTTCCTCTTTATGACCTGACAACTGTATGAGGAACCCAAAAAAACTACTGATGTTGTTTACTGTTTGTTGCAACAAAGAACGTGTGACCCTGTGTGTGCGTGTGTCAACGCATGTGCACTACTCTACTACTCAACCTGGAAAAAGACAAGTGTTCTCTACATTAAAGGGACTGCAACATTAAAAATCTACTTTTTGGAGCTTTTAGCCATGTTAAAATGCTAATTCCTCACCAAAAACATGACCAAAGTTGTGTTTTGCGCCATTCGTCCCTGTATGAGAAATTCTAGGTTATTCGGCTCTCCAAGCACCAGCCCCTCCCAACCTGAGAAAACGAGCTGTTGGCACGGTTTGACGTCATTGCGTGCGGCCCCACCCCCACACCGCCCATGCGGACTAAACGCACGCCCACTTTCTCTGAGACCTCCCCTCCATGGGATAATGACAAAAGTAGCCTTTATCAATAAACATTCTGTCCAAATGAATTCAAAGCAATCAATTATTCTTCACATTTGCAATGCCAAAATGCAAAAAAATTACAATTGGCTGTCTTAAAATTCATTGGTGTAAACTACAAGTAAAACATTTGCGGGGTTTTTTTCTCCTCCTTTCCTCTAACCTCTCTGCTCCCCTCCTCTTCCACGATTTCTTGCGGCAAGGACCCGTTTTGTATCAAATGTTTATTCAAGAATTGATGGCTTGCGATTTTTCAAATCGGCTTAAAACCTATCTGTATGTTTCGTGGGCGTTGCGCGAAGCAGCCGGCTCGGACGACGTCGTGAGAGGGACGCGGCATCCACAAGGGGAGAGGCGGGGTTTTACTGAACCGAGCGTTTGACTTCCGGGTAAGAAAAATAGCCACCGATATAACTCATATTTTATAAGAAATTACAACGCGATTGTGTCAAAGGTAAGATTTCATCATTATATGCCTAAAGTTAACTGTGGAAGGGCTTAAAATACCACAGTGTAGTCCCTTTAAGGAAAGGTTTCACGTCAATAAGCAGCTCAATCCAAATTAGTCAAGATGTGAAAGTGATTTTTCTTTCATGAAACAGGAAAAGGAGTGAAGTGTTAGACTGGGGAGGAGGAAGAGGAGGGGGCAAAATGCACTGTGTGTTTATGGAGAGCCTAGCCAGCAGCACAGATTGACAGGAAATTGTGTCTTTTTTGCCTGCTGGGCTGTACCACTTTGACTGATCTGACAGGGGGAGATGAATGTGAAGAGCTCCCAGAATGAAGCCATTGTATTATCATATATCTCCCATTGTATAAGGCTATTTGCTTTAGCACCACCAGAGTCTATCTGTCTGCTGAGCAACAGTTAGGACTGGCCTTATTTATGGTCAGCGGAGCGCCTATTGATTTGCTTTTGATGAATTAGCCCTGCAAGGGCATGGCTGTGCTGTTTAAATGTAATTGTTGGAGCTAAATGGGGGGAAATGAGTAGAGACTGAATGTGCAATAATGCCTCGAGTGGAAAAACAGGCTTCTCAAAAATCAGTTCACCTGAAGGAATCTATCACGTGTGCATCTAGGAGCGGGGTCAAGTGAACCTGTGAGAAGTGTGTCCAGCACATGGTGTGTTTGTGTATCAGCGCTATTTGTCTGTGTAAATGCACTGCAGGGATTGAGCAAGGCAACTCTCATTCATCACTGTTAAAACACTTCCAGAGAGCTACCCATCCTCTGTTCTCTCGGAAAACTAAGAGGAGGGAGGGACTTGCCTTGGCATCTGGTTTCTGGGTTCAACCTCAGCACAATGCACCCCCCCTTCCTCACTTTACTCTGTCTTTCTCTTTCTCCCACACTCACGTACACACCAGGCTAGTGGCTAGAGTTTAATATGGTTATGATTAGAGACGGGGGCTCAGAGGAGGGAGTGGAGGGGGCTCATGTTTACTGCAGGGCCAACTGGGGGAGGTGCGATCAAGACAGAGACCAGGTTTGAATGAAGGAGGGGGGCTATGTTTGTTTGTGTTTGGGGTTTGAAATGCGTAACACAAAAGTGGTTAGGCAAAACGGCAAAGAAAAAGAAAAAGAATGGGAATAAAGTTTTGTCCATTTAACCAGATCATCTCTTCCTCTTGTGCAGGCTCTGCTGATCCTCCTCTCCAGCTCTCCCCTCCCTCTCTGGCATTCTAGCTCTCTCTCCTCCCCTCTCTGTGAGCGTCACGCAGAGGCAGTTGGTTCACTCCGCAGTGTCTGGGTCTCAGGGAGAGCCGCGAGAGGCTGTTATTTAGGTCTGTTACAGCAGACGGGGAGCAGCTCAGGCAGGACAGGCAGGGGGAGACACGAGAGTCACGCTCAGCTCAGCCCAGCCCAGCGCCGCTCGGTCAGGCAGGAACTAGATCTGCATTCCAGCTGAGAGGGGAAGTGTGGAACTCAAGGCAAGAACGGAACGGCGGCATTTCCATGAGCTGTTGCTGCAGTTTGTTGCACCCGCTGACGTGAGCAGTGCAGACGAGACTGAGGGCTTGTAAAGAGATTTTTCCTGAGGGGTGGGGGGTGCCATGTTCGACTGCATGGAGGCGTTGGGAATGGGCCCCCGCCAGCTCTATGATGTCACCAGCCGTGGCACATGCATGCTGCGGAAGGCGAGCCCCTTCTTCGCGGGGCTGGACCCCTTCGCTTGGACAGGCAGTGCCAGCGTTCAGTGTAAGTGGCATCCTGTCTGGCTTTCTCACATGACACAGCCGTTCCTCTCTCTCTCACGCTTTCTCTCAAACACACACACACACACACACACACACTCCCTAGTTCGCTCTCTTTCAGAGCTGGCTTGTTTACCCCTCAGGGCTCGGCCAAGGGGGCTGCTGTCAGGGGCTAGCGAGCAGCACAGGAAGAGACTGGGACAGACAGTCTCCTCTCCTCCTCTTCCCACACCCCTCAGCCCACAGCTGGTTTGAGCTGCTCAGCCATCTGAGAGAAACTCTGTGCTATGATATGATATGCTCAGTGTGTGTGTGTGTGTGTGTGTATGTGTGTGAGAGTGAGTGTCATTGCGTGCTTGCCTGGCCATAATCTACATTTCGTCATGTGGGCTCGACACCAGAAAGAAGGGTTCTGGTGTGGTTCTCATGAAATGTTAATGACAAATGAAGCCTGCTCAATATAACAGATGATAAAAGTTGAACGTAGGCTGCCGCAGCATCCAAAGGTCGAAGGTTTGTTTACGCTTTTGGATACTAGATGGATAATGATATTCCTCTCGAGTCTAACAAGAAGCCATGAATTAATAAGTAGATGAATTATTTAACGGGAAAATGGATGAATAAATCAGAAATGTGGAATGCGCACTGGGAGATTTTTTTCCTTCTTCTCTCAATCGTCTCTTCTCGCCCCTCCAATTCCAACAACTGGCCCAGCTCTGGACAGACAAAACTGTGGCCCATTTCTATGCCCTTCCAGGGGGCCACTGGTGCTGTGTGAGAGAACATGCCAGATTTGAAACGGAGTGAGCATCTCTAGCTGCATAATATGGTGGAAGACATGTGAAGCAAGCAAAAAGCGAGACGCGACAGTGGAAACAAATCTTAGAGACGGGACAGTTGGGTAAACAGAATTGGCCTCTGATCATTTTTCATTTATTTCTGTTTGTCCATTCTCCTGCTTTTTGTTCCTTTTCACTGCCTGGGGTTGTTGGGTTGGGGGGGGGGGGTGTTGAGTCATCTGTCTTCATTAATCGTGAAGACACCAGCGTTTCAGTGGCTGTCATGCACACTGGCTCAGCTTTAATGAAGACAGATGCCCTGTCAGTGAAGTCAGAGGCCAGGGGGGACTCCAGCCAGCACGGCCTGCTCTGTTTAGTGAGGGGAGTCCTGATGATAACAAGATGAGATTTGTTTATTTAATCAATCAAGCATCTATGACCCCTCCCCCTTTACACATATGCACACACTCAAAAATTAGACCTCTGGATTCCAGAAGTAAATTTTTTCGTTCCTGCTTTGTTCCAGAAAAATCAAAGAGAGGGGGGGGGGAAAAAGTCCTGAGAAAGTGGCCCGAGGGGAAGGGAGTGGAGTCTAGCAGAGCAGAGCAAAGTGGAGGCTGCTGTGGTGTACTGTTTCAAGACCAATAACCTTTGTAAACAAGGCTACCCTATCCCTACACGAGGAGCCATAATGCCTCTCTTTACCGAAGCAGTTGCTCCTCATTGTCCTCATCAATGAGGTTGATGAATTGATGTTTGAGGCTGATATCTCATTAGACGGTCCAGCTGCCCTGCATAAAAACCTGCCTGCTTCATGGTCGCACACACACACCAAAATAACCGCATGGTTTGTAAAGAGTTGCAGAATTAATTAGTAGTCAAACATTGGTGTCATTTTGTTTAAGTCATTGGAATAAAGTACAGTAAATCGTTCTATTTGAAAATGTTTTCTATTTGAGGGGACACAAAGTGCCATAAAAAATGTATCCTCCCTAAATTTGGCAACAAAATGAGTGCATGCTATTGTGTTGGTGGTAAATCTCTGGAGGTGATAAGTGTCACTACTGTTGGCTGTCAGCCTCGGAACAATCGGAGGATTTAAAAGTGTGTGGTCAGTTTTCCTGTTTTTTGTTCACCAGAGGGAGACCTCAATGTCAGAGGTTAGTCAGGGGCTGCGGCCTGGCCAATGTCAGTTCTGCTCCATGTGTGGTAGCCTTGTGAGCGTGCTGAAAAGGGGACCCTTTCAACCAGCTTGACTTGTGTAATGCCCTTAAGTGCCTTATGCCATGGGGCTGCTACTACATCTGAGCTGCCTTACACGTAAAGATAATGGACACTGATTTAGTCATACGTCAATGAGAACTGAATTAGTCAACTGCCAGGGAAGCCATTTGAGGGAGCCCGAGCAGACCAATCGCCTCTCTGTCAATGTTCATTTGCTTAGAAGAATGAGGCAATTACGCTTTGCAGTTCTCCAGGGTCACAACAAGGGGAAGTGATTCTCTTCCACCAAAACATACCCCTGGATCCCAACATTTATTTGGATGCTTGCAAGTGATACTCTGAAGAAACTAATGAGATGCTAACAGATCCGTCAACCGTGTGAGAACACACTTCTTTGTTTTCCCTTAATGCGTCGTTCAAACACAAGCTGATTGGAATGCCTGTAAATTTGAACAGAAATGGCAAGACAAATAAGAGCTACTGTACCTCTGACCACTGCTACATTCTGGCCCAGATCATTTTCCCCCTGATGGAAGTCCACAGTTATTTCATTATAATTACAAAAGATTCAATTAAAAGATTAGAATGCCTGGGGGGCCCGGACGAAGGATAGATAGTGCTATCTTTCTCGTGGCGGTGTTGCTGGGTGGGGGTGTATGCACGGGGGAGAGCATGCAGGAGACTTGTGCTACAAAGCTTGCGCTTCTAATGAGGACTTGTCCGTGCTGCTATATACATAAACCCTGTTGATCCTTTCAAGATAATGTCAAATGAATGTGCTAAAGTTAAAAGGGTTAAGTAGTCAGCTGCTCCAAGGTCATTGGGTTGCAATGGATATGAGAGAGGGGCGGACTCTCACTTGTTTCAGTAAACTATTATGCTCCAACAAAGCACACAAGCTATGTAAACCAGAGCATTCCCACAACTTCAGTGTCGTTTAGAGTGACATGTTCCAAGCCCCCGATCCTTAATTATTCTGTAATTTGACACTCGGCAAAACACGCCATTGGGTTGGCGCCAGCACAAATCTTATTTTGCATGCTGCTTTTTACTGTGTGAGTAAATAGTATTTCTTATCAAACAGACTGAGCATGGGGATAATGTACCCACAATTGCATAGTTAAATGTCTGCCGTCTTACGTCACAATAGATACATCATTAATTAAAGGGGAAGTCAACCCCCTCAAAAAATTATTGATAATAATGTTCTATGCAGCCCCACTCGTCTAAATACGGTATTCTGGTTAATATTACATTTGTGAAATATGAGTTATGTACAGTAGCAAAATCCAGACATTTTTATCCATCTCAGAGGGCAGCCATTTTGCCACTTGCTGTCAACTCAAGATGACATCACAGTTGCTCAGGGCTCAGGCAATGGCCAATCACAGTTCACCTATTTTCGGAAGCTGAGCTGTGATTGGTTGTTACCTGAGACCTCGCTGTGCGATAGCTGTGGGCAGCTGTGAAGTCATTTTCACTCGACAGCAAGTAGCAAAATAGCTGCCCCCTGAGATGGATAAAACGGCTGGATTTTGCTCGATAACTCAATGTATGTCATGTTTGGACTAGAGAGGTCACATGTAACATATTATTGTCAAGAAATGTTTATGGTTGACTTCCGCTTTAAGCACACGTGCATAATCTAATAACAAACCATGTCATCCATTTGCATCGGTGGAGAATGGAAGTTTTCTAATATGTTGTCCACTGTGTCAGGGTACCTAATGTTGCGGTCAGTGAGTGCTCACAAGAAGCGTTTTTCAGTAGACACGCTTGTGTTGCGGTATCCCACCAACTGACAAATAAACAACACTGCCTATAAATAAACACATTCAGTCTTTCCAGTTGCTTTCTCCACAAGCTTTTTCATGCGCTATTCTGCTTATAGACAGGCGGCGATACCAGGCTTGCGTGGTTGGATTCTATATGCAATCTCCTATATGTCAATGACTGCAGTGTTTATGTGCCTGTTTGGGCACCTAAACTGCTGCGTCCAATCCAGAGACAGTCAATGTGCCAGGCTGGATTCCACAACCCCGTGTTGGAATCTGTTGCGGCCCTAATGGCAGTTTATAGCCCTCCTCAGCAGCGTCAGTCACACGGCTGTAAATAAAACTCATCAACCATGCACAGACTGAATATGTCACGTAACACTGAATCACAGTACCTTCCCGTCCATCTTATTAAAATCTCTTTGCAGTATTTCACACAGAGTGCTTTGCCTACAACCAAGCTGAAAAAATCTGAGCAAAGCTAACAAAACATGAAACTCAGCAATCCAAGCCAACAGCCTCGCATATCAGCATAGTGCAAAATGTGGACTTTTCACAATAGTTTGCATACTTCATATCTGGCTGCTGCTATTGTTGCTGTTTACTGAGAACAGAATCGCTTGCTTTTAGGCGTGGGCAATTGGCAGTCTTTGTGTGTGTGTGCACATTTGTGCGTATACAACGGCAAGCCCGCAACATTTTGAGATAGATATGTGTACAGTGTATATAGGAGCATGCGTGTATCACCTCGGAGCCATGTGTGAAGAGAGCAGCCCTGTTATCACCATGTTATTGACTGACAGCTTGGCTCCAGCGTTGCTAGGGGCTGACTGTTATGAGAAGCCGAGGCCAAGACGGGCCTCCGAAGCCAGACGAGCTTCACTGTTCTCCCTGTGTGAATGGCCTGTGTTTGTGCAGCAGTTTTTTGGCAGGGAATGGTGGGCGGCTGATGTTGTACAACTATTGTCGAGGCTTATGGGCGAATGGTGATGAAGGATTTGGTAGACGACGTGGTAGAAGACGGATTCTGCAACTGTCACAAGTCCTATTTTTTGGGGTATTTGTTTACCTGTAAGTGAGGGCGAAGGTGTGCAAGCTGCTAATGTACACTGAGCTTACTTTTTTAATGCTATGAATGTGAATGGGCACCCTAAGACTAAATAAGCCTTTGTGTGTGTTCTGCTCAAAGCAGGAAACTAGAGAACATGTTCACATCTTACATCTGCTCAGTCATCAGATTTCTCCCTAACCTACTGTCATATCTTTGAACCAGGACCACACATTTTTTTGCCTCACTGTGAACTCTGCAAATAGCTTGTGCACAGATGTGGAAATGTCCATGTTTATTTTAGTCTCGGGTTCTGTTATAGTCAGATTTGTATTTATTTACTTTGGATACAAGGTTTTCCCTGCCACAGCGATTATATTTCCTTTCATTTCACTGCAGCTTTCCCGATGCTGGTCTCTTTTGCACATTTTGTGCATGCGTTACAAACTCATTTAATCAGGCTACCCCTGCAGCCACTGCCCAACATCTTTCCTAATCTCTCGGCAGATTCTGACATTGACCAGGTGTCAGTGGAAACCGGGTACATATCTTCCACAAAAAGCACATTCTCACTATGCACACATGGCACATTCAGAAGCAAGTAGGTGCTCTCTAGATGCTTTAGCTTCACTGTAGTCCTGCTGTCTGTAGGCCAGGATGTGTCAACTCTAGCTCCGAAGTTTGAGCATGTATGCCAAAAAACACTGGGAGAAGAAGCCTGCTATATTGACAGACAGGAAGTCATCCAGCAAAGCAGTGAGGCGCTGCTGGGGATGATTTATGCTTTCTTCAAGAATGCTGAATGACTGCAAGGTACACTCTCATGGGCAAGTTTCTCAGAGTGTGTGTATATAGTGCTTTTTCTTTATTCTTGGATGTTGCTCTTGCACCAGCATCACACACGGGAGTGATGTGGATTCAGCTATTCCCCTTATAAACAGAAAACACACTAAAAATTGACTTTTCTTTGCGACATATTCTCACATGGCAAAATGTTCCACCATGAGCCCCTCTAAAAATTACATTGAAGGTTGTTGCTTCTAAGCCACAGCTGGGCGATCTGTTGGCAGAAAACAACTTCTCAGAATAACTCACACAGTAGTCACACGCCCATGAGCAAGTTTGAGGTTGGTTTGTGCCAGTTGTTTTAGTTTCAGAAGTCCCCACAGTGACACGGATGGCAAATCATTTAAGCACCGGAAAGCCACAGTTGTTGGGCGCTCGCTCACTCTCGTTTGACATTCTTCCTCCTCAGCTTGCCTTGATTAAATTGTTGCTTTTCACGTTATTATACTTGAAGCTAGATTGGTAGTTGCACACTACTGGGAAATACATTGTAACACAGGAAGTAGATGGGGAAAGAGTTTGGCAGTCCAAAAAACTTTGGCTTTCCAGGAAGACTTTCCACAGAAGTCAGATGTCACTTATATTGGACAAGGGGAGTGTCCGACTCCTAATCTCTGTTGTTAGTTCAGCACAGTGATGGGTTTGAGGTCAAAACTCTCAGATTCTTTGTAACTCAGTTTTGTGCGCTTGCTGCATTTGGGCACAGTCATGGCGAAACTGAAAATATAGTACAGAATTTTCCTAAATGTTTTAGTGTACTAAGCCCAGCTTCTGATTGATTCATACATTACAACAAGTTTCTCAGAGCTTTTGTCCAGTTTTTTGATCGCTTTATTTTTGTAAAACCATATACAAGTCCAATCACATTGGGAATGAGCTCTCTTCTAGTCTTGTCCCATTTAAGGCTTTCATTTGCTCATTTTGGTCTACAGCGCTTCCCTAATGGGTGGGAGTGAGTACTACTGTTGTTGTTTACATTAACCTCCTCTCCCCTCACTTCCTCTGACAGAGCAAGGCTGCAGCCACGGCCGTGCTACTTCTACTTTTGTAGGTTTCTATTGTTGTGGAGAGGAAGCAATAGCCATTGAATGAGTGCTGGAGACCTTGCCAGAGACAGACAGGTGAGAGCCAGGGCTACAGATGGTGAGAGGAAGTCTGTAAGGACGAGAAACAACCAGAGGATCAAAGGCTGTGGGCTTCCCTCGATGACTCTCTTCTCTCCTTGTCTCGCCCGCCTGCTTCCTCCGCTTGCTGCTGGCTTCCTTGCCTGCCCGTCGCTTGTTCCTGTGTTCTTGACATGATCAATGGCCCAAGGCTAAGCCATATTGCCAGGTTTGGGTTCACTCTCCAGTCAGTGAACTAAAGCTGTGCTCCATTCTCTTCTGGTGGGCAGATGAACAATCAGCTGGAGCTCACCACAGGGATGGGAGGCCACATATTTTCCACACAACTGCACTTGACTGTTTTCTTTTGCCCGAGTTTGCCATGAAAACCCAGTGTCTAAAATCGTTAGATTTTTTTAATTACATATGCTCCATATTGTCCCTCCCTAACTCTTTTTTTTTTTAAAGATGTCTCCTTGCTTAAGGACATTTGAAGGAAACCTTTTTACTGGGTTCATTGGGGACAGACCGTTTGGTGTTTGAAGCCAACGTGCGTGTGTGTGCGTGCGCGTGTGTTTGACAGGGTTGTGTGTTGCAGGAAAAGGGGATGCTTGTTGCCAAATGTCGGCTTGGCTGACTCCATCAAGAAAATATCAAAAGGCTCTTTTATGAGGTGTTGTAAAGAAGAAAGTGTCTTTTGAGCGTGTGAGCTGACTGCAAGGATAATTCCACTTTTTTTTTTATTGTTTGCGTCAGCATAATTACCCATGTTTTTTTTTACTTATTGTTTCAATATCAGTAATAAATAGAAAAAAAAGTTTTCCGAAAATGTTCAAATACGACTTTAGCAACTATGCTATTAGGCTAACGAAATGTGCCCTGAGGAGATCGTCTTATTCGACATGCTGCCATTCTTGCTTTTGCCTTTGTGCACTTTTATCAGGGCAGCGTGTGTGTGTGTGTGTGTGTGTGTGTTTGTACGCCATGTTGTACACAAAAGTCCAAGATTTCCTCTGCAGCCACTACGGCACCTGTGAGCAAACACTAAAACGTTTTACAAAATCTGTTCTCAGATTATATGTTTGCATCATCTGTTCACATGCCTGTCTCTCTCGTTTCTTGACTTTCTGCTGATTCTAACAGACTGGTGTCAATTCCTGGATGGATGTGTGTGCGTGTGTTTTTTTCTTTCAACTACTGGCCAGCTTAGAGAACACCAAGTTGCCTCATACTTTTGTCCATGGATCTATTTGACTGATTTCACAAATCAGCTAGGCGGAGTTTAGGGTGAATCGCTGGTGATGAGGTCTACGACAGCTGTTGACAACCTTGTCTACTGCTCAGCACCTTTAATGAAAGTATTACCTCCTCCTTGTCAACACACAAATTCCTCTCTCCTGGCTTTTGACTGCAACACTATAGTATACAAACCATTTCTTATCCTATTGTGGGCAGGTTGCATTGTGTGTGCCCTTGTCCAGAACCTAAGCCTTGTGTAAGTCACACAATGGACTCTTGATAGACTTCTTACATGAAAGCTAGCAGGTGACTCAACTGTGTGCAACAGAGCTTGAGCGAAACAGTGGAATGATGTGAGAGGTGGGAAATGTAAGCGGGACATAGACACAGCCACAAAAGCAGTGACGGAGATCCTCAGGAAAAAACTGGTTCCAAAAAAGGGGAAGGAAATGAGTGTGTTGTATGCTGGACCTTGCAGCAGAGGCCTCAGAGGGATGGCAGGAAGACGTGGGTTGAAAGACAAAGAGGAAAGTGGCACTACGACAAGGGTGTGGTACTTTCTTTTCCTCTTCTTTTTTTTTTTTTTTTTTAAGTCCCAGCTCTTGGTGCAGATCTGCTGCTGTGCCACTCGGTGTGTACTGAGGTAGAGAGCCAAGAACACCCACAAAGGTGCCAGCAAGTCCTCCAACCCACTGTTTATCCTCCCTCCTGCTCAATCTGCTCCCCTTCTGCCCCTTCTGCCTGCCCAGTAAAACACCCCTCTTTGAACAGAGAGCCCTACTTTGTGCCCCTCTCTCACGCGTCGCCGCCAAGCCTCGCACAATCTTTTAGCGCTCAGCAAATTGCGTCAAGAACACGCAAGCTTTGCAGCCTGTTTAATGAAGGTAAAGATGGAGACAAAGCCCCCACATGCCCACGCTCGCCGTCACACGAACATAATGAGGCCCTCACACACAGGATATTTTAATGGGGAACAGTGGAGCGCACTGGTACAATGTTAGGAACAGTCTGCCTTTTACAAATCAAACGTGGAGGCGGCTGTGAGCGTGCCTTGTGCACATAAACCCACGAGAGCAGGAACACCTTCAAACAGGACCGTGCGTGCCAATCACTCACACACTATATGGAACATTGTTCTCACGCTGTATAGCCACATTGGTATGCCAGCGTTGCACTTACGTAGCAGTATCCCATCAAAGATTCACTCACAAGATCTACAGGCCTATTGTGAAAGAGTACTTATTACGCTGCCAGACTGTCATATGCTACACAGTTAAAAGCAGGCTGTTGCAACACCAAGCACGAGCCGCATAGTCACGCCTTTGCTCGCATACTTAAGAAACACTCCCAGTTCCAGTTAGTGAACAACAGGCGCCTCCAGTGTTACCAGAAACTCCACACGCTCCTCTTCCTGAACGCTGCCTTTTTCCCTCTGCTATTATATACGTCCAACCTAAAGTAGATCGACTGACACGACCCAGAATTTAAAATAATTGACCTTTGTGAGGTCACCTCCAACTAAAGTGCTATTTCTGTCAGTTCATATTCCCGTATAATGAGGCTAATGATTCCACTCATTCCCACCCAGTGTCAAGTACTTAAGTGCAATGTAGTCCAGGTGGATTGCTTGTTTGTTAGTTTGTCCCTGGTGTTTGTAGCCACTGATAGTATCAGATTCTGCGTGTATGCATTAAGCCTGGTCATTGCAGCTGGGCCGCAATGAGAGAAAGGATTAGCAAGTTGATACCTGGCAGAAAACCAACAGTGGCTACTGATAAGTCAACTGGCTCTCTTTTTTTTTTTTTTTTGCCTCCCATCCTTTCCTAAACAACAGAAGCCACCCACCTATCCTCTCATCCTCTCATCTCATCCGTCCATCATCGGCTCACAAGCTTCTGCAGGCGGATTGTCATGCAAATGGTGCCCTAGGCATCGGAGCGCTGATAAGAAGGGCCTCTCATTTCACAGGGCTTTGTTTTCTAAACAGTGATGAGCTGAGTTGAGGAGACCGGCGAAAGGGGCTCATAGCAGCTGCCTGAATGGGTCCTCTTACTGCGGCGCCAAGTGGTTGTGGGTGAATTGACCAGCGCAAACTGAATGAGGTCAGAAGTCAGAAGTCCAAGAGTTGTGAACTCCTGAGAAGCCACCTTCAAACTTGTTGCCTTCACTAGCACCCGACCAATTAATCCCCCAGTTGATTAAATTGGACGATTATGGCCCTTGTTTGTTTGCCAATTATTTTTACCTTTATGTACTCTAACCACTTAACAACAGTTGTACACAAGTGACACTGGTCTCATTGTTTAATATACATAACCTTTTATCCCTAAATACTGATTATATCGTGAAATTTGTCGGTAAGGTCATTCTATTTAGTTGTCCTTCAAAACAAAATATTAAGTCTTAAAAGCAAGGCTTGGGTAAGCCATGCAAGTTGTGCAAGGAATTGACCTGGATGTCCAGTCCAGTCTTTTTATTATTATTTTTTTGTTTACACAAAACCTAAAGTCACGGTTTGTTTAAAAAACTAAAAAATAGTGCAACAAATCAAAGATCAATTAGTCAGTTAAATATGACACATTCAAATACAAAAACACATATGAGAAGAGATTCATAAAATATCGTTTAAAGCTGCATTTGGGAACAATTTGCCCCAAAATATCTTTACAATAACCTTTTTATTTGACCATTTATGATTTAAACATTTTTTAAATTAGTAGATTAACACCTTAGCTGTTGATAATATGAACTCCTGCAAGCCTCTGGCCAATAGTTTTTAGACTGAATTCAAGTTTGAATTTCCCGCCCCATGTCAGCTGATGTGATGTCGTATGTGCATTGTGTACGTAAAGAAGAGAAAATGCAGTTTCATTTTTCGGTCACAGGTGGCAGTAGCGATTCAAAATTAAATTAATTATTATAATTATTATATAAATTATATTTATATTTTTAAATTAATCAGCCGATTTAAACAGGAATCTGTATATATATTTTTTCCTGTCAAAAATCAGCATCAGCCTAAAAAAATCCATTATCGGTTGGGCCCAAGTGTCCACCATCCAAAAAGCGCTCTCCAAGATGGTCTCTCTTTGGCTGGCTTTTGATGATGATGATGATATGCGTTACAGCACATATGGTTGGTCCTTTTTCTACACTCTTGTCAGCACTCATGCAGAAGCCTCATTTGCTGCTGTTATTATTGCATAAACACAGAGGTTCATGGCACGTTCAGAGGGTTGCTGCTCTCTCCTCGACCCCCGCTTCTTTCTGACACTCCCGCCAAGATGATGAGGACTGCCACCAAAGTTTTCAACATTTGGCTTTGAGCTTGCTGTGTAAATCAATGGAAAATATTTTTGACCTCCAGCAACGTAATGCTTTGAGGAACAAAATTACAAGTGGATTCCTAAAAGTTCAATTGGAACAGTCCAATTATATGAATAACAGATGTTTGAGCTGCAGCCGACAAGATGAAAAATGTCTGACATATTTCTGTTAGAGTCATCAATGAGCTCGTCGTTGGCCACCATACAAGTGGTGCTATTGGTCAGTTTGGTCTTGAACAAGACTTTCCTTCACTGTGACCTTTCTCCCCTCCCCCTTTTTCTCTTCCCAATCAAATTCCTCCATTTATGTCCCTCTTTCTTCTTTTTGAAGTCTTCTCTCCCTTATAAAAATCCAAGCTGGTGGTTTTCGCTGCAGCCTTGGGTGTGAGAGAGGGGGAACAAGTAGTGGGAGTAGGGGGGTTGTAGGTTAAGTTTAGGCTAGCCCTCTGAGCTGTCCATTGAGGGTACTGGGGGGAGGTGGGTGTAGTAAAAGTACGAATTTTAGAGCCTCCCTGTTTTCATTTTATTATTGGCTTTTTTTACGGGTGGGGAGCTACAGCTGGTGTGAGTGAATAGCTGCCCAAGGTGACCGAGTCCCAATAAAGTGAAGGCCAGCCTGGCCGGGGCCTCCAGCCAGGCTATGGGACCGCCTTTATAGGCCGCCTTACGAGCTGAGGCCTCTATTAAAACCTGGCAGGGCTGCACCGAGGAATTTAGGGCCAGGAAACAAGAGAAAAATAGGGTTTGTGTGTCAGGGGGTGGCGGGATACCAAGTTGAAGGGGGGGTTGAAGTTTAAGGGTGACTAATGGGGAAAGTTGAAAGAGTTGCATGTGTGAAGAGGGCCAAGTGCTGTATGTGCGTTAGCACATGTTGCAGAGGAACTTAAGATCCATGTATATTTGGCCCGTATCAGACCCATTAGTATAAAATACTCAAGTTTAATGTAGCGTAACAAATACAGCGTATGACTTGAGGTCACATTACTGATGTCACAATTGTGGTGCTGGTGTCACTTTTAGCACATACAATATACACTGCCAGCTGTGTGTGTGTGTGTGTGTGTGTTAGATGTACTCGTGAGCAAATGTCAGTCTGTGGAATGATGAGCAGCCAGTTTTGACTCATTCTGTCACCTGGCCTTATCTGATGATTTGTCAATCAACGGCAAAACAGAAAAACTGTTCTAACTCAAATGCCAAGCAGTCATATTGTCCTCACAATTACTCAGGATTGTAATTGGCTTCTGAGCTTAAGTCCAGTACTGTAGTTCATATTTTATTCATCTCTGTGTACTGTCCAATATTTGTATGTAAGAATACAACTTTTGTATGTTTCACAGAGGGACTTTAAAATTTGCTTCTTACAAAGTTAATTTGGGATATATTATACAACATTCATTTTGTTCCTTTGAGTTGAGAAGCGTATACATGTCCTTCTTTAACTTTTGAAATCATATCTGTATCTTCATATCTTTAGGGTGAAACCTTTATTATTGACACAATAACGGGACGTTTCATGTTATACTTAAATTGCTATTAAATAGACAATCTAGATCAGTTTGGGATGTGAGTAAGTTTGGCATTAACGTTTCATTTGCAAGCCAATATGGGTTCATTAAAATATAATTCATTATCATTACAAATATTGAAAGTATAGATTTTCTACATAACCACTGGGTGGAGGTAATAATCTATCTATCCATCTATCTATGTATCTATCTATCCGTCCATCCATCCATCCATCCATTATATCTACCACTCAACATCTGTTGCTGGGTTCACAAATCAAAACAAATCAATCACAGAGAAGAGAAATGCCACTGGCTGTCATTTCATCCTTGAAAGCAATTCTAAACAGTCATCATGCTTCATGTATCCCAACGAGCACATCACCGCCGCAGGACAATGGTTTGTGACATATCACATGCTCATGTGTTCTGCTCTTTTTCTTCCTCCCCCTCTTCTGTAGCGGTGGAGACCCAGAGCACCAGCTCAGAGGAGATGGTACCCAGTTCTCCATCTCCACCTCCCCCACCTCGTATCTACAAGCCCTGCTTTGTGTGCCAGGACAAGTCCTCAGGGTATCACTATGGGGTTAGCTCCTGTGAGGGTTGCAAGGTGAGAAGATCCCCCTGTAGTAACACTACTCTGCTCTCTCGCATTTGGAAAATTGCTTAGGCTGCTATTACCTGAGAAAATGAAATTGCAAAGAAAGACAGAGCGTAGAACTGCAAAGTTTAAAAATAGAGGGTGGCTTGCAATTAAAATGTCACATAATTTGATGGCTTGACTATAATGGAGAACATCTCTCTTGTCATCTCCCCTTTTGTCTCGGCCCCTCCCAATGCTTTAGGGTTTCTTCCGTCGCAGTATCCAGAAGAACATGGTGTACACCTGCCACCGAGACAAGAACTGTCAGATTAACAAGGTCACACGCAACCGCTGCCAGTATTGCAGGCTGCAGAAGTGCTTTGAGGTCGGCATGTCCAAGGAAGGTGAGTGCTACAATTCCAGTTCATATACTAAGTCACAAACACATCAGGAGTTGATGATTTGACTCTGAAAGAGGGATGGGCATTTGACTACATCTCATTATATTTTCATGCACAAGATGACTGATTTAAGCCATGCTTCCAACAGGTGGTACAGTTCAGCTCGCCATTCTACAGTTTGCTTTGCCAACAAAAACAGCATGACAAACAAAAGAATAGCGAGAAATTTTATCTCATCGTTTCATAGTTTCATCGTCCATGCCCTGCTATATTGCAGTTGTTTTTTTATTAGGGATGTTTCATACCATTTTTTTCCCAGACCAGTATGAGTACTCACTGACGCCAATATTACTACTAATTATGATACATAACATTTCTATTAAACCCATGACAGATCATTTTAAAGAAATGTATTTTGTTAGTCATGATAAAAGGGAGAGCATAATCTCTCTGCAATAGAAAATTTAAGTCCAAAAGAAAACACAAACAACTAACTCTGAATTTAGGATTGAGACAAAAGTGTAAAATAAAACTGACTACTTGAGTTTTAGTCTCTGTTCAAAATACTTAAATTGAAGCTCAGGAACTAGAAATTCATCATACTACCCAAATTGAGTTAGCAAATAAACATATAATTTTGGTAGCATATTTTTAACAGCACATTCTGCATCAAAAATTATACAAAAACTACAAGACATGCCATATTGTCCACACATTTTCTACTAAGTTTTTCGGGGGGTGTTCAAATAGGCTTAGGACATGTTTCAAAAGTGTGTTTTTATCATTTAAAATGTGTTTAAAGCGTGTACTAGGGTTAAAACTGGTCGCTTTACGGTCTATCACAGATTTTGACCTGTTGCTGGTTGATCTGGAATGTATTCCCCAGGATAAACGGGGCTTCATGTACTGCTATCCGTGTATTTCAAGTCCCACTCACTGTGTGCAAGTTAATCGGCTGCGGCAGAAAGTCAAAGCTAACGATTGAAGTGCTCACACTGTGCGTGCGGCCTGTTGTTGTGCCATCCTGTACTGTCGGAGTCATGTGGCAGGATTCAAATTGTGATTGTCAATGTGACTCGAGCAGTCATATGACTACTTTCTTTTACTACAACACACTCAGGCTTATTGTAAGTGGAAAACATTTGAAGTTGCCGTGGTGGTGGCAGAATTCACACCATTTGCACAAAGAAAGACACGCACTTCTGCCCTTTTCAGAAGTCGGGGTGGACGTCTGGGTGCAAATAGCAGTTTGTCGCCCCGCGCACAACCCCTGGGACACGCACGAGGGTGTAATGTTTTGCGTGGGATGTACGTTAAGACCGGGATCACATTGTGCCTCTGCTATTACTGGATATCCTGAGAGGAAGGAAAGAATGGGAGGAGGGAGAGGAGGGAGAGAGTAGACTGGCCTATCAAATTGATAGAGAGATGGACAAGGAAGAGAGTGGCGATAAAATGGAGATAGTCAACGACCAAGCAGTGCTAACGGAAATATGTTAATACTGTTAAGGGCAACTTCAGTGAGTCGTGATGCTGGTAAAAACAACACAAAGCATGAGTCTTGTCACATGTGATCACAAGAGAACTCTTTGCTGCTTTCACGAGGAAATTTTTTTCTTTTCTGCACCCCCCACCGCCCCTCCCCTCCATTTAGCGGTACGCAATGACAGAAACAAGAAGAAGAAGGATGTGAAGGAGGAGGTGGTGCTCCCGGAGAGCTATGAGCTCAGCGGAGAGCTTGAGGAGTTGGTCAATAAAGTCAGCAAAGCTCATCAAGAAACCTTCCCGTCACTTGGCCAACTGGGCAAATACACCACCGTAAGTCTCACGCACGCACGCACGCACGCACGCACGCACGCACGCACACACACACACACACTGATGTACCCCTGACCTTCTTCTTTTTTTTTTTTTTTCAAGTGTTACCAACAGTTCCTAAGTTGCATTTAAATCCATAAATTCACCGTAGCTTTCCCAACGTTGTGGTGGCTTAACTAATTCAGTTCCCCATTTAGCCATCTGTGAGGCCTCCTCCAATGATTGATGCAACATGTAAATAGATTTCGCCTCGTTGATGGATGTAAAATGTAAATGGGCTGTGAGGGCTCGGAAACACGCTCGATGCAAACAGGGTTGCCCACCGCCTCCGCAGGCAGGACGCTGATTCGTCTGTGCTTTGTGTGTGTGTGTGTGTGTGTGTGTGTGTGTGTGTGTGTGTGTGTGTGTGTGTGTGTGTGTGTGTGTGTGTTCAGAACTCCAGCTCAGACCACCGTGTCCAGCTTGATTTGGGTCTGTGGGACAAGTTCAGTGAGCTCTCCACAAAATGCATCATCAAAATTGTGGAATTCGCCAAACGGCTGCCAGGTTTCACCAGCCTCACCATCGCTGACCAGATCACCCTTCTTAAGTCTGCCTGCCTGGACATTCTAGTGAGTACCCCCCCCCCCCTTTTTTTTCTTGCCTTAGAAATGTTTTGACAAAAAATACTGGCACCTGGTGGACATCTTAGGTAATTCAAGAGGACTTGCCTGTTTTATATTGACCTTGATGTGTATTGGTTATGAGACTAAATTGGCTCTAATAAGACGTCACTTTTTTCTTCTGACAATATTTTGTTGAACTTTAAGTCAAATAATAATTACAGTAAGTAATAAGTGGTACCCCTACCCACCCCTCCACAGATGCTGAGGATCTGCACACGCTACACACCAGACCAGGACACGATGACCTTCTCTGATGGCCTGACTCTAAACCGAACTCAGATGCACAACGCTGGTTTTGGTCCGTTGACCGACTTGGTGTTCGCCTTTGCCGTCCAGCTTTTACCTCTGGAGATGGATGACACTGAAACCGGCCTCCTCAGCGCCATCTGCCTCATTTGTGGAGGTACTGCAGCCTGATTTGTCATTGGCACTGTCTGATCAAGGAGATTTGTGCGCATCTTATTAGTGACGACCTGTATGGTAAAGTACATACTTTTAAGGAGTGCTCTCTACATTCTTCATCAGATCGTATGGATCTGGAGGAGCCCCAGAAAGTAGATAAGCTGCAAGAGCCTTTGCTTGAGGCGTTAAAGATTTACGCCCGCCGCCGTCGCCCCAACAAGCCCCACATGTTCCCCCGTATGCTCATGAAGATTACGGACCTCAGGGGCATCAGCACCAAGGGTAAAGACAGCTTGTATTTGGTCAGATACATATTCTTCAATCGAGATAATAGCAAAACAAAGAAATATGTTACCCAAAGAGTAGTTGTTTTCTAGTGAAAAAGATTCAACTTTGACAATTATGTATTGTTTACTGCTTATCTCATTCAAGAGCCCGAAACCAGTTTTCATAATAAAACAATCACCAATACAATGGACACATTTCACCTCAAGCATCTCAAAAATGTTGATGCGACAAAAGCGACATCTAGAGGTCAACCTGATGAACAGCAGCCATAATAATAATGGCTTCTACAGTATGTCCTCCATCGTTGTCCTTTGCTTACTGTTGCATCCTTGTTCAATGTTGGATGACTTCACACACACACACACACACACACACACACACACACACACACACACACACACACACACACACACACACACACACACACACACACACACACACACACACACACACACACACACACACACACACACACACACAGAGGGATAATAATCAATTGATTGTTTGGAATGCATTTATTGTCTGGAATTGATTAACTGAGACAAAAAGGAGTTTTCACTTGGCTTGGCTGCAACCAACAGAGATGCTGTTTATCTAGCTTTTACGAGCTTACAGCCTAAAGAAGAGGCAACATGTCGCAGCTATGGGAAATTTACCTACATTCCTTCTATAAAACAACTGCTACAACAATGGATCAACAATCAGAAGACAGAGTAAGATTCTCCAAACTCCATCTGTAATCAATTTTTTTTAAACGGTTTATCCTCATTAGGGTAACAGGTGAGCTGGAGCAAATCCCGGCTGACTTTGGGCAAGAGTACAGTTACACCCTGGACAGGTCACCAGCCAATCACAGGACACAAATAAACAAACATACCATTCAACACTCACATTCACACATTTGGACAATTCAGATTGTCAATAAATGTTTTGGGAATATGAGAGGAAGCTAGTCTACCTGGAGAGAATCCACAACATGCCAACTGCACAAAGGAAGGCCTAGGCTAACCACTATTACAAATAGCTAGCTAGCTAGCTACTTTATTTATAAAAACTGTTATACATCAACGAGTAACAGAAGCGAGATCAAGGTTTATCGTTTCAAGGATGAACTGAACTATATCGCACAATAAAGCTTGACCCATGTTAAATCATGATATGCACTGACATGACACCACCATATTTTTTTAGGTGCAGAGAGAGCCATCACTCTGAAGATGGAAATCCCAGGCCCGATGCCTCCTCTGATCAGGGAGATGCTGGAGAACCCGGAGGCTTTCGAGGACCAAACGGAGCGCAACGACAGCCCGCCCCCGCCCCCGCAGCCACCTCTGCCCCCCACCCTTGTGCTGAAGCAGGAGGCCGAGGACGAGGATGACAGCTGGGCTACGGAGAACGGCAGCGAGCCGTCGCCAGAGGAGGAAGAGGAGGACGACGACGATGAGGACGTGGGCGATGAAGAGAGAGACAGGGGCTCGGACAGCGACGGGGAGCAGTGGGGGGTTCTGGATGCCATCGATTTAGACGGCACCAGGAAAGGCCTTGTAGGGAGGGCTCAGTGAACAGCCCATTTCATACACATGCACTGATTGATGACATGCACACACACACACATACACACGTACACACAAACACACACAGATCACCTCACTCCATCTCCCACCTCAATAAAAAGCTGGCCTTCTCAGTCGCCTTCGCCCCCATCCCCCACATCCTGATGTCCTCCACAGTGGAGCCTTATGAGTTCAGAAGCATTAAACTGTGGCCCACATGCTCCATGACAAATGAACTCCAGACACATCAAGCAAAGGAGAGATGACAGTAAAACACACACACACACACACGTGCAAACTCCTGTCAAGGCCAAGGGGGATGTTACATGACAAAACGAAGCGAAGCTCTCATGTCTCAACTATTGTTGTTCCAATCTTTAGAGGACAAAGCACATTTCTCAAAACAAACGCGAGTACAAGGCAAAACCAAATCACATTATGTTAACCTTTGTTTTTGTGGTTATTGCTTGACTATTGTTTTTCTTTCTCAATTTATGAAAGTCCATATATATATATATTTACCTTTATAGTTATGTCTTTATTTGTTATATATATATATATACATATATATATATATATATATACATACATATAAATATATATATATACATATATATATATATATATATACATACATATAAATATATATATATACATACATATAAATATATATATATACATACATATAAATATATACATATATATATATGTGTATATATATATATATGTGTATATATATATATATATATGTATATATATATGTATGTATATATATATATATATATGTATATATATATGTGTGTATATATATATATATATATATATATATGTGTATATATATATGTGTGTATATATATATATATGTGTATATATATATGTATATATATATATATATATATGTGTGTATATATATATATATGTGTATATATATATGTATATATATATATATATATGTGTGTATATATATATATATGTGTATATATATATATACATACACATACATATATATATATGTGTGTATCCTTGTTTATTATTTTTCAAGAGCTTTCCTGAGAGGATATTCAGAGGGAAAGCAAAATGCAGGCTGCGTCTTCCGTAACAGTTCAACAGACTTTTTTTTTTTTTTTTTAACAGAGCAGGAAAGGGGAAGAGGGACTCACTGTGGCCGACAGTGATAATCAAACCGTGAGAACTGTTGTCACGTTGCAGTGAATAATCACGACTCTGTTGTTTGACAAATTGGTGGCGATTTGTTTTGCTTGGCTCTTTCAGGCTGCCACTTTTGAATTCAATGTTGTGCCAAAGTTAGGGAAAGTTCAAATTTTGAGGGGTGGGGGGAGTTTGACTACTGGCAGGTCCACAATTCGTACACACGCTCCTCTTTCAGCTGTTACAGATTTACACCTGATCGTACATGTAGCACTTTTGTACAAGACTAACGCATTGGCATGTTCAACCGGCAATACAATCAACCTCGGATTCGTTCCAATGATGTCAGTAGACATGGAGGGAGAAATAAACAAACAAACAAACAAACAAACAAAAAAATACATGAGCGCAGCAATCGAACACACATATGCAAGTGGAAAGCAGGAAAATTCTTACGGAAGATATTTTGGAATAAGACTCAGGGCTTTTCGGTGAGGACCAAACACTAGCTGCTTGCAAGCACTAGGAACAGGCAATATTTATGTGTGTATTCTTGACGCCGTTTTGATTAGCTCAACCCCTTTTGCGTGTACATAGAAGGGGACATAGAAGTCTGAGCAAGTAGCGTGGATGCCGGCGTGACCATAGGCATCATCACCTCCGCTCAGGCCGGCATCCATGCAACACGCTGCCTTCTCATCCCAAAAAGCCATCATGATATAATTTCTTGTGTATATCCTCACTTCTCTTTAAATGTGTAGGAGTATGTGTTTTTATGAATCATTTCTATATTTCTATATTGCCAAAATGTCTCATTTGGCAATTAGTGGTGGGAAAAGCAGCTGATATACAGAATTTTACTTTTCTTCTTCTCTTTCAAGCAATATGAACTGTAGCGACGACGAGACGAGAGGACCCATAACGTGAATGTGGGCGGGTCTCCTCATTTTCAGTTGTGTGTGTGCGTGCGTGTGTACAGTTACGCCCAAAATGATTCGTACGTAAGCTGCATTTTGAGTTTATGTGAATTTTTAAATGCATTTATCTTTGAAAGTAGTGAAATTGTTTTTTTAAACTTTCACATATTCACATCCGTTTTCTTCTCATGCATCCCACTGGATCAGTGATTCTCAAATATTTACACCAATAACTCAATTGCCATCAGCCAATGTAACATTATTTACAGTAAGAACTTGGAAGATTGCGCTCAAATTATTCAATAAAAATGCATTGCACATAGAATTACAATTAAACTTTATCCTCATAAATGTTTGAAAATCTTTTGAACTTAAAAGGAAGTGTAACATTTTTTTTATTTTTCAATGTTCATTTTAAAAAGCTACTATTAAGTTCAATAGTATGAAAAAATAGCTACCACTATCACAACATACATTTTTTAAATATAATAATTAATTATATTACATGGGTCGTGCCCCACCTTACAGAAGACTGACATGTTTGGCCGCCATCTTTCTGCTACGGATACCCAAAGGAGACAAACTTAGCCAATATAGATATTGGTAGTAGGCTTTGCATACCACTGGCTGAAGCTCTGCTGAGAATCACTGTTTAGAATAGTTGTAGATTATGCTAGCAGTTATCTGGATAATTTAGAAACGTGCTGACAAGTATTGTTTCCACACATTTATCTTTAGATTAGGGTTATGAATATATTGAAAATGTAAAAAAAAAAAAATCATGAAAATGTCTTCACCATTCACCAAATACAAATTTAATTTCAATTCACTCGAAATGTAGGGGGGGGGGGGTCATGAATGACTTTGGGCTAACTGTGCGTGAGCGTGTTTTCAGCCATAGGATGTCCGCTGTTACGGTGCTGTCACACACTAAAGTGTATTTGTGTGTTGACTCTCTGCTGGGCTGTTACCATGTTAACGTAATGTTGATGCAGGCAGAACACTTGAGATGATGCTATTTTCATCATTCTACTTTTTCAACATGGCCAATGTGTTGTGTACCCATTGTTTATGTCAACTCTTGTTATACAAAGAAAAGCCATATAAACAGTAAGAGGCACAATAAACTACTTTTGTGAGATTTATGGATACCTTTTTTTTTCATTAAAAAGTCAAACATAATTTAATTAAAAAAAAAACCTTAACATTGAATTACACAAAATTATTGTGGATAATATATATACATAATCTGTCTGATGCTAGCATGTCACAGCTTTGAAATAGGAATTCATTTTGGGACTATTGCTTCAGCTCTTCAGCTGACGCTTCAGCATCAAGTACAGTATAAGGGATGATGAATCGGCGGTTTCTGGGCAATACTAAGACAGAATTTGATCTGACTAACCACCAAAATCCACACACATTTCATATTATATTGTTGTGCAAGAGGCTGAGTACACTCTGGACTGGTTACTAATATGACCCCCCCCCCCCCCAAAAAAAACATTTAATACAACATATAAATCATAATAAACATTAGTCAAATTGTTGCATTATATTAGCGAACCCTCTATGCACTAAATGGTCCCTGATCGCAATGGTGGTAAAACGTCAAATTACAAATACACTACTTCATTACCGTACCAGAAGATATTTTTTTCTGATATCTGTACTTGACTTATCTATGTTTCCAATGATGTTTTACTTGACTCCCTACATTTGTAAACATATATCTGTACTACTACTACTACTACTTTGTCAAAATAGGCTTGTTACTTTTTTCAACCTATGTGAATTATAAGAGATGTAAATCGATTGAAATCTTGTGGTTTTATAAAGCTAAAGGGACAGCAAGCAGTGACATTGAATGCAATCCAGGGATAATTAACAACAACAAAACAGATTCAGAAAAGCAAGATATTTTAAGAAAATTGTTTAATTAAAAAAAACCCCACTGGTTTCTGGCATTCAATCTAACAATAAATAAATAAATAAAACATACCATACAAGGCATCATTGGTTAATTTATCGTTTTGTTTGTTTTTTGTCAATTCACAATGTTACCAAAGCTATGGAAACATGCTTTCATAGCATAAAAGTAGAGCTAACTAGCTCTTGGTTAAAAAAGAAAAAAAAAGAAAGAAGCAGTAACATATATGACATATATAAAAGACAATTTACTATTAGCTGCTTACCTTAACAGAAATTGATGACAAAAGCCTGTTGTGTTTCACGTTGCACTGCCAGATATACCACTTTTTCCTTTAAAGATAAAATACAGAAATAAAAATCAATTCATTGTAACCTGTGCATGAGTAGGATAAATGGAGTGCAAGTTGTAAATGGTTGCAGATATTTCAAGACTGCCTTGGAACCAACCCAAACCTCTTCTAGTAGGTTTGTGGAAGGCATTTTCTTAAGTTACTGGTCCATAATTTTTTTTTAAATTGAGTTTTAGATAAACACAATGGTTAGCCTGCTAGCTAGCCACAATTGCATCATCAACTTACTTATTAAAATGTACATTAGTGAGCGGTCCGTTTCGCTTCCAAGGAATTGACTTCCTATTCTGACACATTTTCTTTTCAACGGAAACTTCATGCGTTCAAACTACGGTTACGGAGACGAAGCCTAAAAAATATAATTCACGCAATGTACTGTGCCGAGTTTTTCTTACTCGCTCTGTTTTGGTCAAACGTCATGGAGGATTTCTCTACTGGTGGCGCCATTTGAGGTGGCTCCGAAAGTACGTGTGACGTCATGGTGAGAAGGTGTGTTTTCTTTGTGTCACGTTATTGTAATAATAGTAATAATAATAATAATAATGATAATAATAATAATAATAATAACAATGATAATAATAAATACAATTTTATAATCAGCAGTAGTAAAAACATAAGCTGCACAAAATGTAACTGTTTTCCCCCGTAGACTCAAACAGTGCTAATCTCATGTCTAAAATGGGGCATAATAATAATAATAATAATAATACTAATAATAATAATAATAATAATAATAATAATAATAATATATAAATAAAGCTGTACTTTTAAAAAATATATCACAGAGTCTACTTGTTAATTTTACTTGCGCAAATGAGTTATACATTTCTCACCAGTATCTGTACTTTTACTCATGCACAGCGTGCGAGCACATTTCCCCCACCTAAATCTAGTCATCCCGTCACTGAGGGAATTCGAGCAGAAATGAGCAAGTTTCGCCACTAGAGGGAAGTCGTGCACCGTGACTCGCCCTTGTGGCTGTGTGAAGAGGGGCAAAAAAAGAGATGCATGGGTGCTAAGGTCATGTGGAGAAGTGGGTGCAGTGGCTCATAAATCACAAGCTCCTGGTGAACAAGGACATCAGATAAAGGTCTGCTCTTAATGCTTGTTCACAGTGCACTTGGAAGGAAGGCAGCTGCTAGCATTAATAGGACCTCATTGCAGGTTTACTCATGTTTGGCTCCACTATAGTTTTTTTTCCCTCAAAGATGGAGTGCTCTGCTCGCTGTAAGCTAAACTTGTCTTTGGTAATTTATGACATGAATTTAAGGACAACATGCAATAGAGAAGCTCCTGGAATAGGTGTGCATCGCAGCACAGCACAGGCAACACTTGTGGAAAAGGTCAAACGTGCAAATAAAAGGGGAGATATGTGTATGTATGAGATATATAGTCGACAAAGTAAATTGTAAATCTGAATAGTCAACCCTCGGCCGGGAAATGTCCCAAATTTTATTGATTTTGGAGCCCGGAGATGCCCAAGTGATACTTAATCTTGTCGAAGACAGCGTCTTGTTTGTTTTTATGAGATAAGATAGCAGAGTCCTCTGAGATCTGACACCCAATCTGTGACAAATTATAGGCCATCAGGGCCTTAAAGTTAAACAGTATCACGTTTGTCACAATAGCACCTTTTAAATGTTTGTCCAAAGCACATCAGAAACAAGCAAATGAATAAAATAACCCTTTGTGATGGCCTGTGTAAATGTCACGTCAATAATCATGATTTATGCGTTTAGCACAAAGTTTACAATGCATACCTCAGCTGATCAGATCCGTTTATTTTGATATTCTCATAAATTCTCAAAGGAGCGAAGCAGCTATACTCGTAGTAAACATCTTTTTTATTTTTATTTTTTATCCCCCCCTTCCCCCCGCCCCAGCGTGCCATTCAGATACAAACACCTCACCTTGATTTTATTAATAGATAGCGCAGGGTGATAAACAGAGATGAGATTCTATCAATTATATGATTGCTTTAATTAACTATCATTAAAGACAGATCAATAATGCCAGACTCAAATTAAAATAAGGCCCATACATTATACACTATTTTACAAGGAACAATCAAATGGCCTCATATACCAAGCCTCTGGTAGGGGGTTGCCACGGTAACCGAAGGGGGGTGCTTTCAAAGAGGCATGCGCACACAGGCACCCAGCTCTGCCATACTTGATTATGTGAAGTAGAAGTGGGGAAAAAGGATGTTAATTTGATCGTGAAGGGCAAAGAGCATTAGAATGTAGTCATGTAGGTCATCCACAAGCTCAAGACTATTTGGACAAGTATTGGGGCAATACTTTGTGCACTGGGCATAGAAAAGGTTAATTAAGAGGTGTCATAAGCTGCCCGATTAGGAGGCTGCATAATGAACGTCCATGTTGTCACGCTGTTTAAATGGCTGCACCGTTGTCCCAATTAATTAGTCATATTTAATGAACCTGACATGTTTGTTTTTGGAAGAGGAGTAAGCCGGAGTATGAGGGGGAAACCCTCACAGGCAGAGGGAGAACACTGAAGGCCTTGGCCGAGATTCAAATCCGGGACCTCGCAAACAATGTGTACAATTGTACAGGCCCAAGTCAATACACCGAGGCATTGTGGCAAATTTTAACCCTGGAGAACCCAAGAACCCTTTTCTTCTTTGGAAAATTATGAAGTATACATTAAATGACTGCTATAAATTCACTGAACACCAAAATATATGTTTTTTCAATTTTAACCCTTTATTCCCTAATTTAGGATTAGGGCGAAATTTGACCCTTTGGGATTTAGTTAGGGGTATCATTTCAAAAAATCAGAATAATAAAAACTGTCAGTAAACTATTTAGAATTTAAGAAAATAATCAATCAAATACACAGCTACATTGAACAATATAATTCTTTTGTTTTATTTGTTGCATTTTAGAACTGGATGTACAAACACACTTTGGCCAATGGAAACAAGAACACAGGGACAAAATCACTGCTGAAAAAAACCCCACCATTGGTCTTTCTTATCCAAAAATCTGTCAGAACTCACACTAGACATTGTGATAGTCTTTGAAACAATTTCTTTTTTTGTTAAAGCAGAGAGGTACTGCACATTTTTCACAGTGCATTTCAGTCTTGAGGTCCTTGCACACAGCACATCGACGGCGATTTTCCTCCTTGACAGGCCAATGACCGATTTGGTCAAAACGGACATCTGCACTCTGATAAACTCGAACAAATCTTGGTGGTGGCGGGAATGAGGGGGAGGATGATGGCCCCATGCAGGGGTCAGAAGTGGCACTCTGGACTTTTGAAGTTAAATTTGTAAAAAAAAAGAAGAAGGTCTTTGTTATTTGAGTAGCAGAATTTATAGGGGCCAAATTTGACCCTGTGGGTTCTCCAGGGTTAAAAAAGTTTTTAGCATTTAGCTTACGTTTTACCAATACGTTCAACAGTACGTTCCAAAGACTTAGCGAAGTTAACCACCTGGGCACCATGCTGCCCCTCATCTTCTGTAACATCAAATGTGTTAAGCTTCATAGGACCTTAGTGATAACAGTGATGCTTGACCAGCAAACATTGTGACATAAGGGTCAATGAAATAAGTGGAGTAACTTTCCAAATTTTGCCAGTGACCGTATCACAATACTGTACAGTGAATATGTGATGATGATGACCTGATGAAAGGAAAAGTTTCATACGCATTTGGCATTGAGAAGAAATTAATAATTGAAGTATAATATAGTATACTTTATATGTATATTTACTTATATGAAAGCGTGGAAATGACAATGTGGACTAAACAGTTAGGACTGACATATGTCATTCGAATGTACTGCAAAGTCATTCGAGCGTATTGATAAAGTCATTCGAATCGAACGTACTGTAATGGTAAAATGTAGGCCAAATGCTAAAAACATAGCTTTTTTTCCCCATAATGCCACAATTGTACAGGCCCAAGTCAATACACCGAGGCATTATGGCAAATTTTTTAAAAGTTTTTAGCATTTAGCCTACGTTTTACCAATACGTTCCAAAGACTTAGCCCAGTGAAAACTGCACTTATTTAACACAATGTTAACTAATGCAGAATGAAGTAAAAAGCTCACCTTTTCAAGACATCTGAGAATGTGACATTTTTGAATGTACGCTGTACTGTATTGCTAAAATTGATAAGGGTATGTCGGATGTACTGTATTGTCAGCAGGCATTACATCGAGCTTTGTGGTTACGTAATTGGTAAGCAATAGTAATAAATATAATATCTAAATAATAAATACTAGCCAAATGTAAATACATGAAAATGCAAATTAGCAAGAAAATGTTACATTATTAATAACCTTGTCTGTCTCGATCTTTGCGCCATGGCACTGCAGCGCTGCTGTGAAGTCTTTACCACTAAAAGCATTAGTGTAGGTGTCGTCGTACACTCACCCCCCCCCCCCCCCACCCAGGCTTTCTGATTTCCTATCCTGACACATCTTCTTTTCAACGCATACTTCATGCGTTCAAACTAGTTATGGGGACGAAGCCTAAAAATGAGCATTCACGCAATGTACTGTACCGAGTTTTTCTTACTCGCTCTGTTTTGGTCAAACGACAGAGGATTTCTCTACTGGTGGCTCCGGAAGTACGTGTAACGTCATGGTGAGAAGGTGTGTTTTCTTTGTGTCACGTTATTGTAATAGTAATAGTAATAATAATAATAATAATAATAATAATAATAATAATAATCAATAAAATTTTATAATCAGCAGTAGTAAACACAGACTGCACAAAATGTAGCTGTTTTTCCCCGCGGACTCAGACAGTGCTAATCTCATGTCTAAAATGGGGCATCGATGCCATCTACTGGCGGTTGTGCATCAGTTAAGTTGCTTCCAAGTTTGACATTCACAGTGGAGTAGCGTCAGACACTCCTCCTCCCATCTTGTTGAAAAAGCGTAATTGACGACAAGTATACTTGTTACTAGTGGCAGTGAATGAGTTAAGTAACATGGTTGGCTGTGAAGTAGGGATTATAAATTTGCATCTCAGTTTGGTGGGAACTGTCCAATCACTTTCATGTTATCTTACATTATATTGCCATTCTTTGGCCCAAACATTTTTGACACTTAAAACTTGAATGTTTTTGGCTACAGCAGTGTTTACGTTAGCATATTCTTGGTGAAATCATTTCTCGGGGGAGAGGCATTCACATCCAAATTTGGTCAATTTGATATTTTTTCACAAGGGATTCCATAGATTCGTCCCTGTGGGTTTATTATTTTTACATATTACTGGCCTCCAAATTTTGGTTCGTTTATCCCATTGGTTGGTAATAGAACAAAATCAACCACAAGCAATATCAGATAAGTAGTTGACTGATAAAGCTCACTGAAGTCAAATATTACGAGAGGAATGTTTTGACCTTTGACCCCAATAAAGTCCCAGACCGAAGGTGTGACCGCAACTTGATGCGATATGAAGACACTTACCGAAACAACGCCGTATACAAGACAGAGACGTGTGAGTCATACAATATGTCGACTGCACTCATGTGGCAGCAGGGGTCGTTACGTGTGACGCGACATCATTTTACAGCTCCTGCTTGGGTCAGAGCAGACAGAAAGGACGTGCTCCTCATTTGTTACACATGCGGCGAACGCGCCGAGGGTTGCGGCTCAGTCAAGGGAAAAGAGAGGAGAGGTGAGGGGAAGGTGAGGAACGCTCTCAAGTGCAAAGACCATAAATTTAACGCCTTCCCCCGTGTGCGTGTGTGTGTGTGTGAGCGCGGGCCATCTTAAAGAAAGGGTAATGGAACAAGTGATGGAGAAGCGGCTGGCGAGGAGCGTGAGGATGGAGGGTGTGCCAGCAGGGAGGAAAATGAAGTAAGAGGAAATAAACAAGGCCCAGGTAGAGGGAAGAGGTGATTTGGGCAGGAGGAGGCGGGATCATAAAAAACTCGGAGATGTGTTCTGGCCTCTGGCTCTTTCATATCTTTTACATTTCTAATTAAAAGAGATAAAGAGTGAGGGAGTCATCAATCCCACAGTGATTTCCCAGTTAAGGTTTTAGAGGGGGCTGTAAACTAGGCAGCCCGGCATCATTGATTTTATAATTAGCTATCGTCACCCCACACTCAAGACGAAGGGAGTGTGCTTGAGAAGAAATTCAAAAAAAAAAAAAAAAAAAAAAAAAAAAGGAGGCGACCGTCAAGTGGAGCAGCGAGGCGTGAGGATGAAGATGACGATGAGGAGCAGCTCGGCCCTGAGAGGGGAAAGTGGTGGAGCCTCAGGGAGGGGGCCAAGGGAGAACCCCCACACACAGACACGCAGACACAGACACACACACACCTTGAATGAGAAGTGTGTTTGAAGCAGACAATGAGCCAGAAGGGAATGTAGCAGCGGTGAGAGAAGAAATGGCACAGTTAATTGCCGGTGAAATGTCACGCCAGGATCCAAATATTGCCATGATCTTTGGCCAGAATAAGACACATTACGCCCAATAATGGATACATAAACCGTTTTATTATACAAGAACCCCAGCCTAAAACCTGTTACATGGCTGATAGAAAGAAAATACATGGCGGCATGAACACAAATTCCAAAACAAACCCTAACTATTGGTGCTTTATTGCGTTGTGACGGCCTTCTGTAGTGACCACCAAGAAATAGTTTAAAAAACTTTAAAAGTTGCATTATAAACACATAACAAGATACATGTAGTGTGCTTTTAAAACCATTTCAAACAAAGGATGAACACACGGACAGTGAGAGATTGGCCTACTAAAACGGCTCAGTTACGACTTTTTCAATAATCCCACAGAAGAAGATTAAACATTAAAATCCATTTCTTTTGCACATTATTAATCCATTTCCCTTCTAGCTTCACTTCAATAAACTGACATTCTTCCCTTACAATAAAACTGATCTTGATAGAAAATCTTGACAAAGTCCAAAAAAACTAGTGTAGACATAAGTAAACACAACACACATGTCAGGATCAAGATAAAGATTAAAATGCACTTTAGGTATACATATTAGGGATGGGCATTTAGCTACATTTCCTTGGTTGACAAAGGGGGAAAGTAATGATCAATTACTTGATCAGTCGGAATTTCTCTCTGAATTTTCTGAACAGTGTGCAATGTAGCTCATATTTCTCAGAACGGACAATTAAAATTAGTTGAGTCTGAACAGCACCTCTGCTGGTTGCAGCCAGGTATTGCATTTCATTTTGCCCCAATTCGGTATATGTACAACAAACTTTTGCTTTGGTGAAGCTGTTCCTTTCGCCATGGCGGAACCCTATAGAAGGACACCAGGACAACACACCTTGTAGGAACTTCAAATGTCTTGATTTGCACAAGATGACAATATCTGATGTTTAGGCTTTGTGTTTACATATTTATTTGTGTAAATAAATGATATACATGTATTTAACTTTTGTCCAAAGACAACAGTTGTAAAGAAAACTACATTTTAGCAAGCAAGTTCAGCTTCAAACCATCAGCCTGTGGTTATGCTAGTTATTGCAGCATAAACATAAAAACCTGTTTTCCAGATTTGGTCACGTGACGTTCCACAAATAGCGGATTGCTTCAAGATGTGGCTCATCAACAATTCCACACACTCAAGCAAATTCTCAAAAATCATTGAGTTGAATAATGATTCAATCTACCCATCCCTAATCCATGCATTAACTTAAAAAAAGTTACTTTAAAAACCTTATTATAGTAAAAATAAGGTGCAAAATTAGCATATCAATTTATCAAGGTTTCATCGCCAAGCGTGGCAACTTCTTTGAAATCAGCCAAATTTAGCTTAACTGCAGAACAACTGGACTATATTACAAATAGAACATCTAAAAAATGCATACAGTATTGATGTAAAGCTAGGCAGCAATTTTTACTAGGCAGCAATTTCTACTCGGCAGTATCTTGCCACAGGCCTCAGGATACGAACTGACAGCACGTGATGATATCGGTATCTATAAAGATTTTCTTTCATAAAACTGCTCTTCAATTATTTATGCACAAATTTAGAGCTGTGTGAATGTGAATTAAGAGTAGAAGAATGTATTAAAGCCTTCCTGCGAGCAGCAAGTAAATGCTAGTTCAGCTGGTCTAAAACGAAGGCATCCAAGTTAGAATATTATTAATACAAAGTTTCTGTCAACTTCAATCTGTTCAACGAGCGTTTGATTGCAAAAACATCTTTGAGCACCTCGGCGACTCTAAATTTTTACTGCGTGCTCATCACCTGCTAACGTTTCTAAGAAAGTGCATTTTAAAATCTTAGTCCAGGAGTAAATGGAGGAGCAATATAACACCATAGCGTTGGCTTACTGCAAAATAATTCGAGCGCGATGCTGTATCAATGCTTTATGCTGTCATGAATCGCATTCAAAGCTGCGATGGGGAGAATTTAATGCTTGCGAGGGAGCTTTGCCATGATTTTCAGCGGGGCCCGGCCCTGCACAAAACATCATAATTACGGTGCCTGTCATGACTCCTAATCACAAATGTCATAAAAACGACATAACATCCGCCGTAAAGCTCTCGACGTAGCAATGATTCAACTGGAAGCATTGGGCTACAACCTGCGAAGCGGAGCCTAAACGCACGCTCCACCTGGGCCAGCATCTTATGCCGATCATAAACGTCGGGTTGATCGTTTTTTTTTCTCCCCCCCCCCCCCCAAAAAAAAGAGAACAAAAAAATTGCATATTGACATCAAGTCTGTGGAGAAATTATGGAAGAGCAAAAAGGAGCTGCTGCTTCTCACGTGTGGGATGGCCGCTCCGCTGGTTACCATGACGACATGTTGGACAGATCACTGGTGGGAAGGGGCGGGGGGTGGGGACACAGAGCAGAGTGTGCAAAAGTGAGAGAAACGCACAGTGTGGTTGCAAAAGGTTAGACGGAGGGAGTGCCTGAGAGGGAGAGCGAGGGCTTTAATGATGCTGAAAATTGGCCCGTGACGGCGCTACACCCCCGCAGGTAAATCATTGCTACGGCCTGCTGTCAACTTATCTGTCCCCTTGTCCTCCCATCTCGGCCCTCCCAAGCCCCCCCTCCACTGTCTCACCCCCCCCGCCTCAACTTCTTTTACGAGCACATATTCAAAACTTTCATCTTCCGGCCATACTCACCCTGTCACCATAAATAATTGCTGGCGTTTTGTCTGTGTGCATTAGTGAGCTCAGGATTCATTGAAGAAGTCATTTTTTTGTGTGAGGCCAGATGTGTGAGGTACAATTTAGTGGAGGCACTTAATTCCATCATTTTGGGATTCTTTATTCTTTTGCTTCGCTATATTTCAAGGAGAAATATGTTACTTTTTACTCGGCTGCATCTTCCCGCTGGCTGGGTTCACTAATTACTTTGCAGAGTGAGGTTGTACACACAAATCAAGTGGCGGGCTCATAAAGTGTGATGCATTGCTCATGTTTAAATCAGCCACCGTGACAGGGGGCAAATTTGTAGGCTTGTTCAAAAGAACTGTTCATTTTAATATGGCGTCAATAATGCACATCTAAATTCCTTCACTTTAAATCTTCAATTGTGCTCCATTTGTAGCGTTTGTGTCTGACCTTGGCCTTCACCGGGAGGCCAATGCAGGATGACCTTGAAGCTTTTCTACTTCAGACAGTATACTGTATGTTTTCTCAGTCATTTCTGCTTTAGAGCCTATAACGCCTAAATACTCGCATAACGGGCGACATCAAATACCTCCAACAATGCAAGAGTGTGGAGGCTGGTGAGTGAGTAATCGTAACGTACAACAATCTCAGTTGTGATGTAAATCCCTGACATCGCTGCAGCATTGTTAAGATACAAAAAGTGCTGTTCGGCGCCTGCCACCATTTCAAGTGCCTCTGATTATGCCCAAATAAAGTTGAGATTGTCTACTAAGCTTTTGCTGACATTCTGAGACCGTAAGGCTTTGTGCCAACACTGTTATTTGAAACTATTCATAATTCCCTCCACTTTGACTAAGGGCCCATGATCTGTCAATGGTAATGTCACTGTTACGCCATCTTTTCTCCACTTGATGATGACTGTTTTTACTGTGTTCCCACAGGATATAATGCCTTGGGATTCTTTTGTAACTAACTCATGAAGTTGAACAATGAGAGCCCTCTCATGCCAAGGAAGCTCTCTGCAGACCCTGTCTTGTGCTGTAAGACGGGAAGACCACAATGACATGAAAAGCCCACTAAAACAGAACATCTGAACTTAATTTGGGGTTAATTCGAGGCACTTTAAATCATGGCAAATGTGTGCGAACTCCCATTTAACCTGAGTTTGAATGTGACTGGATAATTCTGAATGCAACCACACCACCAGTTATAAGATGATATGCACACCACATTACATATACAAGTTAAAATGGTGGGAAAAGTTTTGAAATTGAATTAATTAATTAAATTTTTTGATATTGCAAATACCCGGCATTTAAAAGGGAGTGTAGTTTTTTTTTGAAAGATCTACTATACATCTTAAATGTCCACTGCATAGGGGAATATCTATATGTTTAAAAGCATAGTTTTAATTTGAGTCTTTCAAAGTAGTTAGTCAGCTGGTTCACCAAAAACACAATTCTCACCGGATCAATTACAGCTGTCACGATCTTATTTAGAAATTAAAGGGATACTTGACTCATTGAGCCATTTTCAGCAGTAAAAAGTTAATATTTTGCCCAGTTTTAATTTGATAACTTCATTATTTTTTTTATACAATTAATAACTTTAAAAACAATTTTTTCCACTTGTTGTCGACTGAAGATGCCATCACCTGTGCTGAGGAAGTAGGTAATGTCCAATCATGGCTCACCTGTTTTCTGGGTTTGGTCAGCAAACTGAGCCGTGATTGGTCATTACCCACTTCCTCAGCACAGGTTATGTCATCTTCATCTATTTTAAGGTATTAATTGTACAAGAAAATGAATGAAGTTACCAAATTCATTCTGAACAAAATATTAACTGGCTCAATGAGTCAAGTATCTCTTTAAGGCTCCGTTCGGTCACACTGCTGGGCAAAATGATTTTTTGTTAAATCTGCTCTTTTTACTACTGGTTCACTTTACAAAAACAAAATATGGCTTCTAATGTAAAGGAAATGCGTCCGTGATGTGACACTCATGCGCACAACGTCACATGGCACAGTTAGATAGGATCCCACGTGTGGGGGCTCATCTTAACATATTGACAAAGGAGCGAGTTGGGAGGAGGTAGAAATATTTGGGGGATATGATGCAGCTTGCCTTAATCATGGCGACGTCATTGCTCTGCATAATTAATGAACCGTCTGTGTGGATGAATTACTACTATCACCACAAATGTCCAATTTATGCTCCCCTGCCCGCCCAGAGTGCATGCTGGGCTTTGGTAACATATAGGTCATAACAGATTTAAAAAAATAAATAAATAAATAAAACAAAGTCAGTATAAAATCTGATACACGTCGCATATCATCACAAAAAAAATCTAAATTGAGCTTTAGTGTGATCATAGCCCAAGATAACTTTTTATACTCATTATGCTGTTCATTTATTGACCTATACTTACAATTGATAATACTATAGTTTCATTCATATCATTTGTGCTTTATTGTTTCTGCATCTAATATGTTTGTTTTATAATGTTATGCCCACAGAATATTGTGTTCTATTGATATAAAAACATAAAATCTACCAAAAGAAAGATTAAAGTCTCTTATTTCATCAGGGGAAAAAAAGTATATTGTATCTGTTTCCATTTTGCAGTAATTAGCATTAGAATATAGCTAAGTTTCATCATTATTCACAAATCTATTTGTTTTTTTAAACTTGGTCCTGGTTTATCTCTTTTGCTCTGCTGCCACCGGCTGGCCGTTTTTGTAATAACTACCATTTCTTCAACCTTACTCCTCAGTTCAGAGGCTGCATCAAAGCCTTCTGTATGCTCGAGCATAAAAAACAACACAAAAACGTATAAATACGTCTTTGGGACACTTATAACATTTAACATTTTACTGTGTACCGTGTTAAGTCATAAATATGTTGTTTATAATTGTTTTTGTTTAAATTCTTCTTATTGGTAAGCATTTTTTTTTTTAGAGCGAACAGTTGTCGACATAGCACAAAGGCATCCGTAAGAATGCTGGAATTAGCAGTTTCTCTTGTCGTCTCCTTCCTCTCCCTACAACTGCTCACCCCTCCCCTCTTTGCTCAGTTAAGTAGAGGGGAAAAAACAGTGGCTGGCCTTTCATCATTAACATCAAAAAAGCAACTCATTATGTGATCTCTGCAAGCAGCCAATCATATTGCTGTTGCCTGAAGTCCCCTCAAACAGAAAAACTAAGAAAAGCAGTCATTGAAACCTTGACTTTTTAAAACCACGTTAAACTAGCCGGCAATCGACACGACTAGTTCATTAAACATCTTTTATAATTATGATGCTAAAACAAGAGCTGCTAAAACTGTTCTTCACGGTTCTGTTCTATTCTATTTTATACATTCCTGCGAGGTCTGCTCTGTGCAGGTTATTTACAACCTCGGCTTAGAGGCAAACTAGGAAGAGATTTAAAGTTTCTGTTGCACACATGGTTTATTTTATGTATTATCATATAGCCTATTATCTAGCTGAGCAGCTATGTCTACAAACAACAAATAACACTTGCACACAATTTGCAAGTTATTTTACCTTATTGCTATTAGTTTTATTCACGCTCTTATTTTTTGGGAGGTACTAAAACCAAAGGAAGTATACAAGCCACTGAAATGAAGCGGTATACTTTAGTAAGTGAACTTTCACGTATGAAATTGGCATCAAATGTCATTTTTGGACCGCAACAACTTATTGATTTTAAACTTGGCATGTGTGTTTCACCTTAGCATTGTGTCTGTGTTATCAGAAAGCTGTGCCAATTCTTCTCCGTAGCTGTGTCTCCTTACACGTTTAAGTGGATCAGGTTCTTCCTCCTACACACACACACACACACACACATGCGCACGTACACACAGTTATTAACAAACTAACTCACACATAATTGCTCACTGGGTTGACATCTTTATTCAATGATCTGCTGGCTGCGTTGGCAGGTGTAGTGGCATATGCCATTTTCATTATCACACATAACTGCTGTTCAGCTCTAAGGTCTCACCGAATCCGAGCTGAGTGCCAGAGACGAGGATCTGGGCTCGTGAGACAAAGAGAGAGGAGCTGGCTGGCTGATAACAACGCCGCTCATCTCCAGCTCCCGCGGGGAGGGCGGAGGGGTGGTAAAGGGCGACAGGCTCGGCCGTCCCTGCTCGCACAAGCTGTACTTTCCCAGAGGTCTCGTCGGTCCGAAAGGCTGCGAGGCCTCCGGGTCATTATCCTCCGACAAGTCTGACAAGGCGTCGTCGGCACAGCCTACAGATGACAGGAACACAAGCACGGAGCGCTGCCCGAGTCAGACAATCTGGAAGGCTATTTAGGGTTGTCGCTGAATGAAAGTTAACACTTTTACTGTTCCCATCTGCAGGGTGTTGGGTAGATTAATGTGGCTTCATTCACCTGTGGAAGCGGCGGGGGGAGCGCTCCACTTGGCACTGGCTGCTGTTCCCATCTTTTGCTCCAACTGACAGATGTAGTCCATCAAGTCCTGGTGGTGGGGAATACAGCCATCATTGCACACAGCGGGGCGGGCCTTCCATAATCACAGCTTCAGTCGCTAGTGCTCTCATAACCCCCATATGTCTGCCACATAAAGTGGACACGCACGCGACACAATACGCTGCCTTTCGCTGTTATGTAAACACGCACTTTACAACTACTACTACACGTCAAACATTATTCCATTTGAGAGATTTATTTTACGTTCCCGACAACTGCCATTGTGGCACATGATGAGCGTTTACATAAACCGGACCGGCGTTTTTAAAAACATTGGCCGTCGACACCATCCAAGTGGCGGGCCAAAGCGATAGCGGTTAGGTAACGACAAAACTCTGCAGGCATTTTAACAGCAGCACTGACTGCCCTGAAAACCGCTGATTTATATTACGCCATAAACGTTTTACACCGCACAATAACGACTGAAAAGACAACAACGGACCAAAGATGCCCAACAACTGGGACATTTGCAAGAACAGTATGCTTGTCTCTGTATTCGCCCCAATTCAATAATCGATTGGTGTATTAATAGCAATAATATCGCTACTGGGAACTAGAGAGTGATACGAACTGTTACCTGGACTAAATTTAAAGCTGATAATGACTGCAGTTGAATGAAGTAGCAGTTTAATGGGAGTACTAGTCTCAAGAAGGGGGAAAACAACCGCTATTTATTTGTTAATCCATACAAGCCATTAAGTAGCCTCTGGAGCTTATCAGCTGATTACAAAGAGAACATAAACGGTGCATTAAGGATATTCAACAACTGTGGCAACTGGACTGCTTGTTACTTTTTTCTCAGAACACAGGTGCTCCTTCTCCTTCTGGGCAACCCTCAGGCTGGCCTTCAGCTCTTGGAGTTCCCTGCGCAGTTCACTTAGTTGGACCTGCAGATGCCATAAAGAATACAGGGCAAGTCAGGTGATTTCGCTTGTGTACTATCCTCCTACAAATGTTTCCAATTACGTGAGATTATTTGTTTTTTTTGTTGACTTTGTCTTGGACATATTTTTATTCTTTCTCATGTTATGTCATGTTTGCTTGTGTCCCTTTTTCCAAGTCTTGTCTTCTCATCAGGTTTTCATCTCCACCTGTTCTCATCAGCCCTGTTTTTATTGCTTACCAACCAGCTCGTTACAGGCTGTGTCTGTTCGTTAGTCATGTCACGTTTACTGCCGTGGTGAGTCCATTCCCCATTTCCGTTCACTAATTTGAACTTTGTTAATTAAGTATTCTTCCCACACATTGTTTTCCCATTTTTGTATGTATGTATGTATGTATGTGTGTGTGTGTATATATATATATATATATATATATATATATATATATATATATAGATAGAGAGAGAGAGAGAGAGAGATACAGTTTTGCCTCCCTGCTTCTTTGTGCTTAGGTCTACCTTTTGGCTCAACACTAACACCCCGAAAACCGACAAATTGTGTGCAACTTCCCGTCTAAAGTTTTGATAAATCGACATGGATCTTTTACCGCACATCAGGTATGGTACTCATTTTTGTCACAGGCCGCATGAGGCCATGTGAAACCATATAAACGTACCTCCTCATATTATTACATATGCAGTACACAACAAATGGATGGATAAGCAGTTTTGAAATCAGAAGTCAAGAATAATAGTTTGCTCAACTGTTGGTCCTGTAATACTGTTACTGTAATAGACGGTTTGGTAACAAGCAAATGCTTGCAATATCGCAATGTTATTTATTACATACAGATTTTAGCAAGCATCATGGAAGTTGACATGTTTGATTCGATTTCGCGGGGTCACATAAAATGATGTGGTGGGCCGTATCTGGCCCCCGGGACCTTGAGTTTGACACCTGTGTTTTACAATTTTGTGAAAATTCTTACAGACTCCCTAAAACATTTTAGTCACAGTACACAAACTAATGATGCTAGTCTGAATGACTGCAAATGTTTCTTTTGAAAGTTATGCGAAATAAATGTTGCTATGTGAATGCAGGATGAGAAGTTTAAAACATGTCATCCATTTCTGTTAAATAACAATTTTCACATGTTTAGATGACTGATGTACCTAACTTCTTGCCCAAAGCCAGCTCGAAATCGGATAGGCTCCAACGCTATGGAAAATGCATTGCTGTTTGGATGCCTATGATAATCTTGTCTTTGTATTTGATTTTATTTATTTATGTGTCCTCCTTTTATATGCACTTGGGTAAAATTAAGTGTTGACTTCAATGAATATTATCTTGTAAACAATTTCCACACGATTGTATTATGCTTGTGTTGACTGAACATTAACTTAGTTGTTTTGTCTTAAACTTCAACACTGCAATTGTGTTAAGAAGAAAATTCCCAGGTGACACATGTTGAGTGCTGAGTGTTCTTATGAATGAGCGTGTTAGTTGACTTTGTGATCTTTCTCACCCTGTTGCAATCCTTTTCTCTCCCAAGTTCGACCTCGAGCTTCACTCTCTCTGTCCTCTCCTCCTGAAGCTTTTCCTCTATCGTCTGCATCTCGGCAGCAAAACTTTCTAGTTGCTCATGCTCCTTCTGTCGGGGCGGCACACACCCATCATAACATTAAACAACAAGAGACCCCAAAAAAATAATTCTATATTACCGTACCTCGGAGGTGTGCTGCAGACTTTGTTTTTCATGAGCCCATTGAGCCCTGCCTTCTCTCAGAGTCAGACTGGAATCTGCAAGTTGCAAGGTAAGCTGGGCAGCTTGAAGACGGGCCTGATGCAGTTCAGCCTGCCCGCGATCTCTTTCGGCAGCCATTGCACTTAGACTGCTCTTCAGGACCTCCATGGCGCGCTCACTCGCATCCAGACGCTCCTGCAGGCTCCTCATCTCACTCAGCATTGCCTCGTTCAATGTCTGACAACAAAAACATATATAACCAAATTCTATCTTGGGAGTGATTTGATACGAAATTTGTTGTTGAAAGTTGTGACTTGGAATAAATGTTTTGAGTGAGATGTGCGGAAGATGGCATAAATATTAGGGGCGGGAATCTTTGACTGATTCTTTGACACGATTCGATTTGATTTAGATTTTTGGGTGTGCGATTCGATTCAGAATCGATTTTCGATTGTGGGCGATTTTTGCTTCAAAATTATTTGATTGACAATGATTTTTGCTTCAATTTATAGATGTTAAAAAAATTGTAATGAACTACTCCAGTCTGACTAAGTAGCATGCTACACGCGGCACTTTTATCACTCAAAAGAACGGCTTCACGCTGAAAAAAATACATTTTATATATATATATATAATAACTTTATATAGAATAACTTGATCGTGACTTTTTCCTTCTACTCTCTAATGTGGCTACAATTTAACAGTGTATCAGACCGCGTGGAACCACACTGCCCCTAAATGGCCAAATCGGGTACAACATGAACAGCGCTCCCAATAAAGGCACACACAAGCAATTTTTTGGCACACCCCTAATAAATGTTAAATGTTTGCCACTTTATCAACATTGATCATTTATTGTGGAAGGTCTTCTCATCCTTCTGGACAAACCCAAAGGGAGATGAGGTGAAAGTTCTGTACAGGCCATGCATTTCAAGACCTTGGTTTGTGCACTGGAGCAGCATGCGGAGTAATTACTGCTGAGGTGTATCTTTATTTTTCCATAAAGTACTTGCTCTCAATTGTGCCCATTTTGATTTCCACAGACCTCTTTCCTGTGGGCTGTGGTGAGTTTCTGCGTGAGGGTACTGATGGTGTTCTGGAGTTGCAAAACACTGGTGTCTCTCTGGGCCAGGGAGTTCCTCAAATCATGGAACTCTTTGGAAAAACTTCGAAGATCACCCTCCGTCTGCTCCAGCTTGGTCTAAGTGGGGATCATACAGGGGAGAAATGTGAGAAAAACAAAAAAGACACACTAATTGTAGTACTTCTATGAGAAAGCACCTGCAGTATCTTTCTGTCAATCTCTTCTTCTTTTAACTGGGCTGCTGTCCTTTTAGCTCTCTCCTTTAGCCTGCACACATTTAAAATGATTTATACTTGGGTAAAGAATCAATTTTTTTCAAGTATAAATAGCAACTCACCTTTCCAACTCTGTCTCTCGTTCCAGAGCTCTTTGTGTCACCATTTTGAAGTCCTCTTCCAGTTGTTCAATTTGCAATTTGTTGGCTTCTCTCACTTCCAATAAAGCACTTTTTTCTTGTGCAAGACATTCCCCCACAGACATTTCCTCCTAAGTGACCAAAGGCATCATTAACAGGATGTCTCTGTATCTCAGCACATACATCATTAAAAAAATGAGGTAAACAAAATATTAGAAACAGTTCTTAGTATAACACAGTGCATAAGCTACACCACAGCAAACTACAAACATATTACATTTTTAAAAAAATCTCTGATTGAGATTTTAATAAAATAGAAAGGCATAGATCTATTGTATTGGATCGTATTAGATATGGCATCCAGTCTATGAATATACCGTCTGCCGTCTCGCCATCGCCATCATCTTTTCCTGGCTCCTCTTCAGTTCCTCATGCAGCCTGCTGATGTCGGTATCAAGCTCTCTGTGAATTCTGCTCCAGGCAACCCGCTCTCTGTTGAAGTCTTCCCTCTCTTTCTCCTTTTCCTCATTTGCTACCTCTTGCATCTGCAGCAGCTCAGCCTGCTCTCGCAAGCATTCCTGCAGTCGGCTCTGACGAGGAAAAGGAAAGAAGATGTCACTCAAAACATTGATTCTGTTCACGACTCAGCTTTGTAGCGGTCATTTTATTTCTTTACCTTTAGTACTTCAGCATGAGGTACAACCAGCAGAATATCTGTGGCTTCTTCCCCCCCATGTGGCTCTTCCTCAAGGGTCACCAGATCCTCCAGGGGTTTGGGGGCGCAAAATGCAAATTTAGAGCTTCTGGAGCAAACTTCCCCTTTAGCGTCGACGTATACAAATTCATACTCTTGGGCACTAAGGTTGGGAAGGTAGGATGCTAAAAATTAGTTGAAAGGAAAAAAAAAAGAAGTTTACGTCAGTATATTGACCACAACATCTGTATTAAACATTTTCAACTAATGATGTACAATTTAAAATATCCCTCTCATATGGATTTAACAATTTGCAGATGCATGTTACATGCTAACTAGTGTATCGGCTTTTTTTGTTTTAGTTTCAATAGTGGTAAATGTACTGCATCATGCAGAGGCATATTAATTGAACATTTTTATTATTATGGTTACAGTGTGGTTCTGCAGTTGAGAGGAACTGAGGAACTATCATACCGAGAGCTTCTAAATGATCAAAATGAGCATTGTTATCTTTGTGACAGCAGAATTTATGATTCAGCTGTTAAATTTGATTTCATAAGTGAGTAATGACAATTTACATCATTTTGATATACCCTAAAGCCTGAAATTTATGTACGATATGTTACCTATTAATGAAAAAAAAAAATCTAAAACTGGAGAATGTTAGCTATGATGAATATAGTGTTTAAAAATTCCCGCAAGCACCAAAAATCTATAGTGGCAGTTTGCAGCAATATCAGGAATCTACTATTCTACTGCCCAACGAGGACTGGACATAATAGTGATTTCGATGTTGGCTTCTCTCAATCTTTAAAACGTTATCATCAAAGAGAAACGATTACTGTGGCGCGTTGTAGGCCTACTCGGGTTGAAGTGGCCATTCCGACGTGACTCAACTTTTTGGGGAAATCTTGTCACGTTGCTACTACTTATCAATCGTGACACATAGAACTAAACAAATTTTGTGCCACATGTTTTATCACTACTATATTTATCTAGCCATAGCTCTGTAGTGTGTCTGTCCATCCACGCTAATTTCAGGTTTTCTGTATTTTCCTTTTATTTTATTTCCTTCTTTTTTTACAGAATTAAATGTGTGTTTGCATTTCCTCCTGATAGGACCAGTGTCCCGCCAGCTGAAGTAACTACAGACCATAAAGTAAGCTGAACTAATATAATTCTACAACACATTAATGAGGAATAATTTACGCATATTCCCTGCAACAACACACATGCACCAACGGGGATGCGGATGGGAAAGCAGACAAGGCAATCACGCAGCAAATTTACGAGCTGTATTGTTATTCACTGCGCCAACATGGGTCACATTTGGGGCAACATCTTTTTAAATGACTCTCATTGATGAGTAACATCATACAATTTCCTTGGAGTTTCTTCGCTTCTGTTACTCCTTCAATCAAAAGTAACAACGACAATATGCTCAGGTTTGCGATTAATCACGTCTGCAGAGGTCAGCTCCTCATCTGCTGTACCTGTGCCCTTCACACTGAATCATGCTCAACAGCGGCCACTGACAGACTGGATGGACCCCACGCCATTGTCTTGGCCACTGTCATTACTCACCGTCCTGCCTGAAGAAAGGCATTCAACCACCAACAGAGACTCAACAGAGTAATACAAATTTGACCGGCTTACAAGAAGATCAGTGTTACATGATTTGAATCACAAATTTAACAGATAGGATTTCAATCACTAAAAAAAAAAGAAGACAAAAATGACAATAGCTTTCAAATGTTTCAATTCAGCCATTTACTGCACATCTGGCCACATCTACATAATGTAACCTTAATTCCCCTGACAAGATTTAAGTCTCAGCTCTCTGTTGTGTGTGAATTGAAAGAAAACAAGCCCTGCTTTTGTCACAGTCTACATTATGATAAAACCTCCTGAAGGTCGACAAGTTGAATTCACCCTTTTGTGGATGTTAAGTCTGAATAATGAAATGCAATACAAAGAAATGTGTTGATTTTTTTTTTTAAACAGCAATATGAAACCATAAAAGGTCAAATGTACAGCAGCAATTACATTAATTTTTTTTTATTTATTCATAGCATGAATTGTGTCAACTGCCTCAAAACTTAAAATGAATGCAGAACTTTTCATACAGCGCTTTCTTTGTATCGTAATCTCATGAGATTGTCCTAATTTACCAAATGAGATGTCAGGTAAATATTCTAATGTGGTAGGTTTGTTTTTTGTCCAGCTGCATTTCTACCTCAATGTTAGTAGCCGTTTTCAAATGCATCCATCCGCTCATACATTTATGTATTGTCTAATTGTGGGATTTGATGGAGAGTAAACGAGTACCATGGAATTGAGCACAACAGTTGACCTGGGTTTGCGGTTCATAGTTGGCGGGAGCTGGTGCCCAAACAAACGTGTGGTAGTCCTTCACTGATGACCATCCCACCTGTCGAGAAATGAGTATGTTGCAGTGGCATACATATACTGTACTGTGAATGTGTGGAAGGTAACAGATGGACAGTACCTTGAAGAGCCCAATCCAGTCATTGCTGGCCCAGCTGTGCAATGAGTTTAGTGTGTAGTGACAGTCCACTCTGCTCTGAGGGAAGTAACTGCAGCCCACGTTTCTGAACTCCACCAGTGTTGTGGTTTCCATGGTAATGCAACACAAAGGCACTGTGTTTACACAAAGGGGAGGAGGATCACAGTGCAATGTTTGAAACACTGGTTACATCGAGCAAATCGAAAAACAGACAAGTGAAGTTTGACATGCTTGTGACTAGTTGGAGTAAGATATGCTCTCTTCCTTTGGAAGCGCATTCTTACCAAGGACAGCACAACTAAAAAGCTCAATGACAGCGGGGTATTTCAGACACATGACATGTTATCACCAGGGCTATTTCGGTCAGGGTTCCAAGCTTATTGTACAGAATTACCACGTGTGGGATTGCCTCAAGGTGTCTGAGGCCCCTCGTGCATGTCAATAATTCTTGCTCCATGTTTTCCCATTCTGCTTCAAATTTACAAATGGGCTTTTAATTTATTCAACATTTTTATGAACCTTATTGTTTTTTTTGTTTTTTGTTTTAAACACATCGCATGCTATTTTCCCCTTGATCTAATAAATACTCACGTTAACCAAAGTAAGGAGGCATAATAACAAATGAAGTTTCAACTTTCCATGGTTTGAACACAAAACATAATGTAGTTGATGGCGTCGACAACGTGAGCCGGGTGACAGATGTACATTTTGCAGCATGCTTGAGGGGGTTCAGGTTACACAGGAGGAAGGCTGGAGGCCCGACAAGAGTGGTACATGTGCTCAAACTTTGCAGTCCGAATTTAACTGAAAACATAAGTCTATTTCACAAAGCTTTCAAATCGTCAGGTGAAGATTGCGGCTTTGTTAGTTAGTTAACGTGTTGCGCGTGACGATAAAAGCATCATGGACACTAAACCGCATCTGCGCACTTATGCCGACCATTCTTTTGAACATCATCCTCACCTTTAACCGCATTCACTTCTCAATCGGGGGCGTTTTATGTCGTACAAAATGACACAATCACCAAGAGCAGAGATGGACAGTCGCGTCCCTTCTGCTCAGGCTTCGAGACCCCGAGAAACAATAACAAAAGCAGCACAAACGTGACAGGTTTCGTCTTCGTCTGTAGAACTGTGGGAGTTGCAGTTTCCCATCCCGCTCAGGCGACGCTCAACCAGCACTTTTAAACTACAAATCCCATAAACAAAGTAGAGTCACTGAGGTCACATGTAGCGTAATATGAAGCTTGTTGTCACCTCCTCGCCGTTGTTTTTCCTCTGCGGAAGTCAACTTTGTTGGCGTGCGAGCCCTTTAAACGACAAAATAATAACCTTGCCATTGTTTAGTGTTATCTGGGAAACGATAATCACGCAGACCTCTGGAGGAAACACCGAAGATGTGAACACTGTTATTCTTAATCTTTCTGCAAAATGTTTTCCAACGGCCCTCTGTGAAAAACATTTGGGCATTTTGTAAGATGTTAAATTATGTTACTCTCACAATTCAAATCGTTTTGTTTTTTTCAAAAATAAAAAGTTAAAACGTTACAGATTACCTGTACTTTGAGCTTTCTGTATCAGGCATTCTTAAAAGATAAAAGAGAAAAGCTTTGATGGAAGAACGTTCCATGGAGTAACTACAGCTGTGCATAGTTACGATACCGCTGATGCACAGCAGATGGCAGTATACCATTTTCAGACCCAAATGCTTAGGAAAAGGCCTTTACATACACAGACTATATATATATATATATATTTTTTTTTTTATATATATATATATATATATTATATGTATGTATATATATATATATATATTTTATTTATTTATATATATATATATTATATGTATGTATATTACATATGTATGTATGTATATATATATATGTATATATATATATATATATATATATATATATATATATATATATGTATATATGCTGTGTTATAAGATATGTTTCAAGTTGTTGTTTTTGCACTTGCAACATTGCCACTTAACTTGAAAATTAAAACTCTTATTGCTAATGTATCTTTGAAAGCTATTAAGCTACTTAGGAAACTGGAGAATTCAGATAAGAACTGACACATTCCTAAAATTTTGCAACATTTCCCACTTTTTTAACGTCTAATTAGAGACTGTAGATTAGAATTCTGGAAGAGTCAAGTGAGAAACTTTTAAATATATTTTTTCAAATGTTGCACACACACCAATGCATACAGCCAGACGTTCCATGGGGACCATGAAATGCGCAAACCGAGAGCATATGAGGAGAAATTACATTTAAAATTAATGTAACACCGCATCAGTAACCTCATCTTAAATAATGTTGGTAATTTATAATTATAGTTATTGGTGTTCTCATCCGCTTTATAGCCTGCTTATTTATCTCTGCTCAACGAGCAGTCAATCCAGTCACACAGTACTTTTACTCCTCCTCAATTAGTAAGTCCAGTTTGGCTAATTTAGTCTGCTCAAGACGCTATAAGGACGCTTCAAGTAATTTTATGTCGATGGACAGTCGATGTTTAGTCCCCATAAATTGTGTTTAAGTGGATTAATAGTGTGCAGACTCCATGTGAGCAGTGGTACCACTCTGTGCAATGGGATAATTAAATAGTTTGAACTGCAATGACTAGCTGATGCTGTTGTTGGCTGCCTTTATTGTATTTGTGTGTTTGCTTGCGATTTTTACTGTGTTGTACTTTTAATGCTCTTTTCTGTTCAGTAGAATTGCTTTGACTTTTAAATGATAAGAACGTGTGCGGTTAGTTGGATTGTGTGAGGCTTCAGAGTAATTTGTAGACTGATTGTCCATAGAACGGCTTGCTCTTGTTCTGGCAGCTTGCTGTTATGCCTCCTTTGACTGTCGTAAACACACGCGCACACACCCTCGCACACATACACATTTAAGCATTAGATTAGACAAAAAACAGTTATGGCACAAAAGTCTAAGTATGCTGTTTATCAGTGGCAGCACTATTGCGCACCAATTTAATTCCTCTTGTCTGTTGATTTTATTTTCTTATTTTTATTGTATTTATTTCCAACCTGGTCTGGAATTCCTCTTAATATAAGAAAATGGCGTAGCCCCTGAGTGCTACTGCAGTTTCATTACCTGGGGTGGTCATTCTGAATATAGCTTACCACATGTCTCATTCAAAGGGAATGGCAGGTATGTGTCGCTAGCCATAAATTGCACATTGCCTACAGCCATAATCAGTTGCCAAGGAAACCTCAAATGGGATTATAACCTTCTGTTGTGTGTAACCATTAGATTTGTCAACATCCAAGAGAAAAACATTAACATTTATGTCCGTCAGCAATTTGTTCACTCATCTTATTCCACCGTTTTGTCTTGAACACTGTTGTCTAGCAATTGGTAACATACATGAATACACTTTTCCTTGCAATCAGGCTATATAAACAATCCTAAGCACGTTTGGTTAAATATTGGACATTAGTGTGAGGTGCAATCACTCAAACCATTGTGATGATATATTCAAGGAAAGGAGAGTAGTAGGTAGAAGGGTGGGAAACAAAGGCAGCAAGTCGGAGCACAGTGCCTCCAAATAAGTACCCGTATAGGGAGGGAGGAAATGGAGAAAAGGGGGACGGAGGTATTTAGTATGCACGGCCAAGCTGCCCCATCTGCTTAGCGCAGCAGTCCCTGTCGTATAACTGTCTACAGGCCGTGGGCCACATAAAGAATGTCTCAGATTTGATGTAATTCCGCAAAATTAATGACAGCTTTACCCGGTATGGGCCGTGAGGGAATGATTAGTGTTTGATCGTCCATCTGATCAGTTCCCCTGGCTGGGTGCACGGGGAGGCACCGCTTATATGCCGGCATTCTGCCGGTGGCCACCAGACACACACCTATCCACAACATCCCCCATTGTCCCTGTCGGTAGCAGTTCCTGTTTCCCCAAAATAGACAAAGAAGAGTGGCATGGCCCTTTACATGAGAAATAACGTTTATAGAAAATATGGATTTGGGTTTCAGTCTTGATTGCAGTAGAGGCAGACCAGGCTTTGCAATATGTCAGAGGAAAGTGGGCCAACCAGAAGTCACTTAAGAGAACTCAGAGGTCACACTCTGACCTTTTACAAGATATGCTTTACGGCACTTGTGATTGGAATTGGGTATTAGTGCGAGATGGGGAATGGATTGGGGATTTGAGAGATGAAATTGATCCACGAATGTATTGCAGGAGTTGGCCAAGTAGAATTCCTCTCCTCTTTAATGCAGCCCCACCTCAGTCGGCCCAACCCCCATCCCTTTCCTCCTCCTGGGTTGGCGCGTTTACAAGCGATTGGGGCATTCTGTTTTACAAGTGAGCCTGGTGCGTCTCGGTGTGCTAGCAACATTAAAATTGAACCCGCCTTATCTGTGCGAAGCATGAGGCTTTACATCAGAGGCTGTCATGCCGCTGCCATGAGGCTCCTGTGAGTTTTTATGTCATGTTGTGCAGTCAAAAACCCAGCGGACAACTAAAGCCAACTGATAGATAAACAAGTGATTGAAGACATGGATGTTAGTTTGTAGAATGCGTGGGGGGGTGGGTGGGGTGGGTGGCTGTCCAACAGTTTACAATTGTTAACAAGGCCAAATCAAACACATGACAGGCACACATCTCCCAGCCAAATCAAATCTCATCAATGCTTGTAAACAGACTGATCGGGTCGTACAGATTTTGTGCTGAGTTGCATATGGCAGAGCAAATCTCCCATCTGACCATTAGAACTCAGGTCCAGTACGAAGCATGCGGCGCCCAACTCAGCAAAAGGCTCGGGGTGGTTGTGTTTGTGCCAACACAGATTGTTGGACAGACTGCGTGGATGCAGTTTTCCCCCGAATATTGTAGGCCATTATAACAAATGACTTGCAAAAACACCATTAGGGTAAACAAAAAAGCTCATGCATCTGTTTGATTCCAGTTCATTTGCAATCCGCATCATTAGCCGGGCTCCCTTTTTCCTCTTGCACCTCTTGCATTCCCATCCATAATGCCGTCTTTCCAAATTATTTGAACCTATTCCCTCCCGCCTGGGCCCCACTCTCAATCGGAATCCTCTCACCTCCTTTCTTTCTACCCGCTTTCTCAGCCCACCCCCACGCCCACCCCCACTGCTTGCCTTTTCTCCTCGTTTTATATTTTTGGCTGAGCTGAGGACCTTTCTTAGTGCAGTGACCTTTCTGGTTTTAAATTAAGCCCCACTGCGGCATGTCTCTCTTCATAGGCCGCCAGTTACGAGCCTTCAGAGAACCGCAAAAAAATAATGATTCTGATGAAATGGCCCTCTTTAAAAAGCTCTTCCAAATTCCTCTTTTACATTTTTCTACACCCGTGCTCACTTCCCGTTGCCATTAATATTCATACTAATCAGAAACATCCTAAAGAGCAATCCATGGTTAAGATGAGATGAATGAACATGTTTCCTTGCAGGCTGTTGCTTACAGGAAATGTGTTCTAATCAAATGTTGTGCATGTTTTGATTTGATTTATTAGAACTGGGCTGCTTATGCATTCTTACTGTTTAATCCAGTTGAGACCATTAAATCCAGTTTGAGGCCTTTAGAAGACACAATGCGATATTGTTTGGAATTTATTTTGATTAGATGAAGATATCAGCATTGTCCAGATTTGATTTTGTGATGATAAAGCTAAATGTCCTCAAGTCATACCTTCACAACCTCCCATAATTGAGTAATAACCTCATTTGTGTTTTTTTTTTGGTGTGCATAAATCTGTCTTACTCTTGGAAAATGTGAAGAATGTGCCGCTGAAGAATCAGTCAACCTCAATGTAAAGCAGAAATACCATAAATACTCCAAATCAAATGTGTTGTGAGTCTGCCTTCCCGTGCCACAGCCAAACCATACAGTAGTTGTTCAGCAGACCTCAATAAAACTCCAGATAGAGCAAGCAACAGCAATTACAGAGACATGATCACAGTAATTAAGCATTCCAGGCAGCGTTAGGCCGCTTTTGTGACTCATGGGGGGAAAGAGACATACCTGTTTTTACATACGACAGTGGTCAAGTTTTACATACTGGTCTTAGACATAAATGTCATGGCAATTATAAGCAAGCAATACTTTGGTGTACAATTCTGAATTGTTATTGGAAATGTGTTCAAATGTGTCCGAGCAGGTTTTTCTTGTTGCACAATGTCTGGCTGCATATTTGTTTGGAAGGCCCCTCACTCAAGCTTCATGTTAAGCCTGCCTTATCTTTCCCCACAGTATACTGGATAGAAGTTTGAGATCATTCTCATTTCAAAACATCCAGCCGTGTCGCTGCTGATCTGTTGTGCTGAAGAATTATGAGGTCAATTCCTTCCCTCAATATCTTTGTCACTTAACACTGACTGTGTTGGTTCTTGGCGTGTTCTCAACCATCTGAATTGTCTGCTTCTTGACAGTGACAAAATGTCTCCCAGATGCTTGTATTTGTTTTGCATATTTGTTTGAACGGGTAGCAATGTAGCGTTTTAGTGTGAAATATTTCCAAGAGACATTGTTGACAGCAATATTTTCCCCAAATAGTGGTCTCTGTTCTTCGAGGCAGGGTATTGCAATATAATTCTTGCATTGCCCATTTGAACAAATAAATGCAATCGCTTTAAAACTGTAGATGCCTCATCAGGTGGCTGTGATAAACTTTACAACAAACAAGAATAGAGCCAAGAGTTGTAAAGATGTCAGAGCTAAAAAAAAAAAAATTCAATAGTTCAATATATAATGTTTTTAGTCTGTGTTTGTATTATAATTGTGCCGTGTTATTATTTACCATGTAGAATGATATCGAACAAAACTGTTGCTGCTGTGTTTGTTTTTAAACCCGCAAACGTCTCGGGCAGGTAAAAAAGTATTTGACAACAGGCAATTCATAGCGCAGGCTTGAAAAGATGAAAAATTTGATTTTTGAGCAAGTAAACACCTACAACTACGTATTTAAGTTTGTTGTATCTTCCTCTGCAGGCTATGTGCATCGAATGTTTCTTGCAAAACTTGGTACTGTCATGATTTGTGTTTAGGGTTGGATTTTGGTTTGTATTTTTGCGTGCTTGTTTACTTTTGGTTCTATTGTGATCTGTTTAATGTTTTACTTGTGTCATCCTTTGTCTCGTTAAGTATGATGTCGTCCACCTGTGCTTGTTTGCCCTCCTTGTGTCAGCCAATCAGTGCCCCCAGCCATGTGTGTCTTTTCGCGGTGTCTCTCGTTGTGTCAGTTAATCTGTGTGTATTTAGTCTCTTGCTTCCTGCCCGTCGGTGTCCATTGTTGCTTTATGTTGCTTCCCCACATCCGGCTGTCGCCTCGTCTCCTCTCTTGCTTGGTTTTCTACCTGGATTATGGACTCGGTTGTTTTTTTTTTGCCTGCCAGTGTTTTGTTCTCCTCCTTGTTTTAATTAAAACATTGGAATCCGTTCCTCTGCCTCCCTGCACTTGGGTCCACAACCACACCAAACCCACAGGTATGGTAAATAGCTAAAATCAGCCATTACTGGGTGGTTTTACTCAAAACACAACCAACACTAATTAAAATGTCTTCATATAGGGGACCCACACCACTCGCAAGGGATATGAAATGAGTTTAACTGTAAATAGTAGATTTCCACAAATAATTGGCACCCCCCAAAAAACTGCTCATATAATTGCCTGTATTTGTAGTTTCAACTTCACATGTACCATAAATTGTGGTCCCAAAACACTTTAATAGCAACCTAAATGAAGCAAACATCTCGGAAACATCTTCAATCATTGCTGTACCTTTGAAATACACTACAGGAAACAGCCTGCAGTTGAGCACACGTATGTAATGTACATGTCAACAACGATGATGATCATGAATTACTGTAGCAGTGCAGACTGGTGTAAAATAACATTTGACTGCACAGCAAAGTGCATTCCGTCAATGATGCCAAGGCTCATGGGGCATTTTCTTCATAAACCAAAGTTGTGTAAAAAATTATTATTTTGCTAGTCGACTAATCACCAACCGTACTCGCGATTAGTCGACTAATCGGAACATATCATCACTGTCCTGTGAAAAACATTTGTCTTTTTTATTTATTTAATGTTTTTGGGACGTCTGCATTCAGTTTCATCTCATAAACATAAAAATTACAAAAATGTATGATTTTTACAGGACAGTGACAATATGCAATGTAAGCAGCATATTGCACCAACAAGCGGCTGCTCTTTTTAAAACCATCATTGGTTTACATTTTGAATTCTTTAAAAGTATGTTCACATTAATAATGAAAACAATTAAAATTATAGTACATTGAACTTTGATTAGATTTTGGAGCTTGTACTATCATTTCTGACATGTTTATAAATCGATGGTGATATTGTGGCTTTAGCATTTTTGTTGTTGTTGCTGTAAATCTTTAGTGTATTTTAAAATTGAACCAACAACTATGCAGAGAAGCACTAATACTATGAAACGATTTATAATATTTCACTTTTTTTGGGGGGCTAAGCCTTAAAAAAAAATAAAAATAATTGTTGTATATAGAAGATAGTGAAACCAAATGAGTAAAATTAGGAAATTACACTGTGCTCAACACAACTAAAATTAATACTTGTATTGTTTTTTTATTTTGTTTTATTTAACATTTATCCAAAATGCTTTGTTTTGCTTCACTAGTATGTGTATTTTAAAAGCGCATGTGCGTCACAGACATGGCATCCAGCACCAGGAGAAGCGCGAGACGAGGCAGTTTTTTACATGAATAAACGACTCGTCGACTATTAATATTAATTGTCGACGGTTTTGATCGTCGGCGTGGTCGTGACTAGCCGACTAATCTTGGCAGCCCTAGTAGAAATGTTTTATCTCTTCTGTGTTTTCTGATCTGAAACCGTTGGATCGACACAGTGACAACTGAGAGTTGTAGAAAGATTTAGCAATGTGAAAGATGCCACTGTCTTTGATGTCTTTGGCAAAACGATCGTAAGCCAAAGCATCCGCGGCAGACATGGGTGCCTCCATCTTATATATTTACCTTTCTCCACAGAAGCTGGTTTGTGCCAGATTTTGGTTGAGTGAATAACTAGTTTATTGTTTTTTGGGTGTGTTTTTGGCCGACAGCAACTGATGTTAGATTTGCGATTGGATGAGGCTGAGCGTGCAACAAGTTAGCGCGTCTCAGTAAAACTGTTGTGGAAGTTTGGTTGAGTGGTCAACTACCAACTATGTTTTTTTTGTCTTTATGCTTGATAACCATTCATTGTCTCATTTAAAGAGACACAACAATACAATAACATGCATACAGTCCTGCTCACTGTTATTGGCACCCCTTAATTTTTTGCATGATCTCTACAATATATTCGGAAATAAATGGAAATGTACCAAATTGTAATTGGATGTCCAAAGAAATTCCACAAAGGAAATTGTTTTTCAACTTGCATAATGTAATGCTAAAGAAGAAATAGAAAACGGAGCATGTGCAGCAATAATGGCACCTCTCTTTGATATTTGTTTGCACACCCTTTGGCAGTGACGACATCTTCCAAACGCTTCTTTTAGCCATCTCTAAGCATCTTGCACTTCTCCGCTGGTATTTTCTCCCCACTCTTCCTTTGCAAATTGTTCAAGCTCAAGTTTCTTTTCCCAATGGCACATTTCAGCTCATATTAAAGATGTTCAATCAAATTGAGATCAGGAGTCCTTGCTGGCCATTTTAAAACAGTATTTTTTTTTTCCTTTTTAACCATTCCTGTGTGCTTTTGGATGTGTGCTTTTTAGGTCTATGTCTTGCTGGAGGACTCATGACTTTCGACTCAAACATGTCTTGATAATTCTCTGGTTTCATGATTCCTGTGATACGATCAAGGCCTCCAGTACCAGATGCAGAAAAGCAGCCCCTCCGGAATGATGGCTCCATTGCGTTGTCTTTCAGGTCTTTGGATGTTTAACGTGGTGTTTTTCCACCGTTCCCACCAACCGTTCAAGACTTCTGTCATCAATTTCTCTTGCCCCCCCGCGTCCATGGAGGTTCTTGACAGTTCCATGCTCGTCAAACTTCTTAATAACATTACGCACTGCTGAAACAGGGCTACCAAAATCTTTGGATATGTCTCGTGTTTGTGAATTATAGCACTTCTGATGTCCTCAGACAGCTCCTTTGTTTTGATGATTGTTACAAAGGAAAAGGAGATAATAGGTGGCATTTTAAAACATCAAAGTCATCGTTCATTGGTTAATACATGTCAATTGGGCACAGACAATTTAGAACAGGGAATTCTCATTTGTGATTTACCAAAGGTGAGTCACAATGTGTTTCCATACTGTTTTACAGGAAAGGGTGCCAATACCAGTGACAGAGGACGTTTTCTAATTTTCTATTTTTTACGCCCATTGTTTGTTTTAAATTGTTTTTGAATCATTTTTTTTCAGATATAACAAGTTCTCCCTAAAAAAAAAAGAAGATATTCCACATTATGTACTTTACCTTCATGGGTGTCAATAATGGTAAGCAGTACTGTAGGTATTGTAGATGGTATTTTTGTGAATTTGATGTGTAAACAGACAGACAAAGTCTCTCACACGGACATGAATGATCGGTATGAAAGGTGGTCTCCAAGTGCCCACCTGTCAGATCTGTGATCTCTCTAGGCAACTTAATTTACTATTTTAACATCCGCCCTTGGAGTTGTAATGTACTTGACCTTCTTCCGGATTAGAGCAAATCGGTTTCTTCTTCCGTCATGTCAAAGTCTATCAGTGCACCTCTTGTACACTGTATTTAAATGGAATGAGAGAAAACACTTTGATTGGCGGCATATCAAGTTGTTTGCCCATCTTGAGATGTGCCGGCTTGTGTGCGTCTGCGAAATTACCAACTCTCGGTTAAACCCACCCCCGCAGAGAGAAAGCTCACCATGTTAGAATTGCGTACCTTGGCCATGAAAATACAGCCCTTAGTATTTAAGTCCAAAACTAATTTCAAGGTGTTTTTATTTTTTGTTGATGTCAATTTTCTCTACACTTTTTCCATTAACGCAGAATTTTTGCCTTTGCATGTCTGAGGGACCAAGCATCCTTTACGGCCATAAGGACCACAATTAACTCTAGCCAGTCTTTACAGCCATTGTTGAATAATTGTAATAAGGGTAACATATATATAGACATCTATATGTTACTACACTATATGTTCCAAAATGAAAAGAGCATGTTAATTTTTTTTATTTAAAAAAATAAATAAATAATTATTGACATTTTCTCAGCTCCCTTAACTGACACTGTACAAAAATGCAAAACAGAATTGATTTTCAAGCATTCAGATAACAAATGTACTGGTTAGATTTAATCATGGATTGCTCTTTACTACAGAGGTCAAGTTCACGGTAGGCTTCAATATTAATTATCCACCCACCCATGCATGTGCTACATTGAATAACGTGTAGTAAGGATGATTTCTGCAGCCTCCCTCCTAAGGTGCTCCATGTATCCTTGGCAACTGTAATGAATTATGGACGCTCCCCGTTAAAACATGTGCGGTATTACCCCATTTCAGGGTGTGTCCTCCTTGGCTGTCTTTGATTCACTAATCTCACCAGACTGGGTTTCTCTCTTTTTTTCCCCCTCTCCCCCCACTCCCTCCTTCTCTGCCCACTCTAGTCCCCAGGGATGTCCGTCTGGGATCTGCCAGGCTCATCAGCGGAGACGAGGAGAAGGCTAACTGGGAGCCTGCACTTGGCTGTAAATCTGTCCATGTTGGGAGGTGTTCCTGCGGTGGCCTCACCGCCATCACAGCCCAGTAAGTCCATCCAAAGTCGCCACCGCCCCCTGCTCATGTACAGTATGACATCACTCATCAAAAGTCAACCAGTCTGTCCTGGCTGAACCTATCACACTTGGAGCTGCTTATATTTTTAATGTGGCATGAAATGAAAAATGTTTATTTACATATTGTTGCTGTTATTGTAGTTCCTTACTTAAAAAAAAAAAAAAAACATTCCTGAAGTTATGACGCACTATATGCAAACGATCCCACCGCAGCAGCTGATGCTTGATGCCTTTGGTGATTAAGAGCTGATGAGATTTAGTCACTATCTAAGCAGTGTTGTTTAAATTATGGTAATGTGCAGACATAATTTAGGCTTTCAAAAAGCTATGAAGTCATAGACAGCCTCTTCTTGGCTGCAATGCAGTGTAGGGGCTCGTCTCTCCCATACACTCATTTTGCTGGGTATGATACTATTCCATACACATAGACGCGCGCCCTCCCTCTCCTTATCTGAGAAATAAGCATTTTTACAGAGTTTGAGCTGTAAAAGGAGAGGAGCAGATAGCCCATAAATCTAACCATAAAATCGTTAAGTTGTCAGAGGTGCCATCAGCTATCAATCGTGTGCGGCAAGCTGATGAAGGGGAAATAGGTGATAAAAAACAGCATTTTAGGGAAATTATGTCCAGTCTTCCATTTGCGAAGTGCTGCAGTCGCATCACGGCGGAATCTTAATCACTTTGCCAGTGTGACCAGGGACTGTTCTTGGTGTGACAGTGAGGAGGAGCACAACCTGGTGGGAGGGTGCAGGGACATGGAGGCGGAATAGGAGAGCCATAGGGGAAGGGTAGGAGCTAGGGTGTGTGGGGTGTTTGGCGTGGTGGTGGGGGGGGGGGGGTTCAGTGTTGTAGAAAATTATACAACTGGCATAAATCACTTATACACAACCGTTTTCCTCTCTCCCTCCATTTCTTGCTGTCCCCCATCTCTGTTGGATGTTCTCCTCTTTCCTCCGTGGACGCGCGTCTTCCAACTTCTCATTTGCATTCCCGCTGCTCCTCACTTCAGCCCCCCCCCCCCCCCCCCCCACATTTTCATTCTTTCCTACCCATGAAGTGATAGTGGTCACACTCAGCTCTCCTCCTCCTCCTATTCTCCATCCATCTCAACTTCATTTCCACCCTGGTTTGTTTACATGCTTTCTATATTGATCTGCTTTTTGTAGCCTACCAGGGATTTATCCCCTGTCCATGGGCCTGTATTAGCAAACCTCAGGATTGACTTGTCTCTCTGAGATGCTCCAGAACGAACACGCTTTCCAAATAAAATAAAACGCCATCAGAGCATGCAGCTTATTTCAGGATTTTATCAGTGTGACAGGCTTATTTCTCTAATCTGGAATCTAGCACCTGAAATGGAAAACCATCACAGAGGAAATTTATTTTGGAATCTCAATGCTCAAGTGCATTTTTCAATTAACCAATGTTAAACCTTATTAACACTGACCACACTGGCCACTTCAAAAGGTAAACCATCACAATTTAGAGATTCAAAACAAAACAAATTTACACTTTTCAAATGGACAATTTGCTTTGATAGACACTGTCAGAGAGATGTTAATATAAAGGTGGTTAATATTTGCCGTTTCCAATAGCATGCCTGTCTAATGTAGCCTATGGCGAAATATAACCAAATTGTAGAAGCACCGTTGAGTATGAGGCAGTGCAAAAAATACAATCATAGTTATACTCACATTGTTACATTATATCGCAAACAAAAATATTTTTACATTAAACAATTCATTAAATCGGGCCGCTGTCACTGGTTTTATAGCTGGCGAGTGAGCACAATACATGGAAATTACTTTATTAGCGCTTAGGCATAATAATATGAATGCATCATGTGCAAGCCCTCGTCTAATTTTTTTTGTCGATAGTAATTCACCATCAATTTCCATGCTTTTTGCCTGAGTGCCATAAAGTTTTGGTGACATCATTTGACAAATGATGCACATTTTCCTACATGAGGCCTTTTCAGAAGTGTCCTCTGCATCCATTTATCAGGTGTTAGTTACTGTGCTCAAAACTCTCCGTCTGCTGTGAAAAGTGACACTGCGGTATTTCTCACCTCAAATGGATGAGAGGCTATTGATTGACTATTTAGGGTCAGTAGTTCTCGTGTGTTTATGAAGCCAGGAAGGGCTTTCCACAAAGTTGGCCTCATTCACTCAGCTACTGGCAGTGGGCACCTTTCATAAGAATGTGTGGCTTGGCGGTCAACATTCACTTTAGGTTAGTTAGAAATGCTTTCTGGTAACGAGTCTTGTCAGGGGCTGTGCTGCCACCTTTAGTTCAGCTTCGGTACTGTAATGCAGTATCCATTTCCACCCTGTCAGTTTTGGGGCTACTCCGCAGTGAAGTCACATAGCATGTGTTTGTGACAGAGGGTAGTTTAATAGCACATCTAACCTTACCGTGTTACAGGCAGTGTAGCCGTGAACATGCAAGCAGAACGTGAAACACCCTGACGCAGAAATATATTGCCCAGCTGGGTTTAAACTTTTTCCCCCGCCCCATCCAAGTATCGGTATCGTTTCAAACCTGACATGATATTTTCTGCTGTTGCTTTTATGTGTTTATTTGTTGATACAGATCAAACTGGATACATTGCTGGCAAATATTTAAATAGCAGAGGTGTAAAATTGCACTGGAGCGGTTATAATATTTTGCCCAGTCATGTAGAGTAAGGTAGCCAAAATATCAGAAACACTTTTTCCGCATTGCAAATTACCACCACATTTATGAATTTATTTTTATATTAATAACTTTCAAACAAAATAGAACAATAATTTGAGTAAACTATATAGGCGGAATGTGTAATTCAAACTCTCTTATGCATGTAATCAGATTGTAAAACTAATCATGGGGGACCAGTGTATGGAATATTTTTGAATAAACATTTTCTTCACAAGCCTATCAACAAGTATCTCTGTGTCTTGCTTTTTTTCTGTACAACATTTTAGTGAGAAACTTGCTGGGATTTTTTTTCTCTCAGTTTTTGTTGCAGATCATAGAATGTGTACATCTCCCATAAGGCTCACATATCTGTCCAAATGTTCACTATGAGTTTCTTGTATTCGCACAACTAGGGCAATTTTTCTTCTCTGGTGTAAAATGACGCGTTTAAGGCTTAGCCCTTTTTTTCTGTAGTATTTTTTTGCTAGGGAGTGGTCATTTGTGTTGACATGTTAGTGCAATGATAACTGCATCTGCCAGGGGGCAGTCGAGCACACGCATGGGGACTGCAGGCGCGTCAAAGACCACTGCACGTCATTTTCTGCCTTGGAGGCTTTCCCCGTAATATCCAAAATTACCAAAGCATGCAGCAAACTGAAATTGTTCAAATTAATTTTGTTAAGATGAGGTTTTTTTTTTTTTTTTTAAAGATGTATCTGAATAATTTTGGGTGGTTGGTTGTGCTGTGAAACTCCTATAATTACATGACTTTAGTGGTTTATATCACCATTAATGTTCACTACACAAGCATTAAATCATGTCTTATTTTCCATTCTGAGGTCAGACGAGGAAAAGTGAGGGAAGGAGTGGAGCACGTCTTCTGATGAGCGAGTGGTAATGCGCTGACAATAAATTAATATTTAGCATACAAAAAATTTAAAAGCATACATAAAAATAACATTTATACACACACTCCAAAGTTACACAACAGTTACAGTTCAATGATGTCAAAATGTAGAGTTGTAATTTTATGCCCATAAAACTGTTAAAAAGAATTTCATGAATTTCATACTACTCATTTCACAAGTTAGCCATTTATGTGCAAGAAATAGATGCCTTTAATGTTATGGCATATTTGAATATTCATGGTACATCTTATTGACATATTTTTAATTAATTCAGACAAATACAAAAAATAAATCTGACCTAGATCTGATTAGTAGTTGAATAATTGATCCATAATATCTATTTATTGTAATGTGACCATGGCTGTGTCCGAATGTCCACCCTTATCGCTTAACCCCTCGTTCACTACACAGCCCCGCACTATATAGTGGCCAAATATGTTGTGCCCTCAATCTGTTTGGCGATTCGGACAGCCAGCTCACTACTTTCTCCTCGCATATCAGGTTCCCCCGTACCTGTCATGACACACCAGTGTATAAATCTCCGACTATTTATTTTGAAAATGTTTCAAAACTGTACTTTATTTTCTTTGTTGTGCACATTTTCAACCAAAACAAATTAATTATTTCCGTAACATATATTTAATGTATCGCTTTAAAGTCCTGCACTTGCGCTGTCGCTCGCGACAAGTTTTTTCCGTACTCGCAATGCATTGTGGTCTATATCAACCCGGTTGAGTGAACATTAATGTTCACTACTTTTGCATTGTGGGTAATTTTGAGTGCCCTACATTTTCACTCCCTGGATATTCGGAAACATTCACTACAAAATGGCGTATCTGTCTGTCTGTCTGCCTGCCTGCCTGTCTGTCCGTCCGCCCGCCTGCCTGCCTGTCTGTCTGTCTGTCCGTCCGTCCATCGCTGGCTGGCTAGATATATACATAGCTACCTAGATAACTAGCTACTTAGCTAACAAGACACATAGCTACCTAGCTAGCTAGATACTAGCTAAATAAGTAGAAAAGCTAGCTAGCTAGCCAGCCAGCCATTTCAGCAGTTATCTAGAAAATAATATTGCATTTTTACTTCATTAAATATGCGTATATGTGTATAATTAATACACCTGTGATATTGTTTGTTTGATCCTTCTCTTCAAGTACTTCGGTGTTGGTGTAATGAAAGTTTATTAGGTTTTTTTTCTTGAACATCATACAATTGTTGTTGTACAGTATATCATACTTGACCGCAGTTCTTGGTTTTAAGATAGTTTTTCAAACCCAATGCCACTTTTTCCTAAGCCTCTCCATAGAACATGACGAGTCATAAAGGTTTTTTTCTTTTCCCTTTTTTGAGCAACTGTGTTAAAAGGAACACCTGTAACCTGACACACAACCCTCTTCTCAAATGCCAGGGGCAGCTTTATAGCTCATGGGAATGACTACACACGGCTAAATAGCTTGTGCGCAAGCCTGTCTACTCTGGCATTCGCTCGCTTTCAAATGTTAGCGGTACATTGGACGACATCTGAATGGAGGCCATTTTGTTTTTGCCTCATGTTTGCACAATCCTAGGATTGTGTAGGTGCTGATGGGGGATGGGTGGGCTGCTGCCGCTACCCTGAAGACTCCTGTTAATGTTTTAGTCATTCTGCAGCCTCTTGGCCGGGAGACCGATTCAGTCAAAAGCATTTGAGCACCCTCAGGTCTTTACAGTGATTTACTGCATATTTGGACATCTGCAAAGAGCTTTTGCACCTTGAAATTATCGCTCTACCTTCGCTCTCATTCCGTTTCTGCAGTAGTAAACCCCTGGGAATGTACATGCAATACTGAGTCACCTTGAAGATATCCAAGGTAGAGCCACTTCTGTCACCTTTCGCAATCATCCACCGCTCCATCTTACCTCATCTCGCCATTGCCTTCAAGTCTTTAGCTTGCCCCCCCCCCCACCCCACCTCAACCACACCCCTCTTGTCGTGTCCATCAGATTTAATATGCACTGCCCCTGCTCCCATGTCTCTTAACCCACCTCTTGCTCACCAGCTGGACACATCAATCCTCCTGACAGGTGCTGGTCGGTCCGCTCCTTACTGGGCAACGGCCCAAAATGGCAACACAAAGTCTTGGAGGGCACCACTCAAATGTAGGTGACCAGACCTTTATGAGATATCCGTCTCGACTATCAAGACAAGTGACGGGAACTGCAGATGAGCAAGTTGCGTTACCTTGACAAATTGTTTTTACTGCTTTGTTGCCCATGGCGGCCACCCTGGCTTATGTAAGGAGGCGAGCAGTCAGTGGTCATCAATAACTTGTCTGTGTGGTGTGGGTGGTGCAGGCTGTGTGGCATGTTTTCGGAGCGATGGCCAGAGGCCCCCTGTCTTCCCAGCTCTGAAAAGTTCCATTAGCATCCGTCTGTCCATAATTGCGACCGTTGCAGAAGAGGTCCGAACATATCTGGTATGCGGTGTTGAGGAGGCACGCAGACAGGATAATTGCTGGGCAGAATCTGTCCATAGTTCCAGACTTTCAAGTGCTCATTGCCTTTGAGAGTTTTACACCCCAAGTGACTGAATTGCCCCAGGGAAACAAGGTCTTCATTGATTTATTGCTTGCCCTCAAGTCTTTGTTTCTTCAGACCACTTAATCATCCACCGGAGAAGAAGAAGAAGCCTCAAAACTGACTGATCGTCACCGTTGATATTTGGGTTGTGGTTTTTAAGTCGGTGAAAGGGATTGGGTTAGAGCATATATGCTAAGATGTTTACCCACCCCAAAAAAATATTCAAATTTTGTTTTATGAAAATTTCATACTAGTCACTGTTGGGCAAAACACTGTCCACATTTTCTCAATTTCATATTTTTTCACGCACTTACAAATGATTGACCATCTGGTGCTGCAATGCAATGTTAATAATATTTTTCAAAAACTTAATTTTTTTCTTTCTTTCTGAAAAGTGATGGTTTTGGAGGTGCGAGGATTGTACGACTCCAGCACATATGGAATTCGCAGAGCAAGCATGTTAACGTATTCAGTCAAAGCATTAATGGCCAACTGCTGATCTTTGCCACAAACATAGCGATAATAGGGTACTTTTGAGTGGAAGTGAAGCTTTATTTGCATTTTACATCCAATCCTACAATATATACACAAAAATAATAAACTATGAACAAGATGAGAGATGTAAATCACAGTCTGAACATTACACAGCATAACCTGAATTTTACTATTGGGAAATTTGCTTACCACAGCAATAGATCAAAACTTTTCAAACTAATCTATTGCAATAAATTATCGACGCACAACACATCTATCATGCGTTCGTCCAACTCTGTGCAGCAGTTGGAATGTTTTGGCTGGGTTTAGGATTTTGCTAAAATTAGCGCAGGAAAATCTATCCGTTTGAACGAACCCCGCTTGTTGTTCGAAAGTATGCGAAGCTCCGGCCAGCAGCCATTGTTTGCCAGCACAATAAATGCCCAGATGTCAGTACCTCAGCTTACGTAACGTGAGGGAAAATGAACTGGCTAAGCATAATCAGATAAAAAAAACAGCAGTTGCCATTGATGAAAATACTGCCCAGCCACTGGCCCCTCCCTCCAATATCTATGTTTTACAATATCATGGTGTAATGTCAGATAACACTAGTCTGCGCCAGTCAATACAGTCATGCTGCAGCTCCTTTCTTCCATTTGCTCGTAACTGGATGGGAAGCATTGGAGCATTTTCTTCCTGTTCTTTAGCTCCGCCCACCTGACCAAATATGTCCTGAAAGCCCAGCAATGCCAACCTAGCAGCAAGCAGTTTTGTGGTCTTATTAAAAAGAGCTCTTTTTTTCCCTTTCGCTAGGCCTTTATGACAATGGTGTGCGGCTATACTGCAGTATTTATTCACAGGGGCACATTACCGCTCCAGACATGGGTGTGTGTGCTTAAGTAGACATGGAAAACCCAGTGAAGTTAGAGGAAAACGAGCAAAATGAAGGGAATTAAAGATTTAAAGAGCATTTTTACTTGACCATCTAAAAGTGGCATCAGAAATGAGGCGTTATTTTGATTCACAGCATTCACCGATTTGGATGGCTTGAAGGAGCCTTGCCAAATATGAGCGTAAACAAATGGTAACCCTCCCACTAAAAGTTCAAATGAGGAATTGGAGTAAATTACATTCCTAAATTTATTGATTGAGTTTTATACAAAAACTGATAAATAAAAAAGTTTTGGGATACTTAAAGTTCTAATAAACCAAGTGATGATAACATTTTGAAACACTATGACTCATGAAATGCTGTAAAAAGTGTATCCTAGCTATTTGTTTAATTTTGCTCACACCTAATACAAATCAGGAACACATGCGTTTGTAGTCGAACCTCAGTAGGCCAATCCCATTAATGTTCTCCTATAGTTTCCACACAAGTGCCCCTCCTGAATATCGCGTGACTAACCAGCAGATGTTTGCATCGGGCAAACTGGCCAGAGTTTACAATTAAACTCCCTACCGAATGCTCCCAAACTTTGATGCGGGTTCTAGGCATCGTGGTAGAGCGTGTTGAATTTTGTTCCAGGTTCCATAAACATAGCAAAACGCATTACTTGCATTATTTTGGGAGGGTTTGCACTTTACTGAGCGCCTTCTAGTTACGTAAGTTTTTGTGGTTGAAGCTGCAGTTTGTAGCTGAAGCGCTACAAGTGTACGAGAATTTTGTATGAATATGAATGCAGATTTGTAACGGAAACTAGCCTATTATAGTTGATAATAGACCATAGTCAATTACAGTGTGCTGTAAGAATGGAAGGTAAAAAGTGTTTTCTTTTACACGAGTGGAATTGTTTCCCTGAGCATGCAGTGCAGACAACTATGTTTTGATATCAGTCAGAGGTGGGGAACAAAGGTGACAAACAACAAACAAATGGTAATGAAAACCTAACCTCGAATTTTATGACCTCCTTGGTGGAGGTAATAAAATTGCAATGATGTCATCTCTGCTGGTCACCGCAGTAAACGTGCAGCTACCTGGCTTCGGTTGCCTTCTTCTGATCGAGTATTGAGGCGCTCAACGTCCAGCATCATCAAAAGTGAGAGAGTTTTTCAATGTTGACAACTGAATTAATAATTGTAGATATAAATGCAGTGTTGATAGAAAATAACATTTCACAGATTTAATTTTAAATTATTTTTACGTGATTGTTTCTCAAAACTGACAAGAGGTGGAGTTAATGAATTAAAATTTAAAAAATTTGAAGCATGCTTTATATGCTGCATTATACAAATTAAGAAATTTAATTCAACCTATTTTATCCTTTATCTGTTGTACCCTCACTATAAACCAGTTGACCCAGAGAAATCAATCATGATCATTTCGCCTTTCCAACAGAAGCGTTTGTCTGCTGCCACGTTTACGGGTGTGTGTGTGTGTGCGTGTGTCTGTGTGTGTCTTTCTGTGTGTTACATGGCTTGCTTCGGTCAGGCTACTGAGAAACACAAGACAAATCCTAAATTGTCTATCATATGTATATTTAATTTTTAATGTGTTATTATCTAAAGGCACTCATATACTGTACATAAAAATTATTGTTCAGGGTTTTGTTTTTGTACCTTCTTATACCATCTTAAGTCTAATATATTAATAACGTACAGTATATTGGTTTGTTTAGCTCTTAAATCAACTGTATAGTTTTATTCAGCCAATTGAAGCAGATAGAAGAGAGCTTATAGAAAAATAAAGACCACCCTGCCTTTACTTACTGCCTCATTATTTTAGACATGTATACAATATTATTACATATATATATATATATATATATTTTTTTAATTAAATACATTAATTTTATTTGGTCCTGTTGCTGCTGCTACTCAATATCATAATTGTAGTCAATGAGTTGGATTCTCTTTTACAATGTTCCCAATAAAATATGCTTTTCTGTTGGACCACAAATCTTAATAGTAATCATTAATAATTTTGAACTTCAGATTTGCAAAAACATGCTACAAATCCATATAGTGTGGAAACCTTTAGATTCAACTTTTTTGTTGTTGTTGTTCATTCTACTTATTTAAAAGACTTGAGTGGTATTATTGTTTTTGAACTACATTTACAGTTTTTGATAAATATGCTTTTAAAAAAAATCAGCTTCTTCATGGAAACTTTCAACAGAAAAACACAACATTTACAACTTCCAGTAGGTCGGTGAATAGGTTTCTAAGTGCGCAGTTAAGCCGGCAGGTAGTAAACATAGCAGTACAGGCAACCAGGGGGCCGACATTCTCACGCCACGACAGCACTGTCAAAGCTTACGTGCAATATTATTAGCGACTGTAAGCTAAAGACAGGAAATATAAAAGTTCATGATATATAAAGATGAACATATAATTTGATCAATTTACAGTGAGCAAGAATTTACATGCATTAAAAAAAAATGAAACTACTGCCACTTTGTTTGTACTTTGATAGACAGGGAAAGCGTATTGAAAGAGGAAGTGCAAAGTATACTTTCAAAATTAACGGTCAGGTCTAGCGGCACATATGCATATGTCGTCGTTCGGGCCATTGGGTGTGCATTGATGTTTTTATTGTATTGTGTGTATTTGTAGTATATTTTCCTAGCAGTTTGTTTTATAAAATACAATTAAAAAATCATTAATTAATTAATTACTCTTTGCAGTACCATATTCTGAGTATGAAGTCCTTCTAAATTCTTATCATAGACATGTACAGGAAACGTTATTACACAATGCTGTATTTTCTGTTTTGCATAATATCTTATTTTGTGTTTTAAACCCAAGATTTTATTTTACAGCCGACTGCTTTTTAACAGGACAGAGATCTGATTTGTGCGTGGGTTCACTTTCCATTAGCTGCCTCATTCTAACCCTAACCTTCAACACACACTGCTGCTTGCAGAAACTGCCTCTGACTTCACTCTACAGTAGTCCAACTAAACACAAATATGGTCCTCCATAACTTTTTGTTTCCCCCTGAATTGAATATTGAAGTTGATGCCACTAAATTGTCATTGAAACGTCAGTTTGATGCACCCTGAGAGTAACATAAAAGTCTGATGCGAATGTCATTGCATTTCATTCAATAGATGCGCAGATATTTTGCTCAAAAACTATAAATGCCAGCTTTTGTGGTTATAAGAGGAGATCGTCGCCGTCTTTGGTGTACATGTGCACGCGTTTTTATCTTTTATGGCAGTGAATCAGCTCGATATTAAGAGTCATGTGAAGCATCACACTTGTCTAACTGGAGCACAAGACCGGCAAACAAAGGGAGGAAGAACCATTTTGTAGGAACAGGAAGAATCCAAATTCTTTATACAAGCAGAGGAAAAGCTACCGGCAAGTATAGTTGCTTTAACTAGTAACACGCAGAGAACTACATCCCCCCCCCCCCCCCCCAGTTATTTAGACAGAGATGCAATGCAGTAAAAGGCGTGTCATAGCTGTCAAATGGATTTCTTCTTGGCCTGTTATCCATATTGCAGCAGGTTTAGTCATTTTTGCAGCGTCTTGTGAATGTCAATTGGACTTGAAACTTGTCAAGAAAGACAAAAATGTTCCAGTTTTTCTTTTTCTTTTTTTTTCTTTTTTACTGTTTGCCGCCAAATTCATGTCACATTTACAATCGTCAACAGTGAGCATCTATTTTAGAACACAATGTCATATAATGGAAAGTGCCAGTTTGCTTGATTCGTTTCAGCGTCATCTCTCCCAAACTATAATGCAACAAATTGAAATGATTTTGAACTCTGTTGGCGCTCAGAAGTAATAATTGATTTCCAATGTTCCAATGAAATTCTCTTCTTCATTTACCATCCACACAAACATCTGGGTGCTTATTTGAAAAACATGTTAGTGTTGTGTATTAGCTTCCAATAATGCCCAACAAAGTAAACCTATCACATTATGTCAACTACCGAGCACTTTGTTTCAGAGTTATACAATTCGTTGTGATTGATAAATGGCAGCAGACGTCGCTGTGGTCGCCTGTTCACAGCGCTGTGACATTTTTATTGTCTCCCTAATAGCATTAGAAAGTATGACTTCAACAGCGGGGCTCTGGCTTTTCCCGTGGAAGGGAGACCTGCGTTCTTTCCTCTCATAGCTTGAGGAAGCAATTTTTGTTGAGGTTGAATAACAATTCATGAACATTTTAGTTTATTTTCCCACATACCATATTTAAAATGTGTAAAGGAATATTCTGTTTGTGTGTATGTGCGTGTCACTCATTAGACTACAAGAAAATAATGTCAAATATTGAAACAGGTCCCCGATACTGTCCTTAGATCACATTGAAACCACTTTGGCAACGAAACACGGCAACTGAATGTTAATGAGGCGCAACATAAGGCGGCAGAAAATGAATTATTGATTATGATGCCACTGATTTTATTTTGAGGCATAATTTTGCTATAAAAATTGCATGTGTGTGTGAAATTGTGACAGATCATTCTTAATGACTTTACTTTGATTATCAACTCCTCCCAGTCCTGGTAATTCATTACATTATTGATCGTTCCAAAGAAACTGCTATTAACTTTTCTTCAACTTACACATCAAGCAATATTGCATTTCCATGACATGTTTTTAATATGTACCTATGGCAATCAGCAGAATGATATTTTAGTGCTACGTAAAATGAGAATGATTTGTGAGTGAATCAAGGGTACACTCGCTCTTGAGACAAGTACGCGTTTTAATACAAAATACCTTTTAAATTTCCAAGTGTTTATTTACAGCCTCTTTTCATGTTTCCATTTTTATTTTATTATTTTATTTTTATACTGAATAAAATGTCACTCCCCTTTGTTGTGGATGTCCGAGGCACAACAATTTCAAGAGGGAAACAAACATACTGCAAGTTGTAGTGGTCAAAATTCCAAAAGCCTCAGGCTCCTTCACCTACATTTTACTTACCTCATTTTGTGCCCTTTCCGTTTTCCCATTTAATAATAACTTTTTTATACGTAACAAGCCCCCCCCCCCCCCACACACACACACACACTCTCAGTGACGCTTGTACTGTGTTATATGTTTAAATGAAATTACCAGCAGTGCCCCCAACAAACATGACATGGCTGATATATTACATACAGAATCTGAGTTGCCTTGCATGGCTCACTTCCCCATTCTCAGACAAACGGGATTGTATGGTGGTCACAAATGGATAAAAGACAAGATGTTTGCATTATGCGCGCTGTGATGAATCGTCATGAAAAATATGTCACATTGACATGGTCAGTGGAGTTAGTGGTGGGTAAACTGTCCAGTGTTGACAACTTTATACAGTCCACAACGTACAAGACAACTACCGCAGACTGTGATCCAAATTGTTACGCATGTAGGATTTTATATGATTTCAGGGAACCTTTTGGGTCAATATAACTATAAAGTGCCTTTGGTGTCCTCATCAGAATGACACAATCATGTAAATGTAGCAGAATAATGAAACTCTGAGGTCTTATTATAAGTGGCTAAACATTTACACTCATACCGTTGTGCTCATAAGTTTACATACCCCCAGTGTATGTAAACTTATGAGCACTATTGTACATGTGCAAAAGCTAAAGTTTGATTAATAACACAAAAATGCTTTTAATTGTCACCAAAATTCCAATGCTCATTTCTACTCGTATCTACTTCAACCGATGAAAATATCAAAACAATTGCCACAGTATTTTAGATTTTATCGGTATCAAGCCTTTTTCTTAAGTTTAACTTATTCACTCCCAGCCATTTTACTGAAGCAACCCTCTTCACTCTCACTCACTGTTTTACTGGATTTTGACTGATTTTGCAAGGCTCACAGAATATTGTGTTCTATTGCTATAAAAACATGGCACCTATCAAAAGAAAGATGAGAGTCTCTAATTTCATCAGGAAAATAAGTATATTTCTGTCTGTTTCCGTTTTGCAGCAATTCGCATTAGATTAGCTAAATTTCATCATTATTCACAAATCTGTTTAGAACTGTGGGTAAATGAGCTTGTTTGCAACATGGCCCTGGTTGATTTCTTATACTCTGCTGCCATCTTCTGGCCGTTTTTGTAATTACTATCATTGCTTCACCCATTCTCTGCAGTTCAGAGGCTGCATCTCTATGCTCTAGCATAGACAAACATACGAAAACATATAAATACGTCTTTGGGACACTTAAAACAAAACATATTTATACGTTTTTTGGGAGCAAATGAGCTAACTTGACAGGGAGGTTGAAACAGTGGATAACTGCAGAATAAATGTTTATATATCATTTTCGTAAATTTCATCATATTATATGACCAGTTGGATGTTAAGATAAACTCTGTAATTGTGAAACAACATACTGCATGGTGTCTGTGAGTGCCAAGGACATGCACCTCTAAATATAATGCATTATTATTATTAATATTATTATTATGAAAAATATTATATATATATATATATATAATTTGACATTTGAAATCTATTTTGTTAAACAATACACAGTCAGCTTGCTAATTGAATCATGTTGCCAAGTGAAGGTGCTCATTAAATCTTAACATTTGCCAAAAGTGGCTACCCCGTCAGCAAGCTCACACATTTTGTCTTCTTGCATTTAATGTACAGTATGCATGCTCGCGTACCTCTCTGTACTTAAGCGGCATGGCTCAGTGGTAGAGTGATTGTCTCCCAACCTGGAGGTTGTGTTTTTGATCCCTGGCCATTGTGACCATGTCCAACTGTCCTTGAGCAAGATATTAAATTACTGTGGATGGTATGATAATGACTCTCAACCATGCTTGCTTGCTTGCTATGGTTTGAAAATAATGGAAATTCAATTTACACTGAATTTGACTGTAAATAACACACGTACTATTCTAAAGAGAGATTCTTATAAAAGTTGTATTCAGGCATGACTCCTGACCTTCCCTTCTGCCGTTGATGTTGATTGGTTCACCTTGCAGTCTATTTTGTAAATGAATTAATTGGCTGTCTCTTGGGGAGAAATGGAAGAAAATAATAATTAAATCTCACTGCAACGGCCCCAAAAAATGCCAGCCCGCCGGGCTTTTGTCCTATATGGCAGATGGCCAGTCCTTCTCTGCTCAGCGAGCACCCCCCCCCCCCCCCAAGTAAGGGTTGATTAAGGAAAGTTTCCGTCAGGCAAATGCATCATTAAGAGAGCAGCTGTTAAAAAGTCACTTATGGGCAGCAAGAACGTATTTGAAGCTGCTGGTGCCTCTGGAATCACAAGAACCAATTGATGTAGGATCCTCCAAATGCTTTAAGTCCTGCGTTCAGGCAATTTCAACCACCTCCAACCAATTTCTCCAGAAGAAATATTCAAAGTGGTCTTAAATTAAAAAAAAAATTAAAAAATCTCCCTTGACCAATACATAGAGGCTGAGATTTTCTTCATTGGTGTTTTAAATTTTATATATATTGACAAAAACACATTTTATCACTAAAGTGATATCTATCTATCTATCTATCTATCTATCTATCTATCTATCTATCTATCTATCTATCTATCTATCTATCTATCTATCTATCTATCTATCTATCTATCTATCTATCTATCTATCTATCTATCTATCTATCTATCTATCTATCTATCTATCTATCTATCTATCTATCTATCTATCTATCTATCTATCTATCTATCTATCTATCTATCTATCTATCTATCTATCTATCTATCTATCTATCTATCTATCTATCTATCTATCTATCTATCTATCTATCTATCACTTTAGTGATAAAATGTGTTTTTGTCAAAATAGCAATTGTTTTTGTTTTTTAAATGATCTCTATGAATTGCAAAAAATATTATGAATTTCATGAGACTTCATTTTAACCTCTTTGTTTTAATTTTTACTGTTGTGCATAATTTGTAAAAAACGCTATATTCTATAAAATCTCAATACATATAGAAGCTAAAATTGTGAGGATCCAAATTTTGCATTCAAGTATGTTGGCTAAATATGCAAAAAGAGCATCATTGTTTGCCTAATAATTTGGAGTAGTGTAAGCAACACTAAATACGTTTTGTGGATAAAACAGACGGTTATGGTGCATTTTAAAAGCAATTGTGACATACTGTATAAGAGGACATCTGGATATTGTGCAGGGAAGAACTGGAAGCAGAAAAGGAAGCCGAGCCCGTGCATTTACGAGGCAGCTATACACACTGCCGCTCCCTGCAATGCAACGCCAGACCAGTCACAATAAGAGACTTGTACCATGACATTAAGTGCTCCTTCTACCAAATAAGAACAGATCGACAAATCAAAACAAATCCAGCTTAGAGACTTTCCTAACATTTATATTTTCATATTTTGCATCATTACATCCTTTCAAAGTCTATATTTCATCTAACAAATCAATCAAAACAAGGCATATTCAGTCTTTTTAAATTAGTGTTCAGTGAAAAGCTGAAAATGGTATTCTTCATATGAACTAATGGGACGAGGGGGTTGGCGGGGGCCACAAACATCATCGGCCCTACAGTATTATGCATTTCAAAGTCAACAAATGCATTGACCTGCGGTGGGGTCATATTGCAAATTTTGAATGCAATGTATTTTTAAAACAAAATCTCTCAAAAATGTGATATGCAGTGCGTGCGGTGTGCGATGTGAATCACATTTATAAATCTGAGCATTTCCTCTCATTTGTCATGCTTGAACAGTGAGGACAAATTTAAAGCATACATGTACCGGTACACAACCACCCAGCTGTTGTTGTCTTTTTTGCTGTTCATCTCAATTTTGAAATGTATTGTCAAACTAAACTTAAAACGTAGAAAATTACACATAGCTTTGACATAGCCTTTTGTGTGTGTGTGTGTGTGTGTGTGTGTGTGTGTGTCTCTCTGTCTGCACACACAGCAGAAGGAACAGCACAACGTCCGTTAACTTGAAGCAAAAAAAAAAAAAAAAGCGGTCAAAACTGTTTAATTATTAAATTTAATTTAATTATTTAATTGATGTACAATATGTTTTGGGAAATTATGAGTGCAATATTATTCTGTTATTTTTAATTTTAAGAACTTACTAGTTTTTTTTGAGAGGCTTGAACTGATTTATGGCATCGATTCATTTCAATGAAGAAAGCTAATTCGAGATCTGAGTTGTTTTTTTTTCCCCTTGTCATGGCACAAATCAAGCTTGTATCTCAAGGCACCACTGCAGATTGCAGGGCTGAACAGTTAGCCAAATTCAAATCAAGTTCACAATGTAGTAGCATTTATTTTCACATCGCAAAGGCTGCAAGTTTTTAAAAAAGAGAGAAGAAAAAGCATGGTTTCATGAAACAGTTGATAACATTGAAGTGTTATCAACTGCCACCGATTGCTGGCATTATTGTTGTAATCTCACCAATGACTTACTGACTAATGTTTACGCCACACTTGTTTGGTAGATTATTTTTTTTAAAGTTGTCGTCGTGAACGTTTAGAAGAGTTTAAGTCAAAGTGTTTTGTAAGTTAACAACTCTAATTGAAGAAGATGAACAAACCTTTTCGTATTAATTCATGGCCCATTTGCCTTTATTGAAACTTAAACCACCGTTAAGACCAAATCAATGATGTCAAAGAAATCTGATATTGTTTATTGTATATATATCAATTTATTGCTGGTGTTTGTTAAAAAAATAAAAAATACATGAGGACCTGGAACAATACAATCACATTCAAAAAAAGAAAGAGAGAGCAATGATGATGACATGTCGAATCGGTAACATTACCGAATAAACAATACTGAGCTCTCTCTGGGAAAAAAATAAAATAAAAAATCGCAATTGCAATATTGTGGAAAAGAAATTGGAACTAGATTGTTTTTCAAAATCATACAGCCCCAGTCCTATTTTTAAGACACCATTGCACTTTGCTAAGATTATTTCAAATGCTTCATGGTCACTCTGTGGCCTTCCTCCTCACTTCATAGGCACATTACTCTTGCATTACTTTGTGCAGCAGTTGACCACGGTGAAAGTACCTCCAGAAGTGTGTATTACTAGCCTGCATATTCTTTTTGAATACCTGTGTCCTTGTGCGCGTGCATGCTCCAAACAACATAAAAATCCACTCATAAAAACATGTTTGCTCCACAGCGGTAAAAATGGAGAGAGACCTCATGCGCTATCCTCGTATTTGCTTGCTACTGCCTGTAGGGGGCCGCTTGAACACATTGCTTGTTCTGTATCCTGTATGTTGTATCTTAATATTGCTATATTGTTGTTAAAATTCAACGTGGCAGAATACTGTAATGGAATTCTTATTATAAGTGTTCATATATTTGCTTTCATACCAGTAGGGTTAGGAGTCTCGTAAAATGGGTTTCCTTCATTTTGAAATAAACATATAAACCATTTGTTCATGTCTGGCACACTGCCCTGTTGCTCACTATAGATGAGACAAAATCACATATTTTGCATGGTTTTATTGTCCACAACATATTTGATTAAGCTAGTAATCAGTTTTCTCATGTATATTCAATTTTCAGAATCATATTGAACATTTTGCATGTGTCCCTAAAATTGCTGTCAACCATTTCATCGTGACGAGACCGCTGACCAGCATGTTGTCATTCTTCAATGGAAGCTGAAACAATGGAATAGTTGCAGAATAAATATTTATATTTATGTTTCATCATTTTTTATCAGTTGGACGTTCTTAATCTTAGCGTCCGCTATACCATCATGAAATATCATTTGGTGTAAAAAAAAAAAAACTCTCAAAAACTTGAAATATATTTGTTAAAGACTTGCTCAGTGAATACTCTTGCCAAGAGAAGGTCCACCATTTGCTCATGAAATGCTAACATTAGCCAAAATTGTCCACCCTGTCAGCAAGCTGGCATATTTGACTGTTTATGTATACATTGTCTGCTTAATGTTAATTTAATAAAAATGTAACATTTGTAACAGCATAACATCTACTTAATACAATCAATATAAGTTTAATGAAAAATTTCACATTTTGGGTTGTGAAGTGAGAAAGTGTCAAAGGCACCAAGTGATACTGACTAATGTGAGGTAAATTAAAGTCTCAATTGTTTGCATTTGTGAATGCATGCTTGTTTATACCACAGGTATCCACACTTTTCCCTCTGAGGGCCACATGCCAAAAAATTGAAGAATGCAAGGGCCACATTTTTCTTTTAATTTAAATTTATCAAGCACACCAATCAGTCAATCAAACAATTGCATGTTGTTTATATGTGTGTGTGTGTTTTTTTAACAATTTTTTCTAAATGCAATAAATTTAGGATTTTACAAGATTTTGGTGTGGGAATTAATAAGCTTCGGCTTCATCCCGTCAGTCCTTTTTCTTTTCGAGTATAATTGTATGTGAAAAGTGATTCTTGTAAATTGTTATGATTGTCCGAAAGGAAAAATGAATAAAAAAAATAACAACAACAACCCTGTAACTATGCAAAATATCTGCCCCTGCACTGAACAGCAGCCGAATCCCATCTCTACGTTCGGATCCAAAACAGGAGCAATCAATTGTAAGCTGACCATTTTTAAAGCAGTTACTTGAGAATCATCGATAGAGAAGAAAGAGGAGGAAGAAAGATGAGGAAATCATTTTTTGCTTGTAAATAAATAAATACAGTGTCTTTATTCACCACAGTGTTATTTAAAGATAAATGATGCTACTTGTTTAATTGTAAATAGTTAATTTGCATCTTTACATATTTAGAAAAGCTCTACAGTATATAAAACAAATTTATTAGTAGCAGATGTCAGTTTTAGTATATGCCGCAGGCCGCTAAAAAGTTAATAGTGGGCCACAAATAGCCCCCGGGCCATAGTTTGGATAGTCCTGGTTTATACAATATAGTAAACAGTCCAGGGTATACCGTGCTCTCACCCAAGGTTGGGATAAGCTCCTGCTCAACCTAATTAGGATAAGCGGTATAGAAGTCAGATGGGTTTAAAATAGTTTTATTTTGTCAACCAAATGTTTGATCATTTATTTGTTTACAATGTGTAGTTTTTGTCTTACTCTTTTTGAAATGCATTAAATCCCTATATAAAATGTTTATCATGCCATTCTATTGTGCACAGACACCATTATCTGCCGGGTCAACTTTTTGTGCCAAGCCTCAATATATTCTTGTTTAAATGTGGAGCCGTGATAAGCAGATTGAGTCATCTCAGTTGGAAATAATCAGCATTTGAATAACGTTGTAAAAAAATCCAACATGACGCCACCCTGCATCACTGAGCCAAGTTTCATTTGAGTTTTTTTCTTCGCGAATATTTTTGATGGTTGCGATGAGCAAGTCATTTTCGCCAGGCATCGGATGATGTCGGTCGAATCAAGAAAACCATCAAAGTGGGGAAATAAAGGAAAAAATGGCATAGGCGGCAAATGTATTCCAGAAGTGAGGTGCGTGTTAATACTATATGTTGTGAGGCCTTTCATTCTTAAATGATCAATTCCATGCCTTAGACTTGACATTCGGGTTGTCATGAAACTCTTCTCCTGGCCCATACCATGTCTGTTTGTCATTATTACCAAGAAGGTTACGAGTGTATAGAAGCAACGAGAGTGTGCACTCAACAGTAAACTGTTTGTTGCCTCGCTGACCGGCACAGTGCTTGTTCATGCGGGCTTCACTTACTTGGGTTACATGTGCTTCTCCAGCCACCGCTCCGTATGTTGAGTACCTTGAGATTACTTCTGTAATTTTGCGCTATATAGACACAATTGACTTGACTCTACCCATATTAATTTTTTGATCATAAAGTTTGGCAAACTCAGTTATTCAATATTACAGGAAAATCAGCTGAAGTCACAACAAAACACATTTTTTTGCATTTTAAGCAGGTTGAATTTTGAGAAATATAATAAACTGATTTTTATAATCAACATTGTCGGGTTGTTTTTTAACATGGTCAGACTGAGCCAAAGAATGACTAACAATAAAATTCATGTTTATGAAATTATCAGATGTCGAGAAATGTAATTCTTTCACAGAATCATATACTGTAAAAATAAAATTATTGATTTATAAATAAGGTTTAAGAAAATGTACTTCTAAAATTGAACAAAGACCTCAGAGCGTGTGTGTGTGTATTTGCATGCATGCGTGCAACAAGACTTACCTTCACCACACTGAAGCTTCCTCATTTGTTTGTCTTACTATTAACAATGGTTAGCACATGTTTACGCTTGAATGACTTGAATGAATAAATCATGTGTAAGTGCAGTTAAAAAATATGTTTCATGGTGGTCGCAGTTGGGGATTGCTGGCTTGCATTATTTTCTATGTGCATTACTAATATTGTTTGGAAAGCCAAATGAAACCAAGGTCAAACCGGCAGCCGTGGGTGAATTTTATTGGCTGTTAGAAGTTGCCCTATTGTATACAGACAGGACCTTATATATAAATGCCATATTTTTGTTGGTGTATTCCTTTCATAATCCATTTTATGGAAGAAAATCTGAATATCCTATGGTTTGTCACACATTTTATTGACCATATTCCCTGAGTAACTCTTCCCAGTTTAAAAAAATGTTGTTCCCATTTGTGTTTTTACTTCATATCTGATTATTGTTTTCCACCGATAATTTTGATGCACACTGGCAAATTTCTTTAAATCAGGTCAAACTACAGTAAATACTGGATAGCGTATACTGGAGTGCGAGTGTGTCTGCTTCCTGCGCTAATGTGCTACTCTCGCTACGCAGCCCGCATCGACACAGGGTGGCGCGACATACTCCCATACATCATCTTAATCTCCGCACCGTTAAACTGCGGTCAGGATGAAACCTGCCCGGCAAAATTCCCTTGCATGATGTATCTTAATAGCAGGACAGGAAGTGGCACGTGTTAGCTTGTAAACAAGCCGCTGCCATGACTAATAGGCATCAGTATAGTACACAGTTTATCAATTATACACAATTGCATCTGCGAAAATTATTGTCACTATCCGTTGTTGTCTCCTTCGTGCTCTCAGTGAAGTGAAACAATCCAAAAAAACAAAGAAACGACACACAAATGAGTTGATAAGTTAACGTGAAAGAAAAATGGCTGCATGACAGTTGGACATATCATGCTGCAGATTATATTTTCGGTTAAAGACATTTAAAACTCCTGTAAAACTTCCCAATTATACCCCTGTGGCATTTACTATACTTGGAAATTAGCACCAAAAAAAAAAAAATCATGATTGGAAGAGGTGACAAACTTACTAACGAAAATATATTCTCATCATATTTTCTTTGTTGCCACAACACTGACACAATAGACATTTGCAGCCTTAAATTCCCTGTAAAGTGAAAACATATGCCCTTTAAATTTGATCACCCAACAAAATGTGGTGTCAACAAATTTACCCAATATTATTTAGATATATAAAAATGAGCTTTCAAAATATACAATAATAAAGTTGTTCTCTCCGCTCTCAAACACTGATGGGTCTGCTGAATGCACTGAAACTACACCCCTCTCATCTGTCAATCAAATATCACAGCTACAACTTAGAAAAAAACACGCTACTTGGCCTAGCATCTTTCTTAATGTTGAGACATAATGAAACTATGTCTGCGTTAAGCCTCCTGAAGCAAGAATATAGCATAAAGCCCCTGTCCACAAACAAACACACTCAATTTCTTAAATAGTGGTGGAGGGGCGACTCATGCCAGACTTCAAAGTTCGTCACAGTCTGGTTTGGCGCCGCTATAAAAAAGAACAAAATCTGACTGTAACAGACACTAAGGACTGCTTTAAAAAACGGTTGGTACCCCACTACGCACTCTTGGGGACTTGCACTCTCCGAGAACCAAGACAAGGACAGACATAATTCTCTCAGACCCTCCACATCCTGGTCACCACCTCTTCCAGATCCTTCCCTCAGATAGGCGCTATCAGACTTTGCACACTAAAACCAGCAGACATTCTAACAGCTTATTCCCTCTTGCGTTAAAAGTTGTATCACAATTACTAGCTCAAATGGTACCTTCACATTACGTAAAGACTCTCTTATTTGTCATAGTTGCTTGTGACTGCAATACTAGTGTAGCTTGTACTGTTAGAGACAAATTCCTTGTCTGTTTTTATGTACTTGGCCAATAAAATTTATTTGGATTCTGATGGTGCCATTTCAGCCATGACAAAAACAAAACGGGAAAACTGAAATGGTGGGAACCTGCTTTACACTTTGTCCACAACTATGTAGTACATCGTTCTCTGTCTTAGCACATTTTCAGCATTTTCCACCATCCACAGTAATGTGTTTATGAACAAATCTCTCAATTCACTTTTTCAGTCAGGGCTTAAATCAATCGAGGTCACCGAAGCCCTTGAGTCACTTTTGTGATGAAGGGCTATACCAAATCAAATCTTAAATCGTGTAACAACGCTCAGGATCCATGACCAAGACGACTCCATTTTAAGTTCAATCATGATCTCATCTGACAGATTACAAGATGACTGCTCGTATTTCTTGGTTGCCCTTCATTGACGGAATTGTTCACTTTCTTTCAGCCTGCCCAGTCCAAAGCCGGCATTGTGCAGTGTGTATGGAAAGTGATCGATGCCTCAGTCCTTCCCCTCCAATATGCTCCCAAAACAAATTGGCTCTTCCATTTCGACCAGCGTTGGCAATAATTCTCAAGTTGGCAGCTCAGACTGGCACAGTGGTATTACCTCATTTGGAAGCCAGCTCCCAGCATGCTCGTATCCTGCTTTTTGTGACCCGGTCTTTCTCTCCCAAGAGACTTGTCATGTCAGGTGAGTCGCTTTTCCTCACTGTGTTGAAAAGTGACTAAAACCCCAAAGCCTTTTTTTTCCCCCACAATTGCTTCAGTGTAAGTATCTTGTGAATAACCTTGACATGATTTTTTTTAAATCTAAAGTCATATCATTTAGCATCATTTTTTGCAGTCAAATTCCAAAGGTGCTGAACCACAGCTTGCCCAATGAATGCATACATGCAAATACGTCCCGTATTGGCTGCGGGCACAGGCATGACATCTGTGTAATGGGATCTGTTAGGTTGCTGAAATTGCATGGCATCATGGCCAATTATTTGCTGAGTGATTGCCTCCCATTCTATGATCTCACATTTGACCTTCCTGTTGAATGTCAAATGCAGTGGACGCTCCAAAATCAAATGCTTAGATACATTGTATAGAAATAATAATTTGAAATATGTATTCCAAAGATGATAATTACATTTATTTATTTTTTTAATGTAGGATTTTGCTCCTATTTTATAGATCTTTGTATGCCATTTCCATGCAAACTGATTTAAATGTCTCCCAGTGTCCAAAGAGTTTCTTTTTTGGATGTTTAACGAATGGCCCTTCGTTGTCACTCAAGATGTCTTTACCATTATGGCACTGGGGAGAACCTCAGTATATTGTTGCAATACACCAGAGGGGTCTGTGACCTGTCAGGATGTGGCAGGAATTTTGCATGTCAGAGAAATAGATTTCTGAGATATATACGACTTTGTGAAAGTGACGGAACAATTTCAAGTCTTTACCGCTGTAACGAATAAAGACGAGGATGTATTGGGTTTAATGAGCAATTAGGATCACATATGCACTTGTATCTGAGAGTTTGAAGGGCAACACATGTCAATTGTGCAAATCAAATGGTTGCGATAGAGATGTTTATGTCTTTACCTTTATAACGGTGGTTTATTAGTAGCAAGTTATGGAAATCTAGGGGATAATTCATATTACTTACTTACATATTATCTAGTTAACACAGCAAATTTACACAATTAGTCACCCAGTATACAAAGTATAATGGCATCATTTAGCCTTTTGATTCACTACTGAGTTTTTTTTAAATTATCAAATCAAGTTATTCTTCATCAACAAAATGTGTAATTGTTTATGACTTTTCCTTAGTTAAAGAAAACTTGTTCTGATTACAATTGCAATGGATTGTCATGAAATTAGCCGATTTAGTCCTTAATCTCTTTACAGTTTTTTTTCTCTAAAATGTTCAATCACCAATATATTTTTGAAAATAGGACTTCATGCATGGTTCCAGCAGGTATTTATCCATAAAGCACCATAATACAATTGCACTTTTTTCCCTTACAACTGTATATATCATTATTAATAGAATTTTATGAAATTCCTTGTGATGCTACTACAGAAGTGTATCAATGAAAAAACAAGCAGCAGTCATCGACCCGCACATGTAGCATGGGAAGCAGAACATACAGAAGAACGCGTGTTTCTGTCCTGGTTTATTAGCGCATATTATTGTTTCTGTTCATCATTTAGAGTGGATAACGCAGACATTTTTAATTAAACCAGATTTTGTTTGGACTTTGTAAGTGCCACTGTATTGTGGAATGGTTAAATGTTTGGTCAAAGAAAAAATTAATAGACAACGTACCCTACAATGGCCCATGACCAAAGCCTATATAGTGCAGTTCACCTACCTATACTGTAATATGTTCATGGATCTGTTCTGTAGGACCACCCCATTATGTATCCTGAATATATATTCATATATATATATATATTTTATATATATATATAAAATATATATATATATATATATATGTCATAGGGAATAAATCTTTAGATTTTCTCATGGGATTTTACTAGGATGACAATAAGCTAACTGCTTGTGATAATTGCCCCACTGAAAATGTCGTGCTTTCAATATTAACTCATTCACTGCCATTGACGACTATAAACGTCAAAAATTATTTTGGACTATTTCTATCAGTTTAAAAAAAAAAAGTCCCCACTTTTGTTAACAAAAGTATGATAACCTAGATTTTTTTATTGTACATTTAGAACAGATATAACATTTGTGATTAATCGTGAATTAGCTATTGAAGTCAAGCGATTAATTAACATTAAAAAAATAATTTGCGCCTGGCGCGATTAAAAAAAAAAAAAGAGAAAAAAAATTATAAAAAATTAGGGGCATCGGGCGATTAAAATTTGTCATCGTAATTGATTGCATGACTTCAGTAGTTAACTCACGATTAATCACAAATCTTATATATGTTCTAAATGTACAATAAAAAAGTATAGGTTTTCATACACTAGTTGACAAAATGTTAAAATGAATTTTTGACGTCTATAGCCGTCATTGGCAGTGAATGAGGTATTAAGCTTTTTTGTCACCCCTAAATACCTTTTGTTTGACCTTGGCGCTGGTCTCCAATCAATTCCAATCTTCCCATTTTCTCAAAAGTTCAGTTCTTTGACCTAACGTTGATGACGTCTCCTTCACCCTAAAAGCGGGACCCGTTGCATTTGGACACTGCAATAGATGCAAGTACGTCTCCAGTGGTACTTAAAGCAAACAAAACATTTCAAATAGGTGCCGGCACAGCAGGAATGGAAGGAAGCAGCACGTAACAGCAGCGTGCCAACTACTGCTAGAAATTCACTTTTTCTCTGGTTGCCTTGTGCCGAATGTACACACGCCAGCTCGGTTGCAGGCGTGCGGGGACCTCGGGGCTCATTCCTCGCTGTCTGCCTTCATAATGGTCGATCAGCATGGTCACTTCCTGCTGCTGCAGTGTGAAGACTCATCACAATGCCGCCATGGTGCTATTCAGCTTGGTCACCTTGCAGATTTCCTGTCTTCTATTTGCGGCCTATAGGATGTACACTTGATGTGACTTTTTAATTATTTTTCTTGATACTTTTTAGTTTGTATTAACACTCTTGAGTTGTTTCCTTTTATTGGTTAGCTTTTGCATGGTGGTGGCTTGCAGCAAAAAGTGTTCCTGTCTTTGCTCATTTATGTCCATGAAGGTGATTTTTTATTTTTTATTTTGCATCTTAGCCTAATTAATTTAAGCTTATAGCTTGATGCTAATAAACGAATTTGCTGTGGGCCAAACACTGCAAATATTGGATAAAATGTAGTTCATCTTTGTTGACATCATTTGGAGAACACGGCCAATGAAATGTGGCGATGAACAATAAAATTGCTTGTTTTTACACAAAAAAACATACCGTATATAGAATCAATAAAAATAAAGAGTTGGAGGAAGCTGTCGAATGTTGAAAGTAAAAACTACTTTCAATAAATGTGATGTGCAAATACAATTAAACACATGCCGGCAGCAATGCAATTATGCTATGATTTAGGAATTAAACAATTTGGGCATGCTTTGTATTGACAATATTGAGTTAATTTTCAATTTTTACATACTTTAATTTATAACCAACTTGTATAAGAAGCACTTTTGATTCAGTGTTGGGTAAATTACTTAAAAATAAATGAAAATGATTTCTTTCAGGGGTTACGTGGGCGCGAGGTATATCCATCCCACAAAGACCACATGAAAGCCCGCAGGACTTTTCAAACAGTAAATCATGTCATGCAACATTGTGATCATTTGAAAATGTAAAAACGTAGAGAACTTTAGAGCAATAGTGTTGCATATTGATATCATTTTTTTCCCTGCACTGTTAAATTAATGTTATCTAGTGTGAGAATTTCTGAGAAATCATGATCATTGCCTTTACACAGATGAATACTTCATTATTAGGGATGTACTCGACTCTTGAGTAGTCATCGATACCAATACTAAGTACCGATACTACTTGTACTTTGATACATAAAATGTCCCCCCCCCAAAAACGACTGATAAATTAAATTAATATATCCCTTTTCTTTCAGTTTGCTAAAAGTAGCTTTCTTTGTGTTTAGTCAAAGACAACCAAGAAAATACGTTATACGCTTGCAAGTACAGCCTGAAATATTAATCACACCCACCAAACATGTTTGTACAGGGGGCTCTGCTGTCATAGATCGGAGCTATGTTGCTCCTCAAAGCCAAAAAATGATATTGGAAGCGTTAGGGGCTGTTTGTGTCATGATGAATACGCGGTCGTAGATTTAACAAGTTGCACAACATTGACCGCATTTGTGCTAAGATGCTCTCAAGAAAACTTCCAAAAGGCTCCTTGCTCTTTCTCTTCTTTTTTTTTTGTGTGTAGGCTGTATGTGTCTGAGGGCAAGTACAAATGTTTTTGTCTTTTAAGAATATTAGTAGAACTTCATCACAAAGACAGCTATACTTGCACAATGTGACACAGAGGAAAATAAGCTTAAAAAAAAAAGTTATTCTAAGTTTGTCATTCTAAATTTGTAATATATTGCACGACTGCGGCTAATTGCGAGGGGGGGGGGGGTATTCTGTTTGAAGAACTCCATTGTATTATCTAGAATCATAGGTGCTATATGTAGAACAACACCTTTATAAAGTGTACAATAGTGGAGTGCAACACACACACACCTCTGTTTCATATTTAAGAAGAATCTCATCAAACGGTTGAATATTTTTTGGGAGAAAATTTCCTGTGAATAAGTAAATAATTCAAGGGTTAATGTAAATGATTTGAATTGGAATTGGAATAATATTATTCAGTAACTATTAATATGACATGTTCAGCTGTTGCTACAGAGTTTCCACGATTACGTCTCACGCATTTCTCCATCTTTAGCACATTCCCAATGCAGTTTTTCATGCATCCTTCATTAATCCCAACCATGAAATGAAGATGGAATGAGTCTAAAGTGCAAGGAAGGACTTTCCCGGCTGCGTCTGCAGGCTTCCTGTCCTTTAATTGGCTGTCAACAAATATTCATATTGTGGATATTTCCAGTGTTTCACAAGAGTCCAAACAGACTGAGAAGAGTTTACACAAGATGAGCGATGCATCCCACAGGCATTTAGAGGAGCCGCAGGATTGACAGTGAATTCCTGTCTTGAGTTCCCTTCTTAACTGTCCCCTTTACAATGTGTAATGCATGCTCGCGTCTTTAGCTCAATGAAAAGTATAAATCCCTTTTTTTTAATAGAGGCTGAATTCAGGTGGCAGACTGCTCTGATTTTACACTAGATGCTGATGCACTCACGCCAGCCATTTAACACCTTTTGTTTGGACAGTGCGGTTAGATGAAGAATGTTCGGGCGTTTGCTGAAACGAGCTTGTGATTTGTTTGCTATTAATATCGGTTTTTTTGTCGTTGTAGGTGATGAATATGTTTGTATTACTGTGGTGGGTTTATTTATTTTTCCAAATGACACCTGATAACTATTGTGTCCATTTTCAACATTAAGTTCAAAACGTGTCTTAAGAAAGTAAAATTCGTTTTTATAAATATATCATGTCAATGCGTCGCGCATTTTACAGACGGATGCGACTTTTTAAATGTAAAAAAGAATTCGACAGAAAACGAATGACAACTTTGGAACTTTATAGTCGAGAGCGCAGTGTTTTCGTTTTTGTGTTTGTTTGTCGGGAACGAAATGTTCCGAAATGTTTTGCTCTTTTCATCCCCGAGTGCGTTCACAAAAAAGCGCCGCATTACGTGTACAAAGGTTTGCACTGACATACCTGCTCTACTGGAGCAGAAACACCGCACAGATGTTACTTTATAATAGACGATGGCAAACTTTGAATTATAATTACTATTCAACTATTAAATGACTTTATATGTATGTGTGTATTTATTGTATCCAAGCTATGAAATCATCATCTGTTGACATTCGCTAGTTTCAACAATGCACCTGCTTTTAAAAAAAAGTAATTATTTAAAGCACCTTTACTTTTATTTATTTTACTAGTTGTTTGAAAACACAATTTTGGACTTCATTTTTGGATCCAATTAAGTGGTTGGCGTTTCCGAAAGCAATTTTAGACTAAATTGGATCGATATAAATCAGACATTGACTCTTATCACTCTTTTCGCAATTAAAGCGAGTTCGTTGATATAACAGTTGATCGTTTGCTATGTCTGTCGGACTTATTTGCTCCATTTGAAGCGGTGATGTTTAGTGTGAGCGGAAGGCTACCCCGCACCCAACTGTGCATGTCCGAGGAACGTGACTTTGAACTTGAACTTCATCTCGGCCATATTGCTCATGTGCGCAGTGCACCGACACTAATGAGGCTGCACTAATTGTTTTGTCTGCATTGATTGGAGCGTCCCTTCTGTCTGTCTGTCCGTCGAGTGCGCAAAAAAGGACATGTCCGGTGGGGAGGGAGAGAAAAAAAAGGAAGATTTTCACACTTAGCTCGCATGCGTCCTTGTTTAAAATTTCCACTATACTGTGTGGTCTGGATACACTTTAAGTCTAGATTTGTCCCTCATGTGAGTTTTCGCGCAAATGAATGCTTTTAAGTTCAATTGCTTTGCCAGCCTGAAAGAAAGTCACTTTAAAGTGCACATATATTTTGACGTGGCGTGATGGTGTGAATACTTCAAAGTGTCCCCCCCCCCACCTAGAATTCTCCGTTGAATTAGATTCGCCCTCTATTGCCTTTCTACTCTTATATAGCAATTAAACGTAAACGTTTGCAATGGAAACACGCGACAACGATATCAAGATGTTTGCCGCAAGGAAGGAGCATGGCAAAGACAATGAGTGTTTTCACATTTTGCTCCATGCATGTGAGTTATGACGCATGCGCTTCTGTGAGATGACATTCACAACTAATTTATACCTTGTCCTCCAGTGTCAATTAAACCAAAAATAAATGAGCATCTGTCCCCAGTCAGTCCCAATTTTAAATATCGCAGCTGAATTACTGTACCTAATTATACGAAAGTAAACCACTCCTTCTGCTTGATTATTTTTGCGCCTCATAACTATAAAATCGAATGTGTGATCGCTTTACCTGTGCAGAATATCGGTAGGAAAAACGAGACGACTTGGCCGAACCAGCTGGCCCAAAGGCTCCTGGTTCTGTTAGCTGAGGCAGACCTCATTCTTAATTCCTTCTCTATTTTTGCTTATTTATTATTTTTTCTTCTCGCAAATCTTTGCTGTGTTATACTCATCGTGCCTGATGCTAAATGTCTCATCTCAAAGGCATATTAGCGATGATTACTGAAAACTCTGTGATTACAGTATGGCGTCTTCAATGGCCCCGGATATTGTGGTTTAAAAAAAAAAAGCCTTACAATACAAGTGGGACGTTAATAATAGAGATGCGCCTGTACGTTCATTTTTATACGTGGTCTGCTTAGATTCTGCATGTTCACTTTCGGGATGTATTCAAACTCACATGGATTTTGGCCTTATTCACATGTTCGGAAATGATTGTTTCCAAAAGTCTGCATGCCTGTGAAGATATAATGCTCACTTTTGAGCAGTATCGATGTAACGAACACATTTGGTTCCGCGGTTTGCTTCGTGCGCACATTGAGGCTATACTGCATAAACTTGATCTGGTTCTATGTGATTAAAAATAGGATGTTACTGTATTCTGTTAGGAAGAAACAAAATATACAAATTATTCAAAACACTATAGGTACACTATGGCACTATTATTTCTTTCTTTCATGCTTGTTATTATTGTGAATTGCACACCGCATCTACGAAAGAATTTCGAATATTTTGGTTTACTCTAATGCACGAATGGGGCAAATTTGAGAAACATATTTGAATATGATGCATTGCGCACACAAATTATTGCTGCTGATATGACTTGCATTAATTCCCCCCTACAAAATAAATATTGTCTGCCCATTGTGACTTCAGCGACGCAAAGGCGGGATAGGAATAGGAATACTATATTCAGTTTTTGCCTGTGCCCGTACACGGGCCCACCTTTTGATACAGCCCTTATAGCCTATTGACGTATAGGTTGCATGCATGTGTGCCTAATGAAGTGGCCTGTGAATTCGAGTTCCTTTCTTTTAATTAATTTTCTTTTCAGCTTTGAGAAAGCGTATAACTTTTAAAAACAGCGGGTTCAAAATCACAAAATGTCAGTCAACAAAATGGAACCAACCCGCTACTTCAGTCGATTTGACCCAATTTTAGGTTGTTTTGGGTCAAATTGACCCAAATAGCGCGTCGGCCTACGCAATTTTTGACCAAAACTGGATTATTATTATTTTACCGAGAAGCTTTAAAGATGTATATGTGACTGTTTTACCTTCCCCGCTGCGTTCATTTACGCAAGGAAATGTGGCTCAGTAACACACAGACATGCCTACTGGCTTTTATTTATTAATGTTTGCCTGCTTTGCAAAATCACTCCCACGCACCAACTGCTTGTATATAATTAGAAAATATATACAATCAAAAACAAAGTAAGATTTTTAGAAAATGTCTGCAGAAGGTTAGCTTGCCAAGTTTGGGTTTAATCATCACAGTGCGTATCAAACTATAACATCAAAATCGGATTCCTTATCTTATACGTATGATTCTGTGATGTGACGACGATGCATGCAGTGCCGCGTTTGACTGTTCGGGAGAGTGCAGGCTGAGATGATTGACGATGAACGTGTGTGTCTTTTGTCTGCAAGGAGCCACCACCGCCTCTCTTAACTTGAACTTGGACTTCCGACGAGACGCGTCGCCCCTGCAGGATTTATTTAGTCTGCTGCTCTCGGGCTGCACCTCACTGCGGCGGCCATGTTAGTCACGCGGATGCACAACAACCCGAAAGGACTCACGAGATGCTCAACTTGACGTGCTTTAAGATGAATATGATGCGGGTAAATGAGGGCGTCTTATAAATGGCGACGATATCTTGCGTCTTGAATGAACACTTGATAACGTATCCAGTTTATTAGTGCATTGGGTGTTATCAGCACTCAAATGTGGCCGCATGTGATCCACAAGTAGGCCTTTGTCAATATATAACATGGGGGGGGGGGGGGGGGGGCATTGCATGCCCTTTCTTCCTCACTCCTCGATTGCGACGCAAAAATGAACTCACACGACACAACATTGAGCATACGAGAACATTCTAATACGTTTCAATATAGACTATTTGTCTTTGACGATCAAATAGTTCGTTTTCAGCTCAGGCAAAAAATTGCTGCTCGAAATGGGCAATCTTTAGCCACAATAATAAACGATATGCCACTTTTGTATAGTCTTAATTAAACCGTGATATGGGTGAGACATTTTTGACATTTGTTCTTTTTGCGTGCGTGTGTGTCAGGTGTTCCTAATTGTATGGACTTGGGAGGAAATAAACATATGACATAGGTTAGCATTATTGTATAATGTGTCTTTAAACGATTTAGAATTGTTTCCCCATATTATTTCAATCATATTATCCTTAGCTACCATTAACCCGATCGTTGTTATCTTTCCAAAAGCAGGTTTTTAAACCGTTTTTTTTTTTTTTTTTTTTACACGTGTTTGGGCACATTTTGTTTCCCCAAGTGTGTCTGTGACGTGGCCTGGGTTGTGTATATCTTACATGCAATAATTGGAAAATGTGTACAGCATTTACGAAATGAATCCGTTTAATATTTCCCTGCATTAAATATCTCGACAATCATGCAACGACTTCACACGCACTACTCATAATTACAATACAGTTCGTGTTAGCATAACTAAAGCCAAATGCTTGACACTTTTACGGGCACCTAAAGGCTACCTGTAGTGAGTGTGTATCTTAAAGTGAGGGAAGCCAGGAAGGATGCTAAAGCGGCGCACCTCGCAGAACGTCGCAGCTCAGGGTGCACTTTAAACGTGTTCAATTGGAAGCCAAATAGCTGGGTTGCACACTACTCATTTTCCCGCGTCACGTTCCCACGATAATGACACGGTGCGAGGACGTCGACGGCACACAAACATCCTGCAGTTTTATTTTTAAGGATAAAAAAAACAAACACTTGCACATGTGTGGCGCATCTGTTAATGGCAAGGAAGCGTTTTCCAAGTGTTGGATTTTTTGTTGTTGTTTAATTAGCATGTGCCACCCTCTTGCTCACGTGCACGCACGCGCGCGCACAACAGGCGCCTTGGAGGCCTATAAAGTGGACACTTGAGTCTCTCATACTTGAGTATTCGCGAATATTTGGTCTCATGCCGACGCAAGTCATCCAAACTTCCTGTGATTTGGATGCGCGCTATTACTCGTGGACTTTGTGGTGTGTAAAAGTTATTGTGCAACGTGATGGGGAATGTGGGAGGAATTTGCCAACCATAATGCGTGATGTTAAAAAAAAAAAAAACTACACACACTTCTTTCGCACGTTTATACGTACCATCTTTTTTGCAGTTCTATTTTCAACCGAATTTTGCATTTCTGTACGTGCCCTGGGTTCTTCTCCGTGCCCATACGGGAACATTTGTGATCTTGAACGCAATCAAAAAGTGGAAAACACCCAAAATAGACTCTGCTTTAGTTTTGTGTGTATTTTTGTCACAAGAGAAAGTATAGCTTATAACTACTTTAAACTCCCACTTGTGCTTTAAAAAGAGGACACACACACACACACACAAACAGGCAATCTATATCCGCCACAATGTTAGGTACACCTGCACAATGTAATGCCATTGAGACAGGGGGAAATATATTTTATAAAAACAATAATGCTTAATTTGGACAAAAATCGCCCTATTATTATTCTAGTAAAATTATTGCTGCTGATATGACTTGGATGTCACCATGTGAGACAAAATACAAGTATTAAAAACACGGAATCTATGATGCAACAAATAGAATGCTGATTTAATAAATAAATAAATTAAAATATATATATATATTTGGTATTTTCCTCCACACTGCTCGTGTGTTTGCTCGGTTTAGTTTTTGCAGGTGTGCCTAATGTTGTGTCCAATAAAGTGACTTTAGATTGCCGGTAAACTTACTTTTTGTAGCAGCCAAGGTTGCATCCAGCCTCGTCAGAAGAAGCTAAATGGAACCCAGAGACACGCACAAACCTCCTGCAATCGTGACTCACACTGATACAATTTACCGGTTGCCACACTCGCCTTTCTTTCCAGTAAAATCAATTCTAGTCACTGGCATTGTGTTCTTTCATTCATTACAAATAGACCGGATTCAAATCATTTCGTGCATGTTTGTGTGTCTGTATGTACATATTTGCTGCATTAGTATTGAAGTGAAGTTGAGTGTTGTGCTGACTGCAAAGCATGCATGCAGGGGGGGGGGGGGGGGGGGCTACCTGATGCCCCACCCTCTTGAAACGTATCTTGCGCCACTCCAAATCTGAGATTTATGCCTGTGTATTTATTTTATTTTATTCTTCTTAATCTAAAGCGTGAACATGACATGTCGCACGTGCAACTTTCAGTCTCCACTCAAAACGGAGCAAAGGTGCAATTTCAGGAGTTGTGTGGAATCTATAGTGTATATAGTATTGCGGGCCTAATAACATAAACGCAGTCATGTGCCCCTGCCTGCATGCCGCCATACTTCCTGTGAGCGGAAGCCGCAGGTAGGCAGCCATTTAGTGGGCATGGATGCTCTCCCCTCCCCCAGGCTGCACAGCAGCAGACCTTCACTTCAGACACAGTCTGTCTGGAAGGACATGAAGTTTGCTTGTTAAGATATTTACAACAACACACCGTGGCTGCTTGTCAAGATAGTCATAGTTACCACTTGACGGTGACTATAGTCCTGAATGAAAGGGAAATTTGAATGACGCTGCGTCATGGGGAGAGCAAGTTCGCCCTGTCAAAATAGATGGATAAATAATTCAGGATGAAAATAAATTACAAACTTGGATGTGTGTGTGAAATGTGTAATTTTGTATGATTTTTAGCATTTGTTTATTGTTGTTTGCTGTACGTTGGCCTGCACGGCACTCCAGTTTCGTTTTACGCAAACTGACATAAGATTGCAAACTTGTTGCAGACGAAGTCATACCGGAAAGAATAAAAAATAATAATATGCATGACAAATGATATGTAAGCAGCATATTTTCTTTATTCTTTTTTTTTGCTTGGTTCTGTGCACTTTCAATATTTATTCGTCCACATAATACAACAATGTATTTCAAAAAAATCGGAATGGTGTTGTAGTTTTAGATTGCAGCAATTTCAAAACAGCTCAACTTTGGAGAAACTTCTCTTCAAATTGTAAAAGAAGTTATGCCCGTCTTAAAGTGTTTTGTTGTTGTTGTGAGACGTCAATGAGAAATTATCAGCGCCATCAAAGTGATTTTTAAGTGTCTCTTTCGGTGCTGTGGTAGAATATTATTTATAATTGCTGTCAGCATAATATAATATTTTTTTTGCAAATATAATACGATATTAATCGTTGCTATTTAATAATTAGCTAACCATTTTGGATTTTCCCTTTAAAAAGTATGTATTTATTTTATTATTGTCTTTAAAGAAAAAACATTTGGTTTTGATGAGTGCAGAGTATAGTAAAGTTTGTATGGAATAATGTTAATTTTTGATGAGCTAATATAAAAATGTACCGATGCGTCTTTTAAACATAAAAACACATTTTCTTTCTCTCCTTGAAGATGATCATTTCCAAACACAATATGGAAGCCAATATGATGCAATTTCCAAACTCGGGAAGCGTCCAACTAAAAATCAGCCACTAGCTGGTCCGAGTTTAGCAAAGGGCTTAGTTTGGGTGGACCCACTTCCTCATATAATGCAGCAGCACTTCCAATTGTGGATCAACTCGGCCTGATGAGGAGTTGCCTTCACACACAGCAAATGTTTGCGAGTATAAGCGCCTCCAAATAACAACGAGTTTGCATAGTGTGAAGTTCATTCTTGTCTGTCTAGACTCTGATTACGACCCTGTTTGTCTGCGTTTTTTACCTTGACCTTGGACTTCCGTGCAGCTGCCGCCTATGCGCCGTTCGTGCTTGTGTTTTTCCTTAAGACAAAAGAGCTTTAGTCCCTCTCCTCAAAAGGACAAGAGGGGCTCTGCTTCCTTAGTGGCGCGCACGCGCACGCCACAGCCACATTTCCCATGACAAGTCAGCACAGCAAAATAAATGGTGATCAACTAAGGGCGCTTTTAGCCGGTCAGGCGACTTCTTATGACATGCGAATCATGAGCCAGGCAGTGCAAAAATAAAAATAAAAATCCCCTTTATCAATGCATGCTGCACACAAGCCTCCAAAATAAAGAGCCAAGTCTTCATCGACTAGTCTTTCCAAACAAACATGCGCATTTTTTGTGTCTTTCTTAACACTGGAACGCGAGTGCGTTTAATAAAAGCATGTTGTCAAATACTTGTGGACTTCTAGCATAGCGTCTAATTAAAAACACAATCCTCTCCTTGTTCTTATTTTTCAGAGGGCCTGCAGCGTGCGCGTCCACAACTATGACGTTGAATGCAGCAGGATCACTTTTATATACTGCAGTGAAAATGCATCATGCACTTTTTTTTATGAAATGGTAACGTTAGCAGTGCTAAAAGTCATATCCCTTCAATTTTAATTTTTTTTTACCTGCGTAAAGGCACAATAACATCACAAATATATATATATGAAATTGTATGTGTTTGTGTGCGTGTGTGCATGCGTGTATATAGCCTATAGTTATAACTATAGTAATTATAGATTGAATTAGTTAAGCCGTATCATTTATCATACACGGGACTGTTTCTCTCTCAAATAATCATTATTAGCGATTTTTTTAAAAGGCATTCTAGGAAATGGCTTGCGTGACTTGCTGAAGTATATTTACGTTTAAATTGATATGTGACAATTTATTTGATTTTCTATGTCTGTTTGCGTGTACAGCAGCTCTCAGATGTTTATATTTCAGATAGTATTTTTAATTTATTTTTATTTGGTTATTTATTCCAGATTGGTAGATAATTTAGGACGTTAGATAAAGTAATATAGACGCAAAATAACACTTTAACATTGAAAAAGAATTGCTTATTTGTAAACATTCTCTCAGGAGACATTTATGTATCCACTTTGAAAGTAGTTTTTTTTATCTTCAGATTTTTAAAAATATGTTTTCACATGGTGCATATTTGCTTATTTCCTATCTAGCCAAGCTGCGCGTTTTTAAAGACTATTTAAATAGTCATATTTGGACGAAATACATGCAATGGAATGCTTTTTGCTCTTTGACCACATCATTTCTCATATCAACAGGTAAGTGCACTGTTACGCACCTCCAAAAGCCTTTTGGACGGTTTCGAATGATAAATATCGAGTGTGATTGATGTTTATTGTTGCATGTAATGACTGCGTTTGCAACTTTTTAAACACAGTCACGCAGTCGCTATGCCTTTTGAAAGACAATCTGACTATTATATAATGTGAATTGCACGCGTGTTGACTGTGATGAACCACCACTTTGTTTCCCCCCCTAAAAGCACCAAACAGATCGAAAGACACTTTTACGCATACTCGCAAGGCATTTCGGAAGATTCTGAAGTGTTTTATTTTGCTGCTTTTTGCCCATTATGGCCTATTGCGGTGCTTGGAAGCCGGCTGAAATGCACAGATTGTTTTCATTTGCAGCTATCGCCCCAGTGAGCAAACTTCCCTTTAAGGGAGTGAGGCTGGCCGCTCGGAGCCAATGGCAGCGCCGCGTGGCGCGCAAGAGAAGCGCTGACATGCGAGCCAGTGGCTCTTTAAAGGGCTCATCTGGCTCACTGGCTCACTGTGCCTGTGTGTGCGCAGCCGAGGACCTGTTAGCGTATCACGTGCCACATCCTTAATGAAGTGGACACACGAGGGGCGCTCGTGTGCGCATGCGCCCGGTGTAAAATGTAGTTGGAAATGAGGTGTCCGTCTTGGAGAAGTCGACTTTTAAAAAGCATCGGCAGCCCCTGATATGACGACTTCGCTGCTTGTGCATCCACGCTGGGCGGACACCTTGATGTACGTTTATGAAAAAAGCCCGAATGAAAGCGGCCCGAGTAAAAGCCAAACAATGGAGGGACTGAGCGGTAATTGCCCCGCGACCCACTGCAGGGACCTGATGTCGCACCCCGCCCTGGGACGGCACTCCGGCACCATCGCGAGCCACCAAGGCTCCGTCTACTCGGATATTTCCTCGCCGGACAGCGCTCGCCAGTGTCCCGCCCCGCAGTCGTCCTCGGGCGCCTCGCTCAGCTACGGCTACCCGTTCGGGGGCCCCTACTACGGCTGTCGGCTCTCCCACTCGCACAACGTCAACTTGCAGCAGAAGCCGTGCTCGTACCACCCCGCGGACAAATACGCCGAGCCCGGCACGGCGCTGCCCACCGAGGAGCTGTCGAGCCGGGCGAAAGAGTTTGCCTTCTACCCCAGCTTCGCCAGCTCGTACCAGGCCGTGCCGGGATATCTGGACGTGTCGGTGGTGCCCGGCATCAGTGGCCACCCCGAGCCGCGACACGACGCCCTCATCCCCATGGAGGGCTACCAGCACTGGGCTCTCTCCAATGGCTGGGATGGGCAGGTGTACTGCTCCAAGGACCAGACGCAGTCCAGTCATCTGTGGAAGTCGCCGTTTCCAGGTAAATCACAATGACTTTTTTTTCTCCCTTCTCCCTTTTTACCCCCCTGTCCCCCCCCTCCATGCCATCAATCTCCCCTTTTGTTTGGAACACAGTCATCGGGGCTATTTTAAACGTCACCACGTTGTTTACATTCGAGTATTTTTGTTTGGATTTTTTTTTAATGGCATTCTATTCCACTAGAAAATCCAGCAAAACATGCAGAGGAGTTCCCTGAACGTGCATGCCGAACAAACAAACACGTCCCAACCTCCGTTAATTTATTTCTCAAATGAACTTTGCTATTTTAAGGCGGCATTGCCCTTCAACTTGACATGCAGCAAACCCCATGCGTGCTCTCACAAAATGAAAAAGTGAGTTACAGTGCACTTAATGGTGTGACCTGAGAAAGCAAGCGTCTTTTTTTTTTCCAGGTCATGTGATGGATGAACACAAGTTGAGTTTCAGTCACGCAGAATTAGGAAGAGCAGTGCAAACCTTTGCCCCCTTTATGACAAGATAGTGACTTAGCTTGTTTGGACTGTGCCAATAAACCTCAACGTCCTGTGATGTGTTGCATATATCAGGACCCACTTGTGTTACACACACACACACTTACATACACACGCACACACACCTATACTTACACTCACACACTTCGGCATCACGTTGCACACAAAAATTGTCTTATTCGTATATGATTCTGTCTCATATAAATTAATACACATGACCACTAATCTCTATTATAAGCTCTTTATATACTGTTTCTATTTGTATTAATGTCTCAAACAAGGATATTTATATACGTGTAACCAACTTCCCAAATGTAATATTTACCTTCCTCCACAATGGAAAAAGAGCCACGCAAGACCCACGCAAGGGAAAAAAAAATACACACACGCCCTGCTCCACGCACGCATATGCAGTGTTTTGCTGCAAGATGACATGCCAGGCACCCAAGAAGTTCCAATTAGCAGTTTAGTGCCATCATGAACATGCGTGTTGACTAACATTCAGTCCATAAGGCACATGCGCCATTTAGAACGATAATAATTCAAATAATTTTTTTTTTTGTGGCCCTATTACGACCCATATTACGTCCTTGTGCTTTTTTGAAGATTTTAATATCCATTTGAAAGGAGGAAATGTTGACATAACAAATGGAAAATATCGACAACTTTAATAAATAAGCTTTCTTATTCACTTGTGGAGCATTTTTACGCAAAAACGACTTTTAGGCGCTGACAAATGGCCCATTTTCTCAACGCAGTCAGGGCCCTGTGTGCTTCCGCTGCTATTGTTTGTGCTTGGCAGTATTACCCACAATTCCTTGGGACACCTCTGTGCACAAATCACATGCCACCGCTTTAGTTTAGCTCAGCAAGTTCGATATTGACGTGCAGCATAGGCGGAATTGGACTCTGATATGATAGATAGATAGATGGAAAGATAGATAGAGAAACGAACGAACGTATTCTCCTTGCATTAATTGTAGTCGTTGCGTGTTTGCCCACAAAATGCGCGCCCATGCATGCAGATGCCATGATGAATAATTTTATGAGCGGTGAAAGCATTCATAAACATTGTCGCCTTCCGTTTATTTCGCCGTCTGGTCGCCATCGGCAGGTGACATTTGTGCGCCTTTATGGATGCGCATTTGACCTTGTCCTTCTCTGCTTCCCTCCCGCATGCAGATGTGGTGCCCCTGCCGCCCGAGGTGAGCAGTTACCGGCGCGGCCGTAAAAAGCGAGTGCCCTACACCAAGTTGCAGCTGAAGGAGCTGGAAAAGGAGTACGCGGCCAGCAAGTTCATCACCAAAGACAAGAGAAGGCGCATCTCGGCCGCCACCAACCTCTCAGAGCGCCAAGTCACCATCTGGTTCCAGAACCGACGAGTCAAGGAGAAGAAATTCGTCAGTAAATCCAAGAGCAATCACCTGCACACCACTTGATGAGATCAGTCCAACTCCCTGCATCTTATTTACCTCCCGCATCGGAAAGAAGATATAGAAAAGATCATCTGGGTTGTTTTTAATTTAACTTCCATCGCCATCAAAACACCACACGGCCCGAACGATTTCAATTTAGAGATCAAGTCTCTAAAAACTGTGAAAGTACTGAAAAATGACTCCATATTTGTTTTATATGACTGTACATATATAAATATATAATATTTAAAACGATATCTGTATTTCAAAGTTAAGTATTGCGTGTTTTCTTTATTATTATTATTTGTTTTCTTATTTCTTCTCTCCAAACCAAATCACAAAAGGACCCATGACGGTTTTAAAAGAACATGACTGTTTGCTGACTTTAATTCGATTTTATTTTTTCGGGGGGGGGGGGGGTAATCGCCATACAGACAGGAATGTTTGTCAGGTTGCACCCAAAATACTTTAACATCCTCGACGACAAAAAATAAAATAAAATAAAATAAAAAGAGGAGTATTTTGGGTGCCACGATTTATTTTATTATTCCCGTTGAATTTTAAATCCTCTTGGTGGGTCTGTATGTTCTAAGGCTGCGATGTTGTTTATCCGTGTAGTGCAATGCCTTTTTATTATTTAATTCATATTACGTAGTATGGCCGAACTGTAAACTAGAGTACCCAGTACCTGTATGTTCTCTCTTTTTTTCTCTTTTTTTTTTTTGTCAAAGAGGGATTCTGTCATGCATCTGCAATGATTGTAAACCATTAAAGTCAGTGAGTATTACACATGGATGCACGCTCGTTTTATTTGTGTCGTGCCAAGCTTCTAACTTTTCTGCACTATCCCCTTATCGTTTTATAAATAAATGATCATGAAATTGATCAAATATTCAAATCACTCAGCCACTGGCAGACACTCTTCCTTCGCCACGTCGTGCGTGGGCGTCACGCATGCCGGGCTGATGGAGCCGGATTTATAAAAACTCAGGCATCATGGCGTCACACGACGCGGCGTCTTGTTGTCTTTCGCTAACAGGCCGCTGTGTGTACATTTTCTAGCCGGACATATTTGCTGTTGCACATCTACTAAATGGCATGTCATTTCTCAAGTGAAATTGTTTTCGATACTCTCGCTTTTGTTCTTTGTTTTTCTTTTAAAATAGTTTCTGATTATGACATGCTATTTTTCATCTGTTTTTATTTTTGTTTTATTTTATTTTATTTGTATTTTATAGTTTGATGTAGTGTATATTATTGTATTAGTTGGCCAGATTTACCGCTACAAAATGGCTGCAAATGCGGCTGCAATGTTTGTTTTGCGAAAAGTAGAAAACAACTAGCTATTTGTGTGCTTCCCTTTCTCCTTTGCTGTTATTGTTTTCAAAACACATTCTAATTATTATACTATTCTTCCTATTTGCAGTTTGCACTTCTAAAACGGTGTACTACAGTAGTTTCACATTTTCTAGTCGGACTTGTTTGTTGTTGCACATATATTAAATGGCCCATAAACGTGTATGCAGCAAGAACATTTCTTCCTTATCTAATTTGCTCTTTGTTGGCGCCTTAAACAAATATTTTTTTTAAATTATATAATATTTGGGGCAGTTCATAATTTAATATGCTATATGTTCTTGTTAGTTGAGAAGTAATTTTACGCAACTCCACGCAGTTGACAATTTGCATATACGCTGCTGATGATGCACTTCATAAACTATATCCCACGTATTTGGAATATATATATATATATATATATATATATATATATATATATATATATATATATATATATATATATATATATATATATATATATATATATTCCCATGTCGACTCAATTCAAGATGAAGATTTCGAGGAATAGACGCAGGTGAGAATTGCATTGAATTTGAGGCTTCGTTATAGTTTCTCCGGTTCAAGTGTTATTTCACTTACAACACCAAACAAAGTTTTTTCTTTTGTTTTTAGCCAAATTTAATGAACTGTGGCGTAAATTCCCGCGCAGGAAAAATATGGCACAAGTTCAGTGCAGGTTCTTTTTAGTTTAGCCAAATGTGTTGGCCACATGCACGCCTTGTGGTCCATGTGGCCGACCTTCTCAAATGTAAACTTGCACTATAGAAAAGTCCAAAGTTTGTATAGTGACTCTCCACGGCAACTGAAAGCAACTTTAGATGAATTCCTATTACCCCAGGTTTTTCATTTGCACTTTTATTGGTCTGAATAATCGATAAGTGTTTGACATTATTACTATTTTCCTGCCTGGATTTATTTGATGATTGCAAGGTAGAGACATATCCAGTTAAAAATAAAATAAGCTGTCATTATAGCCGAGTTGCAATCTGCTTGGCCATTTGTTGCCTGCACTCAAACTTTTTCCCCCTCCTCCATCTTCACCACATTTTGTTGATTGCAATCCAAGATGTCGTTGTTTTTGTCCGTGCACTTTTTGAAGTTGTTGTGCAAAAAAGTTGTGGCTCGCCAGATTTTACCCTTGACCATGACTATGCAGTCACTTTGACCTTGACATGGCGGCAGATTGTGCATAATAAATAGGGGGCTGGACACCGGTGCAGGCGGTTTGTTTGTGGGCAAACAAGGTGTTATTTCCCCGTCTAGACAGACAAGCTTAATGACATGCCATAAATACATAAAAAAGGGGAAGTCGAGCAAAATCCTCTGACTGCATTTCTGACCATCTCTCGGGGCCTTGCATTAACATTTGGTCTCTGCTCCTTTGTCTTTTTGCTCTTTTGACAGAAGTCCTGCAAAAAAAGTGCTTCTTCTGCTAGGAGTGCATCGTGAGGTGAACATCGTGGAGTCTGCAGCACAGGTAGGACGTTGAACGTCTCACAGCGAGCAGCAGCAAGTGAATATCTAATACGAAGCATGAAAGGTATGGATGCATGGACTTTTCCCCCCTCCAATAGGCTACATGGTAGCGGGTTACTCGTATTTCTATCTCACAACTGCCCTGAGAACTTTTGCACAGTTACGGAGAAAAATTCAAACACTTTTTTTCAACACTTTGTTGTTATTATTATTATTATTATTATTGCAATTTGATTACGCGCATGCTTGTTTTCTCAGTGCATTGAACAATGTTATTTAAATTATAACGTGTACAAACTTGTTCAACATTATGCTGCAAAGAGCGTATTTTCGTTTAGTAGCCACATAACATATATTAACAGTTGTGAGATGTTTATTTTGGAAGCTGCTGTCTTTTGTGACTTTGTAAAATAGATGACTATATATGAAAATATATATGATGCAACTAAAATGTCCATGCTATATATCAAGCTATTTGTCAAGTTTGAAACCTTGTTGTTATCTTTTTTTTTTTATTATACTTATATGCATTCTCAGCACACAAGTGCTCACGTTGGAAAATCTGAGATTAAATGTGCAAACTTGAGAACATGTTAACAACTTGACTGCTAGCATACAAAACTACAGTGTAGTTTTTTTTTTACTGCCTTGTAGCCTCACTGAATAATAAATTCCCTCCTGAAATGATTTTGTGTGATTTTAAAAATCGTACGTAGCACCCCATATATTTTTTTTAATTATACGTGCACGCAATGAATGTATACGTGTATTGTAATTTGGACAGCTTTTGTTTTAAATAGCTAAATAATGCTAGTTTCATTTGTAAACGCATGTGTGTGTGTGTGTGTGAGTGTGTGTGTGACTGTGCAGTAGTGGTGGGAGGGTGCGGGGGTGGGAGGTGGGGGGTGGAGCTGCAGGCCTCTGCGAGAGCCATGAAAAGGGGGCTGATAACCTCTGGTGGTGACCAGAGGAAAATATCAGGAAGTGCTGCCTGCTGCTATGGAAGCAAAAAATGTGAGCTTTGCACAGTTGTGATTTGCTCGCCTTGTGTTTATGTTTCGTACTTTTTTACTTTCGAATGGACTCTTTGGGAAAGCAAGAAAAAATGTCCACAGATGTGGTTCGGGGCAGAAACACAATTTTATCCAGGTGAATGAATGCCTGTTTAGAGTTGAAGTTCAGCTCACTTTTGTTTTCACACATTCTAATTTATTGACCTTTTATTATAAATGGCAGAAAATAAATATAACGCTTTTTTTTTTAAACAAAATATGTCATTGATTGTATCCGGAAGGCTTTCAGTTTTGAACTTCATATATGGTCGATTTTTAAAAGTCCGCTTGTATGGTGTATAATGGCGCATTGTGATGTACATATTTGATTTTAATTTTGTTTGAAAATGCTTGTGTGAAAAAACTAAATGCAAAATTCCCGTCCACTAAAATTTTTTTTTTTTTAAAGAAAAATTGTCTACACTACCATATAGATTTACAAGGCTAAATAAAATATAATCCATCCGTTTTCTTAACTGCTTGTCCTTACAAGGGTCGCTGGAGCCTATTAAAATATAACAATTTAGTTAAATGATTTGCTTTTGCAAACATGCTTTTTTTCTCCAAATACTGCACTGATAACTTTAATTTTTTTCCCAAAGTGACGGTCAAGTTCAATCCGACGTTGAATTATTGCATGACAGTGGAACCACTTTAATCCTAAATTATTTGTTGTTTGTAACTATTATTAAACACACTTTTTGTTTCTCATAAAAAAAAAAATATATATTATTATTTTCATCACGCTCATGTATTATTTATGTTTGCGTCCGTTGTTGTTGTCGTTGTGGTCGTTTGTGGGGCAGTTTAAAAGATCATGCCAAGTAGTTTTCAAGTTAAACTTTAGCACTTGCTTGTGCGGTTCCTCCGGCTGCTTCTCTCCCTTGGAGGGGGCTTTAAAAGCGATTGCACAAGGCCATAACAACCTGCCTTCACCGAATCAAAGAGAGAAAATGGAAAGAAAGGCCCTTTGTTTGCGACTATTGCCCTGTCTGGCCACGACCAATGGATTCCAGGAGGCTAATTCCATTATCGAGGAGACGGTGTACTAGACAGTGACCTTGACTGTCTCTATGCTCGATATACTTGGGCTTCTCTTTTTTTTCTTCTTCTTCTTTTTTTTCGCCCTTAATGAGAGCAAAAGGCAAATGGATCTGTGCGGGAGCCAGGCATGACATCATCCAGAGCAGGCAGGCGATGCCCCGAGCAGACCCGAACTAGTTTGAAAGTCAAATGCGGACGTTTGGGAGCAAAGTACCGGAGGACACCCAACACATGGCCCTCCTTCTCTCCAAGGTAAAGACTTCAGCCTTCGTGTCTCCTCACGCCCATATGGCTGCTGCTGCTGCTGCTGCTGCCATTTTGTAGTAAACGTCACACTGGATTCTTTGGCTTCTGCTATGTATTATTGGAAGGTTTGAAGCGCGACCAAGATGCATTAACGCTCCTCGTAAGAGCAGAGCATTAGCTGTGATTAAAGATACGCAATAGCTCGGCAGCAGAAGTAGCGACGTATAGAAACTGGCCAGAATCCACCGATTTGCACTTGTAGTTCTATTTATGCCACGTGTAGTGCGATGAGATACAACATAGCTTTGTGTTCTCAAATGTCGACTGGCTTGCAAAAAAAAAAAAAAAAAAAAGTTCCTCAAATATTGTTAGAACGGATGCTGCTGTTCTCACATAACACTGCACGAGCACATTTGGAGCACGTAACGATCACTTCTTAAAGCAATGCACACGCAGCAGCCAGCACATATAGTTGCTAATGACACACTTGGCACTTGTAATTAGTTTATTTATTTTTTATTTTGATTCCTTGCATTTTTTATAGGCCATATAGTTCACGCAGGACACTCATGCACACAAAAAAAAGTGCACGAAGTTGAAATGCATTCTTTATAATTATCCACAACATTTGGAGCGATGTTTATAAAGTATTTGTTTGTAAACTTTGACTGAGACAAAATAGTCTACTTTGAGTTTAAAACCAAGTTCAAGCAACCATGAACTTGGCTTGTTCATACATGCGCGCCGCTTTTGCGATTGCAGCTGTCTTTGAGTTTTTATTTATTTATTTTTGCCCAATACTCATGAACTAATCATCTTAATTTGGATAAACGTTATTAATGCAGAAGTTTTGTTTTACTGTCATTGTTACTTTTTTAATTACTTTTTAATATTATGTTAATTATTTGTCGTTGAGACAATTAACAATTTGGTGCCTGTACAATTGTTGCTGAATTAATACTACAAGCTATGATGGATTTTAGTGTCCATTTGTGGGCCTGGATGTGAAAGTTCCGTGTGAATGTTTGAGCGTGTTGGGCAGTTAAATGATAAAGAGAGGCACGGACACAATGCTGAAACAAAGTTATTGTGTTTTCTTTCATTTCACGTTTTTTTGAAAGCAGATTTTTTTTTATTGTTTTTTTTTAATTCAAGATATACCAACACATTTTCTTTGTGCAAGATCTGTCGAAGTGACTCCACAAATCAACTAATTAGCGCAGACGGAAACTCTGAATCAGTTAAGTGTCCCCTGTTATCCTGTAAAAAATCATATAAAAGAATTGTGAGAGGGATAACAATCCCACCAGAGTTAGTCAGTGGGGCTTTATAGGCGGGATGTGTTAAACTTGTTCATGTGAGATGTACTATAGAATATTAGGTGAAATACACCCTCTTAAAGTAACCTTATAGACTGCCCCCCCTTTTTTTTATTATTTTTTATTTTTTTAACAGAGCCACTGGCTTCAACCTGCTGACCCCCTCTTACTGTAAATACGGCAATGAGCATCAGTCCTTTCTTTTAAAACAAGCTTGTAAAATTGGGACATCACGTCTTTATGTGACAAGGAATTCAACCATAATTTGCTACAAGATGCCACATGCAAACCCTCATTGAAGGAGAAGAAGAAGAAAACCACGGTTTCATGAGATAGAGCATTTAACAAAAAATATAAACTTTTGCCAGCTTGTAAAGGTATTAAACGAGGCCACGGCCAGCTCCTTTAGTGTGGTCGCTTTAAGAAAAAGAAAAAGGAAGGAAAAAAAGCAGCAATTGGCTACTTTTGGTCTCATGACTCAAGTCAAGAAAGAAACAAGATTGTAGAATTTTATAAAAAAGGTTTATGGTATTTTTTAAAAAGCATATAAAGCTCAGATATAGAGAAGTTAATGTTTTGTTTTGTCTGAGCCGGAGCGAGTGGGTGGTACCCCGTGCAGCAGAAGTTGGCCTAGACACGTGGTCTGAGGGCGACCAATCAGGTGCCCCCCCAGGTTTAACTATGTTAAATGTCAGATTGCAATAAACTAGAAGCTGTTGGTCGGGCCCGCGGAAATGGGCGAGCATAATCTCCTTAATCCGGGGTTTGTGGGACCTTTGGTAAACATCCACACTGGAGACACCTTTTATTTCCCCAATTTTCGAGCCTCGGGGGGACAACTGGCGGGGCTACCGTCTCTCTCCTACCCGAGGAGGGACAACGTTTGCTCCCTCCCGTGGAATCCTTCGGAGCCGTGCAATGGATACTCCCAGTCCTACTTCAGCAGCCCCGTTTCCATTAACCCCTCGTTCAACCGCTCGTGTGAGATCAGCAGAGCCGAGGAGGCCAAGTGTTACTACAGCAACGGCGCCAGGGAAGCGTGCGGCGGCGGCGGGGGTGGCGGAGGCTCGGGCTCGGGCTCCGGCTCCGGCTCGGGCTCGGGCTCAGGTGGCCTCAAGCGGGAGGACAGGGCGAGGGACACATCCTCCTCATCCCTAACATCCGAGCACGGGATGCACGCCGGGATTGGCGTCGCCGCAGCCGCCACCGGCGCCGCAGCGGCAGCCGCCTTCGCCAAATACGAGTACGGCAACGAGCAGCTGACGCAGGACCCTCCGTCCTGTCAGTCCATGGAGTCCGACTCCAGCTCGTCCCTGCTCAACGAGAGCAGCAAGCCCCCATCCAGCGACACGCAGAGCCTGGTGTCCCCGGGAAGCCATGCGAACAACATAGCCGCAGGCGGAGGTGGGTGCAGCTTCTCTTTTCACATCATACGTGTGCGTTTGTATACTTTTACATCTAGCTAGGCTGCACATGCACGAGTGTATAAAAGCGCCAATTAGTGCTGCTATGTTGTGGAGATTGCAGGAGGACTTGCGTGGTGCGCACACGCCACTAGGGGTTGCCCTAAAAATACTCCACGCGCCATGTGCTTTTTTTTTTTTGGGCGTCCACTCCACCGTGGAGCCAAAAGAAAGCATCTTTGTCACCCACGCGTGCATGCACCTCGACTACGACTTTTGTCGCCCACCGCACTCTTTAATTAAAAAAACAAAAACAAAAAAACAGCGAGTACCGCCCCGCTTGACTGCCTCCATACGAGTTTTCTCCCTCTTGTTTTAATGACTTGTAAACGGGATTAATATCTGTTGCATGTGTACTCAATGCTAATTTAACGTGCTCAGAAACTGGCAAATAAAGCAAGCACGGGTTAATTATCACGTTAATACAACTTTAACTGCGACAATAAAAGTTTCTGCTGTGACACAAAGCCCTCTGGAGGAAGATGAGAAATGTACACGGCTGAGTATGATTATTTTATTTTTTTTAGCTCATTGCTAAAGGTCTAAAGATGCTATCTGGAGGAAGAAATAAAACAAATCACATTAGGCTTCGTGTGACTGCTTCCAGACGCTTCAGTTCTCTGATTTCTAATTTAAAGCAGAGTTCAATATCCCTCGTGTCTATTTCTATTAGACGTAAATGAAGGCTGAGCAGCTGACACTCCTCCAGACTCCCCATAACCTTGGAGGTGACCGTGATTTTGCGTTATGCGCCCCCCCCCCACCCTCCCTCCCTCCTCACCATCTTCCCCCTCTTCCTCATCCAGGTGCCCCGTGGTACCCGATGCACACGAGGACCAGGAAGAAGCGCAAACCTTATTCCAAACTTCAACTGGCCGAGCTGGAGGGCGAATTCATGCTGAATGAGTTCATCACCAGACAGCGGCGGAGGGAGCTCTCTGACCGGCTCAACCTCAGCGACCAGCAGGTGAAGATTTGGTTCCAGAACCGCAGGATGAAGAAGAAGAGACTCATGCTGAGGGAACAAGCTCTGGCCTACTTTTAGTGCTGATGCGGCTGCAGAAGGTGAATCGACAAGGCACTTCAAAAAAAAGAAAGAAAAAAAAGTAAAACAAAAAGTAGCCAAACCTTCTGTGCTCACGTGGTCTTCAAGTGCATGCACGGCCTCTTCTTCCTCTTTTCAATTAAGCTCTATTAGCCCCTTTCCTTACCTTTCTCGAGCCAGTGTTAGACATTCAATCATTGCTGTCAGCGCACAAATTTGGGGAGCGACCTCCCAATTTGATGTGTTTGAGCAAAGAGCCAAATTTGACATAAACACCCTTAAATGACCTTTTTTGGTGTGCGCGCGCGTGTGTGAGAATGAGTTTCGAACCGGTCCTCTTTTGTTTTTGGCTCCATTAAGATCAAATCAGAGAACAAGTAGCTCGAGGGGAACTTGCCTCTCCACGCAAACACGCAATTTCCCCCAAAGTTTGGGCCTGCACGCACTGTGGTGGGCACGTTCACGGTCACGGGCAGGAAGTCTGCAAGTGTGCAGGACGAGATCCACGCAGAACTAAAACTCGAACGAGATTCGCCATCTTGATTGCATTACAATGACTGCAATGACTGCGTTCATCTGCTTTGATTGTACTGTTTCCTTTCTATTACCTCTTACCAATTGCTGCATGGATACAAAAAATATATATTTTAGTTGACTTATAATCGTTAAATGAAAAATTCCATGACTGCGTTTTAAATAATAGGAATATTAATGCATTTAAGGCCTGATGGTGCCATTTGGAGCTGGAGAATTTGTTCAGGCCTAAAACACGATTTGATTTTTTTTGGTGCTCATGATAAGTAGATATGTTAATGAATAATCATACTAATACTATGAATAATGATGATACAAATAGATGTGTGCTCCCTTATGTCGGGGCGAATGCAGTGCGCCATCTGTCAAGTCTAACGAGTAAACTGTAGCAGTGAGCAGTGTATTTGCAGCATGATATTAATGTGAATTACTATAAGTCATTATATGCGGGCCACTTTTTATGTAGGTGACGTCTTCTCTCTCTCTCTCGCTCTCTCTCTCTCTCGCTCTCTCTCTCTCTTTTGTTTTTCAATATTTCCTTATCTCAAACACGCGTTTTCGTCACCAACAAAGAATGTATAAATATTATTTACGTTATTCTATTAGGATGGACGAACGGGGCGACGTCATCCCCGTCGTCGTTCTCCTACCTAGTACTCGTGTATAACTTTGTAAAATGTAATTACACATGTTACTCGATTGTGTGGATCCCCGTCCCACGCAGGGTCCGTTCTTGTTATTTTATGGTGCTTTCTGTTATTGATCGTCTTGAACAATAATGTCGCATTCCATATAGCCTATTTGTGGTCGTGTAGGAGTTCGGAAATGTAGGCCTATTATATGATATACTGCCAAAAGTTTGATATCAACACAAAGTATCCCCAAAAATGTTCAGTGTAGTCGTTGTTTGTTCTGATGGTTCCTTTTGGTTTCGTCCCTCATTTGCATTCCTTTCTTTGCGCTTGTAAGGATTGCTCCATTGTCTTGTATAGTAATAATATGAATGTATATGCGTACGGTCTTCAATAAACAGAATATTGCAACGTTCCCTCAGTCTTGTCATTGGCCGGCGGGATTGTGTGACCGGACCGGGGACCTGTTACATGCTCCCAAATTATAAGCAGCGGCGGCAGTCAAGTGGAGATGTGAACAGTAACGGCACATTTGGAAGTATTTGAGGGGGTGTTTTGTTAGCACATAATTGCACATGCTGGGAACGAGAAGCAATAGGAGCCCACACAGGTTGGCCTTCTTTTATTAGGGCCGCCTTAATACAAAAAAGGTACACGACAGAGGTAAGCCATAAGGACCAGCTCGCCACAAAGAACAGTTCTCGAATTTGTATATTTTTTTTCCATTTCAAAATGACTTCCTTTCTATTTCAACTTAATATGGCTACTCTACAAGCCTATAACGGTGCAGCTAAACATGCAACAGCTCTGTAAAGTCAGTAATGGGGTTACACCCCGGTGCTTCATATAAACAGGCCCAGTGGACCCACTTCTTTTTTTTTTCTTTTTTTTTACATGCACCCAGTCATCCCCCGGTTTGAGCCCGAGATGCGCACATTTGCATATTAAGCGATGTATAAAAGTAGGCTTTCTAAATGTTCAAAACTCTCCCTACTGGTAAGGAAGAGTAAAGCAATGCAGGAGAGCTTTTTTTGTTGTTTTAGTGCTAGCATGTGTTTGTTTGGCCGTTTGTTGTTTGTTGTTTTTTTTTTCAGTTCACGCAGTCATCACGTACTGTGCGTGTTGTGCACAGCTCAATTGGGTTAATTAAGTCGGCGCTAGTTGACATGTCAGAACGCGAATAGCTGCGAGCAAAAATGTGGTGCTTCAATTCTGCTTTTCTTTTTTTTATTTTCACACACAAATTAGTTTGACTAAGTTTTGATTCGCTGATTTTACTATAATGTCACTTTTTGGTTTTTAAAGCGAGAGATACTCGGCGACGCTGGAGTAAACTTTACATTGAAATTGTGAGAAAGTTCCACGTCGGAATTTGTTGCTTAAGCACTTTTGTGGGCCGCAGATGATGACAAACAGCTGGAGATCTGTTTTGTCTTCGACAATCCTCCACGTCAAATTCCTCCTTTCACGTTGAAAACTTAAATCCACGTCACGCGCCCCGCTCCCTCGAGAGTTCCACGTCAGGGGAGGAAAAAAAAAAAAACAGGTCCTCACTCGCATCTGGTTCAAATGTGATTTCAGGAAAAACGCGCGTTTTTATTTCAGTAAATAGAAAATAAATGCGCCGTTTTGTGTGCAACAAACGAAGGCGATGGAATAGCAACGCGGTGGCTTGGAGTGATTTGAGTGCATCATTCATAGCTGTAATGTTTTTAGCTGTCAAATGCGCAGTTGGCCATGGAAGGAGATAAACTGGTGCCTTCATATTTGTTTGCTGCCGCCTTGTTAAATGGCCCGCAGGAGCGTAATGGATGCAAAATGCTCAATCTCGCTGCTGACTTGGCCTGCAACTCCGGCGGGCACGTTTCCAAACACCCAAGGTCAATCGAAGCAAAAAAAAAAGAAAAAAAAAAGGCTTCACAAACCAGAATCGTTTAATTCACAACACCAAATTCCAGCACGCGCCTTGTGCGATTTAATAGTGTTGACGCTTGTTAAAATGTACAATATTCCCCTTAAAATGTATTTTATAACCACGCGCCGACCTTACATGTAGTTTAAAGCTTGTCATTGTTTTTTTTTACGTGCCAACACTTTTGGACATCTTTGTGGTTCGCTGCAATTTAATGTCTCAACATGCAGCTTTAACTTGAACTTGTACAAGCAAACTTTGATGTGCATGCGTCACTTTGGCTGCACTATTTTCATTTCTCTCCTCTTGCATGCCTTCTTCCTCTTTAAAAAAAAAAAAAAAAAAAAAAAAACTTTCCCTCCTCATTGATTGAATCTGGCAGAATCTTAAAGATGAGCTTTACATTCCCAATGTTGCCTCAGGCGCGATGTGCATGTGTCCTAATTGGCACTATTTCAGCTTGCACCAATAAAAGAAAAGCCTTGAAAAGAAAACAGTGGTCAGTGCGGAGGAACCTTGAGACATCCGGATTGTAAAACGTCGCCGGGGCTTTGCAGGACTTGGAACAATAGCATGCTCGGGACTAAGTTTGACTTTGAGACTGACCAAATGTGTTTATGGCGGCCTGTCTCCACGTCTCAAAGGTCAGTGAGCTTCACGGTGCCCTTCGCAGAGAACTTGTGTGTCACATGGGCTGCGTGGGCTCGCAGTCCCCCGCCGTTGGAGCTGAGCCGCTTTGCCCTTTATGGCGCAGAGATGGCGAGAAAAATACCAGGAAAAAATGCACACCACTGTTGTTCTTGACCAGCTGTGTGTGTGTGTGTGTGTGTGTGTGTGTGTGTGTGTGTGTGTGTGTGTGTGTGTGTGTGTGTGTGTGTGTGTGTGTGAGAGAGAGAGGGTGCGTGTGCGTGCGCGTGTGTTTGTGTGTATCGGTCGAATTGTTCTGAAAAGAGAGCGCTCCATCTCACTTGTCTCTTTTCCAAGCTGTCATCTATTGATTTTGACATGATGTTAGATGAGTTGTCTGTGTAGATTTCTGAGATGTGCCATCTTCTCAACAAGCTTTTTTTATTTTTATTATTAATATATATTTTTAATGTGACCTATGCCAGGCGTGTGCCTCTAATCGACAGAAAAGAAGAAAAACACGTTTAAAATTGATCCGCCAGGCGATTTTACAATGATTGGCCAATCGATTTGATATTGTGCTTTTATTTTCAGGGCTTTTGGATTCTAAAAGTAGTGCGACTGCGCCAAGTGGAGATGTGGTATTTACTTAGTGATCTATACTATACGTGTAGTTCTTTTTTGTCACTATGTGCGGGTGAATTGGAAAATATAATACGTCTCTTATTGCCGCGTAAAGTTTAGAACATTGTATTTTTCGAGATAGTGCGGGGATGTCCCCCCCATCAAATTAACTGAAGGTCAAATATTCAGCATTGAGGTGCAAAACCCATGTTTACAAAATTAACTTACTTGATGCAATATATTTCAAATTAATTCAAATCTTACCAAATTTGTCAGAGAGCTATTCCCCCCCCCCCCCCGAAGTCTATATCAACAGTTTAATATGTGCTATGTCTACAGGTTTTCTTTTAAATTTTGTATAGTTTTGTTTTTCAGTTTTTGTTTTGTTTTGTTTTGTTTTGTTTTGTTTTGTTTTGTTTTGTTTTGTTTTGTTTTGTTTTGTTTTGTTTTGTTTTGTTTTGTTTTGTTTTGCGTTTGGGGAAAACAACTTGGTTTACCCATTTGTATATATTTCGGATTATAGGATAATCTTTTTGTTTAGTCCCCTAACCAACGACAGTGCCCTAAAGACAATTCACTAGTTGCCACTATCCACAACCACGCACAAAATACAATTAAATAATGACAAAGTTGACATTAAAAGTATTATTACAGAACGTTATTTTAAAATGTATTTTTAAACTCGAATGCAATAATGAAATTGATCATCTTTCACGAGAACAAGTTAGAATTAATTGTCGTTGATTGATAGAATTATTATTTTATTAATTAATTTGACATTATAATAAAAAAATATTATAACTCATCCATATGTATATAGACAATATATACTATATATATATATATATATATATATATATAGATAGATAGATATGTTGCTTTATTATGGTTTAATTGGAAGTACAGAAGTGTTGGTTGTCAGTATAGGCTATTGATCATATCAGCATCTATGTAGTCATTTGAGTCAGTCAACTGCTTAAATAGTACCAGAGATAAAAAAAAACAGTCGTTCCAAAATATTGTCATAAAAATAATTTCCATTGTAAGACGAGCAGTGCAACTCATTGACAGAATTAGACAAATTTCGAAATTGTTATTGCACAATTTTCAACGAAATTAATTGTTTTGAAAATATGACTGATCTGTTTGCATGCCCCCCCCCCCCCCCCCCTCCAAAAAAAAAGAAAAAACAGAAAACAACAAAACATTTTTGTCGCCTACTGCCATTGATCGTGTCGAGGATTTTAAGTCATAAAATCATAATCTAAATAATAATAATAATAATTTAAAAAAATAGTGACCACGTGATTTCGGTCAACTTGATGCGCTTTTTGTGGTAAGAGAAATACACTCTGGAGATGGCCCACAAGCGTGTCGTCTCTTATCTTGTGAGCTTTTGTTGCCTGCACCGCAGAGGCTTCACGCGTGGTGCATTCACGGCGAGCCCAGTAAAAAATCAAAACAAGGCCCTTTAGTGTGGCTTGAAAGTGTTCGCAGCCTCATGCAGCCAAATTTAACTGGCCGACTTACATCCAATTAAACTTATCTAGGCCATGAGGGGACAGTAAGATGATTACACGGGCTTTCCTCAGTCAGCGTGAGCCTGGCCCAACGGTCCAAAAGTGTGCGTGTGTGTTTTTGGGATACTTTGGCGCGGGCGGGACGCTTTTGGCTGTGGGCGACATCTAAAAACAGTCTTTATTTTGGAGGCGATGTTCTTAACGAGGGAGTGACACCTCAGATAAGCATTGCTATTACGCCAGGAAGTTGCAATACATTGCTTAAATTCCACAGACGTGCGTTTACATCGACAACACTTCCAGCCGAGCAGCTCTCAACAAAGACGTGACGTCTATATTGCATAATCGCTGGCGTTTTACTGCTAAAAATCTTTCAAGCGTGCGCGCTATCGATCCCACCGCGAAGTCTGCCATTTTTTTTTGTGCAAACAGCCTGCGCATTTGGCGCTAGCAAAGAAAGCATCAAGCCGTCCAGGGTCCTACTGCGAGCGGAATATCAGCTGCTGTGAGTCAGCCATCCAAGGAAATAAACACATGATAAAGCTCATTCTTTGCTAATCTGCGCGCACCAGTGCGGCGATAGGCAGCCTTAAAACCCCCACTAGACAAATATTTCCAAGTGATGGACGTTGGCTGCTCACGTTTTGACACATTATGACAAACGCCCCGATGTACATGCTGCAAAAGGACCATTGGTCGTGGCTTTAAACGTGCTGGGAAGTCGCTTCGACCTTTCGACACATTTTAACTTCTATATCTGCACTTTAGCGCTTCACATTTTCGTGATTAGTGCGTCACGTGTTTATAGCTGCGAATCATGCAAATTTTTGTGAAGTCATGTGGATGTTATTTGATAACAGTGGTCTATTTCATGTTCTATTTAAAAAATAAATAAATGTTTTATTGTGGACATTTCCAACGCTGCACGTAAAATAGTTCACTAGTATTCACTAATATTCCATTTGATTAACTAACCACAACTTAGCTTGTAACCAACTCAATGTACTCTGGGAGTGTCACCGTGGAACACTTCGTTTGCTTTGCATTGCAACACTGGAGTGTTTTGTTGTGATGTGCGCGGAATATCTCGTTAGTGACTCCCAAATTCCCCTCATTCTCAGCTTTATGGGTTTTTTTTTTTGGTTTTTTTTGCAGAACAAAAGGATTTAGTGTTACTACAGCCATTGCGAGTTTTATGGTGGACGTATAGAGGCGATTTTTAGTGGTCAAATTCAAGTGCTGTGTCTGGACAGCTGTCTGCTTTCTTTGTACTTGGATGCATCATGTGAGACCACCTTTTGTCGCTTAGGGCAGTAAACAAGCTAATGCCATTGCCACGTTTTTCAAACATGCAACACTGTGAGCTCTCGGGCAGATTTCGAATTGGGGAAATTCTCCTATAAACGCGGATTGGGTTGTTATACGCGCATGTGCAAGTTTGGTGATATCAAAAATATTGGGCAATAATTCAAAAGTCTACTGTAGGATTTAGGAAGTGTCCAATGATCATAAACAATGGGCCATTATATTAATTCCACCGTGTGATTGTATCTGTTAGTCTATAAAGAGTGGAAGACTGCCCTCAACAGTACAATTAAAAGTTTACAACGAGTCAGGAAAGAACAAACAAACGCATTTTTTCAAACCACTCGTTAATTTATTTAAAAAAAATAACAGAGAAAACAATCACCCCCCCGCTGGTTAATGTCGACATTCTGCTGCATAAAAAAATAAAAATAAAATAAAACAAGATCACAGATGCTTCAGCTGGGACTTATTTACTTTTAGAGCCAAATGTCGAAATCGTGATTTTGTCCACAAAGGAGACAAAGTGCATGCACTGCAAGTTAATTTTTCTCAGACAAAAAAAATGAAAAATGAAAAAATATTTCGAGTCATGACGTATTCTTAAAATATATATATTTTTTACATTTTAAATAGGCCTACCTGAAAATAATAAATAAAATAATTAATAATTATTATATTATATATTACATTATAGTATTATATTATTTAAAATAAAATAAAATAATAATAATAGTAATAATAATAATAATAATAATAATAATAATAATAATAATAATAATAATGAAGATGATGATGCTTACATACAAATCAAACTCCCACCAGGCGAATTGTTGTTTGATTGCGTATATTGGCGAGACATTGTGTGCTTCACGCGTTGTACTTTCTGCAACGATTTCCACGTTTCGCCTCCTGAATCAAAGGCAAACCACATCCAAGTCCATTGTGCGCAGTCACCAAACACATATTCTGCATGGGACAAAAAAAATATGTTACTTTAACAACATCGTTATTAGACGATGAAGAGCAAGAAGCATTCAAGTGTTTTCATTTGAGTAGCACCCCCGTAAAATAGCATTTATAAGGAATTAATATGTTGCGTAAAACCCGCTGACACCTGTGTTTAATATTCACTGTTGAGTGCAACAGGCAACCAGTATGGAAATAAAATGGGACTCAAACCGCATCATGGATAAACTGCTTGCAGATCAGCGTGAAAGTGTACTGAATGGTCCACAATATGACTGTGATGACCCCCACCTGCACGAAAAAAAAACAAAAAACTAAAGAATACACACAACAACAACAAAAACAAGCACGGCTGGACGTATTTATTATGTTATGGAATTTTTGGCCACCCTGACATGCTTGCAGCCACTTTCCAAAGGCATTTTATGTTACAGTGTGTAAATGTCAGTGTCAATAATACTGTGGATAAAATGTAATGTAGAGGAAATGTTAAAGGAGATGACCAGTGCAATAACAAAAATAATAACAATAATAATCGCGATAACAGCATAAGTGGCGCCTTACCTGTAAAACTGCATGACGTGCATATATGAATGATAAAGCACCTTTTCCATAAACATAAACATAAGCCCAAAGTCTTACTCAGTTATGTCAAATCAAATCATATGTGCCGGTGCTGATTTTGTGTATGAAAATGATTCGTTTGAAACACCCCCCACCCCACCTACACGCACCCCCACCCCCCACCCCTGGATGTAACAACCCCAACCACTCCTACACATGCAACTCTTCCAAATTGATATATGACAATATCTACTTTCGATCACGTGTCCGCCAGGCGACTTAGACGGATTGCGCGTCATCTCGCCTTCCCAAATTTTTCTCTAGTGCCGCAGCTCGTATCCAAAACATCTTTATCGACGGAGCGCGAAAGATGTTTAACTCTGTGAACCTGGGCAACTTCTGCTCCCAGACGCGCAAGGACCGCACATCCGAATTTGGGGACAGGACGGGTTGCGCGTCCAATCTCTACCTCCCCAGCTGCACGTACTACGTGCCCGAGTTCTCCGCCGTGTCGTCCTTCCTACCGCAGGCCCCGTCCCGCCAGATCAGCTACCCGTACTCCACCAACCTCTCTCAAGTGCAGCCGGTTCGGGAGGTGTCCTACGGTTTGGACCCGGCCGGCAAATGGCACCACCGGAGCAACTACGCGTCGTGCTACTCGACGGGAGAGGAGCTGGTGCATAGGGACTGCCTTCCGCCTTCCACCATGACAGAAATGCTCATGAAGAACGAGAGCGCGTACAGCCACCACCACGCACATCACCACCACCACCACCACCCGGGCTCCAATCACCCCTCGGCGGGCTTCTACTCCGGCGTGGCCAAGAACAACGTCCTCCCGCAGGGCTTCGACCGCTTTTTCGAGACGGCGTACTGCAGCAGCACGGACAATCAGACGGACTCTTGTTTACAAAAAGCCGAGGGGGGGAAGCTGCAAAGCGGTGGCGGCGGCGGTACTGTTGCTGCTGCTGCTGCTGCTGCCGCCGGAGCTGCCGGCGACCTCCAGCAGCAGCAGTCCGCCACAGCAGGCTCGCTTCCGGCAGCCACCGAGCAGGACAAAGAGCCGGACGACGACGACGACGACGCGGAGGAGGAGCACACCAACTCGGGGTCTTGCACGTCGGCCACCAAGGAAGCGAGCGGCACCAAAAGCAACCACTCCAGTAGGTATAAGTTGTAAAATGGGGGAAGAGGTTAAGGGGACTAGCCCGCTGTTTTGTCGCTCTCATTTTATGTGGAGTTTTATAAGCATTCAAAAGGATTTTATTATAACCCCACAAAAGCTCTTTCTTGCAATGAGAAGAATTTTTACGATGCTGAGGCGTTTCAAAACTGACCATGTTATACACACTCCGTGCTGAGTGAGTCTGTATTTTTTTTTATTATTATTATTTATTATTATAAAGAGACAGCGCTTATTGTGACAACTTTGATCGTGAACTTGCATTAGGCGTTTTATGAAGGGATTTTCTTTCTTCTTGTTGTGCCCACCGTACATGCGTAAAAGCCAATTGGGCAGAACATTGCTGTTGGCGTCTTGTGAAATGTCTTTTTAAAAACACTGCATAGCTTTTAGCCGCCCAGGCACGTCCATGTTAGACACATGCATGCATGCTGATCCAACTAAACCCGGGCCTGCATGTGTCAGTTTTATTGAAGGAAATTGGGATTAGTAGCACCGATCAAAAGTGGATTGCAGGATCATCAACAAATGAAAAATAAAATAATAATAATAATTAAAAAAAAAAAAGTTTTGCTATTATAGTGCTAGAAATGACCCCCTCCCCCCCAATGACACAGTGGCCATGTTGCTTCCTGCCTCGTTTGGAATGCTCTACTGAATATGGGAAAAAACAATTACCCCCCAAAAAAAGACAATTCCGCGTTCCCCAGTCACCTGTTTGATAAGAAGTTATTGGTCCTCGGAGGTCTGCAAAGGCCATTGAAAATGTGGCCAAATGCATTTCAACACGAGTGCCAAGAGTGTGTAAATTGTGAGTTCGGCTCCAGAGGAATGCGATGGCACATAATGCGGCGAAATGCTTTTTTGTTGTCGTCAATTTATAACAGATAAACACGTGCTTAGATGCTGTCACTTGCTGTTATTTACTCCAAACGGTTGGCATATTTTACGCTCTTCGCTTCATCCCTAGTGCATCAGCAGCGCCGCTTAAGAGTATTTGTTTTGTTATTGTTTGCAGTTGATTAATTTTAGCATTCTCACCTGATGTGTGATCATTAAATCAACTGTCATTTTTTTCTCCACCCTCCCCAGGTACCCCGCGCACAAGGAAGAAGAGGTGCCCCTACTCCAAGTTCCAAATCCGAGAACTGGAGAGAGAATTCTTCTTTAACGTTTACATCAACAAGGAGAAACGTCTTCAACTCTCCCGCATGTTAAACCTCACCGACCGCCAGGTTAAAATTTGGTTTCAGAATAGACGAATGAAGGAGAAGAAGCTGAGCAGGGATCGCCTGCAGTATTTCTCCGGGAATCCCTTGTTGTGAGCGGCCAGCGGGCTTTGTCACAGTCTCGGTCAGTGGCACCATCGAGGCCTCCATCGTATCCACTCAAGTCAAACAATTGTAAACGTTGGGCTTCAAAACAATCCTCTAATGGAAAGCCTGCGGTCTATCACCAACAGTGCAATGACTTTTTTTCTCCTTTTTTTTTTTTAGGCCTGCATGAGGTTAAAAACAAAAATAAAAGTTGGCATTTTTCTTATTGCGCACGGGTGGCGGTGTATTTCTAGCTGGTTCTCAGAAAAAAAAGGCCTATAATAATTACAACAACAAAAAAATCAACTATGCTGTTTCTTGATTATGTCTCATTTATGTTTATTACGTATTTGTTTAAAAAAAAATGTAATAGTTTGAATCGTTCTTGCGCGGGCAACTGCTGGCTTTCCCCTCTGGTCCATGTATATAGCATCATGATAATTATTTTTCGGCCAGAGAATATCCTAGCCCACTATTTTCCAAGCTGCGATGACAAATGTGACGTCCAATCTGTGAAATGATACACACCAACACACACAGGAGCCAATGCTGCAAATGCACTTGTAAATAAGGGTTGAAAGTCTCTCCATCTCCCTGCTGCTATTCTTCACTACACTGCCCATTCTTCTTTAACAGCTTTAATACCAATACTCATTAAATTATTTGGTGCTTTTGATTCCATAGAGGGGGGTTGAGGGGGGGGGGGGCACACTGTCGACCTGTGTATCAATAATATAATACCTATAAATAAAGTCAAAGCATATAGGCAAAACTGGCCGACTTATTGTGCTTTTTGTGTTTCTAGATGGAGCCTGAAATAGCATCTGAATGTTTACTGCACCCAAATGAGCGACATTCATAACACATTTCACTCGTAACGCGTTTCCGTGCTCGTGTTTCAAAACTGAGACGTTTTGGGTCCGATTTTGTTCGGAGGCTATTTTCGGCCGCTGCTTTCAAAGGCGCAACGCTGCTTTCAAGAAAAACTAGAGAGACAGAGAGTGCAATGATAACCTCTTTTAGTGCCCACTAAATGGAATCCCCACTCTTGTTGTCCAGTCTAGACACCGCCATAAAGACAGAGGCACTAAATGGCGATTTTTCTCTCTCTCTCTCTCTTAATTGCACCTTCTGTTCTGGCCGAAAAGGCGTTCTCTTCCGCAGTAAATAGTAAACATGCAAGGCTGCATGTCCGAGGGGGGTACATTTGCCAAGAGCTTTCCACATGAACTCGGACCGTGCAAATCTACACACACACACACACACACACACACACACACACACACACACACACACACACACACACACACACACACACACACACACACACACACACACACACACACACACCTCCGTTGCAAAAGAAAAAAGAAAAGAAAGAAAGAAGGGGAACCGCAATATAGTACAATATAACACGCCACTCAATTTCATTCATGAAATGTTAACGTTAGGATTTGTTTAAGCATATCCGTGTCAATGTGAGTACTACAAAAGACATCCTGTAGAGAGCAAAGTGAACATGTCATGTTTGATTTTTTTTCTCTTATATGCACATGATGCACTGGAGCACATTTTATAATGAAATCTAGTCTTTGAACTTCAATAATGTCAAGGCCTTCACCTTTAACCCGCTGCAATAAAGCGGAATCAAGGACCCCCCCCCCCCCACACACACACACACACGCACGCACGCACTCTCCCTCCCTCATCCCAGATGTATGTGTGTGTGCGTGTGTGTGTGTGTGTGCGTGCGTGACTGACGGGCCAATGAGAATGAGCGGGAACAGAACCTGGAATGTGTGCAGGCTTCAACTTTGACCCCTCGCCTTAAAAACTACAGCAGGTAACTGAGCCTGCCTTTGGACGTTGTGCAGTAAATAGTCTTGATTGTGCTTGTGACGTGTAGACTTAAAACACACATCACAGCGTGATCGTGCGTGTGCGTGTGTCTGTGTGTGTGTGTGTGTGTGTTTGATTGCTTCTGTAACAATCTGTTCTATTATCTGTATCTTACATGCACGGTTAAGTGTTTAATTCTGCATGAATACGATTCACTTTTGGTTAACAGTGGTCAAGCTTTGTCTTATTCGGGGGGAGGGGCTTGTTGAGGCCACTTCCTGCTCCTAAAATGACATGTTTTCCCTCCTTTCTTGCTGTAATCAAGAGCAGCCCTGATATGCATAATATAGCTCAGAATGGGGCCTTGGTGGGTGGAGTCGGTTGGGGGTTGGGGTGGGAGGGGGTATAGTGTGACAAAAGCACACACCGACAGAGATCAAGGCTGCAGGGGACCCCCTCCCCAACCGGCCACTCCCACCAACCTTGGCCCTGGATCATTTGTTGATCCTACCAGTGTTGCCTCTTTTTGCCACACGAGGGCAAAAGCTCACCCTTCAGCCACCCCCCCCCCCCCCCCCCCTTCTCTCTCTGTGTTTTCTTTCCTCCACGGGATGTTGGTCATGTTTCCTGATGTGGACGGTGACATCAGAGTCGTGCAAAAATGACTCCTCACGCCGGAATGTGTCTTTCTGGCACTTGCGCGTTGTAGTGCGAGGCAAATGAGCAAGTGAGACAAATTTTTATGTAAGGAGATTAAACCTTCAAAGATGAAAGCAAAATGAAAATCTACTACATAAAGCGGAGATGCGGCAGCGACCAATCTGTTTTACAATTGCAACCCATGCACACTGCTGTAAAAGAAAGCGATATATAGTTTATTTTACTTTGGTCAATATTTATGATGGCTAAAATAATATATTATCGATGTTGTTTGGGCCCTGTTTGGATTGTGTTTTCAAATTGAAGTTAGTAAAAGTAATTCGATAGGAACTTCAATCCTTTAGGAATAAATACTCATTATAGTCATTTTTAATTGTTTATTTTTTTTGTTTTGTTTTTTTATGTTTGTCTTGTAACGTTTCCAAATATTGTGCAAAACCTCAAATTTGCAGCATATGACGTTATATATGGTCCAAGTATTTAACACCTTTTCCAATTGAAGTCAATAAATATTTAAACAATAAATAATTTGATTGTGTAACGTTTCGAAATATTTGTTGGTACCAAACAAAAAATAGCCTATACGCTGTCATTAATATTATTTTGACACCGATTTTAGATTGTGAAAACATTGTTGAAGTGTTCTGAACACAACTTCGCGACTGGCGTGGGAAGCTTCAGCGTTCTTAACAGTGAATGTAGCGTTTAAAATTTGATAATAATAATAATAATTATTATTATTATTATAATTATTATTATTATTACTTTTTTAAACGAAATATATATTTTTTAATTTTGTGGTCGGGGGAAAATCCTCATTATAATTCTTGCATTTCTCCTGTCTTTCAATGAAAATGATTTGTTTTTTACCTTGAGCAAAGTGTTATAGACTATTGAAAACGTTTATACTGGGCTGTACTGTTCACATCCCAGCACCTATCCTGTTCTATGGGGCAATAAAACAGTTCGACGCAATAAAACGAGCTCCAGCTTATTGCTGCTCAAACCCCCCCAAAACGCCTTAATTTACATTTGGTGAAATTCTCGAGTTATCCTTGTTTATAATTCAAATTTTGTCCAACGCTCTCATATGCAGTTTTCCTCCTTAAGTCATCTCGTGCATCAGAGGTGTGTTTCGGTGTAGTTGTAACATTTAATAATATGCTGTTGGCTCTCCTCTGACGGCAGTTGCCACTCTGGTTTTTAATTAAGAAGCGACATGATTGTGGCGCCGTAAATTTGCACTTACGCACGAAATGGACGACGGCATGAAAGAGGACACGCAGCACACGCTTCCTCGCATCCAATTGGGAAAGATATTTAGAGAGGCTGCCAAGAGCAAATTAGTGGCGTCGCTTGCCGTATTTCCTGATTTGTGCAACAAACACACGCGCACGCGTACGCAAACACACGCGTAGCCGCACCTTGTCCTCAGCATACGTTAAGTGTCTAACCAGCGCAGCCATCAATGAAAGTCAAACAACATGAAGTGCAAGGGTGTAGTTCTGACAGATTTCGTCCAAGTGTCACAAAAATATGAATAGTGAATAATATATTAGATTAAGATAGTGTGACGTGTGTATCGATATTTTTGCACGCGTGTGTGTGTGTTCATGTATATGACTGTATGTATAGCGAGTATGAATGTGTTTGCTGTAGACTAGTTCGAACTGTTGCTTTCAAAAGAATTTGATTTAAATCAAATGGACGAAAGAGGGGAAGACCCTCCTCTCTCTCTATCTCTCTCACTCGCACACTTGAGAATGTGACTGAGGGCAGTCTTTCGTGGAGCTCAAGTGTGAAGCATCACACAACTTGACCGTCATGTGGTACATTCCAGAATCAGTCTTTTCTGAACGTTATCGTTGCCCTCATTTTGCACCCCTCGCCCTTTATTTATTTATTTGAATTTACTCGTGGGCAAGGAGTGGGTTTGGCACAAAGTGATCAAGTGTTTACGTGTAGGCCTACTGTGCGTGTGCGTGTGTGTGCGTGGGCGTGTGTGTGTGTGTGTGTGTGTGTGTGTGTCACAACGAGGCATATAGAAATATTTACACATCTTATTTTGATCTCACGCACGCACACACACACACGGAAGAAAATAATACGACAGACACTTATATTTCTCTCATTTATTTCACAAAGCTCATGTTTAAGCAGTTTAAAAATAAAGTATGAAGTCTCCTTTATCTCAACATTGGCGCCCGTCGTGAAATGTTATGATTCTTTTATTATGTCAAACTGGTGCAACCGGTTTGAACGCTTCACATCTTTCTGTCCGCTACTGTGTTTAAATTGGGAAAAGAACAAAAAAAAATTCCGAATTTTATTTGCGCTATTTTCTGGCAAACATTTTTTACAACACTGCGTTGGCATATAGTAGCTGCAAAGTCAACCCATGCAAGACGGGCTTGTTTTCTCCATGGTGTCATGTGCTCACCACATTGTTTAACATGCTGGACTCATCTGAGCAGATTAAACGAGGAGCAGCAGGGTGTCCAATTTAAGCCACCACACTTGTGTGTCGACAAATCGCTAAAACGTTCTTCACTCAATGCCATTTTGTCAGTTGGAGTAAAACAAAACGAAACCAAATATCACGCAGTGTAACACGATTCAAGAGGAATTTTAAAAAACCCACAACAGTCTGCGTACGTGTATGTATGTATTTATTTATTTAGAATTTACACACTGCTCCAAATAAAAAAGATTACACAAACGCACAATATAATCCCCGCCAAATTGAAAGCACATTGCTCAACAAAAAAATAATACAAGCTTATATAACATGGCTCAATTGCTTAATGTGTTCTGTGAATTATTTATGAGGTTGTAAAATGTTGTGTTAACAGCGAAACAAGAAACAGCAAAACTAGTAATTGTGCTACTTTATTCCCCAAGATAACTAATAATAATAATGATAATGATCTTATAATATTAATGTTGTGCTACGTCACCAATCTCACTATCAATTGACTCATTTGTTTATCAAACAGCAAGGTCGAGTGTCGAGTGTCGACTCCAATTCACGTTGTTTAAAAAAAAAAGAAGAAAAAAAGGACATACTCAATGTAAATTATAATATTAATAATAAAATGTAACTTGGTGGGAATGGGAATAAGAGATGCATTTGGATAATGAGTGAATTGGTAATATGTTTACATAACACGAGCAAAGAGGAAGTATACCGCGACGGACACAAACATATAAAATATTTTTTTCCCCTGTATTTTTGACATTTTTAACACTGCAGAAAGATTGCGCATTCTCTTTCTAAATCCAATCTTACCTCGTCATTTTGGTGACAAAAAAGACAAACAAACGAAAAACATCGATTAGTCGTTTCCATCACGATGGTTCCGTTACCGTTGTCCTTTGAATGCACGGCCAGTACGAATAATCTTTTAGGAATTTTAATGTTCTGAACTTGAATGCAAAGAAATGGCCGCAAAAGCCACGTAGTTGTTGAGGAAATGCTGTCAGGCTGAGCCCTCCTTTGTTTTTCAAACTGAGGCCTCGCTGTGCTTTGCCGCACGCCGCCACTGGGTGTCGCTCTTGCTCCACAGAAGACGCCTCACCCTTCCCAACTTGACCGCGCTGACGTCACGGCAGTCTGGAGCATCAAGGCCACTTCCACGCCGCTATTGGTCTTGAAAATCACATGACCACGTCTCCGAGCATCCATAATTATGTTCCTGATATATTTTTTTGCGCCCCCCTCCTCCCCAAAAGATGTCAGCATCCTACTGTCCCTATTCTGTCGGAAGGATCCACTAGTGGGGCAGGAAAATGTCATGTCCCAATAACATAGCGGCTGGCAACTTCCTGATGGATTCCTTAATGGGAGGATCATCATCGTACAGGAGTGACGTTTACTCCGGCGGGCCCGGGATGTTCATCCACACCGCCGCGGACTACGGCTACTCCGGAGGGAGAAACATGCAGCCCAAGATGGTCCCGTCTTCCCTCCCCAAGGCTGCGGCTGACGGACTCCCCGCGGACGGCCTCCCGCTCGGCAGCTTCCACGACGGGCCCTACCTGCCCGCGCAGCTGGCCACATGGAACCCGGGCTCCAAGTCCGGGGGGGACTCGCAACCTGTTGCCCCGTGTTTACAACCGTGCAACGTCAAAGAGGAAGTGTTTTGTGGCCGCTATCCGGATGACAGCAATAAGAGCAAAGACACAACAGAGCCGGCCGTCTACATCCGGCTGGGGGACAATAGCTGCGGGCCCCAGGCGAGCGGATCTTTCCAGGTGTACGATGCCGAGGGGCGGCATCGGCCGGACGACCGGCCGCCCCCCTCCGGTTTCTCTCTTGCTCACTTGGCCGCGGCGGCCGAACCGAGCTCGGGCCGTTACAGCACGAGGGAAGCGAGCCAGGTGGATGACGAGGGTCAGGACAGGAAGCAGAAGGCCAAAAGTGACAGCTGCTCAGATGACTCGGACGTCGAATTCAAAGGTACACCCACATTTGACTGCATGGATTACCCCCCCCCCCCCCCCCCCTCGCGGTTTCCCCACTATAACGATCGAGTGCGACATAGCCCAATAATGCAGACTTTAACCTCCCCCATAGTAGCCAGGGGCATTAACACCTTTACATTAATGTGGCAATGTGAGAAAAGCACTTATCATGATATAAACACACCGCACACACTGTCATCCGTCCACCTACGACTACTTTTAAACTGTCATCGTTTACGCCTCTAAATTGTGCCGTCAACATAAACCACGACACCTTTATTATTATCAATTATACAAAAGTCACTATATCTTTGGTTTATTTTAGACGAAAAAAAACAACCCACAGCCAACATCTTTCAAGAATACTGCCAGGAGGATTTATTAATAAATGCATTTACTCCGTTGCACTGCAGCCACAAAACCGTGTTTCATTCCAGCTTTACAACGTAATCATTTTAAGTGAACGCTCACTTCCGCACTGTCTCTTTTCAATTGTCTTTTAGCACAAGCATGCATCGCTAAAACAAGATTTATATATTAGGTTATCATTAAGGTGGATTTTTTTCTCACACATTCGGTTGTTGGTTCGAATGAATACAATGCTACTTTCTGCTGTTTTTGCTTATTGCGTGTGTGTGTGTGTGTGTGTGTGTGTGTGTGTGTGTGTCTGCGTGCGTGCTTGCTTGTTAATGTTTTGGTGGCGATATAGGGTTATTATTTAACTTCCGGTGTATGTGTGCGTGTGCGTGGGTGTGTGGGTGTGTGTGTGCGTGTGCACGCTACCAAGATGTGTGTGTATGTTCCCTTCAAGCATTTTTCCTTTTTCTTTTTAAATGCATTTTCTTTCTTTCTTTCTTTCTTTTTTTTAAATTAGGCCCACATTTGTATTATTTTGGTTTTTAGAATACAAGACTCCTTGCACAACATCTTTGGCTCTAGTGCACCAAAAGTAATAAACCTTTATGGGAGTCTGAGGTCCAACACCGACAGTAAAATAACCACAATAAAGGCGCTTACGTGGTTCATCGTAATTCGATCCAATTACACTCAAAACAGAGGTAATTGTAGCAGGAAGTATGTTCGCTTGTCAAAATAAGAGCTCATCTCCTGGTACAACTACATTTAATTATCATGAATATTATTATTGCAGCTTGATTTTAGCCAGTTAACTTGGACTCAGAAGCAACAACAACAACAACAATGATAATAATAATAATAATTGTATTATTATTATTATTATCATTATTATTGTTGTTTTTCTTCTTATTATTATAAAAAATAATAACAATGATAATAATAATAATAATAATAATACGTATGTTTGAAAATGTATGCTATAGCAAGATGGATCGATAGATACCTGTATAGCCTATGCTCTATGGCGCATGCTATAGTTTACAGCAATGTGAGGTTTTTTTTTGCTGCAGGATATGTCACGGTACACCACTTAATGTAAAATCTTTTTTTTTTTCATGTAAAGAATGACGTCTCTTGCTCTCTCTCTCCTTTAAAAAAACGTTTATTTGTTAGTTTTTTATTTTAAAGATAATGCAGGCTAAAAGAATGCAGCTGACTATACTTTTACAAAATTTGCATCTAGCTGGCTATAGTTGCATGGCTAGATAGATAGATAGATAGATAGATAGATAGATAGATGGATAGATAGACAGACTGTGTGTGTGTGTGTGTGTGTGTGTGTGCGTGCGTGCGTGTGTGCATGTGCGTTTAAGTGTGTTTAAGGGGATAGTCTTTGTTTCCCTATACATCCACATTTGATTTCAATAAAATGATTTGGAAGGCAACAGAATATCATCAGCAAACACATTCAGACTAATTACGCAAAGTGGTGGGCAAATACATAAGCACACAGATGCATATAGGCCTATAGCCTAAGTATTTCCAACACACACACGTATGTATAGTCTACATCAAGTCCACCATAAATGGAGAAATTGATAGATGGATGGATGGAGAAACAGACAGACAGACTCACTCACTCACTCACTCACTCATCGGCTGTGTTTGTCTCGCATGTGCACATGCAGATCCTCCGGCGGAGAAGGCAGCCGGAAGCTGGCTGAAGGCCAAAAGCGGCCGCAAGAAGCGCTGTCCTTACACTAAGCACCAGACGCTAGAGCTGGAGAAGGAGTTCTTGTTCAACATGTATCTGTCCCGCGAGCGCCGCCTGGAGATCAGCCGGAGTATCAACCTGACCGACAGACAGGTCAAGATCTGGTTCCAGAACAGACGCATGAAGCTCAAAAAGCTCAGCAGGGAGAACCGCCATAGGGAGCATGGCGCCGTCTACCACTACGTCTAAAACACAGCCAGCCACATGCACACACACATTCACACTTACACACACATGCATACACGCTACAAATACTTGTAAACATTAAAAAAAAAAAAAAACATTCATCAATTTCATCTGGACACATACGGAGGCGTGCCTTAGTACAAACTCTTCAAGCACCAAAGGAGGACTCACTATTGGATAAGAACAAACACGGAAGATGAGATTGTTTGTGGAATGACACGCACGCGTCCAGCTGTGCACGTGCGCGAGATGCCCACGCAGCCACGTCACGTCACGACCAAGCGCGTCAAAAACAACACACTAGCGAGGGCAGCCAACTTGTCCCTGCGAAAAGTGTGAGAGGGAGGGAGAGAGAAAGTGCTGCCGAGAACATCAGGCCACTTTTAATAGAAGCGAGAGACCATAACCTTGATTTAAATATTATCCAGGTGACCACAGTAAGTCAAGGTCATAAAAAAGCTAATGTCAGCTTCGCCCTGGAAAGCGTTGGGGGTGGATTTTATGATCTGCAAATATAATGTGCCGCAGCACTAAAGATGCGCTTAAAAAGGTGTGCGTGAGCGGAGGAGGGTGAATCTGCACGGCGCTGGCTGCAAAGTGCACAATCCACACTTGGAGGTTGCAGCCGGCCGAGGGAAAGAAAGATGGAGGATAAAGAAATAAAGATGGAGGATAACGCGGAGTGGGGGAAGGAAGCGAGCGCGTCTATTCATCCATCAAGGGGAGCACGTGGATTGGACCAAGTCAAGGTAGGACTCTTTTTAAAATATATATATATTATTATTATTATTTGTAATATATATTTCATTTCCTTCCTATGCTTTATTCCAATGTTTTAATTTCCGGTTTTGGAAGCGTGTGATTCATCTCTCAGCGGGTGTTTGCCGCTTGACAGCTGTGGAGACGTGCACGCTTGTGTGTTGGTACTTTATGATGATGGAGATGCGTGTGCTGCTGAGTGTTATATTTACTGTACGCGCATGCAGGCTCGGGTTTGCCGGTTGAAAATGAATGTCCGCTATGCAAGGTATGCTTTGGATTATTTGGTGCTTGTGGGATGAGCTGGACGACAAGAAAGTAGCGGCAGCCTGCAGCCGCTCGTGCAGCGGAGCTGTTTTTGGTTGTTATTCTCGCCTTTGTCTTTGTGCCACTGGCTTCTTTTTTTTCTTCTTCTTTTTTTATCCCCTTCGTGGATTTTGACCCCCTTTTATCACGCAGCTGGAGCGTGGTTTAGGTAGTTTCATGTTGTTGGGGTTGGCTTCCTGACTCGGCAACAAGAAACTGCCTTGATTACGTCAGTTCGTCTTCATCAAGGGCACAATTTTACCCGAATGTCCCCCTGAAAGGCGCCCTGTCCCCACAAAATGAAATTGTAAAAAAAGAACATTTCGCTTCAACGTGCGTGTTAATGTGCGTGTGCTCAGATATCATTTGCTTCCCTCGCTACTGTTTCGTTGCATGTAACACGCGTTGTAAACAAAAGCCATCTGCCATTGCTAGGTGGATGCATGCGTGACTGCTGGGATGGACAGACATGAAAAATCAATATGTCTGAGGCTTTCAGCTGAAGGCGCTTCTCATGTGGACACTTCGTTGCAGAAATCACCGATGAATGTAACATTTATATTGTTTCGAGGAGTAAACACTATAATGGAGGAAGCCGTGACAGTTGTTTTGTATCTTTTCCTTTTCAAGCGTGCTTTAAAAAGGCAGATAATTATCATTTGCTATGTTTCAAAATGTACAATAATATGAATACAATGTAGAGTCGAGTGTGCATAATATTAAACACAAGAATAAGACTATTCTTTATATTTCTTATTTTTTTATTGTAGCATGCTATATCAAGAGCTGCCATTTTCTAATACAAATAAATATAAAAAGTAATACAATGAATGCAAATGTTGGTGAATGTTACAATCCTGGGCAAAAGTGTTCATTTATAAAACAATACTTCTACTATTATTATCAAGCCATACACAATCATATACAAACTACAGCAAAACTCACGTTGATTTTACATTTTGTACATAAATTGCATACATTAGAATTTACACGAAGTTTATGTTGAGAACAATAACAGTAATTTATGTTTCCACCTCTAACGAAATATAAAGTACAAACCTCATTTAATCACTATACTGTGCACGAGTAACATAGAATAACAATAACATTAATACTAGCATAGCAACTAGGATGACGTCACCCTCTCCAAAATAATCGCCTACGTTATTTTTTTCATCTCCTCATGATGCAAATGGTTCAATTTATTGGTGTTTCCTGAAAAATAAAAAATAAATGATTTAGGCAATTATTTTAAGAAGGCGTCGATGAACTACTATATCTGCATATCTGTCTGCATCTGTTTGAAGTAATTCCAGTGTGTTTTCTGTGTTATGATCTTTAAATTCTTACTGACTAAACGTTAAATGCAGTCATGTGCATTTTTGCATCCCTCTTCTGCACTGTGATTGTGATTTCGCGGCGTGAAGTCAGATGAGGATAAATAACAAGTGAGCAAAGAGTCCACTCGTCAATGAACGAGAAGCAAAGCAATAACAGTTGGCTTGTTGTGTTGCATTTGTTGGGGTGGGGGTGGTGGGTGTGGGGGGGGGGGGTGCAGGCTGGCTGGCCTGTTTACTGCATCCTCATCTGCTCTCGTTGTACAATCATATGGAAAAACCCCTGGCGGCGGTGCAGGCTGCCAGCAGGGGGACAGTCTGGAATCCAAAGTCACTTACATTCAGCGAGCTCAATGGGCGTCTTCTCCTGGAATGTATCAGTGACAAAGACTTTTACAGCGCCGCAAACAGTTCGCCCTAAAACCATATAAACATAAAGTCATTCCTTTTCACTTTGTAGTGGCGGACAGGAAGTGAAGCCCTCGGACGCTCACTTCCTCCGAGGGACACTTCAGCAGAGGTGTGACGGCAAGAAAGATACTGAGCAACTTTCAATCCATTTAACCAGATCAACAAAATGGACAACGTTTCAAAACCAACAATGTTCATGTATGGATATAGAATATATACATTCATTTCTAAATAAACTGGAATGGATTCAGGGATATTTGGGCCAGACAAAAGCTAATAATAATAATAATAATAATAATAATAATAATAATAATAATAATAATAATAATATATATATATATATATATATAAACACCAGTTAAATAAAATGCTAGTCAATGAATATGTAAAATCCAATAGGTCAATCGATTGTATATTGTTAACTGTTATCATACTATCACGCAAGATAATATTATGATGTGATACGAAAATAACTCTTGTTGCATTATTTTCAACCATATTTTGAATTTCCATATGCATAAATAGATAATAGTCTAATCACCATCGTCATCATAAGGTTAAAAATGATCATTTCGATTTATAGGCCAATAATTATTCAACATATTTTGCTTGCGATTTAGCACAATTACAATGACGTTTCTTTTAGCACATCAACGAAATATTTCTTTGACTTTTTAGGCACGAGGAAGTCGAATATTTTCTTCACATGACGCTATCAAGTGAATCTTGTTCTCTTAAGTACAAACTCTCATTTGAGTTCGGTCCTCGTGCGTGCTCCATAAAATAATGATCCAAAATACAGGATTCTTGTGGCCTTTATTTATCCGTCACAATAATGATGATACCATCAGTGGTTTACTATGTCGTCGAAAATACGTCAAAGCCTCGTCTCTTAAAATAGCGTTTAAACATTTTCGACACGGTTACAAATGATTTGCATATAGTTTACTGCGGCTGTGCGAATTTACCCATTGTGGCTTTCGGTAATGTCATAAATCGTTGCAATCAAGTCGATTGATTAGTAAAGGAGCCCAAATCAGTCACATCTTTTGCACTCTTTACAGAGCGGAAATTGATTGTTTTCATGGGATAAACTGCTGCCTGTATGGATTAATATGCATATTTCTGTATCGTTCAATGTTGTAATTTATTGTTAGCATATACATGTCTGTGCACTACTGTTGTTTAAGCTGAATTTGCGGGGAAATTGAAGGCCGTAACAATGTTGCATCGTCTCATTGTTTACATTCACGGTATTCATTATGATGCATTGCTTGGTGACAAGATGGATGACAAATATTTCATATTGTTTGCAATGTGAGCTTTTAGTGTGCATGTGTGGATTGCCTATGTGGAATGCAAGCAGGCGCAGTGCGGCGTCAGTCAGAAATTTGAATATGAAATATCATCTTGAGTGACATTGAAGTCATAATGGAAACATGAAACAAATAAGCAGAAAATAGGAAGTCATTGATTTAATTGCAGAAAAAAACAATAGCGCACACATGTTAAATAGCAATATGCTATTAACATTAAAGACACAGACACACACAAAAAAGGAACGAATGTAATTACAGGCTCATGTGTGCAAGTATCGCATGTTCAGTCAGCACTTTCCACTGAGATTTAATGGTAGCAGCAGAATAAACAGACGTAGACCTTCAACCTGCCCCCCAAAAAACCCAGCAACTTTGAAACGATCTTATTGAAGTTAAAGAGAATTTATAGCGTGTACATCTGGTGAAACATTTGACTTCCCCTACTGTCTGGCCTTTTACATTTCATGCTTGAATCTGAACTCCATAACACACATCGCAACCCCAAACGTAAACATATAGACGATTATTAGCAGTCGTAAAATTACACTTTAGTCTCTCATTTGCATGTGGACTTATTGATGAAGTCATGTTGCTATATTCCCACTTTTCATTGTTCATCGTTCCAAATGCACTGATTTAAGCGAATTTTTTTTGGAGGACGAAACTCAATACACATGCCTGATTTGAAATCCGATTTGTGTGCATGCACGCAGCTTGTGAGGACTAAAAAAACAAAAACATGACCGACATTTAAAAAACAACCTGACGAAAATAGCACCAAATAGTTGGGAAAAAAACTTGACCGATGTTTAGAATTCAACCTGACGTAAATAGCACAAAAAAGAAAAAAAAAGAAAAAAAAACCTAACCATTGAAAAATCAACCCCCGCATGTCCAAACAGATCCCAGCTCGTCTGAAAGCAGATATAAACTTTGAGATTGAAAGTTAAAATTAAACTTAATGACACCGTTATTCTCATTGCAGCCCACATTGCTGCGTGTTCGCTTACCAGCCCAAAGTTGTTTCATGTCCTGCTAAGTGACAGTATATTGCAGGATAAAGCAGCCAAATTAACTATACGGCGGCGACATTATCTCCCTTGTGAGCGCTTTTTTTTTTTAATCTAACGAACCCTTTTACCTTCTTTTGGTGCTGCAATGACTCTGGTCTTTGTGTGTGTGTGTGTGTGTGTGTGTGTGTGTGTGTGTGTGTGTGTGTGTGTGTGCGCACGCGGGCGTGTGTGTGCTTCACATGCGCACAAGTATATAGTTGCGTCGGTTTTTTATGTCAAGAGAGGGACTGGGACGCTGGCTTATTAACGACACGTTTATGAACAATCAAATGGTCGTCGTTAAAATTTATTGACAGGCATTAAAACATGAACGGCCACTATGTGGAATACAGCCGCACTAGTGGGCTGCCTGTCAACAATGTTGGGACCCTCGTCACCACCGCTATCTCCCCGGATCCCCATTTTAGGAAATATCATTGCACCCTTTTGAAAACTGTGCAAATTTTATTGTGCGCATCCCGCGTCTGCCCTGAGGATTCCTCTCTTGTCTGTTTAACTGTCAAACACCGCCCTCCTTGTAAAATAATCAAATAAACAACATGTCATAATTGCTCATAAAGTTAGTGCAAAGAAACACGTTCAAGTTGCAATACTGTTCACTGCAGTAGCATCAAGATGGAGGACTTTAGGATTTTCCACCCGGACAGAGATTGATGACACCGTCAAATAGTGCCGGGCTCAGTTTCATACGCAGTGTGCGCAAGTATCTGCACTGCGACTGCACAAAGATCCTCCGTGAGCACTCCCACGCCATATTTTATCAGCCAGTAAGAACGAGCAATGCATAATAGTTGGATTTGTACCTCTCAAGACGTCCACTATATCACGAGGAAAAGTTCTTTAATCCGATTAAAGGGCAAGACTATGCCGCGGTAAATGGCGCATTGATCTGCCGTACAATTTTTGGTGGGGTAAATACAGTCACGTGACGCGGGGGCAGCCAATCGCAGGCAGCAGAGCTCGGAGAAATAATTACCTGCCTTGATTGTTCTATGGCCAGATAAAAAAAAAGTACACATACACGCCATATAATAATCGGATGCATGTAAACGAGTCAGGGAAGCTTCGACATGTCGACCACGGGGCCCATAAGTAATTATTATGTGGACTCCCTGATCAGCCACGACACGGACGAGGTCCTCGCGGCAGCGGCGGCCGCAGCAGCTGCGACTCGCTTCTCGGCTCCTGCCTCGCACCCTTCCGGTCCACGTCCCGCGTCCCTGGTCGCGGACTGCGGAGACTATCCGTCGTGCAGCTTCGCCGCCAAACCGGCGGTGTTCCCCACCTCCTGGGCCCCCTCGCAGTCGTCGGTGGTCTATCATCCTTACAGCCACCAGGCTCACTTGGGCACAGACTCGCGCTACGTTCGCTCATGGCTGGAGCCCATCTCCGGCGCGGTGCCTTTCCACGGCTTCCCGGGCAACGGCAGGCACTACGGCTTGAAACCCGACGCCTTCCCGGAGCAGGCCGGGCGGACCTACACGGATTATCTCTACTGCTCATCCTCGGACATGCGGGACAAGGCGCTGCAGAGCCTCCCTTCGCCCGAGCCGGAGCTGCTGGCTGCAGGGAAGCATAAAGACGAGAAGCCAGAGCTCGACCCGAGTAAGTTCAAGCACCTTTTTACAGCCGGATTGGCTTCTTCTTCTTTCTTTCTTTTTTTTGCTGGCAAGAACATCGTCCGTAAAGTGAAATGATACACTCGCCCCCCTTTCTACTGCAGGCTAGAGCTTTAGGAACTATAAAAGACAAACGCTACTGCATGGGCTAATAATACTGGGGCTATAAAAACCTCACGAGGTTGTAAACATGCTCCATGGAAGAACCGCAGGAAGATGTTGGATTTTGGTGCAGACAATTCACACAATTGCTTGTTTTTATTTCATTTTTACACGTATTATTCCACCATTTTGACTGCCCGGCGGTCACACAGCTGTGTTACTTTCAGCCATTTTAGGCCTCACAAAGACATACAAATATTCCCAATTTTTCTGCTAATTATTAAGATGACGTGGTAAGATAAATTCACATGCAAGTTGAGGAATGCCATTGGATGAGTTTCGCCGAGGACCTGTACAGGCTTGAACCGTGGGCTACTTTATGGCCCAATAAAGTGAATAAGCGCATTGAGTAGCCTATTTTACGATGGTGTTACTCACAAGTTAAGGGCACTCCGAAGCAAATCAGTGTGTGCTTTGGGGAGCGCGCGGACCCGACTTTGGAATAAAAATGGCATTAAGAGCCCACATGCTGCTTATACACAGGTTTGCTCGTTGCTTAATATGCTGTGTTTTCATTGCAGATAACCCAGTGGCAAATTGGATCCACGCCCGCTCCACCAGGAAGAAGCGTTGCCCTTACACAAAGTACCAGACTCTCGAACTGGAGAAGGAGTTCTTGTTCAACATGTACCTCACCAGGGACCGCCGCTTTGAGGTGGCCCGCGTCCTCAACCTGACCGAGAGGCAGGTGAAAATCTGGTTCCAGAACCGGCGAATGAAGATGAAGAAAATGAACAAAGAGAGGAGCGACAGCAAGGAGCAATAATGTCGTGCAAGTGCCAGCTGCAGTCATGATTCGAACCACTATGGACAGCACCCATGAAGCCTCTTTATATTTATCATTTGCTCATTTTTAACCCCATTTTCCGAGACCGTTTGATGCTTGTTATTTTTCTACGCAAATGTGTGTCCTTGTACATTTTTGAAAAAGGAAGCTAATTCAACATTGACACTTAAATGTTTTGTAAGGAAAATTATAAAAGTACAATTTGGACGCGTAATAGCGCTCCAAAAGCGAGAGAATACTTGAAATCCTCTATGTTTCACACATTCATAATTTAAGTTGCAGGTGAAGTATTTTGTACAAGAACAAAACATCTGCGATTGTCTGTCTTGTTTGTATTTTTGTGATAGTTGTTGTGTACCTTTTTTGGACTGTATCCTACGAATTGAAATGTAGAGTGTAGATAGAGATCTGCAAATATAAACATAATCACCCAAAATAAATGCGTTGTGTGTTGATTGTGTATCATATATATATATATATATATATATATATTCTTTATATTTAATATTTAAAGTCAAATAACCAAAAACGTCTCGTCTACTTTCGCTCAAAGATCAAGTAAGGTTTTTAATTAATAATTTGATTTGATCTTTATTTGTCTCGAGATATATATATATATATATATATATATATATATATATATATATATATATATATATATATATATATTATTTTAAGTAAAATAACCAAAAACGTCTCAAATACTTTCGCTCAAAGATCAAGTAAGGTTTTTAATTAATAATTTGATTTATATATATATATAGGTTCGAGAAGGGGCAGAAAGAAGCCAAAGCTTTCAGGGTTTTTTAAGGTTAGCTTGTGATAGGAAATGATGAATGTTCCTTACGGCAAAAGTAAACGATTGCACAAACAACGACAAATGTCCGCATTATTTGAAGCTATACTTTGATATGACGTTACACACAGAATGTGAGAGTGAGCATCGCATTTGCTTCCCGCCTTATGGAGGCTAAATTACCTTTTTGTGGGGGTGAACAATAAAGACAGGATGCTGCACTTTCCAAAGACCAATCCTGTGTATTTCCGCCCGGACACACACACAAAAAAGGCCGCTTTTTACAACCCCACGCTGAAGCTCGCTTGTTTGTCTCAAATGCAGACCAACAAAGCAAACTCGAGCGACTGGCTAGACGTCTGGCCTAAATTACTTTATGGTTTTAATGGACGGAGCTGCAGGACTCGTTCAAAGGAGTCATGCGCACCTTCAGTGGAACCTCGACTCCCCTCTTCCCCATCTCACGCACCAGCTGCAAGGCCCCCCTCCCTCCCCTGCACTTCATCATATGAGTGCTCTATTCGCAACCATTAGACGGACAACGAGTCAATATAGTTGTTGTGCATCAGAACACATAACAAGGCCTAAACGCGTCACAAAAACACTGCTATTAAAATGTGGGTCATATTTTGCAAACGACTCCCATTCAAACAAAATGGCGACGTTGTGACGTGATTTGAACAAATGGGGACATTTTGTTGTCGCCGCCATGGTGTTTTCTGATTGGTGGACTCAAGGCAGGTTGTCAGGTATAGGCAGCCGTCTGGACGCTAGATGACGCTGTTGCTCCGCGTTTTGAACGTCGCTGCAGCCTCGGGTGAAGTGCTTTTTGTGGCTTGTCTTGTAAAAATGAAGGCAAGACAAAATGACACCCATGGTCAGTGGCCACATTTTATGGAGAACACCAAAAAGCACGGTGATGATTGTTGTCCAAACATATAGTTTTAATGCGTCTGTATTTATTTAAATTGGCACTTTGTTGCTTTATTTATATAAATGGACACTTTGTGGCTTTTTTTAAATACCATATAATCTATGTGCCATAATTTAGTCACCTACTCACGGCGTGCTGATATAGATGAACTGAAATCAACTTTATTTATAGAGCATTGATATATTTGAATTACTATATACAGTAATATGCATTCGCCTATTGAGCAAATGATGTTTCTATTATCTGTAAAAAATATTTTTAACATAATCAAATAGTAACAAATAACAGAATAATGCACAAAACTACGGGAAAATAAAATGTAAATTTTTAATGCTACTTTAAAATGAAAATAAAAAATCTGCTTAGTCCAAAAAATACTCTTGCTTAAAGAGACTAATAATAATAATAATAATAATAATAATAATAATAATAATAATAATAATAATAATAATAATGACAACCTGATCATTTGTATTAAACCGTGTGCGCGCGCGTGCGTGCGTTTGCGCAGCAGTGATTGGCAATCTGCATATTTATAGAGTGTGAAAGGTCCATAAATTCGCCCAGCGCGCCTTTCATATTTTACGACGATGTGTATAAAACGTTAGTGGCCCCACAAAAAGCACACTGGCATATTTGGAGAGAGTGAGCGAGAGCGAGCATTGAAGTGGGACTCACGAGTGCTGATTGCAGCTAAACATCCAGTGTAAAATTTTATGAACTCTTCCACACGAGGAGATTTATCCTCGGTGGCTTTTACGGGGTCATTGAGTGGCACCTACTATTCATAGGTCGTGTTTATATTTGCGTGTGTCGGTGTTTTACAGCGCCGGGTGCAAGTGTGTGCTGCCCTGCATGGCCCCCTTTACTCGATTACACAAGGGCTATGCATGCTTGGGTGTGTATTCCTCTACAACGTCATTCACGGGCGCTTATTTCGTGTTGTTGTTATTGTTTGTTGGTGCACACTTGTTTTTTTGTTTTTTTTGTGCTGTGGGGCTTTTTGTGTTCAAGTTTGTGTGTTTTTGGAGCATCGGTTATTTGTGTTTGTATTCACGGTGCTTATGGACATTGTTGTTATTATTGCCATCATTGTTCACTTCAACAGCCCACCGGAGGTCAAGTATAACGCCAAAATGGCGTCTTTGAGGGGGTTGCGCCCCTGAGTGTTTATTGTTGCTCCCCAGCACAAAGCACGCCCTTTTAAAATGTGAAGTGATCATATAGTGATGATTACAAGCAGCTCGTCTCAAGGTGTGCATAGAGTATCCGTATAGGGCCCCGTGTCTGACCGCTATGGAAAAGATGAAGGGGATGGGGAAGGGAGGGGGAGGACGGGGAGGAGGGGGCGCCTGCGGTGGGGGTGGGAAGCTAAAAAAAGGGAAGAAAAAAAAAGAGCACGCAGCGTCTGTGACTGTGCCGGTGGAGCACGCCTAGCTTTAAGTTTAGATAAGACGCACACATGCCATGAGCCGGACTTGAGCCTGCGAAAAGCCGGGGGAGAAAAACAACAACACGCGGCGGCAGCAGCAGCAGCAGCAGCCCACGCAGGCAGGGAGCGATCTGATGAGAGGAAAGACTCAGAGAGAGTGAGCTGCCGCGGATTGTCCAAAGGGGCAGCGTTCCTCCAGTTCCGGTTTTGTCTGTCTGCGCGTGTGTACGCGCCGTGTGCGAGTTGGAACCCCCAAACAAAAGGCTGCCATCACCCTCGCGGAGATCTTCCACGGCCGTGAGAGAGAGAGCGAGGGGGAGAGAAAGAGAGAGAGAGAGGCGCGCACCGCTGGATGCAAAAACAAACATGAGCTCCTATTTTGTCAACCCTCTTTTCTCCAAGTACAAAGGCGGCGATTCCCTGGAGCCAACTTACTACGACTGCCGGTTTCCACAGAGCGTCGCCCGCAGCCACACGCTGGTCTACGGACCCGGAGCGGCCGCGCCGGGCTTCCAGCACCCGTCCCACCATGTGCAGGACTTTTTCCACCACGGCACCACGGGCATCTCCAACCCGGGGTATCAGCAGAACCCGTGCGCCCTAGCTTGCCACGGCGACGCCGGCAAATTTTACGGATACGAAGCCCTGCCCAGGCAAACGCTTTACGGCAGCCAGCAAGAGGCGAGCCTGGCGCAGTACCCGGACTGTAAATCGTCGGGAGGCTCGAACCCTGGAGAAGGACAAGGCCACTTGAATCAAAGCTCCTCTCCCAGTCTTATGTTCCCATGGATGCGACCTCACGGTTAGAATCTGCTTTGTCTATTATGTGTGTTGTGTATGTACTTAAATTATAATATTGTACGTGTGCGAGTGTATGTGTGTGTGGACTGTACACGCAGATCATACCGAGAACATGTCGAGGCGGCACTGCAGTGCAGCACATGTCCATGCAGCTCACATTTACTGATAGCATGACAGCCAATTATTGGTTCCCATCCAATATTTTACAACCCAGTGAAGAGTCATACTTGAAATTCATGACACTTGCTTTAAAATGCTTTCACATTTGGGAAGATGGCATTTGACCCAATGGGGCTTCTTTTATTCATAATAATAACAACACTAATACAATGGCTACACTCTTTATTATAGCTGCTGGGTTAAAAAAATAACTCAATTTTGGGCAAAAATTGGACCGTGGACAGTTATGGGTCAATTTGACCCGACTTATTGGTTTGTTTTGTACAAAACAGCCCAAAAAATGTTTGTTTTGATACAAAACTAGTCAAAGTTGGGTCAAATTGACCCAGGTTAGTGGGTTGGCCCATTTTTGAGCCAAGATTGGGTTATTTTTAACGCAGTATTATTAAGAATGCTATACATCTGGCCTTCATGAATAAGTGAAATTATCAATCCATTGGATGTGTGTGCCTATATATATATATATATATATTATTTTATTTTTTTTCCCCCCAGTTAATGTTTTATTCCCCTGACTTTCTCCCCCCCATCCCTCAAGCCCCAGGCCGACGCAACGGCAGGCAAACCTATAGCCGCTACCAGACTCTGGAACTGGAGAAGGAGTTCCTCTTCAACCCTTACCTGACCCGCAAGAGGAGGATCGAGGTGTCGCACGCCCTGAGCCTGACCGAGCGACAGGTGAAGATCTGGTTCCAGAACCGGCGGATGAAGTGGAAAAAGGAGAACAACAAGGACAAGTTTCCGGGTCAGAGGGGAGAGGCCGAGGCCGAGGAGGAGGGCAACGAGGACGGTGAAGGGGAAGAGGGGGAAGAGAAGGAAGCGGAAGAGAAAGAGGAGAGCAAGGAGTGATTTTATGGTCCTTTTTATGGTTATATGGCTGAAAAAGAGAAGGAAAAAAGGAGAGCGAGGTCTCATAAACAGAGCAGGAGTCGCAAGCGCGTCATCTTTATGACCGCCCTTTCGTTTTGTCAAGTGGGAACAGGAATCCCAACGATATTCCTGTCATCAATAGGCACATTTACCCCTTGTCATCCAACGGGACTGCCCTTTATTTTCTTTAAAAAAAAAAGTCGACGATATATTTTCTTTTTCAACTGCTGCCCTTGCAAAATGAAACAAAAAGGGAAATAAAACGCATGTTAAACAATTATAATAAAAAAAAAGGCCTATCTATTTTTTGGCTTCAAAATTCGTGTAGATGACCACGATGCAAACTGTAAATAGACACAACAAAAAATAAATAACAAGAAAAAAATCATTTCAAAGTAGACCTCGTAAACTCAATTTTAGTGTTCAGTCATCATCGCAGCAGTTTGTGCAAACCTCCCACTTTTATTATTCTGATTACGATTATAATTATTATCGTCAATGTTGCCGTTTTCGTCGTTTTCTTTCCACCTGAAAGCAGCCATGAGCTCCTCACACGTTTTTTTTTTTTGAGGATGCCCAGGGAATTGCAATCGTTTGAAATCCTTTGATGCTACCTAAAGGGGAGAATTGCAATAGAGATGTCTGAATATAGAGATTTCAGACGGTTTTTAATTTGAAAGTGTTATATACACACACACACACACACACGCACACTCTCACACACGCACGCGTGCAACACACTCTCCAATCTTCTATTATTAAGTTATGTATATGTAGCGTTTACCCAGTATACTTGTTGAAGACAATTATTTGAGTCTTGGGAAGACAATTAGCTCCAAGCAAAAGCAATTAAGAGATTGTTACCAGGCACTACCTAAACTTCCGAGCCATGATGATGATGATGATGATGATGATGATGATGATGCCTTTGCAGAATTGTCACTTCCACCCACTCGCGCCGGCTCTGGATGAATGACAAACTATTTCCCCAACAACTCAAACTGCCTACAGAACGCACACTGACTGCGTGTACCTGCAACAATTACAGCGAGTTTCCGTTTGATTTGAACGTGCTGGTGAAATAGAGTAGTTTTTTTTTTTTGCACTGAATATAACCTTTATGTACGTCTTGTTATATATTGATGTTAACAATTATGCTCGTTTCCTGGTGTTTCTCCTGTGAAAAACGACATTGTGTCCCGCCATTGTTGATGTAAAGTCACAAATAAAGATGATGGCTCACAATCATTTCTCTCTGGTTGTTTTGTTTTTTTATTGCAGCCTCCAATTGATTGCCTCTATTCTCTCGCTCTCACGTACACACACACACACGCTCACTAAAATGTATGCATGAATAACGCCTTAGGCTCCGCAGCTCATAACAGACCTTTTTTTTTTCTTCTTCTCAGAAATATAGGCTGATATCAACGCGCAAAATGGGCTCGTGGTGCATGCACACATTAGGTCATGATAGGATTTTTTTTTCTGTAGTTAGTTAACAAATATATATATATATTAGAACAAGTAACATTCAGTAAAAAAAAGAAAAGAAAGGAAAGTTTAATTTGCTTTTGCGTCCGATTCCCAGCGTGTAAACTGTCCAAAGTCTTCCCTTATTTGATGAATTCCTTTAATAATAAGATAATAAAAACTTCCTCTCTTTAGGGAGCATTTTTAATGAATCTTGGGATTAATAATATTTGAGATGAACAAACATCCGCTGCGTTATTAACAACGGTGAGGCTTTCGAATGTAGCAAGCAAGGTGTGGTTCAGAATTCTGAACAGGCTGCAAACACGTCAGGCCGAAAGTCAGAACTGGCTTTGTAGAACTACAAAACAAATCAAAATGTCTGGGACATTTTAGTGGCTCGAAACTTTAGAGCGACACAAAGTGAATCTCAATGTATGAATGAACAAGTATATTAGTCCACTTGCACGTTAAAACAATGGACAGAACCAAAGGGTGGGGCGAAAGCTCCACCCCCCCCCCCCCCCCCGTCTTTTTACGAGTGTGTTTCGTTCCATTCATTTCAAGAGTTTTTGTTACTTTAGGCTATATGCTTGTAGGTGTATATATTATATATATATAATATATATGTGTGTATATATAATTCCAACCCTTTCTGGACGTTGTTGCTCCGTATACTGTAATATTACACAGTTGCTTGAAAAAATAAAATAATATATGCTAATAATTCTCCATGAATTAAACTTTACACAAATACTTAAGAATAACAATGCCCTTTTTTTTCTTTTTTTTTTTACAAATTATCTTTTTAAAAATGACTCTACTGTATTTGTTTAATATTACATTGACTGCAAAAGTATATTATGCTAAGCCTTTATGTATCTTACGCAAGCAAAAACAAAGTGGAACAAAAAAAAAATATAGTGTTTAATATTTCCCGTGAGTTGCTTTATTTCTCTCTTCAAGTGACTTCATTCAAAGCAAGTGATGCCTATTGCCTGTGCATATGAGGGTGTAACCAAACGAAATCGAAGTTTTAAAAAAATTATTAGTTGTAAAAAAAGAACAAATCATCCAATCACGTGATTCTATTTTCAAACTAATTTTCTTATGTTCAACATACTGGAACAGAATATATTAAATATTTCGTATAAGACTCGTCGCTTACTTTAATTTGCCTCCATTTTGTGTACAACATCCCGGATGTGTCAACATTTCGTCTGTACACATTATCCTATGTATAGTGTGCGTGTTTTCACCAGAGGGCTGACTTAAGCACTAAAATTTAGTGTACCTGTTGTAAACTTTATTGGTGGTGTAAAGGCGAGGCTGGCCTTGCCGGCCGTGCAGCTTTGTGCGTCTTTTGTGGCTGCTGCAGGCTGCTTGGCGGTCCCCAGTGCGCACGTGACGACCTGTAGAGACCAAACTCAGCTCTCCTCAAAGTGGGTACAAAAATCGTCGAACTCCGAATTAGACAGGCTTGTTTTCTTTTTGTCTGATTTGTATTTGTAATGCTGGAGGACTGCTTGGTGAATTGAATTGTGCTGAATTGTCGTCTTGGAATTCGATGCATATCTGGATTTGCAGATTTTGCAAGCTGTTTTTAGTGGAATGTGAGTTTTTATTTATTTGTTTTTTGTTTGATTGAAGGAAGTGTGTCATATTTATTGTTGTGTCTAGCTTTTGTTTAAAACGGCAACATGCTGAAGTGTGCTTATGAGGTGGTGCGCGCTCTTGATTGGGCGCCTTTAGTCATGTGAATAAACACGCGAGGGGGCTTGAATTCGGTTAGCAGTTCCTCTAATTCAAGTGGAACGTTCGTCTTTGCCTTACATAACCTCTATTTTTCTTTCTATCCTTACACTTTGCTTTTCTCACAGTATAGAAACCAGCGTGTGCTTCAAGGGTAAACTACCTGACGTGCCTCCATACTTTGACAACATGCAGACAAAAATCTCAGCTATACGAAGCTCTGTCTTTTTTTATTTTCTATATTTGCTGCATTCGGGAAAAAAAGGGGGACTGGCAAAGATGGGTGCAAACATTCCTGGTTGTTAAAGGGAGAAATTTACAGCTGAGTAATAAAAGTTTACGACTCACTGCTCGCCGTGATTGGCTGCAGCGAGCCACGTGGCTCACGCTCTATGAACATGAACTTTATGCTGTTGTCTATTCCCTGCTCCTTCCTTTGAATCCGCAGCAGAGCAGGCTGCAGTCGTGTAAAATCTTCCCTTTTCTTCACTACGACGTGAAAACATGTTTTGACGCTCGTTGTCGTTCTATCGGTGACTTCCTGACGCAGGCATCTCGTGGAGGTGGGGGCAGCTTCCGCGTCTCGCAGCCATCCCGCAGCGGTTCTCCCTCCGGAAGGAAAAGGAGCTGCAGAAATTGGACTTCCCCATGCTGGGTCCTCATAGGATGCGTCCGAGCGTGGGCAGCTGCAAGATGGAGCACCGGTGGAGCCCCCGCGGAGGTGCCGTTCAGGTAAGACCGCGAGTGCTCTCTCTCTCTCTCTCTGCTCGTGTTTGGATGCCACGCATGGTCTCTCGTGGACGATGCAGATGCGTGTGAGATGGTGGTGGCAAGGTGAGCTCCCACGCCACAGCTGCGGAGCTTGCTTGCGAGTGGACTCTTCCACAGCTTAGCATTTGAACGCTTATGTTGTGTGTTTTTTCCACTGTGTTTTTATCAATTAGCCTGTGTCTCTTTTTTAAAAAAAACACATCATGCCATTATTACTCTTACGGCTGAGTGATGTATTGCAATTAAGTTGTTGTTGTTACTTTCAAGTGTCTGCCAACAGGCTACTGTATCGCACTCACACACGCTCACGCATTCAGACACGATTATGCATGCACAGACGTCGTGGTAGCCCCCCACAGTGCCCCCTAGCGACCAGTCGTTCGCTATGTGGAAGTGGGCGGGGCAGTTGTTGTTTTGAGTTGCTTGCTGCTTCAATGCGGATGTCAGCTGACCCACTTGCGTGTGTGTGTGTGTGTGTGTGTGTGCGTGTGTGTGTGTGTATCTTCTGGTGTGTGTGCTGGTCGGCGAGGTCTGGTTTCCTAATGCTGACTCGGAGAAGCTGAACACATCACGTTGCTTTGAGAGAGAATCACGTACACAGGAGCTTGCATGATGTTATTTATTGTCGTTCATATTTACTGATATTGGGAATTATAATCACAGCTGTGTCAAATGAGAAGTGTTCGTATGTGTATTGGGTATGTATAGTGCAGAGGAGCTACTCATTAGCAGGATATACATCAAAATTGTCACCAAAGGCATTCCAGCTTTTTCCCTGACGGAAGTCAGGCCATAAATTTTTTTTTTTTTTAAAAATCCAAGCTTGAACGTGCAGATAACAGCTGCACTGCGTGTGTGTGTGTGTGTGCGTGTGTGTGTCTGTGAATTAGCTTTTAGAATTGTGTGTTTGGGCCCTCAATTCCTAATTTAATTTAATTTAATATCCATAACAGATTTTTACACATTTGAAATAATATTAATTTCAAATGCACGAGATATTTCTGTGTGTTCCAGAGCTACTGTTTTACACTGTGTGCAGAGGCAACAAAAATGTGCTTTAAGAGATATTGGCGCGTCAGAGTGTGTAATTCCCCCATGCCGAAAATCAACAACCCCTTCAAAATGTAATCATTGTCAAATTCTGCGTCTTGAAGCCGCTTTAATCCTTCTGAGCCGCCCTTGCAAGCACTTTGTTGTCCCAACGCGAGGCTCTGCTGCTGTAATGGTCCACTTCTGTGCCTGCAGAGAGAAGCAAATAGTCCATTTTAATACATTTTCATTTACAGTGCCGCTCAGTTTAGAATACAAAAAAAAAACTGAAAGACGCAATGCTTCGTGTTTGGTGCTGTTAAATAAAGGTCCATTGAAGTATACATCTGTCCCCATCACCACATTTAAAACTCTCGACAGGGCAAAAGTTTTTGCCCACTAATGGTCCTAATTTATGACGTGTGGATCAACATGCCGCTCGCCGGGCACTGGCTTTCTGAGTGCATAACGAGCATAAAGTCGAACACTTCCGGACGTAATTGGGCCAGCCTGCGATGCTAAAGTGCCTATAGATGGCTTTACATTGTTATAACGAGAATTAGTTCTTATTAGTAAAGGGAGGGAAAGGGAAAACACATCAGGGCTTACCAGCCTTAAGCTCCCTGGCTGCGTTTTAATCATGACGGATAATGTAGAAATTGTACAGTTGCCATATAACTAATAGTGTGTCATGTTAAGCAACGGCAAAAAAAAAGAAAAAAAGCAGCAGGGTTCCAAATGGGCCCAGTTCGTTTAAATCAAGCCATAGAAGTGAAGGAAAATACATACATTAATAATAATAATAATAATAATAATAATAATAATAATAATAATAATAATAATAATAATAATAATAATAATAATAATAATAATAATAATAATAATAATAAAGGCAGTACATATAGTAGGCCTATAAATTAATTAAATGCAGTTGACGATTTTTTCTTGCATGGATTTTTTTCTCATCGTCTTCCAATTTTTTTTTTAAAAATTAAAAATATTTCTGCCAAAAGCCGGTGTCAAAGTGGACCAAAAGGCTGCTTTGGGGCAGTTCAAGCCTACCCATGTGATGCGCCTGATGGGCTGCAATAAAACACTAAAACACGAGGGAAAGAATGACCTTTCTAATTGTGCACAGTGGCACAACCTTTACTGCATTCCAGCCTCAATCCGCACATTGGCTTCACTCTTCGTCTTTTATTTACAGCCGTAACTTTACGAGCCGCAGTGTTTGTTGACGCAGTTTTGGATCTTGCCGGGGATATTGAAAGCACAATTTCATTTTAATTGTGGAATTAAAACCGGTGACGGATTCTCAAATAATAAATACGAAAACGTATAATGTGAACGAGCACATTTTGGGGGGTTCAAATTAACATTTGACGTTGGTGATAAAATCCAGAGCATGCACATTTGCTGCAAATGTGAATGGTCACATATGGCCACAAATAATGTGAAGGGAAGGAAGGTTTTATGGCAAGTCACTTCCTCGTCTTTGTTGTCTCTTTTGTGGGCTATTGAGCTCCCAAACAACAGAGCAAACAACGTTGCAAAACAAAACAATGAGCTAATGCACATTTTAACAAGTGCGAGTATTTTTTTTCTCCAAAAAATGACCTGTTGAACAGTGATCATTTAAAATTGTATTTGGTTGTTATTTTGGTTATGTTACTACATGAAAAAAAGTCACTTGAAATTCTTTCGCAGCCAATTTATCAGAGCAGAACAAAAGCGGACAGCAATTATAATCTCCGTTCGCAGTTGTACAAATCACAGCGCGCTCAGACAATCGCTCAACTTTTACGTGTTGGTGGTGCGCCTCAAAAGCAATTTGCAAAGCCATTATTTGTCGCCCAGATAATCATCAGTTTGCCTGCTCTCTTCCACGGCGCGGCTCGCAGGAATGCACACGTATGACGGCAAACACTCAGCACTTAAAACTCACTAAGTGTGGGCTTCAAAAGTCGCTTTGTCAGAGTGTGGACGTCTTTGTATATTTCTATCTGAGGACAGAGTGTCAGAAATAATATTATTTAATTTTGTTTAATTTGATTTTTTTTGTTATATAAGTGTTGTGCTTAATGCCGTCTATCTGGCTTTGCTACAGAGATAGTTTTTTGGTGAGCTGGGGATCGTCACTTGTTTTATTGCCCTCACACAAGAGAGACCATAAACGCATTCTTACCACCTCCCCCTGTCCACTGCAAAAAGCTTTGGAAAGTGGTCACTGGTGGAAACATTGACGCCATGCGACAAAGTCATCGATGTGGTTTTGGATAAATATGAAATACCAATTTTCATTTGTATTGCGCCTATTTGTGTTTGTGTGCGTGCGCGTGTGCATGTGCGTGTGCGTGTGTGAGAGAGAGAGAGAGAGAGAGTGTGTGTGTGTGTGTGTGTGTGCGTGTATTTGCAGGCTGAACATGCAATGTTTTGGTTACAACAAAACACCTCAAGTTTGCACTGAATGTGGGATTAATAGATAATATCCGTAATTGCTCTTGGTGGGGATTTGGATGCAAATGTGCCCCCTCCCGTTGGAATATCAATAAAAGTAAACATCTCCTTCCTCGTGCCTGCTCTCACAACAAGAGTGCGCATGCATGGTGTGTGTCACTTGCACTGTTTATCGGCATTTTACACTAATGCTCCAGCTCTCGGCTACAAGCTACACTTTCCGCCGCGCTCCCGCCTCGCCATTGGTGGAGCCGGGTCAGCTGACTTTGTCATATTGTCTCCGAGCGAGCCAAGCCTCGACTATAACACTCGGCTTTGTGCGTCTTAACCGGAGATTGCAAATTAATAATATTGAACCGTCAAAGTAGCGGGACGGCAGACAAACCGAGGTGCCATCGGGGGGGTCGCAGAAAAAAAAGAAGAAGAGAAGAAGAGCTCGCGGAAAGGTGTGGTTGGCTGACACACGCGGGAGGGAGATTTACTGGGAAGGAAGATTGAAAAGAGAGCGATAAAGAAGTGGGGAGAGTTGGAGAAGAGGGTTACGAGGCAAGGTATGAATTCTTATTTCGCAAACCCGTCGCTCTCCTGCCATTTATCCGGCGGCCAAGAGGTTCTGCCCAACGTGCCCATCAACTCCAGCACCTATGACACAGTCAGACATTTCTCGTCGTACGGTGCCGCTGTGAGCCAGAACCACCGGATATACGCTGCACCTTTCTACTCGCCTCAAGACAACGTGGTGTTCGGCTCGGGCCGGGCTCAGTACGACTATGGCTCCAACGTCTTCCTGCAGGACAAGGACGTGCTGCCCAGCTGCAGGCAAACGAACATGGGACTCAGCAGCACGCAGAGCCACATTGGCCACCAAGACTACACGTTGGAGCAGAGCAGGGCGGCCCAGGAGCAGAAGAGCAACATCCCGATCTACCCGTGGATGCAGCGCATGAACTCACACAGCGGTGAGTTTTACTAGCGGCAAATAAATTAAGGAAATGGGCCCGTTTTACGATTTGTCTCACCAAGAGAGTAAGCTACTTTTTATGGCCCCATAAAACATGACTGTATCTCCTTGACTTGTAGATGGGCCTTTTGCATGTGCAAACAAACAGCTTGCGTTTAGGCAGAGGAAACTCTTGTATCTACTTTTATTTATTGATAAAGCAAGATGGCGGCATATTCAGGACTCGTGTAAAACTTTTAATGTGCCCCCCATACCCCCCTCACCCCCCAAAAAAAACAATATCCATATTGAACGGGTGACTTTGTACCCCAGCAGGAGTGGGCTACGGGACGGACAGGCGCAGGGGACGTCAGATCTACTCCCGCTACCAAACCCTGGAGCTGGAGAAGGAGTTCCACTTCAACCGCTACCTGACCCGCCGCAGACGCATCGAGATCGCCAACGCGCTGTGCCTGACCGAGCGCCAGATCAAGATCTGGTTCCAGAACCGGCGCATGAAGTGGAAGAAGGAGAGCAATCTGAGCTCCACGGTGGCGGGAGCGGAGTCCACCGCGGCCACGCAAGACGAGGAACGCGCCGGCTCGGATGCCGTGAAAGAAGACAAGGAGGACGAGGACAAGAAAAAGAAGGAATAGTTCCAAGATGGAAAATGGAACCCCAACATTACTACCTAAAACAAATGGAGCTGAAAGGGACGACACTGCATGATATGGCTTCACCTCCTCATGGGTGTTGAGCCTTACAAAAAAGAAAAAAAGAAGGAAAAAATCCCAATAATTTCAGCCACATTTTGAACCATGTGACTCTGGATCACACTTATGTTGTTATTGTTATTTTTTTTTACCTTGTCAGTGTCACACTTGTATTGTGCAAATATTAATAATAAAAAACGAAGTATTAATTCCTACGTTATTTCCAATACCAGTATAGCTATTTATCCCACACGCGGCCAAAGCATCACTGTGAAGTCTCTGCTCACCAAATACAGTGTTAAGTTCGTCTCGACATTCCACGGAAGGAAGGAATTTGTCCCTTAATTTGGTCACAGTGTAATTTACTACTTGAATATAAATATATAAATGTATACATAGAAACTTGAGCGTTGCACGAATAGACTGCAGAATACACACAAAAACATACACGCACACACGAACACACACATAAACATACAATATGTGCCTGTATATAGGCCGATCAAACTAACATATTATGCAAATCCTTAAAGGATGTATGTGCATTTAGTTGCTTTGATAGACAACGCATAACACCAAATTGCGCTTATCCCCCCTTTTTTTATTTAACCCTTTGACACAATTCCTTGTAAGATACACGTTCTCATTTTTTTTATTTGAAAGATCATTTTGTCATAATTGTGTATATCATGGAATAAAATATTTGTAAAACTTTCACTTTTGTAATGTGTGTCTTGTTGGGGGCATCGGGGTGTGTGTGTGTGTGTGTGTTTTTTTTTTTTTTTTAATAATTCAAGTGGGGTAGTTTCTAATTCAGACAAACATTATGGACTTCGGGAAAAAAAAATCTTACGGACATGATGGGAGCTCAATGTTTTGAACTATTGTGCTTTATTGACATGAATCTATAATTCAAACTTTTTTTGTGTTTTTTGCTTTTTTTTACACTGTTATGAACATTCATGTCTTTTGAGTTTATGTTTTTAATGAGCAGAAGAGAGAGGGGACTGCAATTCGCAGGGGCTGCCTCGCGCGTGTCCATCCGGGACCAGTCTTGTCCCCTTCCAAACAGCAGATGACGCTCTTGTCCTACTGTGCTTCCCTTTTTCGCGAAAGGCTGCTCGCCCTGCTTCCCCGCAGCTGCTCAAAGTTTACTGGACACGTTTTTGCTATTCATCAATATCCCCATTGAGTATCAACGCCAATTTATGACTGGCCAACATGCGCACGTGATCCCATACAAATAGGCCATATTTGGGCAGCGCGCATCGGATCAAGGATTTAAAAAAAAAAAGATACCAAAGGCTACTCCACCTATAAATCCTGGATTATTTTTTTTAAAGGAGAGGCTCATTTTTTTTCTTCTTCCAAGGGGCTACCAAGAAAAGCAATGATCAACACAAATCAGGGAATAAGAGCAACGTCTATCCAGCAAGCATCTCGGCGCTAAAAGTGTAAACAGATTTTTAAAATGAGCTCTTATGTTGACAGCTGCAATGTGAGGCAAGGCGAGACAAGTTCTCCAATGTTTGGCTTCGGCGTGGCGGGGTGCGGGTCCAGCCTGTGTCACGGCGGAGGCGTCAATGGGAACGCCGTATTTACACGGCCCGTCCACACCGGCTCGCTCGGACGGGACGAGATGCAAACGAGCCTGCGAGGCAACCCGGAGCCTCCTCTCCCGCCGGGAGCTCACACGCACTCTGGCCCGGCCCCGCGCGACTCTGGCGGGCTCCTCTGCGGCGGCGGCGGCGGCACCGTGACGCTGCTCGCCGACAGAGCCGCGGAGAGGTGCGCCAAGTCCGGCGGCAACCGGAGCCAGGAAGGCGCCAGAAGTGCGGAAAGCGCGCAAACGGGGTCACGGAACGCGAACGGGAGCCAGCAGCAACACGGCGAGCGGGGACCGCAGATTTATCCGTGGATGACCAAACTGCACATGAGCCACGGTAAAGTTGGTCTCTCTTCTCATTCCCTGCACTTCTTTTCGAGCGGGCCACTTTCCCTCTTGAGTTTTATAGGCCAAACGCAGGAAATAATAAAAACTCGTGGTCATAAATTTTATGACAAAGGCATCCATTGCTCGTAAACCTGCTCTATTACGGCGAAGAGGTAATCTGAGGCCTGATTTATGACGCAGTAATTGGACCACAGGATCAAACTGTGACAAAATTATCAAATAATATCACAGATTCCTCTCTAAGTATTATTTTCTCTGTTGCTTCTTTTATATTCCTCCCAGTGCAGCATACATGATTTTACAGTATCACCATGTGTGTGTGTGTGTGTGTGTGTGTGTGTGTAAGTGTGTTTGAAGCTTTAGCCTTAAATTGAACTCTGGGAAACACCAATGACCTGACCCAAGCCTGAACTTTTCACCCCGAAAGATTTCAATGCACTCTTTTGCACGCACTGGAGCCACAAGTTGGCTGCAGGCTGTGGATGGACAGTGGACACTTTTACTGCAAATGCTTCTCTTTTGTCTTACTTCATATGCAAACATGCCTGCAGCAGGCAGCCAGGCAGGCAGCACGCCGCAGGGAGGGTTCAAAAAATATCCCACTGTCTGTTCAGCAGCCTCTGCGCGTGCAGGGATTGAAATAGGACATAAAATCTTGTAGTGGAATATTCATACTTCTCATTCTGTCAGGCCAACATGAGGCCAGCATGTTCTGTTTGAACATTTTATCTAGTGGAATGTATAGTTACACGTAACGAATGTTTCTAGAGCAAAAATACATGTCTTCCAATATAAACGTCTCCAACAATAATGTGTCATTTTACTGTAAGTTAATTCCAATCACAATGCAATGCTATCCGATACAAGCATTAAAAGTCAGCTATAGGTCAGTTTTGACACTATTATCTATTTATTAATATATTAACACGGTTGTTATTGTCTTATTTGTACCACGTTTGTAGTATACAGAAATAAAACAATAACAAACATTTTTTGTTAAATCAAGACGTTTATCCAAGTACTGTATATCAATAACTTAAAAATAAAAAAAATTCCCCTACATATATTTTATTTCATCTTATTAGAATGTGCACAAAGTTATCATAATGTAGTTTTTCAAATTCTACATTCTTTTTTAAACTCTACGTTCTTTTAATTGCATGTCATGAATTTAAAAAAATATATTATTATTATTGTTTTCTTCAATTTCTTGCTCATTTTAATGCCTGGTACCACTCAAGGTGTATCACGTGACTACAAAAAAAGAATACATGCTGCTAAAAAAGCACTGTTGTAGCATTGCCATATATGTACGCGATGTAGGTTATTATCAAGAAGATCTATAGAAATGGTTTGATATCAGCTCTTGAATTAAACTATTACGAGCCTATTTGTTTTTGTTATGATATTTGCCCCAGCAAATACCACGAGGCATTTCAAATGAACAAGAAGCTGATGAAACAACGGAGATGCAATTATTTATGATTGCATTTTTTTTTCCATGACTGTAATTCTCAGCGACCGATTGCTAACTAGTGATTGTGATCCGTCAGAATCCGAGGGCAAGCGCTCGAGGACCAGCTACACGCGCTACCAAACTCTGGAGCTAGAGAAGGAGTTCCACTTCAACCGCTACCTGAGCCGCCGCAGGCGCATCGAGATCGCGCACACGCTGTGCCTGAACGAGAGGCAGATCAAGATCTGGTTCCAGAACCGAAGGATGAAGTGGAAGAAGGACTCCAAGATCAAAGTGAAGGAATAGAATTTGGAAATCGCAAGGCGGTATACCGGCGCGACATCGAGTGTGCAAGGAGCTCATGTCTGACCTCCGGATGAACTGCGGGGGGGGGGGCAATGACATCATGACACCGCACAGTGGCTCTTCATCACCAATTATGTGTCACTCGTTGCAGTTTGGGATCCAATGTATTGACTATCACTCACTTTGATCAATTAGTTTACGTTGTTAAATGAATTTGGTGCCCAATGCGACGATAAGACCACTTTGGGGACAAGAAGACGAGAAGGCGCTGCGGGCCCAAGCCACGTCAACTTTACCTCCATTATCACGTGACCACACACACACACACACACACACACACACACACACACACACACACACAAAAAAAAAAAATTCCGAACAGTTCTCCGTGTAACATGTTGTATTTGGTGCGTTCAGTGACGTGACTTTGTGAATGACTGAATTCATGTATGTAACTCAAGATTGTATGTGATGTGCAAAAAAACTAACAAAAAAAAAACATATTTGTAGATTTACGGTGCCTGGTGAATAAATAGCATAATTGATAGCTTCATTGTTGACTGTAACCAATAAAGTGATTACGTGCACTATTTGTGTTGTGTCTATACTCATTACGTTGTGGTTTTATGACATTGGACAACGTTTGTGCCTAATTGTGCTGTAGACAAATGGTTTAAAAAACGAGGTTTCCATTTTTAGACGAGGAAGCTGACTCTTTTACCGAGTGACAAACGCGCAATGAAGTTTAAGGCCCCCATAAAACTTTATTGCCCCTGTTTCCAGACAGACTGTTTCCTGTTTTGCCAGGAGAAGGAAAGGAAAGCCCTCGCCTGAGATAATACAACCCCCTTCCCATGCAAACAACAACGTGGATGCAAAAGTGTGCTTTCCTTTTTTTTTTTTTTTTTTTTAAACAAGACAACATTTGGTGACACGGTCCAGGCACGCTCTTACGCAATACTGTAGTCTATTTTTAATTCCCTGTTGGCTGTAATGGAAACCCCACAAGAGATAAGGAATACAATAATACAAATAAAAGGGACTCACCTCCTGACTCCCAATAAAACTTCCTTGGTGCTTAGCCGAGAATCTACGTCCACTTTTCCCCCCCTGCTTGCTCTCTAAGGCCCAACGTGCGCCTATACGTTTTCCCCACTGTCTTCTTTTGGGGTATTTTAAAGTTTACAAGGTTACATATGCCAATTGGGCCGAGCAGGCCCTGTGAATGGTGCTTGGGAAGCACGTGGTGTCATTTAAGTGGCTTTTATGGCCTGGAAGAGCTGACAAACCTTCGATATATACACATCATATATAATCTTAACTGTCCGGCAATCGCAGCTGCTTGGCTGGCCGCATGCAAGCGCCTCGTGGGCCACAGACGATGCAGGAACTCGGACCCAAGCAGTAAGTTGTCTGTTAATGCTGCTTTAATTTTAATTTCTCTCTCCCATTGAGCTATTTATTATTGAAGCGACGTTATTTGTAGATTCTTGGTTTCAGTCACAGATTAATTTTACACCAGATTTTATGATTAAATTAATGCATATGGTTGAACTAAACCCTTTTTTTAAATTACGTACTTTTGGATGTGATTTAAAACATTTAAACAAACGGAGAATGTGTTCAAGTGCTTTAGGGCGTTTGAATGTTTTAGCAAACAAGCTGAGTGTGTTGTGCAGCCACAAAACGAACACAAAATGGGTGCGTCATTCTGGCTTCGTGCAGTCAGACATCAAAATCCCTTGGGGAAAAAAAAATCTCTGGAACTTTATTGTGCTGCATGTACAAGTTCAAATCACACACACACACACACAAAAAAAACCACTATGCATTGTCTGAATTGAAAACTGTTGATGTGTGAGGGAGCTTTCGAGCATGGGGGCAAAGTGTTGGATCTGAACGTGTGGCTTCCGAATGTGTGTGTTTGGCAGTCGGAGCCACAAGCTGCTCGACAAGTTGTATTCAGCTACTTATTTCTTCATGTGAACGGCGAAGTCTTCATTTTTACTGTTATTTGGGACACACGCAACAACGTTGCCCTCAATGGGTTTTTATATTTGCAAGTTTTCTGTCGCGCAGGCTAATTCATAATACACTTCCATTAGGGGGCACTGTGCAACACACTCTTTATGTGTGAGTGTGTGTGTACTTGTTGGAGAGTGTCAAAGCCAGATGCTATCTTTTTTCGCACTTTTTTTTGGGTCCAATAATTACACGTTTTCGATGGAGAAATCGTCATAAAAAATGCTCACATGGCGCTAAATGCATATTTTGATGATGTATTGAATGGCTACACAGTCTCGTGATGCACTTTTATCAATTTAGAGCCTCACGAATGAAAGTGAAACAATGCAAACATCCGCTTTCACTGGCCGCGTGTGTGCTGTTTTGGTTCCTTTCTCTGACCTGTGCAGCTGACACGGTCATTATTCAACACGCACAGGTCACTTCCGGGTGACTTTTCCTTTGTTTTAGTCCACATTGGAAGCATAGTCCCACTGCATCGTGCTACCAGAATGTATTGACAAAGTGAAGACAAAGTCAGATTATTTTTAGGGGCATGGGTTTTCTATTGGTGGATATTAGCCCGAGGAAGGTTTAGTATTAGTTTTGTGTCAAAACGAGTCGTCCTAAATGTCTCCCTCGTCCTTGTATAACGAGGTATTTTCTAGGGCACCCTCGGCCCATTTGCAAATTAATCAAAACAGAGTAAATTAAACGACGATCAAATTTAGCGGAAATGGAAATAAACAAAATTCTCATCAAATAAAAATAGATCCTCTAATTAGAATTTAAGTCATTTAATTTCAAAACATTTCAACGCCCCCCCCCCCCAAATAAGTCATTTTATTTTTTATTTTTGGCGTGCATGTGAGTGTACATATTAGCCTATACAAAAATAGGCTTCTCTTAGCTTTATTTTAACGAGCAGGCCAAAATCTCTCGTAATTCGAATCAGAGCAAACAAAAACAGCACGTCACAGATTTATTTATTTTTAAAGACACGTGTGGCTTCAATAAAGGAGCATTTAAGAAAAATTAAGCAACAAAAATACAAGTGTAAAAAAAAATACATTTGATATAAAATAAAAGTATGCCTATAACGAACGAGATAAAAACATAAGAAGGACAAAAAATATACAACTAAAATTAACAATTTTTTTTAACTGTTCACAAAATTCCCGCAATCATTTTTTTTGTAAGCATACTTTTGCATTTAGCTTCCTATCCAAAATGTTGCGTCTCGGCTGTTGAAAACCTCCTCCAGGCACGCACCACGTTTGATCTGGTGTCTCCTTTGTGTTTTCCAGATGATTCCACGGGTGAGGGCGAGGGAGTGCGTGAGGCCGCGGACGTGTTGCCTGTCCACCTGTCTTGTGGTAGAGATCTGACACTTCTCGCAGCTTGTTATGTGCTTGAAGGCCAGCAGCTGGCTCCCTCGCGGGTGCCTGACCGCCCGCCCGCCCGCTGCAGACCGGTTGAAAAAGGTTAGACGTGCTTGTGGAAATTTGCACATTACACCTCTGAAATTGTAGCGCAATATACTTTAGGGTAGTCATTAAAGTTGCACAGTGAACTGGTTTAACACGGAACTGTAATGAAGTGCAAAACAAACACTTGTTTTTCGGGGGAGGGGGGGGGGGTCATCTAGAAGCCCCTCTTCGCTGCGTGGCTGCTACTTTTACTGCATATTCTTTTTCGACCTCTCACACGACTGTCTGCACTTCATTAAAACTTTTTTTTATTATTTGAACTGGACGTTATAGCTTATTGTTATTACACCTGTGGGGGAGGGGGCGTGCACGTGCAGCCTGTTCTGTTAAGGGTTTGATTAAAAGCGCGTTATGGCCGTTTAATCAGGGATATTGCAGCGGTCAGGTCAGGTGCCACTGGGCCACCAATTTACACACGGAACCACCACATCGTCCGCATTTGGTATATACACGTGTACAGCTTTTAATTAGCAAAGGGGCCGCTTAATTAGCCCTCCGATGAATAAATGAAACAGGCAAATATTCCGCCTGAGGGCCTCATCTTTTTCACTTGTACATTATAACAAGTTATTGAACTCCGTGCACGATCTGAAAGCCATTTGCGCGGGGAAGGAATTCATTGGCGTCCCTCCATCAATAATCCTTGGCAGTGAACTATTGGAGGCAGTCAAATGCGCGGGGTGAAATGCGGGTCAGCCTGTCTAACTCATATTAAAATGCATCCTCGCGGAGCAACAATCTAGTCCGCCGCATCCCCATCGCCACGTCAAATAGCACTTTTCATTTTTTACCAGCTTCTTGTTGTGTTTTAACAAGGTGAAATCTTCACATCGAGGTACTCGTTGCTTGAGCCTCTCGTGCACTTCCACTGTAATCAATGCCATCGATTCATAATCCGGGCTGTGTTTGCCGTTTTTAATAACCCGCAAACAGGGCCACATGTCCGATATGACATTTTTCATCCCAGCCTTTTCTCATTAGCTTCCAGAGTGGCAGGAAGAAAGGTTAGCGAGCGGTCAGTATGGTAATAGCGAGCAGAAAGAAATGCCTGGGAACAATGGAAACTTATTTTTCATCCGCGCTGTCACGCCGACCCTTTGTATAAGGCTGTGTGTTTGGAACTGAATATTCATATAAGCGCTATACCTCAAAGGAGGACATGCTTTATTCTTTGTGCTTGCGCGTGTATTGATCGTGCACACGGCATTTCAAATAACACCGTGCAGGTTTTGCGTTGTTGCGATGCTTGAACAAAGGCTGAGAGATCCGCATTAGTTGTCTATATGTACCCTGTAGAACCGAATTTGTGTGGAATTGAAAACAATCGCAAATACGTCTCTACGGGAATACATGGGCAGCTGCAATTCACCACCAGCCTCGGCTTAACATGTAAACACACGCCAGCATGCGCACATTTCGTGACACTCCTGTTGGGAGTCCCACTTAAATGCCGAGTTGAGACCGAGCCATGCAGCCACATCCGGGGAGTGCTCGCTACCGTGCGCGGCCTCGTGAAACACGTTGCGAACCAGCGGTCGTTTAAAGCTGACTGATTTACAGCTTTTATTGCGCTATAAAAGGCTTCCGACATCCTCGCGAGTGCTAATAGAAATGTCATGCGCTTTTCCCACAAAGTAGGGTGGCCGCAAACGCAGCACGCTGTCATCGACACCTTTATCACTCCCACCTTCATTATTATTATTATTATTATTATTATTATTATTATTATTATTATTATTATTATTATTATTATTATTATTATTATTATTATTATTATTATTATTATTATTATTATTATGTAGTTCCCAAGTACACAAAAAAAGAGCACGTAGAGTCATTCTATTTGACCCTCCCAGATAAGAAATAGTACAGCATTCACATGACAGGTTTCCATCGAGATAAAAGCAAAGCTAATGTGCTCACTGCTTCAGATAGGATCAGCATTTGGAGCTGGATGGATTTCCAAATGGCAGAGACAACAAAATCTGTTATTTATAATCTGTTATGCATGCCTGGTAAGATTACTGAATGAACAATACTGAGCTCTCACTTAAAAAAAAAAAAGCAAAAAAAAAACTGTATTTCACACACTATTGGAATAAGCAAAAGTCTAATGTTACTGTAAGTGATTGTAATATGAATCACTTGCATTTATGAATGTGTCTTTTGTCACACGGATGGAGAAGGATGCCCCCACTCATTTGCATTAGGGGTTTGTGCTTTTATTTTGGCTGTCTTGTGTGAGCAGAACCAGGATTTTTTCAAAGCTCTTTGTTGTTTTGATGGTAGAGCAACTTGCAATATGATAGGCTTCAACGTATTACCAATGAAGTATCACCATTCAGCAATCTACATGGAACTGAAGAAGGGCAAACTCGTTTATAAATTGTGCTTACAACAATCCCTGGCAGAATTATTCAAATATTGGCATTTTTGGGGGGGACTTATGTCTGAATGGGGACCATTATTTTCAAAGATGGTGCTACACTGCATGGCTATAGCCCTGTCACAAATCTATAGCTCCATTTAAGCCCCTTCAGAATTTATTTTAATTAAAAAATATTTTCTCAACCCCACTGTAGCAGTCAAGTGAGTTTTTTTTTTAAGAGTCCTGCCTGATTATTTTCTTGCTGTGGTCTGTTCAGTTCGGAAATTAGGTCAATCTGAATGCCATTAAAAATGAAACGAATAATGTTTTGCCTGGTCACTCATTTTCTGTAGAGAATCTTTTGAAAATTTTACAAATCATGCCAGGGTATGCTAACTGATGACCACAACTGTACACAGTAAATTCTGTAGAGTAAATTAGACTCTATTTAGAGTTAATTTAACTATTTTTAGAGTGTCAAATAGACTCAGTTTCAATAAAATAAAATAATATTTACACTTGGAAGAGAGTAAAATAAAGAATTGAAAATATAAATAAAATAAAAGTAACTCAAGGGTTGATGAACGAATTGACGACCTTCAGTTTGGGAGACTGCCACACTACCACCTGAGCTATGCCGCTGCTACTGTTTGCTTTTGTCCAAGAGGAGACCAAAAACAATGTTAGGAAGATTCCAGCTGACACGAACAATATACAAGTACACAGCGGGAGCTGCATGGCTCAGGGAGTAGATCGGCTGTCTCCCAAGCTGAAGGTTGTGAGTTTGTTCCTCAAACCTTGACTTTTTTCCCAATTCTTTATTTTACTCTCTTCCAAGTGTAAATATTACTCTAAAACCGAGTCTATTTGGTTCTACTTTAAATAGAGTCAAATTTGCTCTACAGAATTTACTGTTTACACCACTGTACAAATTGGCTATGATAACGTAGTCAATGTATAAGTGTTTTTTCAGGACTAAGAAAAAAAATTCCATAGCAAAATTTGGATAAAAACGCTACATGTGACAGTGATCAGATACATTTAGCAACAGCATTGTAATGCTTGCCTGTTGTCACTGTAGGTTGTATGCCGTATCGTCAGTATTTTGATAGATTATGTTTCTGTATTGGAAAAACTGATTGTCAGTACATTTTAGTTAAAAATCATCATCTAAGTCACACGTTTCAAACTCAAGGCCTGGGGGCCAAATCCGGCCCGCCACAGCATTTATGTGGCCCACAAAGGCAAAGTCATGTGCGCTGACTTCATGTTTTTTGCTAAATACAAAATTCTAAATTTTAAATGAACTTTTAAATAAATTGGAAAAATAAAGTTTAACAAAATTGTTTTATTGGCTTGTGGTTTCATAATTAGCTATCACTCAAGTTGTTGTTATATGTGATTTACTGTATGTTGCTTCACAGTCATAATGGCCCCCTGAAGGAAACCATATCTATGATGCGGCCCGCGGCAAAAACGAGTTTGACAATCCTGAAGTCAATTAGACAGTCATAACATTGATATTTGCGTACCAGTACTGTATTGTAACAGAAAACAATCCTGATATTGATATTTAGTACTGACTGTACCGCTCATAATTTGGTTACATGATAAATTGGCAAAATTGATTTTGCTTCTTTGCTGCTTCCCGGCGACTTTCAGTTAACGTACACTGATTTGGACTCTTTTTAGCGTTGTTTATGTAGAGTCCCGATTCGAGCACCATAGGAATGCTCATCTTATCAGTTTTATGACACCACATTATGCTGCTTGGCTTCTGTGTGACATGTGGCAACATAATTTCACTGTATACGCTGGTGTGTTATGTGGTTTGTGTTGTTACAGCGCTCAAATCATTGGAATAAAAGGCCTACATCTAATTATTTTTTAGCTGTGTTTGTGCACGTTTAGTTAGTTTCCTGTCACAAAGTTGACAAAATGCAGTCAAAACAAGCAAAATGTGGCTTCATTCAATGAAGCTGTGGCCCATGCAAGCGGGCAGGCAGGCGTTGCGTTATCGGCTGTCTCCCAAGCTGAAGGTTGTGAGTTTGTTCCTCAAACCTTGACTTTTTTCCCAATTCTTTATTTTACTCTCTTCCAAGTGTAAATATTACTCTAAAACCGAGTCTATTTATATCTATTATAAATGATGAGGCCTGCTTCAGCCCAACATTTAGCCACACCCACTGAATGTCACAGACTCACATGCTGTCTGACATTTCCATGCTCAACAAACATTGTTTGGACTAGTAACACTAGTGTGAGATTAAAGCAGGAAGGGCAAACTATGGCTTGGGGGTCAAATATGGCACCCTTCATTCTTTCATCCGGCCCTCTAAGACATTCATGTTATCAAGACTCCTGTAATATTTGTCACATCATTTTTAGTTGTTGTTGTTTTAAAAAATTCATTTATCTGATTCAATATTGACTGATGGTGTAGTTGTAAGTTCACCTGACTTTGGTGCAGGCAGTTGACACTTAGTGAGGGCATGGATGGTTTGTAACAAAAGTTACTTCTTGGGCACTGATTAATGCTGAGGGCAATCTGAAATAATAATTCAAAATTATCTAATCATGGTTGCTGCACCCCCTAGCTTGCCACAAACAGTAGGATTTGGTCATGCACTATAAATGCTGACCTTTGAGCTGTACTGTTTGTTTGTTTTTTTGTTGTTAAAATATCAATTTCCAAATCTATGCCAGTGCAAATGTGGTATAAAAAAGAACTGCAACAAAAAAAGCTAGATGAAGTTCACAGGTGCTGAGGCTACTCATGTGGTCCTTAAGGAGGATCTGGAGCCTGTAGGCACCATGATGGTGACCCCTGCTATAACTAGGGGTTCTCAAATTTTGTTTTACAGGAAGTCCCACCTAAAAATAAATCTAGCTGGCCAAGTACCACCATTGTGACTAAATTCAAACACAGTTGCGTATAGGATTAAGTGGTCAACAAAAAAAACACACTGGTTTTATTCCAGAAGTACATTTGATATTATTATAGGCCAACATTATCCAGTTTGGACATTAACAATGTGCTTCAATGTATTTGCACATGAAAGTTAAATTAAAAGTGAAACTCAATAAAAGTGGAAAAAACACTAAACAGTTCTTAAAGATTAAATGAAAATTGTATTGCACTTAAAATAAATATAATTTAACTGGTTTTGGGCCTTGATTCTTTTCACTTAAGGCTGGAGCTCATAGACTATACTGGTGGTAGGCTACTAGTATCTATTATTAAAAGGTTGATATGAGCATGTTAACTTTGAGTTGACCATGTCTGTTTTGAAAAATAGGGCCCTTGAGCACAAAATTATGCCAACCATGCGCCTGCATTTTATTGTATTTTTTTTTACTAAAACGCAAGCATGTCCACGTTTTGCAACGGTTTCATCATTGAAGTGCTCCTTGCTCCATTAATTAGCTGTATGCAGGCTAGTGCTTGGTTAGCTAATGTTGTTGTTGTTATCCTTGGTGGAACAGCTATCTTGTCCCGTTGAATAATTGAGATCGTTGCGTTTTATTTTTTCTCCTTGGTCAGCAAGTAAGCTACTAGTTTTGTCCCCAAGATCAATGGCTTTGGTAAGACAAGCAGGGAGAGAGAGAGCGCGAGGACGAGAAAGAAGGCGAAGAGAGAGAGCGAGGGAGCTTGGAGAACGCCATGTCGACTGGAGGTATGCTAAACACCTCTGGTTCCTTATCCGGGTACCTCGAGGTCCGCTGCGATTGGCCGACCGGGTCACGTGGTAAAAGTAACTTTACAGGGCTGCTCGCAAGTAGGAGGGCTTTATGGAGCAGAAAAACGACAAAGCTAGAAAAATTATTTTCCACTCCAGAAATTAATGATCATGAGCTCGTATTTGATGGAGTCTAACTACATTGATCCGAAATTTCCTCCATGCGAGGAATATTCGCAAAACAACTACATCCCCGAGCACAGTCCCGAATATTACGGCCGCACCAGAGAACCGGGCTACCAGCAGCCGCAGCCGCAGCCGCAGCCGCAGCATCACCACCAGGACTTGTATACTGCACCGCGGGCCAGCTACCAAGAGCGCCAGTATAACTGTGCAAGCATCCCCGAGCCCGACACGCCGAGAGGACACGCGGGAATAGCCCACACTGCGCACCTGCTCGCAGGCAAGGGCCAGCCCGCTTCGTGCGAGACCCCCCAGTTGTCCATGTCCCCCGCCACCCCGCCGGCCGCAGCCTCCGCCTGCAACCAAGCCGTCCCGGAGCATCCGAACAGCGCCGCCTCGTCCAAGCAGCCGGTGGTGTACCCGTGGATGAAGAAGATTCACGTCAGCACTGGTAGGCAAAACCTGCGTGTTTATGTCCGCCCTCTCCCCCTTTATCAGCCCCCTACTCCCATCTCGTTGCCAGCCCCTGCGCTCCGATAGCAGGGAAGCCTTTTGAAATGGCACAATTGAGGCGGATTTACGACTCGGCATTGGTAATTACACCCACCATAAATTTTATAGCCGAGGTATACTCAGGGCAGCCGTATCACCATGTGGCTTCTGCTGTTATGTATTGCGCCATGGAAAGGGAGAGAGAGAGCAAGGGGACATATGAATAAGAAGGGGGAAGAGGGGGAAAAAAAATCCAGTTTTGTAATCTTGCATTAATAATTTAGCTTAGTTGGCTGCGAGTGTCCTCACATTTGGCGCGAACTTGTAAAGTTGCCTTTAAATATCCCAAACGTGCCCATAAATCTTTCAAGTCACATCCATGTTTACCCCTCCTTTATTTGGTCTTCTCCTTCTTCTCGTCCCTCTTCTTTTCTTCTCCCCCACCCTCGCCCAGTGAACTCGGGCTACAATGGGACGGAGACCAAGCGGTCTCGGACAGCATACACCCGCCAGCAAGTCTTGGAACTGGAGAAGGAGTTCCACTATAACCGCTATTTGACTCGGAGGAGGCGCATCGAGATCGCCCACACGCTGGTCCTGTCCGAGCGCCAGATCAAAATCTGGTTTCAGAACCGCAGGATGAAATGGAAAAAGGACCACCGGCTGCCCAACACCAAAGTGCGCTCGTCGTCGTCGTCGTCCGGCTCCAACGCGAGCTCCGCAGCCGGCGCGGTGGCCCCTTCCTCGGCCACGAACACAGCGGCCTCCGATGAACTGAGCGGAGCACAGCATGGCGACGATATTACCAGGTTATAAAAACCACACATGGACGACGCAGGCGGAAAAAAACTAAACAAACAAAACAAAAAGAAAAAACAGAACAGGACTGCTTATTTATAGAATGATGATATATTTTGTTTTTTTCGTAGCCATCGTGTGCGGTTTCCTCGAAGTCCAACGTTATATAAAATGCATGTTATATAGCATGGATTACTGCGAATACCGATGCATTCTTTTATACGTGATACAGGGTTTAATTTATTTGAAGCTCATTTGGAATTGTGTTTTTATTATGCTTTGAATGAAGGGAAAAATGCAGATGATTATACATTGAATCCAAATATTATTGTGGGCCATTATTTTGCCCTGCTGCCCAGGTGAAACGCACAATCTATTTATTTCAAACAACACTGGAAGGATATCAATATAGTTATTTTTGGTAATAGGGGAGGATTAAAAAAAAAGAAAAAGAAACACGCCATTGATCTTGAACTTGTATGTTTAGGATAAAAAAAATGTGACAATTACCTCGTGTATTTCAGAAACAGGATTTCTTTTTTTATTTACAGTTTGGTTTCGTGGTGTTGGTGTTGTGTTTAGGCAGTTTTAAAAACTGATTATTGTGAAATACAATAAACGGAGTTTAGTGTAATTGTGCTAATCATATTGGTCAATAAAACAGTGAGTGTCTTCTAGTTTTCTATGCTGACTCTTTGGTTCAGTGTAGGCGGAATTAGAATTTCAAGCAAACGAGAATCACTGTGTGTGTGTTTTATTTAAAAAAATATATATATTTTTTTAACTGTCTTTATGAACCCTGCAGCTATGGCTGCGTGTGTGTGCGTGCGTGACTTGAACACAAAGCTGCATGCGAATCAATTTAGAGGACATTTGCAATGTGTTTGGAGGGTCGACCATTGTTTTGGAAAATAGTCGTATTGCTTTTGTACACGGTAGAGTTGCCCTGCTTTTAGAGCACACACCACGTTGGCTTCACACGTGCAAAATAAAGTGAATAAAATCATTATTTGCCAAATATGCATCATTTGGTGTTAGTTAGAACAGCAGAACCACGTGATCAGCATGGCTTTAATCTTGCAGAAGACGTGTTTTATTTATTTTTTGTTATCTGACTGAAAAAAATGAAGGCGAAGGGACTTTTAAGTATTAAAAAATATTATTGTATATGCATTTACGGTAAAATGTAGCCAAACATCTAAGATAAAAAATGCACACGAATTTGATAAATTAGTGAAATTGTGACATGAATAGGGTGGTATAAATTGCCTTTCCTCTTCGGGGGGGGGGGGGGGGGGGCATAGTGGGCGCACAAAAGGAAGAGGTATTCTCCACCATCAATCTCTCACTGCACCGCTTTGTAGTGTGCAAAACATCTGATTATAGACAGTTTAATGTAATCTTACTAAATGTGGCTACGGGTTTGAAGTGGACTTTCTCATATTGGAGCGAAAAGCGTTAAGGAGTGCATATGGAGGTTGTTTTCCCGCAGAATAGCGATGAGACGCGGCTGAAAAATGACCGCAGGAGCCTTTATGTTGGCGGACACGTTGGAGAAATGGATGTGCTGGCCACAGTCAGCATGCAGCATCTTTCCACTCCCCTTTTTTTTCCTCGACCATGTGTCGCCTCCGTGTCGCCACGCTGAAAAGGTGGATTGAAGTTTGGGGGTCTGGGGGCGATGTGCATACATGGGAGAAGACCGAGTTCACACCGAGGACACATTTTCTGTCCCATTAGGCTAATTTCAAGCTGGATGGTCGACAAACCCCTCCCGCTTGTGTGACCCACTCGGGTTCTGGTCCCCTTGGCCTCGGCTTTCTTTCGTCGGGTCTTTGCACCCGTGGTTACGACTCTAAAATGTGCATCATGATGATGAGGTGACTTTCCCTGCAAGTGCATTTCAAATGCACGTCTCCCCCCAATTTTTTTTTCATATGTTGCGGGGGCGTTGTTGGAAAATAAATAAATAAAAATAGCCATGCAAGGATGTTATCTTGCATCGTCGTAAAACTGACGGGGGAGGGGGCTACAATGGGAGGCCTATGTCATGTGATGTGGCCCATGTGTTACTTGAGAATTTCAAAGGTGAGCCCTATCCATCCAGATTTGGTTTACGTTTGGACAGCAACTTCCGGAAGTTCTTGCAATGCAAGCCTGTATGGCGCTTTCCAAATATGAAGCATCATTTGGGCCAAATTGTTTCATACGGACATCATTAGAATGTAAAAAAAAATAAAAAAAAAATAAAAGATTAAGTCATTCTTTTTTTGTTCTTACAGTTGTACTCATAAATTGTTTGTTTTTTTAGCCTGGAAAATTGTTGGATGAAAAATCTGTAAGATAGTAATCATTTAAATATAGCCAGAATAGCACGATCACTAAACAAAATATAGCAATAAAGAAAATAATGTGATGGTTACTCATGTACAGTCATCAGACATATCTCCACCCCCACTAAAAAAAATAAATAAAAAATAACCCAATATTGCAAAATGTAAACTTATAAAACAAGATCAACATGTTACTCAAGAAAAAATATTCAATTGGAACATTTTATAGGCTACATTCCTAATTTGTATTTCTGATAATAGTGGAATATATCATTTTTGTGGTTTTACTTATTTATGGGATTAAAAAGAGTAATGTTTACCAGGATGTCACTTTGCACAATACTAGCTCTGGAATGTTTTTGAAATATTTGAGTGAACCTCTAATTTCATATAGTATCTTTATCTTGTATCTTACCTGTCAGAAGATCAACTTAATATAATTTCCGTTAAATCCTTAATGTCTCTTCTCAGAGTCAGTGAAGCAGAGCTGTGCTGCAGGTGAGGCAGCAGGCAGTCAACTATGGACGTGTGCGGCTCGTCTCAACTTCACAATTTAAATTCCTGAACACTTACTCAGCTCCAGAGTTTTTTTTGTTTTTTTTTAATGCCTGTGTGTCTTTTTTTTTTTTACTTCTGAATCACTCGAGATTTCCAGCTCCAATTGCAACCTGGCACACCCGCACTGATTTATGCTCGCCCCGAGCCTCGCGACTCTATCTTGGAAGATGCATGAAAATATTTACACTAACGGCTATCGAAATGTTTGAATGGGAGAGAGGATAAAAAATAAATAAAAATCTATTTATAGTTGAATGGCTGACGTTTTTATTCTCGCACAAAACAAACGCCGTGCTCTCAGGTGAGTGCCTTGTGCAGCCGCTTTGCTCGGTGATGAAAGGTGCATCATTGTTATTGTATGCAGTCGTGGCAGCTGCATAAAGGCTGCGAGTTGAAACAAGGGTCACTGCTGCTGACTTGTGTGTGCATTGACCACCACCACTGGGTGTGTCACAAATGCGTAAATCTCCTTTGCCGGGCAGCAGATGCACCGCGTCCATTTTGGGCTCCATTCATTTACATAAAACACACATAAAAAAGAAAAAGAAAAGAAAAGGCCAGCAGCCAATTGATTTGCAAGCAATTTGGCATCACTCTCAGATATCCCAGATGTACTTGAACGCAGCAAAACGAGGAAGTACATGTACAAGACTTGAATGAATGGCACTGTGTGTGTGGCGGCATCTTTATGGATGCTCGGTTTAATGAGTCCCATAAAAATAACAACCATGTTATTAATAATAACAAAACGGTATCAATAATAATAATAATAATAATAATCTTGATTTACATAGATGTGTCAGAAATTGCATTTACAAATGTATTAATGCAATTTTAATTGGCATTGTCAGGTGTACATTTAGCAATTTTTTTGGCGCAGATTTTTAGTTTAACGCACTTAGAATTATTGATATTATTTTGACATAGCTAAAATAGATAACCCAAATATTATAAACAGCTCTCACTGTGATACTGCAAACTGCAGCCACAATAATGTGCAGTGTATTTGAAAAATGCACCGTCAGCCTATACATACATGCATAGAATACAGATTTTAGAGTTCTTGATTGGAAATTGCTGTATCATGCAGTATGATCTCAATCTGAACGTTACACATGTTACTTTTGTCTCTCTTTAATAATAATTTTTGCTTTCCCCAACATTGGGTATGCCTTCCAATGCATAAGAACAGAGAGAAAAAAGTATTCTTTACTTGATTGACGCCAATTTAATATGATGATTATTATGTATTTATTTTGTCATTGTAATCTGCAATAGTGTGGAACTACACTGTATCACCTGGAGAGTAGGAGGAGTCTACAAACTTTGCCTGCATTCAGGTGTTCAAAATACTAAATCAAACAATTATATTATAGTTATTTTAGCTGAATTTGTTTTCATTTTGTTCGATTTTTTCGAGCAAGCAGTTTGTGATTTTTCATGAATTTGAAGTGGGCCACAGCCCTTTATCACATGAGAATAGATTCCCCCCTGCCCTGAGCAGATCCCCACATTCAGAACCGAGAGTAATCGGTACTAAGATGAAAGTTTGTAAAACAGTGTTTACATGAGGATGGTAATGATTAAGGTGCTATGTTCACAGGGTGGATCTTGGCAGCGGAAGGTGGAGGGAAAGTGTTTTGCTTTTGATATTGAAATATCATAATTCATAAATGAGGCATGATGAAGAGAAGTGCTAGTTGTAAATACAAAAGTTTATTTGCATATCTAATCTCTTTAAGTTGAATTAGTTATTAGTTGTCAGGAGCGTCGTCACACTTTTTAACACCCTGATCCATTAGGGTTGCAGGCTGTGTCAACAAAATAAAAAAAAATAAAAAATAGGTCTATATGCTGCGGACCGCTAGAAAATGGACAGCAGGCTGTAAATAGCCCCCGGGCTCTAGTTTGGACACCACTAACTTACCGTTAATATGCCTATACCTACTGATTTTATTTTTTTTAAGATCACAACCTGCATGCACGTGATGCCCCGCTCTCTGCCCCTCCACCCTCAAAGTATATTTGCATTTCATATTTTTTTAAGTCAGACAACATAATAGCATATTTCGCCAATAGTTGTTTCCCCTCCAAATCCTGATATATTTTTCGTGTGCTCAGGGCCACGTGATTTTATTTGCAACGTGCATTTGACAGCGTCCAGGGCATGCTTGTACACAGCAGCTCCAAATTAAAACCTCGCGTTTGTGCGCATGCTCGCCTGCAAAACTCGAGATTCGTTTGTATCGTGTTCCTCTGTCCGTGTTTGTATTGCGTGTTTTGTGTATTGGGCTCACTTATAAAGTGTGCAGTGCAAACTCCACTCCTTTCATTTGGCCCTGCATTGTTTACAGCAATATAGGGCACCGGAACCATAAATCTTCTGTGTGTGCCAGGACAGCGCCATTTATATGCAGCGTTTTAACCGGCAGCATCCTCACTGCCCATTAACGCCTCCTCCTTTTGGTCCCATCTTATCTGGCTAGACTGCTTGCGCATGCGCGCGCCCGGGCCTACACAAACAGGCACACGCACACAATCTCCGCAAAATATATGATTTTTACAGAGAATGATTTAAATGTCCATGCAGCATTTTCATGACTTGACATGCAAACTTCAAGTTTCAAGGAAATTATTATCGAACCTTTTAACTAAAAAACGAAAAACAACATTTGTTATCAGTAGGAGAGTGAAGAAGAAAAAAAAAAGGGGGGTGGGGGGGGTTAAAGAGAAGTTGTAAAGGGGGTGACATGCACCCAGAGCGACCGGCGCGATTTTTATGTGTGCGTGCTTGCAAGAGAAAAAATGATTTATTGCTATCCAGGCGGTTCAAACAGAGTTCACGGAGAATCGTGGTGCAGGCGCAGGAGTTAAATTATGTTCTTGCTGAGCTTGTATATCACACATTCTATCTCCATTGCAGAGCGTGTGTTCAAGGGTGCATGTGAGGTATAAGGGAAAGAAACAATTTAATTACTTTCATCTCCACCTCCAGTAGTCCCTCCTTCTCATCGCTGATACTGAAAGCCGGCGATAAAAAGCACAATAGCTGACAGGAATGCTTTATTTTTTTCCCATGCAAGTTTAGTTTTTGTTCCAATACTGAGTTCTTAAGCCAATTACATAATACATATGCGTGAATTATATGCCAAATGATAACTAAAAGTATTTTAAAGTCTGATTTTTAAAAAGTGTTATAATACAATTACTTAACTATGCACAATAAATTATATCACCTCATATAATTCCAATTTAATTATTTGATATGAAAAATGATTGGGGAAATTCTGCTGCAAAATCAAGAGGTCGGTGAAGTCAGGAGGTTGATGAGAAACTGAGGCGGAAGATGACGAGAGAGGAAGGAGGCTCTTGGCCATTATGCAATCCTGAGTGCACGATCCATCATTGGCGAGACACGTGCAAAGATGCCTCCGTCCTCGCCATTGTTGTGAAACACCAAAAGTAACGACAATGTGAGACACATGACCACCACATTTTCACGTTTTTTTTCCACGAGATGAAAAACAACAACTTTCCCCCCCCCCCCACTGTTCGATTGGAATAGCCTACATTATTATTGTTGTATGTGATTATGAGTAGGCATACACTAAACATAATAATAAGCACAATCGAGCAATCTGATTCACACGCGCCACAGGAACACACGGATAGAATACTTGCTATATTAACTTTACTGTAAATTTATTTATGCAAAGAGAACGTTAGAGCCGATTCTCTCTTTGTGCGCTGACAGTCAAGCCTTTGTTTGACCACTCCCAGGGAAGCCAATTCAAACAAGAATTTGTAGTTATAGAGATATATATACTGTTGAGCAACAACAAACAAACAAAACATAAAAAAATACAACATTTTAATGTGGTCTTCAGAACGAACATTTAGCCTACAGTTAAGGTTTATTTTATTGTAAATAAAAGTCAATGCAGGGAGGCGGTATATTGAATTAACACATTTATTCATTTTATAGTCAAATGAACCACAATATCAAGAATATATACATTTGAAGCATATGAAAATGTTTAGTAGCCTAACTACTGTGGCGCTTTATACAGAAACTATAGTCATAGCCTGAAATTCTGACCACGCGCTGAGCAACAAACAACAAAAATCAACAACAACAACCTACCACAGCAAAGAAAGTTGAAGCTGCGCATGCAGCGACAAGAAAAAAAATCCTAAATAGCTTACAATATCCCTTAAATAAATAATGACGAATATAACCAAACGCTGCGCACAATACGCTTCTCTCTCCTCTCTGCCATTTTGCGCTGACGTCACTCCTTTTCCTCTCCACTCATTGCACCCCCCCCCCTTTTTTTTTTATAGTATGCCAAGAGACGAAAACTGCTGCTGCTACTCTGAGGTGACGATGTTGTGGAAAAAGTCGCCTAGAAGCGTCAAGTTGATAGTAGATGACTTTGGTCCTCCACAGCTCAGCCATTGGACGACTCACAAGCACGTGACTGGCAATGCCTCCTGGTAAATATTGCTCACAATTTCCACATTCCAAATGCCACTTGATACGTTTTTTGGTCACACAAATATTACCCCCGGCCCGCAACCACTCCCAATGGTAGCTCATTTTTATTTAGCCTATTTGATGAGCTGTGACCTCCACGGACCCCCCAAAGTGTGCTCCCCCCACTTCTGCGGCTGCAGGGCACTATACTTTGGGAGACCAGACAAGAGTCGCCCCTCCATGAAAAGACGTAAAGAAGATGACCTTCTCTTATTTTGTCACTTACAGCTTGAACCTGGATGAGGTAATGGAATGCTCGCTGGACTCTGCAGGCTGAGATGAAGCTCAAGACCAGGAAATGCCCCTTTCGAGCAACACAGCGGACTACTGTGAGTAAAAACAAACAACTGATATAATGTGGTTGCACAAGTGTGCACACTCTTATAACTGGGGATGTGGTTGTGTTCAGAATGAACAAATCACATTCAAATTTATGTTAAATAGGAGTCAGCACACACCACCGTTTAAGTGCCTCTGATTAACCCCAAATAAAGTTCAGATGTTCTAGTAGGCTTATCCTGACATTTTTGTAGTCCAAAGTTGATGAAAAGACAAGAAGAAAATTGATCACGCAGGTTGTCTTGAGTTGCAGGAATTTCTGGCAAGAACTGGGTATTTAGTATATGTGATGACAATGTCCTATCTACTTCCGAGCTAAAAAATGATCTTGTATTGGCCAGACTGGACCTTCCGGTCTTGTTTGACACACTCAAAAAACAGTTAGGTAAAAAATGGATGATAAGTTTTTCGGTTATTCATTTAACTCAAAAAGTTGGAATGAATAAAGCACAAAAAAAAAAAAAAAGCCCCCCGCCCCTCCAATTGGTTGTTTTGCACACAAAAAGCAAATGACTTGACCCCTCCCCCTTTTTTACAACACCAAAAAATCGTGTTGTTTTGTGATTTAATCATAAAAGTGGGGTTATTTCATTATTTGGGTAAAATAACCCAACAATTTTGGTTATTTATGTGTTCAATAACCCAAAAAATTGGGTTATTTTTGTGTTGAATAAATAACCCCAAAAGTTGGGTTATTATTTTTTTTTTTTAGGGGTTTAATAAATAACCGCAAAAGTTATTATTATTATTTTTTTCAGTAAGCTAAAATATTGGGATATTTAAATTTTGGGATTAAATAAATTACCCAAAAAGTTGGGTTAGTCTCTTTTTGACCCAACTGTTTTTAGAGTGCACTGTTGCTAAAGAAATAGTTTGGATGCTAAAAAGCGATGATCCGATGCTGCATCGCTTGCATCGGATGCTAGAGACAAATTAGCAGGTGTTAAATGCCAAAGAACCGCAACAAGATGTTGTTACCTCCTTTCCCATCCGGTGTTTCGAAGATGTGCACTTCTTTGTCTAATGTCACTCAGGCCTTATTAAGTAGCTATTAACCCCCGTTTGCGATATCACTATCAATATACAGGTCCAATGGAATTCTCTAATGGCGGTTATTTTCAGTGGATGTCCCAAGGTAGCGTTTAAGTGAGTGAGATGGGGCTGTGGCAGGTGTGCCCGTGCGTGTCGCCGTGATGAATGTGGCCTGTCAGGCAGCCGTAGTGGCGTCAGATGTTTCCCCCAGACTGTTGCTTCAGGAGGCAACCTTCCCCGAGCACATGACACAGTCGACAGACTGACTCGCTGTGCGTCTCAAGTGTGACTGAAGACCCGAGAAGAGATGAGGGTTCTGCACTTGTCTTACAGGGTCGACATTAGCTGGGGGGCGGGGGGGGGCGGTCTTTCGTGATGGACTTGTTACATGTTTGTCTCCTGCGTCTTTTCAAAACAGGGATGGGATACGGGTTCGTCTTCCGAGGGAGTGGAGAGCGACCTTCACGAGCTGGAGATGGAGTTTGTTGCTTTCTCGGTGGGTCTGCTACGGGCTTGCTACTCACGGGTCACCAAGTGAAGAACGGGTTCCAGAACTGCAGGAGGAGGCACAAGTCGAGTCGAGTGCAGCCCAGTTGTCTTCGTATGTCCTGGGGCCGTGTCCGTTTGGCTCATCCGCACAGTTCATGGGTTATTTCCCCGCGTCGTCGCTCGGTTCAAGCTGTCATATGTATGTCCGCTCGACTTTAAACAGTGGTGCCTTGAGATACAAGTTTAATGTGATCCGTTACCACGCTTGTAATGCACATTTCCCCATTGAAATGAATGAAAATGACATTAATTTGTTAAAACCGTCCCACATAAAATATGATGTTTGATAATGATAATGTACTGTATTTCTTGTCAACATATTTTTAATACAATATTTAAATAGAATATAAAAAATTAAACAGTTCTGTACAGACGGATACTGTAAATGGACATCTGTACAGTATAGATGTCTCAGCTCATCTCGGCTCCCTGCAGAGATAAAGAATACAGGATAGTGTGTATTTTTCCTTTCATTTTATTTGCACATTAGACAAAAAAGTCATTATAATAATACATGTAACATTGAGAGTTTTTGTGCAGAAGAGATCAGAAAACCCATATAAGGTTTTAATTTATTAAAAATGTTTCTTTGTTTTTTTAAATACATTTTTTCCTGTGATTTGTTTCCCTATTTTCCTTCCATTATTCATGGAACACTTGTATTGAATGTTTATTTGCATATAACTTTTTGAAAAATGTTCCTTATTCCTTTCAACAGACACAGATTCTCACTATTCGTGGGCCCACATCACCTGCCAATGGCAAGGGTCGACCGTATGTCTTTCCCATTATGTGTTAGCATTAGCATCTCTGATTTAAATATTCACTGTGTAATTCTCCAAGTTTTATTTTTAGTTTAACAGTAAACTTCAACCGCAAGTGTCAACAAACAACCTCCAGAATTGTTTACTTTTTTTTGCCAAAATGTTGCGAATTGTAACGTGAGTTCCCATTTCAAGTTTGTGCTCACGAGTCAAAGCAAAATAAACAATCACATAAAAAAATGGTTGAGTGATGCTTTGCGTCTCCTAAAACTCAAAAGTAATGTCACTTGCGTATCTGAAGGCACCACTGTACTTCCATGCCACATGTTGCCGCGGCCCTCCCATACAGGCCCAGATCAACATCATCACGTTCCAAAGTGGCCCTGGGGCCCATTAGCGGCCATCTTAATCTCAATGATACATTTACTACACTCATTAGCATCCCTCATCTTAAATCCCAGAGCACACGTCCGTGGCACGTTAAAATGAAACTACTGTACATGAAGCAATCATGTTTAACGCTGAATTACTGCAATTCTGAAGGCGATGAATACAGCATGAAAAAAAAAGGTGTGCTGTGTTTTTGTGGATGTTAAGAGTATTGTTGCATGTTTTAGAGTTTTTTTTTTTTTTTTGCATTATGTGCTGTAAATAAACCGATTGAATGTGGAATGAGCAGGATAGTGCTCATATTGAATGTTGTAAATTATTTTTTTCAAATGAAACAATCCTTTGATACAGTTCTCAACTGATTCTCGCCTACTGTCCATGCTTAATAAATAAAATCCATTCTTAAGAATGACTTTTGCTTTAATGGTTATTTCACAATGAACAATTCCGAGGATGCATTGTCGAGGAAAAGTCAGACTAAAGCCCGCTTTTGGCAAAACTCCTCCCAATTGTGCATTCAGGTTGCACAGTCTTTCCACTGAAAGTGTCTCGCTGGCTGCCCCCTCTGAGTCCCCCACCATTAATCATGGAGCCTTTGGAACACTCCAACCACGAGTTCTAAACCCACTGGGCACCATGACAGGATGCCTCGCCTCCTCCTTCCCGAACTTTGCCTTTACAAAAGCCAAATTGAGGTGCTGCAAGTCAGGGCTGGCCTCCCTATGGAGGGGGGGGGGGGGGGCATGTTAGCTTTGCGGCTCCGACGCCACAACAAACCAAAGAGGGTCAGCCACTAATGACACCTTGTTTTCCTACTGAAACAATGGGGATTTTATTACCGGCATCCAGAGGGATTTTTGGAAAACACTTTCTCTCAATATTTAGGAAGCTTAAACCCATAAGGATGTGTATTTGACAAAAGTGGGTCACAGTTTCTCAGTCTTAACAAGTTTCAGTTTGCAAAGCTGTTCAATGCTGAGAGTCATTTGATTAATTTTGTGCTGATGATTAAAAAAAATCAATGTTTAGTGACATGCTAATTCCACACACAATTTAATCAAATGTATATGGATATCACCGTGGAAATTGCTTTAAATTGTGAGATTTTAATTTATATTTGTTTCATTGAGCAGGTTGTAGTCATCAGACTTTAGTATACAGTTTATTACTCACAACTATGACAGCATCCATATTGGAGGTTCGAAATCGTAACATCTACTTGGCTATCACCACGAGTGCAAAAGTAACAACAGAGGCAAGGTCAGAACTGTCTGCAGCCAAGACAGCCTTGGACACGACGTGCATTGTAATGCACCGACTGACCGTATAAGTGTCACATAGACAGCAAAGCACTATACATGACTTCCGCTTTTCTGGGAAGACTTTCAACAAGATTTCATAGTGTGTTGGAATTTTTTTTTATCATTCCCATGGTATTTGTGAACACATGACTCACAATTTGTGGTCCAGTTCAGTGGTGTCCAAACTATGGTCCGTCTTTTACTTTCTACCATCATTCTATATTGGCTCCCTGGTTAAAGTTCACTGTAAAAGTAAACAAACGGTAAAAAGAATGACACACATATATTTAACCAAACACAAACACATGGCTTTGTCACCACTAGCTTAATGCTAATACTTAATTCAAAAGGCCATAGACGGAATAAATAGCATCGAAGTTGCAGTGTATTAAATATAAATAACACATTTTCAAACACAAATGGTGCTGCAGCATATATAAAACGATATGACCAAACTCACAGGCATATCTTTCTACTCTGCTAGAAAACGAATGATATTGCCATGACTTTCTTCTTTGAGTCTTTCCATCAAATCTGAATGTGCTGTTTACACGCATGCGCCACACCACCCCCTGGAGGCAAAAGCACAAACAACAAAAGCCGCACATACACCTCCTGGGTAAGTGGAACAAAACATTTCCACATGTATAAGAACAGAACTCAACTTAACTTTGTAGAGCATTTTGAAAACAAACCTGTATTTATAACAAAATGCTGTACATAATAAAGACTAAACATAAAACATAACAACATTTTTAATTCCGAATCAGAGGGGCTCTGGGCCAACCCTGCTGTATCCCAGTACGTTTCTCCTTATACAGCGCTTTAACAACCGAGGGAAATCTCACTTTCAAATTGCTAACACTAGTATCAATATAATAAACAAAACAACACTTTTTTTTCTTTCTTTTAGTTGCTGACAGTTTTATGTGTGTGGCCTTACGGTGAATGAGCTGCCACGGAGGAATACTGACAGCTCTGAAACGAGGACGGTAATGAGGAAGCCGATCCCCCAGCGATCCCGGCTGGGATGACTTCCCTCTCCTAATTCATTACCTGATCAGTGGCCGGATCGGCTGTCGTTCCGCAGATATTTGACACCAACAGCAGCAGGTCTACGAGGGTGTCGGGGGACTTATAGAGCAGTGGAAATTATGCATAACATGAGGCTGGGTCGGCACCACGTGAGTATTCGCCGCGGCGGTGATAGCCGGATTATTTAAGAGGAAAAGCGTTCAAGAGAAAGTGGGAGCGGGAAAGATTAAGGAGAAGTTCCCCCTTACAAATATGTCTGCTTGCTAAAGAGACAGAGAAAATGGGAGTGGGGGTAGTGCGAGGAAGAGGAAGACAGTGTTGGATTCCTGAGATTCTTGTATGTGTCTGGTGATTTATGATGCCACTGCTGCTCCAGCCTTACCTCCGCTTCCTCATCACATTCTCCTGCTATACACAAACAGTACAGGGCGGCCAAACACAGCAGTGTTTGCAACAAGGCAGACCTCCCCATAAAAGGGCAACATGAAAATGTGCCTTTATTTCAAAGACCCTGGAAAATCATTTTAGAGACTTGTTTTTTTAATGTTTGAAGAGAATTGCTGAAAATGAATAAAGACTCAGAATGTTTACTTCTCGTCTGTGGAGATATAGCAATAAACAATTTTCACCATTTTAGTTGTCCTGATTTAATTTGTTTATTTTTAATCATGTTGTTGTTGTTTTTTTTGGGGGGGGGGGGTAATACGTGGTCCACTGACTCACTTGGATCCCGGGGCGGCGAACTGGCCTTTGGGAATTTCACACAATCATAAATGCCACGAATACTGTTGCAAACGGCCAAACAGACTCAATATATCGTTTCATAGGAGCCCTTAGGTGTCCAACAACATGCCTAACGTAAAATACACAAACTGAGCACTAAGATAATGCCTGCATACAATCGTCAGTGAAACTGGAGTCCGTCAGTGACAAACTGATCGGTCCGTCGGTACTGACCTGATTAGTGACGATTCCAAGTGATGGTCGAAAACCCACTTCAGCATCTGACAAACCCGAGCATTCCATTTACCATTATGATCAAATTGGATCCATTTTTGGATGATGACATGATTTTCAGAAAAAGTACAATTAGCAACCCATTCAAATAGGTTCATGATTCACTGCTTAAATGGTAAATGAAAAGTGAACGCAGATTTTGGATACGAGACTAAGCTCTAGTTATGGTGGTGGTGCGGAAAGCATAATTTTTTTAAATATTTTTGGGAAATTCCTGATAGTGTACATAGTAAATAATATATTCAAGGTTATTCATTTTATTTCAATAATTCACATTCATTTGACTAATTATTTATATTATTTTTGGTGCTGTCAAGTGATTAAAATTTTGTAACTAAATCATTTTCTGTAATTAATCGCAAGCAATCACATTTTTCTTCTTCTGTACTTCTGCTTCTACTATAATCTACAAAGCTTGTAACAATCTACAGATATTTATTTACTTTTGGAATGAATGTAAACTCATATATCGGGAGTACATTTAGAATCAAAGACTTTTGTAATAGCTTTCGTTGATCCTTGAATAGAATGAATGCAAAAATACAACTGTTGAACAAAACGATAGTCTGTGTTGAGATTTCAGAAAGTGACAAAGACGCTTGTTATATCACCAGCACAGGCTTCAAAAAGCGATGCTTACGTTCCTGTGGTTTTCATTAGCAAACGATGGAAAGGAAATCATTCTACAATAACAACCCTCAACTCCAAATGTTTTGCTCCAAGCAAGCATTTGGATTCCTTTAGCATCATTCAAGCCACTCAATCTCTCCCCTTATTATATGATGATTCTTGCTCTTCATCTGGTTGCTCGTTTCATTTGAGCATTTTACAACACCATCACTATTCAGTGTAGCCATCAAGTACTCGTAAAAGATCTCTCAGCACTGCAGCCTCAGTTTACCATTCAAGTGATCTATTTGGACCATGAAGCCTTCACCGGAGTGCAACAAGTAAGAAATCACCTGCGGGTGTGTGGCGGGGATAACAACTTACGCTCCACTAATAGTGCATATAAATAGATATCGTTCATTACGTAAGAATGGAGGTTTCCAGGCTGAAGAGATGCCGGTTACGTACTCGTTTCAAATATGTCTGAATGTTCTGTTCTCGTCTTTGAAAGTCATAATCAGAGTTGAAGAGCTCAAAAACGCAAAAAGGTCCACCTGTCAGCTTTGTGATACAGATACTTATCCAATTGTTATAACAATGACGAGCTAATAAAACATAGCTATCATCTTGGGAGATGTGGCCCTTGAGCGTGTGTGTGGCTGCATTGTTTCAGATAAATGTAAAAACTACATCCACGCCTTTCCCTAAAAAGAACAGTTGCCATATTCAAAACGAGAAGAAGGAAGTAGAAACTTAACACTCAATTCGGACAAGACGAAAGAACAATTTGTCCCTTTTATGACCCGATAACCTTCTTTGCCCCACAGGCAAGCGTCGTTAGCCCCGGCCACCCACCTTAGCGGGTACTCCTTGTTACGTATCAATTCTCGTTGTCACCTTTATGGCTTTTATTTATTTGTCTGCTCCATCACGTGGAACAAAGCCAAAGGTGTCGCTCAGGTAGATGGATGATAACTCAACTGATGCGACTCATCAATCTGGAAAATTTGACTTCCTCCACCTTATACAGCGGTTACTGTCATATTATGGCGCAGTGTGATCAAGATCAATGACTTTTTCAATGGTTGCCACTTTGGGCTGATCAGTGACAGTTAAAGCAAAGTTGGCCATGAAAATGTCTCAGCTCGCACGCCGCCGAGCTACTTTTCCTTTTCACTTTTCCTTCCGAGGAAGTCGGTTTAATGAATGAACTTGCAATCGCAACAATCATCTTGCTAAATGTCACACGCTGACCGATATTGATCACCCAGGAATTGCTCGCCAGTCAATGGCTTTATCACACGTCGTATTGCACGTGGGATTTCGTTTGGGGGGGAAAATACTGCTCACATTTCAATTCATAAAGCACATGACAAATATGACTTATTGTCATTATGACGGTGATATGTTGGTGGTGCAGATGTGGACCCAAGCAAAGGGTAGCAGGGAGACAAGCTAAAAAATGAATTTCATAAAAATAAAAAAAAGACAAGACACTAGGAATCAAAATACTAAATTAACAAAGGTTCAGTGGCAAAGTAACACGGAACAAAAGCAGACTGATAAAACGATTCACATTTGGATAAGAAAAACAAGGAAGTTATCAAATTATTTCTGGACAAAATATGAACTTTTTACTGCTGAAAATGGCTCAATGAGTTTAGTATCCCTTTAAAATACTTTACTTTAGTTACTCCATTACTTTTTGCCACATGATTTTAATTGTGTTGTTATTTCTGAGTCTTGTGACTGTGTTCTGGTTTAGAGTCTAGATTCCCGAAGGTTACAATAGGGATAATGGTAAGTGTGCAAAAGAAATAGCTGGAGGCAGAAATGAGCAACAAGAACTGTAATAAATGTACAAAATAAAACAAAACATCGCTATTTACAAAGCCGGCATCTGAAACAATTTACAATTCATATTCAAATGCTCGCCATCTTCATCGAAGGAGAATTCATCCAATCTGGAATCTTCTTCGATCAATACCGGGTCAAAAAAACATAGCCTGCATAACAGTAACTGCTATTATTGTATACAGCTAAATAAAAATCGAGTGTCATCAATTTGATTTGATAAGTAGCTATAGCTTCACAGTAGTTCTCCATTTCTGACATTCTGCATCCAAATTTCATTAGATAGCAGTCATATATATGCATGTTTCCCAAATTGTTACACATGAACACTTTGTATATTTGGATACTGCTTTTCAATTTATTTGTCCTGTCTGCTTTTGGGTTCCATTTCCGCACCTCACGTGATACTGAGACTATAATATTGTTTTTGGCTGTCTGATGGCCAATTATTAAATACATTCTGTGATGCAAAACAAACACACAAAAAAAACCATGATCTCATACTTTAATAGAGATTTCTTAGCAAAGATGCCAAATAAATGAAAATGTACTTCAAGGGAAATTATTATGAAATTACATGCACTTTCATGGGAACAATTAGCGCAGCCTGAGCTTACCAAGGATTTGGAAGGATAAACTGTAAAAAAAAACATGAAGCAAATACGTTTATTTATTTATTTTTTACCTGCACAAATATTCGAAGACTGATGCTCAGCAAACTCATATTTGAAGTTAAAGGCTGCAGCTAATTAATAGTCTCATTATCCAGCAGCATATTAACTTTGCATACCCAGCGGACCACTGATGTGCACAGTGAGCGTGCACCGAAAACAAACAAAAGCTCTCCTTCTCTTTCCCTGCGGCGAGAAACAACACGGGCTGCAATGATGAACATTTCCTCCCGTTTCATGTTTAACCCTGCTCATTTCCCACAGTCAGAACCCCGGAAACAGGCAGCAGCTCGGGGGGAAGATGACTGATGGCCGCTTGTCATCGTGTTTGGGGCCGCGCCGACTCCGAGCCTCTTGGCTCTGCGAGGCCGTGGAGCGCGGCAGGATATTGTGGAAAGATGGCGGGCGGTGTTTGCCGGCCGCTGCTTCCTTACCTTAGCACATGGCTGAGCCTGAGCGTGCACACTAATCTGCTGTTATTGGCCGTTTGCGCAGAACTTGGCTCGATTGATGGTTATGGCTTATGAAATGTGGCAGACTCCGTTCAACAATGAAGAAAAAAGACCATTATTGGAAGTCTGAAATACTGCATTGTTGCAAGGTGAGCAGGATTCTACAAATGACAGGCTACCTTACTGATTGCTGCAAATCTCTGTTGAGTGGCTGGGAGTAGTCAAAATCAGAACTTGGAATTTAAAGGGGTGCTTGACTCATTCAACCATTCTTAGCAATAAGAAGTTCATATTTTGTCTGTAATTCATGTGGTAACACCATTATTTTCATGTACAATTATTACCTTTAAAAAGTCATTTTGCCACTTGCTATCAACTGAAGATGACATCACACGTACTCAGGAAACAGGTAGCAACCAATCATGGCTCAGTTTGCTAACGTCACATGACCAAAACCAGGAAACAGTTGCGCCGTGGTTGGTTGTTATCTGTTTCTCGAGTACGTGTGATGTCATCTTCAATTGATAGCAAGTGGCAAAATGACTTTTTAAAGGTCTTAACACCGGAAATTTAACACTGACCAATTTGCTGTGTATGAATGGCAAAATGAGAGAAACGGATCATTTTGCAGTGTTTTTTATTTTTTTCACGAGCGGTATTTAGCTAGGCAGCATGATAGCACATCTGCCTCACACTTCTGAGGTAGGGGGTTCGAAATCCGGGCTCTGGCCTTCCTGATGGAGCTTTGCATCCTCTTCCAGTCCTTGCATAGGTTTTCTCCATCAGCTTCCTCACACATTGCAAAAGCACACGTGCTAGGTTAAGTGAAGAGTAAATTGTTCTTTCGTTTTGAATGCGGATGGCAGCTTGTCTCTATGAAACCCGTGTAGGTTGAAAACCAGTCCAGGGTGTACGCCACCTCTCGTCCATTGTCAGCGGGGTTAGGCTGCAGCTCACCAACCGACCTCCCCTATTCTACTCTACTATGTCTTTCCGCGTGTGATTGTGTGTGGGCTCACCGCACCTATCCCTCTGACATCACTATTACTCACAAATGTCAATATTTGAAAAACACTGACACACTCCATCGATCACACACGGTCACCTCTCCGCCGGTCAATGGCGCGCTTGACTACCCGGTGGCGTCTCAGCGCCACTCTGACCGTTTCTCTCTATTTGCTGTCGTTTGACGCCTTCCCGTCCCTGCAACGCGTTCCTGCTTCTTGCTGACGGCCTTTTTAACCGTGCATAGATAGCTGTCATACTCCCGTTGCTAGAAGTGCATTACCAGCGGTTGACCTCTCTGGCTGCTGGTGATGCTCGTCTGTCAACGCGGGTTCATTCTCAGTCTTGTGAGGGTCAAGAGCCGACACATAATGAGGTCTGACTGTGCGCGCCACTGCGATGGTTCAATTCAATCCGAGGCTGTAATCCGAGCACAGCCCCGGGACCTCAAATGCCTATTGACACACGTCAGAGCATAAAGGCTAAATAAATCCGGAATCGTCAATATTGGTTCTCTCCTCTCGGCTCCTGATGCTGCCACCCAAGAGCAGCCATGTTTAAATCAGATCCTGTATAAACAGTGATAGATGTGAAATAGCCTTTTATACATCCATCCATTTTCTATTGCGCTTATCCTCATTAGATATCTAGTTGAGCTGGAGCATATCCACGAGGACTTTGGATTGGATGCTAACCAATTGAAAAGCACGTACAAGAAAACAAGCATTCGAATTCACTACGGACGAATTGGAGTCTTTGGTGACGCTAACATTTTTGGGGAATTTTCCTGAAAACCAACACAGGCGCTGCAGAACATGCAAACTTCACACTGGAAGCTGTGATGTGCTAACCACTACTGTACAGATTCGACTCCATCTGAGTTAGTTTTTCACTGCAGCAGAGAAATAATCTGCGCTCCTTGTTAATCTTCTATAACTCAAAGCAGTGCTAACGAGTGATTGAGGGAGAGTTGATGCTTTAACACAGTAAATAATCAACACTGATGAGACTCATGTTTACTCTCTCTAGAGTTATTTAAGCTGTAGTGTTAAATTGTATTAACACTGTGCAGTGTTAATTAATTTTACTCCGTTTTGAGTGAATTTTACACTGACGTTTTACCACTGTGTGAAGAGTTATTTTAAAACCCGTTCTGATAAGGAACAAATACACTTGGACAACACTTGGAGTGTTGAATTTACTCTTTAAGTGTTGAATTAACACTGCACATTTGCTAACCATATGTGTGACTTCTTACTTCTGGGATGTTAGCTTTGAGGTAAATCCGATGTCATATAAATTGATGCCATCTCTCCAGCTGAATGTTTGTTTTGAGGCAGGCAAGCTGTCCTGTCGTAACATTTGCAGTTAAATACTTTTTTATTTATTTAAATGTGACATTATAGCTTGTGTTGTGGAAAGGTGCACTCCAAATATGCTAATCTAACATATGGCGCTTCAGAGCAAACAGGGATTGCTGTTGTTATCCTACCAGATAAAAAAAAAAAAAGGGGGGGGGGGGACTTCCTTTTAAATGTCATTTGAATGCATCCTGCCCCCTTCGGCGTTCGAGGTTGTTGCATTTTATTTTAGCGACTGTTTGCATAAGAGAGAACAGAGATTGCTTACACCTGTTTTTCTCCCCTCTCCTCTTCTTTCGCAACCCATCCTCACATTCCCCCACTCCCCCCCGCCTCCGTCCCCACTCTGCTGAAAGCCATTACAGAAATACAATTTCTAATACCTCCGCACAGGCCTTCGATCGACTGCAAACAAATTTATATTCAGGCGGTAAACAGAGCGCTGCGGAGATTTATTTATCGAGTGTGCAGGAGAGAAACAAGCAAGCGTGTGAACCCTGAGTAACCTCGGAGCTGACGTGAAGATGGATCAGCGCCCCATGCAAATGCATCTATTGCACTCAGTCATTCAGCACATCTCTGCCTGTAGAATCCCATTAAGTCCCACAGCTGAGGCCATATTTCTAAGCTCACAGAATACACTTTAGAAGGTGTTCATTACCAATTGGAAGTATTTTGTAATTGCTGAGGACCTAAAGGGCATATAAGAAATGTTATTGAAAGAAAACATTTCATTTAATAGAAACATGTCACGATTTTATTTATCCATTGCCATTAGGTATTAATGACACAAACAAAACAATACTGACAATAGTGCTGTTATACACAGTGTGCATCCCTTAAAGAGACAATGCACATATTTGAATGAATCTATATTTTATTTGAGTTAAATAATACACCAATACATTCATGTTTTACGGTTGGTCAGTTTTTTTTGTTTTTTTTTTTAACTAGGAGCACTTACATTAAGTGGAAAATGTTGGTTCCATACTGTAAATCAACTTGCAACTTATTGCATCACTAATAAGCAATTTGACAACAAATGCGGTAAATTCACATTTTATTGTGCAAGTTTTGACATAGAAAACAAGTTATACATCTTAAATGTTGTGTTCCCTGTATATTGTGGCTATATCGACAGCAGACTTAACAGTTGATTGAAATTGCCTACGTAGAATTATAAGGAAATAATAATAATAATAATAATAATAATAATAATAATAATAATAATAATAATAATAATAATAATAATAATAATAATAATAAAAATCATTCCTTTTTTCTCCACAAGTGTTTCTACAGCAAACGAGTCTGACTCATTATCAGGAACACTGGTGGTCCTCTTTGTCATTGTTTACAAGAGTTAAGTGAAACTCCCGAGATCCGCCTCTTTTCACACACAAGCCAATCACAGTTGAGGCTGAAGTGTGGACCAGTTGTTTGTCAGCAAAAATAATAAAATGAATAAATAAATAAATATGTAAAGACGGAAAATGTATTGGTTGCACGTGTGCGAGTAAATGCAAAAAAAAATTCTAATTGTCTCAAATTTTAGGTGCAAGACCATTTTAGGGCAATCTGCATTGAAAGAGTAATTTTAGTCACAATTGATTGATTAAAAGTCAGCATTTCGACAGAATACACTTTCCTATTCCAGTTACGGTCTTTGAAAATACATTGCAGTAATTGGAAATAAATTCACTGGAGTCAGAAATAATTTAAATATAAGGGAACTGAGATATTAGATGCAGCCTTTGATGTAAAATTATAATACATTCAAATTTTTGATTGTTGATCAAGCTCTTGTATTGGAACTCATGTGCAGTTGCTGATGTTATAGGCCTCAGACAATGTGCATGTGCTGCATGCTTTAACCTGGAACCCAATTTGAGTAAATGAATATTTCGATTCCACTCCTGCTTTGCTTGTTTGTGCTCGAAATAAAACCCGAGGATGACAAACTCTGTGACTTGCAACTTCTTGATCTCTGTTTGTGTATTTGTTCGGGACTAATTACAAATCTGCTACTCCTGAACTTCTAACTGCTTCTAAATACCAGCTGTCATGACCTCTGAACCCATTAAGTGTGCCTTTCACATGACCCAAGCTGGAGGAGCCTCCACTCATTTACATAAACCATTAGTTGCACCAATGTGAGCCTGTATGATGCAAATGAAAGTTGGCATTGTTGCAGTGAAAAATAATCTTGCTATTTCTTTCTCTCATAAAAAGGATGCCAGGGGGGCCCCCTGTGAAGGCCCCCACGAGTTGAACGCAGAACTCAGCTCTGTTGCTTGACCCTGCTCGAGTTTCTCCAAGTTTCCCGCAGCTTGCGGACAGTTGATGACACACATGTCCAGCTATTGGCGGAGACTGGAGCGAGTGGGTGTGGGGGGGCACGTCATCTCCATCCATCCTCGGAGAAAATGTCCCCTTTCCTCGGCCACGCGTGACTGCGTGCACGAGAGGCCGGCCACGAGGTGAAGCCCCGTCCAATGATTATGCAGGGCAGAGCTGATAATGATTTCCTATCTGGAGTGAACGGCCGGAGGGGAGACTGGGCCAGTGTGGACCGGTTGCAGCCGAGCCAGAGAGGTCACGGAGCGGGTCCACGGCGGAGGGACTGGCCCCGAACTATGTAAATGGGCCCCGCGGATGTCTACTCGTTCAGCACCTTCCTCCGTCCTTCAACTGTCTCCCACGGCTTGGATCGGCGCGCCATCTCTCCCCGGCCGCGCAATAGCCAACTCCCAGGGGGGCTTCTCCTTCACATGCACACGTCTGGCGCCCACTCGTGTTTTGTCCCGCGGGGCGCGGAGGACGCGCGTCAAATCCGAACCAACGTTGTGATTTTACGCACCTTCAAGAGCAACTAAACGTCTCTGACGAGAACCGTGGGAAGATCACGCAGGCAGAAGTGGAGCGGAGGAGGAAAACTTTGGAGTGGATCAAAGTGTGGGTAAGTTGTCGCTGTCATGAGTGTGAGTGGTATAACGTGCTTGCTTATTGTGGCTCGAAAAAAAACGAAAGAACAATCTGTTCGTTCAAAGTTTGGTCGAAACTTTTACTTTTAGGGAAGCAGTTGACGTGTAAGTGACGTGTCTTTGTGCTCGTCACTCGCCGGCCACTTGATTAGGTACACGTGTGCTATTGTAATCTTATGAGATGTATAAAAGATGCATTACGTTTCAGAGTAACTTTAGTAAGTTTAAGTTGCGCGACATCAATAAGTAAATAATAAATAAACATGTCATTTTATGCTAAAATGTTCATACGTAACCACTTCACTCACATCCGGTGCACCTGCACCCCCAAATGCATTTAATTTATAAATAAATAAAAAATAAACAAATCTGACCACCCCCTAAAAAAAAAAAGAGTCTTGAATGGGTTAAGAACTAATTTCACAATATGTTTTTGTTGTTTGTAATGGTGTCAAATTGCAATTCATGAGACAGTATTACATGAAATGTCTAATATAGTTAATCAAGATTGTTATAATAATATAATATTTAAAGGTGCACTCAACACACACACATAAAAGTTTGGTGACCGTCATATGTGTCGCGATTGGCCCTATGTGTGTGAATGAACGTCTTCCCTCCGTCTACTGTTCCACGAAACAGGAGTGCAGTACAGTGCGAGGCCATCTTAACCACAGCGTATATTCAACCCAGAGCGTGATCAATTATTTCCCCTCGCTCTCATTAGCCTTTGAATAATGCATCACGCAACTGGCTGCCATGGCCACAGAAAGTTGAGTAAAAGTTAAGTTGCAGTGCTCCCCGAGTATCGATTGCTTGTCTGTTTGTAATGAAAGCCTTTGTGTATCGATTTCAGTTTGCAGCACCTTTACACATGCCCACCTTTTTAACATAATTGCTGTCACAGATCATCATTCTCCCGACCGATGAATCCTGGGCAGAGAGCCAGATGAAGAATACATAATCCTATATGGTTAAAAAAAAATCCACTAATGTTAAAAAATGCCCATCAATTCCCCGTTTTATTTGACTACCCATGTCTCATAAATATTCCTTACTAGATCAATATTGTCAGGTGACTGACTGGTCTCATAAAAATGACGTGGAAGAACACAAGTCTTTGTTGTCACAACATAGTTTTAGGCAAAACAAGCGACTCACATTTTAGGTTCAGTGGCGCAACCAATGACAGAACGGACCAAACCAGACACGATGCTTTACTTTTGCTGACATTTGAAAAGATAAGAGGAAAAAGTACTACACTGATAACAAACTGTAAAATACAGATCTCCCGAAGATCCAAAATGTTCATCTCATGCATGTGTAATTACTTCATAAATATGTAAAGAAATGTAGGCTACAGTACAAGGAGTAATACAATAGATTTACCAAACTACGGCCCAAGGGCCTTTTGCGGCCCTTCTCCCATTTCGTAGTGGTCCTCAGCTTATACTCAAAATAACATTGATCATAACCCGCATCACTATTTTATTTTTCTTGGTGGATGTGGAATATTATTGTATGCTGGGTCTCCACTCGTATGGCCTAAGTCTTCGGTTAGAAAGACTGCAGCAACATGTTAGAGCAGGGAAATTTGCACAGTGTGGGGTGGGGTTAAAAGTGTCAGTGTCCAAACAGTGGAAGGGTCCAATCAAAGCTATTACCAAAAAAAAAAAAAAAAAAAAAAAAAAAACTTGGTTTAATATCATGGTTATCTAAATATCGCCAACTTAATAGCATAAAGTTATTTTTTTTTTAATTTTCGGGAAACAATATATATATATATATTAAATAAAAAATAACACAAATTCAACAAACAACTCGAGTCCAATTGCCTCCTTTCAACTTTTACGGATTACCTGACTGGGAATACACAAACATCAAGAGAATAATTTTTAGCAGTCACTTTAATATTTTTTTATTGACATCGACTGTAATGCGACTATACAAACACTATGCAAAGATGCAAAGAAACTATTGATAAGTAAAATAGTAATAACATTTCTCTTCATTGAGGTGAATAAATCTAATGAGCAAAAATGATTACTTCCATTTTCTGCTTACTGCAGCTTTTAGATTTTTCTCGTTTTGGTTCTCATGGTGGAAATCAACATAACGCAGGGGCGGATGTTTTTCTAATAGGTCGCAGGGTTGCCGGCCACCCCAAAATTTGCTTAGCACCTTGAACAGAAAGCTGTCATGTAGTATTTTATCTGTATAACTATCATTTAAAGGCAATATGAAATTGCTTGGTCGAGTGGTTTTCCCATAAATTAAAGGTGAAGAATTCCAAATTACATCCTTTTATTTTTCTGTATATGCGTCTGGGAAGAAAAAAGTTTGGACAGCCATAATCTTGCTACTAACGTGTGTGGCTTTTTACTCAGGTTACCAAATGGTTCCTTGCAGTAAATATTGTTACCCAAAGTGGCGTACAAACCGACTCCCTTAACGTTTGGTACAAAATGACTTGCTAACCAACTGAGAAAGTAATGAAAACAAACCCTCCTTGGTGGAGGTAACAATCCATCACAGTCAAAAGCACTGTGCTGCTTGGTCTGTTAAGATGGCAAAATTGAGATTTTGCCTCAAACTATATGTGCATTCAAAACCTTTCCTCATTTGTGCTGATGCAGCGCTTGAGAGACGTCTGCTGTGATGCGCGAGGTGACAAAGTGCATGATAGAAACATGAAGGGGACCAAAAAGTCATGAGCTGGCCCCCTCGCGTCGACGCAACTCCTCAGGCTGCTCCTAACCTCCCCGTGACCATGATGACGGGTCAAGTGTTAGCGCTAACTGTGCTAACTTGCTAATCAGTGCATTTTCCTCAGGAGGTTCTGTTAGTTTTGGCGTTGTGTTGGTGGTGGGAGAGGCCTCGGCAGGCGTGCCGTAACCTGATCTCCTTGCTGGGTGTATATACTCCCCGTGCGTCATTCTTCAATTATGCTCTGACAGCACCTGAATTACTGTGGGCTGGATGCCCAGATGACTGAGGCAATGCGTATCGATCTGTCCTTTTTCCTTCTCGCCTCTCTGGCCGGCTGAGGCCTCGGCGTCCCCGCCGCTTGGCTGGCTATTTTTAAGCAAGCCAGTCATTGCTCAAACATTTAGCTTGATTCTTTTTTGCCTTCTGGCCTGCATCACTTCTATTATCTTTGCGGCCATTAATCAGCAGGGGCGCGCGTGATTTGCACTCCTGGAAGCTGAAGTTCTTAATTACGCGCACCTCCTTCCCTGTATTGGTTCTTCATAGTCGCTGCCCTCTAATTCTCCAACTCACTTACCTTGACATTCATTTTCTTAAAACACAGACGTCGACATTTATCCTATAAGTGACCTTTCCGTCTGCTATGCTTTTCCAAGTGGCTAGAGGCCTGTTAACCTTCCTGGCAATGAATTGTGGCGCGACGCCCGGCACGGCCGCGACATTATGGGGGGTGACGGTGGCGGCGGCAAATTTTCTCACTGGCAAAGGCGAGGGCCACAAAAAAAGCAAGATTGAGCTGCGCTTCCTGTCATTCATTCCAATAAGTAGCACAAGATGATACTTTAATGCCTAACCCAGAAACCTCCGAGGGAAAAGAATGGAGACATTTGTCTTCCGTGTAGCGTTGGCGAGGAAGTGTAAACTGCTAAAGTGTCGTTGACACAGAAAGACCTGGAAGCAAATTCGGAATCCCTCTGATGATTACATCTGTAAAAAGCTGCAAAGTTGTTTGAAATGACTAAACCTAGCTGTGAATGCCGCTCTGCATATCCGCAACACACAGCTGCGCATTCCTCAATTCCACAAAGCCGTGCGGGACCCATTTTGTCGCCGCAACACTTGTGCAACTTTTCGCCGCCGCCATAAATGCGACTTGTTCAAAGCCCTCACAGTCAGACGGCTCCTTTACCATCTGCTACCTTTTGGGACAGTCACTTGAGGTGTTGGCGTCACGATTCAAGCAGCGTGGAGATGTCGCTGTAGATAAAAACACAATTGTCCGTCCAAAAGATTTGCCAGGCGCCTGCAGGCCTCTGCTAAACATAGCTGGATTCGTCTCTATTACGCGGACAGAAAAATGGCTCCTGGATGAACACTATAAGCTATTGTCTCGGGCAACATTTTACAAAATCACTTTCTTGTAGGTGATGAGGATGTTATTTCATTTCCTTGTTGTATAAAACAAGCCTGTGAATATTCATTAGTCTTCCTCATTATCACAACAGGCAGCCCCTCATAAGATCGTGCTCCATTTTCTGCCTCAAATTTGCTTGCTTATGTTGATGAGTGATTTTTAGTTTTTCTGAACGTCTTTAACTTGGAGAACTTCTGATTTGTACACTGTAAAAAAATGAGTACTCACTGGAAAAAAACTAGTAAAGTTTTTCATTCAGAAATTCTAAGTAAATTTTACAAGGAGAGTATCGACTGAGTACATTTTACTATTTTATTTAAATTTTTTACGTAACTCAAGCTCCTGCTGTGTATTAGTATATTTTTGGTGTTAGGTGAAATCTTCAATACCTCCAAGAGTGTCCTTTGTCACAGCAATGCAGTATAACAGCAAACAAGAGTGGCATGGCTCATGTAGAGTCTCCAAAGCTGAAGGGTTCGTTCCTCAATAATTGATAGTGTTGTTCCGATACTGATACCGGTATCGGCAGAGGCCCCGATACTGCATTAAAACAGTGGTATCGGTGAGTACTAACAAGTACCATGCCGATACCATTAATTCTGACGCTAATATAGGACTTTGGATGCAGCATCTTGTGTGTTGCGCGTGCACGACATTCACTGATGTGTGACATGTTCACTGCATGCCGAGCTAAGATATCCTATCGGCCCTTGAATGCTCTGAACCAATGGCAGGACAGCTTTTTCGTGTTGAAAAAAAAAGGTATCGGTATGGTATCGGCATCGGCCGATACTGAAATGCTGGGTATCGGAATCGGTATTGTGAGCCAAAAAACAGTATCGGAACAACACTAATAATTGAATTACTTTTTAAAGATTAAACTAGTAAAATATACTCAAAACTCTCTTTGTAAAATTTACTTAGAATTTCTGAGTGAAAAAAAAAACGTAATAGTAAATACTACTTTTTTTTTTTTTAGTGATTGTGCGTAACTGTAACAAGCTAAACCTCTGGCCACAACCTTGGCTCCATCGAACGTATTCCCAATATCAGTTTTTGCCAGCCTTTAATAAACTAAGGCAGCCATTTTGCACACAAAAAAAATTTCACCCCCAAAAATTTCCCTAAATGTAAAAATACTGAATGAATGATGATCTGGTTCTCAGTTTGCTCGCTCTGAGTGGGCCTGTTTGCAGGACGCGATGACTTATTCTGTTGTATGAACCAAGAAGACCCGTTGGAATTGTTCTATACGTCACTGAGATAGATGATGAAAATAGATCATTGCAGTTGAATGACAAAGCAAAAGTCAAATCAATTAAGTGAAATTTGATACTTTCTTGTGGCACCCCTGATAATCTTTTAAGCACAGAATCGCTTCATGGTGTTTTTGTTTTAGAACGTTTTTTTTTTTAATGCTTGAATTTAGTATGTGCTGATTTTTTATTTTTTTTGTCTCGCTTGTTTGCAGTCCAGACTCACGTGACCATCAGCCGGAATCTGAAGCCACTTCTTGGGTCACCACCCCGACATGAGGACCAAGTTGGAAAAGGAGATCCACCTTAACAAGTTCCTATAAGTGGCCGGAGCCTGCATCAAATTTGGTTTCCTGGACCCAAAGAGAACCTTGACGGACTCGTGGCCACGACCCCTGCACAACCCACCGGCTCCCACGCACCTGGAGCATGCATGGTTGCAGGACATATATCGGGCTGCAGAGCCGCCATGATTTTATATAATTGCTTATTGACGTAGACAGCATTATTATGGATTTTGTTATCGTGCACGACTTCACACGGCTCTCATTTGAATATTAATCTAACACAAAGTGAAGGACTATACACAATGACGTTCACAGAAACCACACGGAGTGATTCATTTAGCAACAATATGCCACATTAATCTGATTTCTGCATGCTGCTTTTAAATTAACGTATACTATGTTGACAAAAATATTTCCGGTTTGACCAAATTAATTCAATTGGCACGTGCATGGAAACGTAGAGAGAAATAAATGCTCCTTTCTGTCGGTCTAAAATGAAGTCTAACAACAACAAAGGTGACATAATTTATATTTAATTAACCTCGTAGTATTTGCGCAGTTGTAATGGCTTATAGATAAAATGCCTACACGTGACGATTAATTCATTAAAGTAAAAGTCCTGATCCATCTTTTTGAGGTCCTAATAATTAATAAAGGCGCATTTACGCGCATGTGTAAGCGCGTGTTAATGTGTCAAAACACGTCGAGGGGGACTTTGTGCGCGCGTCTTTATTGCGCCTCCTAGTGCGGCACAAAATGAGACTTGGAAGAGCCGAGCAGACAATAACAGGCTGTCTGGGCTGCTTTGCACATCCACCAATAAAGTGCAAGTATATTCCTCCCATGCAGATTTACATCTCATAGACGGCAAATGATCGTAAACCCGCGGCCCTTAAACGCCGTTACGTTGGCGCCAAATGCAAAGCGCTTCTATCATGCTCATGTCTATTTTAATATCGCGAAATGGCCCACCAGCCCCTTTCACTTAATGTAATGGAGTGTTTTGTTTAGCTAAGACGCGGCGGGTTTTCTAAACAGCATCGGTGATGACAAAATAGGATTGTCGCTCATGGAAAAAAATATATATATATATATAATTATTTTTTTATCTGCTCGCGGGACAAGGCCGAGCCACTAATATATGCAACTAAACTAGAGTTCACCTTTAACCTCTTGACCCGCGTCCAGCCTCGGGACAACGATGACCCGGTCACCGGGGAAGATGCACTATTTATTCTTTTGGGTGACCTCACCGTCTGAGCTGGTTCTCTTTTTTTTCTTTTATGTTTTGTTTTGCGTCCAGTCGCGCTTACATTTCACCCTGCAGCCGAATAAACAGGGAGACCTGACCGGCCATATGATGATGGTTGATATTATAATTTGCTAGCAGGACGGATCACTCGCAGCTAACCTCTTTTTGGCTTCATCTCTTATTTTGATAAACCGAAAAAATATGCCGGCTCACTTTATTACCTGGATGAAAGTGCCACGGAGGCTATGGACTAATGGTGACAAATATAACTTACTTAAGAATGTTTTAAAATATTTAATAGGATTCAGCAGCAGAAGCAATAAACAGTAAACCTTTAGAATATCTATTTATTTTTATGTGAGCTGCTTATGTGAGCTCACTGGACACTTCATTAGGTACACCAGCAGAATAGAAAAGAGCTGAAGCACATTTGCTGTAATTATTTTTTTTACAACATGGTTTAGGGTGGTTAATCAAGTGTTCCTAATACTTTGTGAACTTATTTATTGCTGAATGCTTAACTGGCAACATCGTTTAAATAGCTCTCAATGTGATCATAAACAATACACATGCATGAACGTGATTAAATAATATAAATGGTGTTGTTAATAAAAAAGGAAACAATATTTACATTACATATTGTTCGGTTTGTTATGAATTTTAAAAGACATTCAGCCTTTATGAGAAGGAATTACAAATATTGGCATTAGAATTGTAAGAATACATTTAACGCATTCCAGAAAAGAAGAACTCAATTTATTTTCAATTTGCTCCGAGACAAAACACACATCATTATCACTCTCAAGTTCACAACATGGATTATTAAACAAAATGATCATTTTTACCGCTTATAAACGAGTCACGTGACATGCTGAGCACGGTGTAATTAAGCGCATTTTAATGTTCTAGTTTACAATAAACGTTGCTAAACAAAGAGTGTTTATTTATTGTGAGTGATAAGAGTGAGATGAAAGTGAAAAGAGGAGTTTGGGTGAACTATCACTTTCATTTCATTGTGTGGCAGCCTCAGCACTTAAATTGATGAAGCGCATTGTTTGCTCAGATCTGACATTTAGTTCCAACGCATTTGAGTGTGACGTTGCTCTGATGAATTTTTGCACTTGTGTAATTTGTGTGTGTGAAGATGGATGCCTAGCCCATGAGACTGACAGCTGTGCTCGCTCCATCTCTCTCTCTCTCTCTCTCTCTCTCTCTCTCTCTCTCTCTCTCTCTCTCTCTCTCTCTCTCTCTCTCTCTCTCTCTCTCTCTCTCTCTCACTCTCACTCTCTCACGCACACACGAACAAAGGTGCACGGATGAAAGGGAAAGTCAAATTAGAATAGTTGCGGCACCGGCATATTGAACAAGTTGGTGATACTTTTATTGCATATTTGTCATACTGAAATACCCACGCAAACTAGTTTAATTGAATGCATCAATTGGAAACATATAAGTGCAATCATTCAGCGTTGACGTAAAGCTATGACGTAACTCCTGTAAAGATGTGTGTATTATTTGTGAGTGGATCTCTCCACTGTGTTTTGTCCTTGACTGGGAGTGAAGGAGCCAATGTGCAAAAAAACAGGCAGAAAACTTTCATTTTTTAATGAAAGCAAAACAAAGATATCCTGAAAATTAATTAACACAAAGAGTGCAATTAAATGTATTATCCTCAGTGATAAACAAGCGGAATTTAATCAATTGATCAACTAAAGCTTCCTGCATGCATATTAATAAAGTTTTTTTTTTTGTCATAGCGCATGCTATTTGTATATTCCGCTCATTTCCCATGCCCGATTTTACTATTATGTTATTGATACTTCTCACATTTGCCTGCCAAACAAATCGTAACTCGAAGTTCACCTGTGCTGTGAAACAATGCGAGCACCTCATCTGAATAATTGTCCGCTCATGCACGCGCTCAAACCCATACATAACAAATTAAGAGCCAGAGCGCCACCGAACAAGGAGCCCACGTTGCCATCTCGTGGCCCGCCTCTCTCCACTCCAGGGAGCAGATGTTTGGGGACAGCTTACAGCCTCAGCAAATTTCCACGCGCAAAGCAAACAGCAGCACTCAGCACTTCTGGCAGCGACAGAGGACTTCTGCTCTTGAAAGAGCGCGTGCGTGCTTTATGGCGGAGGCAGGGAGGCCTTTGACTTAATGCGGAGTCTCATGAAGAGGGCTGCGAAGGGGTGCATGCAGAGGTGAAAGTGTGTCAAGGTCGCCCGTCTGTTGCGCGGGAACGTGATCAATTCCCCCACGTGCACATCTGGCGGCGGGAGCGCGCATGGCAATCACCTGGCTTGCTTTGGCTTGCCCTTTTGCAAAATAAAGGTCGCTGCAGGCGTGCACAAGTCGGATCCGAATGGAGTCATTTAATAGGAGGAATGCGCTAAAATAGAGACTTGGATAAATGGACTATTCCTTTTGGTTTCTTCCCCAACGTTTACACTCACCAAGCTCGCGAATGCGATTTGACCTCGAACAGCGTGTTATTATCTCAAAACAAACCATCATAAATGAGCCCTGCGATGCTTATTTGTCTGAGCGAAAGCAACACAACCATCCCCCCCCCCCTCCTCCTCCTCCTCCCCCTCCTCGTCTTCCTCTTCTGCCCCCGGAGCGATGGTTGCCATGGCGACAGATTCATAGACATATGGGAGGAGAGGAGAAAAGGAGGAACGGAGGAGAAAGGGTGAGATGCGCGCGAGTTGGAGGACGCGCTGATGTGTCTTTCTTGTCTCATCTGTCAGCCGGCAGCATCGTGTCAGCTCGCGTCGGCCGAGGGAACAGTTCATGAACTTTTCTCAATCAGATTCCTGTCAGCCGCCATCTTGGCTGTATGTCACGGAGGACAGAATTGATTGTCGTGCTGTCTTTTGCTGCTGTACAGTGTGCCATACAGGCCACGCGGTTTAGATTTAGATGTTGCGATTTGTTGTTTGCTTGAGTGATTGATTGAATGCTCATTTCCAACATGCAATCAAACATAATAAACATTAAACATGTAATATAAACACAATCTCCACCGAGCAAGGTTCACATCATATCAGCCAATCAGAGCACAGCTTGACAATGAATGCTGTGAAGTGACAAGTTGCCCGAATATTTTCCTGTTCACAATTTCTTCGATTCAAACAAAAACTCCACATCATCTTCCCTCCCGCCACGTCATACGTCTTTATTCCTAATTCTTTCTCACCTCCTTTGCTGCAGCTCTCCAACTGATACAAGCGAATGACCTCAAGGGTCAAGTAATACAAGGTCATTGGCAGGGCATCTCTGCTGACTGGTTCACCTCTAAAAGGACATCTGGATGAAAGAACCAATCAGATCTTGCACCCCCCACCCCCCGCCCCTCCGCCCGCAGCCCACTCAACCTCCCGAGCTCATCCGCAGCCTCCATCACATGACCAGGGCGAGGCGTCAGAGGGAGGATGATTAATGATGCTTTTAGTACCTGTTTAGAATGAAGCTGTCCACGCCGCACTGTAATTACCCACTCCCAGGCGGCAGCTGCCCAACATAATTGCTTTTTGTTTGTTGACCTGGTTTATTGCGCAGAAAGATGCCTTTGGTTGGTTAAGATGAGGCGTGCAACGAAGGGTACTGAACGGCGCGTGTTCGAGAGCCATGCCATGCTACTTGTTTTAACACGAGAGGTCAAAACAGGCACAGAACTTCAACGCATTACTGCGCACCACAGACGGGGTGGACGTAAAACTGATAAATATTTTTGTATTTATTTTAAAGCAACTATTGTGTTCATAGATTTAACATCAAAATGCTGTCTTGATTGTTTCGAGCGTTTCGAGCGCTTCATCCTCCCTTGCATGTGCAGACTTGACCCAGGAAGAGGGCAGCAAAACAAACGGGTTGGCTCAGTGTGAGGAAAATGCAACAGTTATCCAAGTAGAGTGGAGAAGCGGAGAAACCGTTTTTATCAAAACTGCCAAAGCTTTCAAAGAGTTTTCCTGAACGCGCACACAATCATAGAAAGAGGATTTTGGGTGCCAGTCTAAGCTCTTCTGTTCTCGGTCTTGTTTTTTGTCAAATTAATTTCCCTCAGAAAAGTGCCATATGCTCTGGAGCGACTTATATATATCATTGGGACAAAACCTTATACCTTCAAAATCATCACTTTTCAGGAGACCTCAAAAACGTTCAACCATTAACTCATTCACTGCCATTGACGGCTATAGACGTCAAAAAATTCATTTGAACTGTTTCTATTAGTTTAACATTTTTCCTGTCTTTTGCTAACAAGATTATGAAAACGCCCTAATTTTTAACAATCTTTTCTTTTTTCTTCTAATTGCATCCGGTGATTAACATTTTTTATTGTAATTAATCGCATGACTTTAATAGTTCTAGGTTTTTGTACTCTTGTTAACAAAAGTGGAAAAAATGTTAAACTAAAATAAATGGTTCAAATTAATTTCTGACGTCTATAGCCGTCAACGGCAGGGAATGAGTTAACATTGCCTCATCAAAGGGAGAAAACCATTTTCAACACTTTAAATTGGTCAATAATTCATAAAAATGACACCCATGCGTGAGGACTGACCAAAAGAAAATTATTATATTTATATAATTATATTTGGGGAAAAAAATATATAAAATTTGCAAAATGGAGATGTGTGAGGTTTCAGCCCGACGCCAACATTGTTTTTTATTCTTCATTATGCTTTTTTTTCCGCTTGTTTTTTTTAATTTGTCAACTTATACTTGAAGTTTTTAATACACAAGGTGAAAATTCAAGTAGTGGTGTCACTGTCACAAAAGATTAAAGGATATACCCGGGTGACACAAAAAAAAAAGAGGGAATTTTTGAAGTGCGTATTGGCAGACATGAGCAAGTGGCAGAGATAGTGACCTTGAGCAAGCCAACACTCCGCCATTTTAGGAACCAAGGTTTCAATTACTATGAATCAAATATTCTCCTTCATTCACTCTTGGTTTTATTGGCTTGTTACAAAGTTCCCGTTTTTTTTGTGTATTCTCCCCTTTTTTTTTTATAATGTAGGGACTGAGGCCCATTTCCAACCTTGTCAATCACGGCTTCATGCACTCCCGGCAGGATTCTCCCACAATCCGCCACAGCGACATCCTCATGGCCATCTTGATGTCGTCCACGTCTTCAAAACGGGTCTCAAAAACTTGAGATTGGGAAAGAGGAGACGAAAGCCAGGTCAGGTGAGTATATAGGGACGTTGCTCCAGCCAGGTGATACAATTCTTGGCCAGGAACTGTCAGATGCTCAGAACGTTTGATATGTACTGATTTTGCACATCCCTGTGTGACAGTATTGCAACATTGATTATTGTAGTTTTGTATAACTGTTGTTGAATAATAATCCACACCACTGGACATTTAAAAAGTGCTCAAGTACTTATGCATCATTTCAAATTTTGTCATTGGATCATCTGGTCACTTTAAATTGTGCAACAGCATCTGCACATGTGTCATTGTTCGGTTCGAGAGCACCAATGGCACATTTACATGACTTTAAGACTTTCTGTACTTATGTGTCACACCCTAATTGTTCTGTTTTTTTTTTTTTATTGTTGCTTGTTCAATACTTGAGGGACTACTGGAGACAAATTCCTTGTGTGTTTTCATAATTGCTCAATAAAGATGATTCTGATTATATTTATACTGGATATTAACTCATTCACTGCCATTGACGCCCATAAACGTCAACAATTCATTTGAACAGTTTCTATTAGTTTAACATATTTTCCACTTTTGTTAACAAGAGTATGAAAATCTAGACATTTTTTTTAAATAATAATAAAAAAGATTTTTTTATTGTAATTAATCGCATGACTTCAATAGTTAACTCACGATTAATCACAAATTTTACATCTGTTCTAGATGTTCAAATTTTTTCTAGGTTTTTATACTACTACACATATAAAATGTGGATTTTTTTTTTAAACTAATAGAAATAGTTTATATTTGGACGTCTATAGCCGTCAATGGCAGTGAATGAGTTAATATGGCATTGGGTAGGCAATATCAGACTATATATTAAATTGAATTAGGACGGATAGAATGACAGATAGTGATGAATATAGCGCCACCTGTTGCAGTTGTCGAAGTAAATTGACCTGTGAGCACGCACTGACGCCGGCAAAGTTTCTGGAATACCTTCCATCGGAATTCCCATCCCACATTCTCCCACCACATCTTTGGCTCCACTCCCAAGCAAAGTATGAAAATGTCAGCACCTGCGGCCGAGTACCGCGAGGACTGTGACAATGACGGCCAGATAAACAGCCCCCCCGTTTGACCTATGGAGAGCATAAATTTAACATCCATAAATCCTGGCACGTTCCGGCTCGGTTTGGCGCAGCGTTTGCGGCGCTTCTGCTTCCACAGGCAGTGAGAAGCAAGTGTCAGGTATCCGAGCTGCTGTATGAGCAGCTTTCATCCTGGTCCGAGTTCTCACATAACTCAGGCGTGGAGTCTTTATCACCACCTCATAAATAACTTGGCTATGGTCTGATAATGTCCACTTAATGCCTAGTCAATAAAGCCCACAGTAAGAGGGGGCTTTTTTTTTTAGCCTCTCAGCTGTACATAAATATAAACAACAGCGTAGATTGATGTGATGGGCAGCTCCTTCGACGTTGGCAGTGCAAAGGCCTGGCCAGCTGAAGGTGGGCTGTGGGGCTGCAGGTGTTTTGAGGAGATAGTGGGATGTAATGAGGGGGCTGCAGGAAAAGGGCTGTGTGGATAGCCTTGACTGATCACCTGTGAAAGGCATAGACACACACAAATGATAGCGCAGGGACACGAACGCGCACTCGCTCACCCCACACACACGCACTGGCATACACACCGTCATTAGATAAAGCAATGGTGTCGCCGCCCGACAAACAAAAGCTCATCCTCCCTATTTGAAGGTCATTAGCGCATTAGCATAACTCCACTCCCAAATGAACTTTGATTGCTAGTCTTTGCCAAAGTAGGTCGGAAGGGAGGAAGTTTTTGTTTTGGGGTTGGCGAGGTTTTTTTTTTTTCTGTCAGTCTGAATTTGAGCATTTCAAACGGTTTCTGTCTAGTTTATTTTTCATGTATCATAGTTATGGTTGGTTTGGTGCACCAAAATTTCTTAAACAGGAAGTCAACCCAAAAATATTATATTGGAGTGTAGTCTTAACACGGCATTCTGATGATTATCGCATTTGTGGAATATGAATTAAGCAGCAAAATCCACCTTCATTGTATCCATCTCCGGGGCGGCCATTTTGCCACTTGCTGTCAACTGAAAATGACAACACAGTTGCTCAGGGCTCAGGTAACAACCAATCACGGCTCAGCTGGAGAACGTCACATGACTAGTCTCAGAAAACAGGTGTGACTGAGAGGTCCCTCGTTAGGAACGATTACACTGATGCATGATAATGCACTTCCGTCTGTGCTTCGTCTTTTTTTCTTCTTTATTTTAAGTTTCACATAATTTGTCATTCATCATCATAACAGGAATCGGTCAGTGACGGACTGATGGATCATCCATCAGTAATGACGGAAAGCCCACCTGTGGAATTCAGCGCCAATCGATTAACCATGTCTGAACAGTGAAGCACAAGGATGATGTAATAGAAAGGCGACTCTTGTTGTGTCTGGCACGTAAACAAGCTCGTCTCCACCTGTTGAGTGAAAGCACCTCGAGCTAAGGCCAAGCTGTTTCACGATTTTTACTTTCTGGACCTGGATTCCCCAACCGTAGTTTTATCATACTGTACATGTCATTAGGGAATCGATATTGCTTTCCATAGCCCAATATTGATTCATAAAACCATGTATCGACTTAATACGGCTTTTTCTGGTAAATTAATGGGCCCGAGGTGAGCACGTACTTGTTTAAAACCTCGTGCGAGCGTTGTTCAAATGTGCCTTTCTGTTATTCAGAGTACTCCAAAAGGCTTACAAAGAAAGGAAACCGCTCAAGCACGAGCTGCTCCGAGCTACTGATTGCTATTTAACTTTAAAAATGGGCTGCGTTTTAATGCAAGCGGATCGCATCGCGGGTCTCCCTCGAAAAAAAAACACACATGCAAACACACACTGTTTAGATGGATGCACTATGGGAAAGCTTTTCTTTTTGCAGTAGTTTTAAATGGCTTAGCTTAATTAAAATCCTGCGCCACATTGGCGACAAAAGTAGAATCCTGATCGTTTACTGCGCATTATGCTGCTCTAAATAGTGAATAAGTCATACTACACTATAACTTACACAAGACTACGGATTTCTTCTTCTACTTCCATTTGATGGTTGTCAAATACTTTTGGTTCATTAGCGCCCCCTTCTTTAGCATAGCTACCTATGGCCACTGGTGGTAATGCATGACATCTTCTTTCTTATCGCGGTTGGCAGGTGCTTTTAGTGCATTACCACCACCTTATTAAACGGAGTGCATACATGTGGCAGTAAATAAAATGTACATTAAATGAAAGAAAAAGCGAAAGACTGAACACAAATATCCCCTAAAAGAAGTAAGGTAAGAAATTGGACATAAAAACACAACATGTGGATGCATAATTATCCACTATGACTGTGTCTCCTATGTAAAAAAAATGTTTTTAAATTTTTATTAACAACTGGATACTTAGCATAAAAACCGTCACAGGAATGTGAATGTCGTGGTTTGGGTTAGTGTTAGTGTTTTTGCCACTTTATTTACATAGCACTGTAGTTGTAATTGATTTCAATTATTATTTATTGTTTTGATCAGGTCATGTTCAATGATTAATGTAACTGCATTGGATTCAATTAAAACAATTTGCAACAGAATGTTGGTACTGCATGAAATCCATAACTGAATTGAAAATCAATGTGAATCGAATCAATATGGCCCTTCTGAATCGAATCAAATCGATTTTGGAAATCTGAATTGAAACCCAGCCCGACATGTCATTATATCGTAATAGAATTTATATCATTATATTGCACAACACTATTTCCACATACAGTTATTGACCAAATGAAAGCTTTGCAAGTATTGCAAGTAGCCCCGCTATTATCTTTTTGTGAATTAAAGCCAAACTTTAGAGTGGCTCTGCCTTGATGCCATGTTAGAAAAGTTCAGAATGAAAATAACCTTTTTACGTGCGGACGCTCCACAGAACTTTACAATGTAATCACAATTTACGACGTAAAAGGAACCGATAAGCTGAATTGTCAGAAAAAATTAAAAGATCTGCTTTTCAATTCCCATCCTACCCATTTTAAGAGTCCCTGTATACGTCATCGCTGATATGAGGTTTCAGAGTTTGAGACTGCAAACAATTTATGATTTCTCAGACCGATGTTTGTATTATCTGCGTAAGTAAGTCACACAGTGATGTGGAAGCCACACAGGACTTGTTAAACAGGCCAACTATGGAACTTATTTATTTTGGCATGCGTCTGCATTATCAAACACAAACAAGAACTACCGTGAACCTTAAGGGCAAAGGTGTGTGTGTTTTACTGGCAACTCACACTGTGCCGCAGTCACTTTAGCGCTAACGCTCGTACTACGTGTCCAGGCTAGTGCACTGCTAAAATACTGTAGGTCATTAAGAGGTTGCAAGACAATGATAGAAACAGTATATTCCAGTATATCTTTGATTTTTTTTTTTTTTTTGCAACAACCCTTTCTGATGTTGTCATCTTAATGTCTTCAACTAGTTTGCATAATTTTTGACATCAACAGGAAAAGCAAGTAAAGTAAACAAAAAATATATATATATATTTTTTCATTTTCATCTGCCTCTGCTACTGTTATTGTTCAATTATGCGCAAGTCAAAATTGTATATCTTTGAAGATTTGTTGCCACAAAAGAGTGATTTGAGTTTCAAGCCTGGTCATGGAATGAAGGTCAAGGTACAACTAGTTATCGTTTCTATAAAATCCTACTATTTTCCAAATCTGTGCAAGGTTCAGTTCCAGTGCATAGATATCATATTTATCACGGGTTAAAATTGTATACGTTGTTACTTTAATATAATCACGCATTCGTGAAAGTCATCTACTAGAGTTTCGTCGAGGATGAGGGGTTTCATTGTCTGGCGCGCATCGAAAGGGACACTTGTCGAGCGCTCGCGCCGGTCACGTGACGAAGCAATTGTACTGCGGCGCCAGGGGCTGCTGTAGTCAGTGTGACGGCTGGAATGGGATCAGACTGAGCCCCGGGGAGACAGAGGACACTGACAGGGATGTTGCCGGGTTGAGCGAGGATGTTTGATTGTGATCCATGAGATAGTCAGTGCAGCAGCAACTGAGCTTAGACAAAAGCAGCTGGGAGAGACTGCGACGCCAAGCAGGTCAGAATGGGAGTGATGACCTGATCAGCTCATATTGACATGCTTGCAGGGCCCTAATTGGCAAGAATGGTTGTAATGAAAGGGTTACACCTAATTCATATCAAAAGGTTCTGACATGATTGGAAAATGAGGCTAAATTGGATGACGCTCATTTTTGTCTTTGTGAATAAACTAAAACGAGCACATCGGCAGAAATATTGAACAGTAACTACTTCTTTTTTCTTAGCTCAAATTATTCAGAAGCATGTGATCATCAAGCAAACTGAGGAAAGATGGTTATAAACCACATCAAACACTAAACGTTGTTCATCTTCTGGATTTAGCTAGGGTTATAATTAATAGTAAAAAAGTTAATTGCTAGTAAACATGAACCAGCCTCCAACCTTTTTGAAGATGAGAGCAACTTCTACTGATTAGGTCACTCTCTCTCTCTCTCTTACTCTCTCACTCTCTCTCTCTCTCTCTCTATATATATATATATATATATATATATATATATATATATATATAGAGAGAGAGAGAGAGAGAGAGAGAGAGAGAGCTACAATACACAATGTTCGAGTGGAGGAGCCATTTGGACTGTGGAGCACTTCCACCGGCTCCCTTCTTTGACAGAATGCACTCGGTAAGCGCCGGTGTTAGTGATTAGCACAGAGCTAGGTCGCTACAGCTCTCCAAAGAGAAATCAATGGGCACTGTCAAACCCTGTGAGAGCCAAGACCCGAACGGATACCGTTTTGTCACTTGGAGTGACTCCAAGCCACTTGATCTTTTGATGTGAGGCTTATTTTATTCCGCAACTCCAGAAAAGTGCTCGTTAAGTGTAACATCCATCTCGTCTGTTTCGTCGCAGTAAAGCATGACGTCACGTTATAATTCGCATCCGAGAACTTTCAACGTCGTTCAAAGGAGTCACAATTTACGCAATTTAGCAGTAATAAATTAAATAATAATGTATATATTTGAGGGGACTGGCGTCAAGTTGTGTTGTAGTATATTGTAAGTTCACAATTTACTTCAGGTTAAAAATGAGAACACTCTTAATATGAAAAGAACACACTGATCTCTTCCGGGTCATACGCAGTAAAGTTGCGTTATTTTTAATGCACATCCGTATTGAACTTAACCAAATACAACCATTCAACGTTGTGCAAAGGAGTCACTGTAACGCTATTTAGCAGTAATACATTAAAAATGCATATATTTCTGGGAACTGGGGTCAAGTTGTATTTTACAGTTTTTAAAATGTTCAGAATTTCACAAGTTACTTCATGTTAAAAATTCGGTAGAGTCAAAAATCAGCACCGTGATTTCTTACAATCCACTATTTTCTGACACTGATCATGTTAATGATTTCTCAAAATAATAATTAACAACGGTTTAACAAGGCAAGAAAAATATTTTTCTGCATAGGGTGGCTTCTTTTTTCAACTGAAGGCTTTGGGAATTGCATAATTGTTTGCACCTTATTTATTATAGTTTCACCAGTAGTGCATTGAAGAGGAGAAATATTGAACACATATTGTACTTGAAAAATAATTGGTTTCTTAAAAGTTTTAGAATGTTTGTTGTGGAGTGATAACTTGTTCACTTAAATAAATAAATAAAACTAGTGCAATGAAGAAATAATTTGTATTAAATTTTTCTATAGTAGTTTCTGAATGAATGGGTGAAAAGTAGAATTTTCTGCTTACCAATAAACTCTGTCCTAATTATGTGTTGGTTTTTAACCAATAATTAAAAGAAAAAAGAAAGAAAAAGAAAGAAACATTGCCAAAACACTTAAACGTCATGAAAATTAATTGAGATTTATCAAGTGGATGATGCATCAACCTTAATTATTCCAAAGTATTGGTATCTGCAATCCTGGCCGTATATTTATTTGGTATTGGACCAATACCAAAATATGCAGTAGACAATCGCAAATGACTAGTTGTTGTCTTTGTTTTGCTTTCAGCCCAAGACGTTGACATTAAAACACAGCAAGCATGACATCTATTAAACCGGTTTACTGTATATAAACATATTAAGCCAATAATGAATATTCGTTGCATTATTCTCTCGCAAAGCAAAAGCCGAAGCATTCACGCTTGTGCATTCAAGCTAACCCAAAAACAGCATGTGCATAGAATCCTGGAGGAGAATAATGAATTCATAATTTATGCATGACACGTACTGTGGTGTAATACAAATTAATGATTTGCCAACCAACCTTGAAGTTGCTGGAAGGACTATTTCCCTTCTATAGAGATCCTCCATGCTTTTAATATGCCAGAGATTTCGTGGCATCGCGGCGGCAGCTATTTTTCACCAGAATGCAAAGAGATGGAATTATTAAAAGATGAGTTTGTCACTCTCCGGGTAATACAAAAAAACGTGTATGATAAAACGTTGGGTGTACTTTAACGTATTGCGTTGCGTGTCCTGACAAGAGCAGTGTTGTCATCCATCACTTCTTTTGAAGGCAATTTATACATTTTTTGTTTTGAGCTCTGAAAATGAAAGGATGTCTATCAGGATTAAACTAAGACACAGCATATTAAAGCTTTTTTTTTGGGGGGGGGGGGGGGCAAATTGTACAAAAAGTGCACAATTGTAATCTTTTTGGAAGAATGTTTACTGCAAAATTAAAGGAGAAATGTGAGTTTGGAATCGCCCACAAACTAGCGGTCGTACTCCAAATACTGGGTTTGCAGGGTAATGGAGACAGAACTATTGCAGAATTAGTGGAGACATTAACGGGTGGTATCAATAAATAAACCTCTAATTAGAAAAAAAAGAAGCAGTGCGGAGCAGCAGTAGCACAGAGGGAGAATACAAATGACACGCACACATGTGTATGCTCGCACATATCTCTGGTGAGGGGGTGGGCCTCACGTGGGCTTTGCCAATAGAATTGGCTCGCCCATGCGTTGCCGACCCGCCCCAGTGGCGAGCGTGCCCACTCTTGACTGTGCAGTGAACCCGGCGCAGCCTCCCCTCTCTCCGCCACCTCTCCTCTCCTCTTCTAACCAGCTTATCTGCACGCTGCCCTGAGTGTGCTGCTCTGTGACTTGGCCATGATTGATAGTAGCGGGGGTCCTCCACTCCCTCGGTGAGAGGGAAAATGGAGGAGGGAAAATAGAGGGAGAAAGAGTGAGGGGAATGCAGAGAAGCCTGGAGAGACTAAGCTCTGCAAAATAACAATGAAATAGAGGTTATGTTTTGTCCAACAACAGGCTTTCACGCTAAAATGCGTATTTTTGAAGTGTGAACATGTAGGTATGCTATGTTGCTAGCTACCTGGCTGAGGGTGGATGGGGTGGAGGGGTGGAGGGGTGGAGGGGTTGCGTGGCGCTGACCGTTCCCCGTCTCTCCCCTGTGTTCCCCGGAGGGTAATAAAGACTGATGACACTGATGCTGTGCCATCCGGCTCCACAGTCTCCACTGCGCAACCATTTGCGCCATCATTTATCCCGCTCGCCCCCTCCCCACTCTAATTCTGCTTTAATAACCGCCAGATCCATTCATCAGCGTATTGACGGGCATGACAGGTGCTGCGGCACCCACTAACTCTCTGCCCTTTACTCGATTCACAGCCGGGGTCATCGCGAGGTCACGCAGTCAATAATCACAACACACCGCTGTCACCTTGGAGCGACAGCGCGGCCTGCATATCGACGCGAGCAAGTCTTGCCACTTCGCACACTTCGTATTTGTTAAAGATGAAGACAACCTTTAACATTTCTTGACAATGTTATATGTGACCTCACTAGTCTAAACGTGGCATTATAATTAATTTTAGATTTAACGAATATGAGTTATGAAGCAAAATCCAGTCAGGGGGCGGCCATTTTGCCACATGCTATCGACTTAAGATGACATCACAGTTGCTCAGGGCTCAGGCAACGACCAATCACAGCTCACCTGTTTTCTGAAGCTGAGCTGATTGGTTGTTACCTGAGACCTGAGCAACTGTAATGTCATTATCGCTCGACAGCAAGTGGCAAAATGGCCGCCCCCTGAGATGGATAAAAACGGCTGGATTTTGCTGCATAACTCATATTCCACAAAGGTAATATTAATCAGAATGTCATGTTGAAACTAGTGGGGTCACATATAACATTGTCAAGAAATGTTTATGGTTGACTTCCCCTTTAACTCTTTCACTGTCATTGATGGATAGAGACTTCAAAAATTAATTTGAACTATTTCTATTAGTTTAACATTGTTTCCACTTTTGTTAACCAGAGTATGAAAACCTAGAAAAAAAGTTATTGTACATTTAAAACAGATATAAAATTTGTGATTAATCGTAAGTTAACTAGTGAAGTCATGCGATTAATTACGAAAAATGTTAATCGCCTAACGCCCCTAATTTTCAATAATGTTTTCTTCATTTTTTTTTAAAGCAATTTAAAAAAATGTTTTTAACATTTTTAATAATCTTTTGTTTTTTTGTTTAAAAAAAAGAAGATTACTAAAAATTAGGGGCGTCAGGCGATTACATTTTTTAATCATAATTAATCGCATGACTTCACTAGTTAACGCACAAATAATCACAAATTTTATATCTGTTCTAAATGTACAATAAAAAAAATTCTAGGTTTTCATACTCTTGTTAACAAAAGTGGAAAAAAATGTAAACTAATAGAAATAGTTCAAATGAATTTTGAACGTCTATAGCCGTTAATGGCAGCAAATGGGTCCATGAGTATTTCAGTCGTGTAACGTCGACAATTAATTTCCCACAACTCCATCAACACTTCCGCACATTACTTTAGTGATGCAACTTCTTCTTTCAAGGGGAAGCGCTCGACTCCTTGGGCACTCAACTCTTCTTATGCAAAACATGTCCTGCTGTCCTCAGACTCCAAAGCACTTTGCTGCCGTCACACATTTTTTCTTCATTTCAGCTTGACAGTGACATTTATGTTCATTTACTCGGCAATTGTGAGGCATCTGGAGGGGACCGCCCTCCCCCACTTTCCCTCCCTCACCAAGCCCCCCTGACCCCCCCCCCCCCCCACACACACACACACACACACACTATTTTTCTCTCCTGGCAATAATTATTAATGTAGATTTGCAAGCCACCGTGACTGAACCTTTGATGAAGAGTCGGAAAAAAGAATTGGAAAAAATATCTTCAATGGAAGCAGGAATGAGGGTTACGATGGAGTGTGCATATATTTTACTATGCATGATACACCATGTATTTGCATGATTCTTTTCATGGTTGTGGTTTTGAGCACTGGGCCAGGTGGCACCCACGTTTATAGCAGCCAATCATTGGGAGAGGAACCATATTTGGTGGCTTAAGTGGGTGTTCAACTCCGACAACCACATACCTCAAGACAGTCAAACCATGTGGTCGCTCAGAAGCAGTCGCTGAGGGAGAGAGAGACATCCATCCACTCTATCTACACAGTAAATTTTACATTAAAAAAAGACTATATTCTAAACAGAGAAAACTTTACACTTTTACTACAACTACTTTTTTTTTCAATTTTAAAAAAAAAATCAAAATCAGTTGAGAAACGATCCCACAACCTTCAGCATGGAAGACAGCCACTCTACCTTAACTTAACTTAAGGTAAGCCATTCCTACTGACGGACGAAAACCCACAATGCTAAATGTATCAATTTTTAGAAGTTTCCTGTCCATTGTCAACAAAATGGGCATCCGTCATTGTCGGATTGACAAACCTTCCGTCAATTTTGACAGCATGCCCACCTCGGCTCTTTCCAATTTTCGCCTAATATGACAGCCGGGTATTCATAGTCTTGAGTAAATAGTCGAGTATGAGCTTTGGAAGAAAGAAAAAAAAGCAACACAAATAATACTATGAATATTGTTATGTTCCAATTGGTCGTAGTCATTAACATTCAACAAAGTTGGAGGATTATGCACTATACTTTCTCAGAAACTTGTTTTCCAGGGAACCCCAGTGCATAAAAACTTTCAATTAAAAGAAGAAATTGAATAAAGATGCAGGAATTACTTCTTCATTACGGTTACAAATAGGGCTGGGTAAAAAAAAAAAAAAAAGATATATCGATACTGAATCGATATTCCTTTTCATAGCCCATTGAAAAATCGATTCATAAAACCATGAATCGATATTTTTAAATATGCAAATGTGGCCTTCTGTTATTCAGAGTACCCCAAGAGGAGCCCAGTGTTTGGCCACTTTATTCATATGGTGCTGTGGTTGTAATCGATTATTATTTATTGTTTTGATCTGGTCATGTTCAATAAAACATACATGATTATTATAACTGTAATGGATTCAATTTAAAATGTAAATATTCATATATTTCTTTTTCATACTAATGCACCAAGAAGTTTATATTTGCAGCACTGATACTTCTGAGAATGTCTTCCATATAAAAGTAAAATTGGTATTGCATGAAATCCTTAACTGAATCGAAAATCAATGTGAATCGAATCGGGCCCTTCTGAATCGAATCAATTTTGGAAATCTGAATTGATATCGATACCCAGCTCTAGTTACAAAGATGTAATGGATCCTATGATATTTAGGGCTGCACAATATATCGAAAAAATATTGATATCGCGATAGTGGACCATGCAATATGCATATCGCAAAGACATGCAATAAATTTCATATGGAATTTTATGCCTTTATCTGAATTGATTATTATAAATATAATTCATCTGAATTTATTATTATAACGAAAATGCACTCTAGAAACAGTTGGGTCAAAAGTAACCCAATTATTACTCTTTTTAGAGTGATGTGCACCGCTTTCCATTTTGTATAAAAAAAAAACAGAAAGTTGGGTCAAATTGACCCATAAATAATGGTGGATCGGTCCATTTTTTATCCATAATTTGGTTATTTTTGACCCAACAGTTTTTAAGAGTGAATAGTTTAATTAATTAACTAAGATATTTTGAGTTTGCTTATTTTGCTGCATGAAATTTTTAAATTCTTTCATTAGATAATAAAAATGTCATTTCTTTAGGTACATGTTAAATATCGCAATAATATCTATATCGCTCTATTCAGCAACTGTATCGCATATAGCATGATTTTCCAATATCGTGCAGCCCTAGTGACATTGGATTCTATTTAAAGTCAGAAATGTGATTAAGCCAATTACGTAAAGCAGTCGCTTCTTCAGTACAGCCATTTTCTCTGTCGGTCTGTCTGTATTTGACACTAACATTGCCAATCACAAAAAAATACTTCTTTACACATAGAACACAATATTAGATATGATCTGCTTAAGTACTGTAGTTGGTACGATCATTTCCAGTTAATTAATACATTACCACACAAGCATATTCTATCACTAACTGGGACTGTTTATTGGCATATTGATATCCTATATCGAACGTAACCACAACATTAGGTAAAATATTGACTTACCTTCATATCTGTGGATGTAAGAAGAGGCATCCATCTTAAAGCCCTTCTCTAATTTGCTGCTCAATGCTTTGGAGGAGAACTTTACAACGACGGCGTACGTTTGTGATGGTCATTTCGAGCAAGTCTTGTAAACACCGCATGCAGAATAACAAAATTTTTCGAAACGGGAAGCAATGTGGGAAATTTCATATAATGAGCCATTTAGAATTCACCCCACATTTTCAGGATCCTGTAAATACTCCTCCAAAGTTGTACAAAAACTACAGTTTTCCAACCCCTACCTATCATGCTTTACGTCGCAATTATGTCAGGACCGCAAAAGACCTTGAGAAGTTCCACACTTCAGTATTATCCTACAAAGGGTTAACTGCAAAACTGCAAATGTACATCCATCACACATACATGTGAACCTACTGTATAAACTCCCCACATCCACCCATGCTGTGCACCCCCCGCCCTGCCTTCTAGCCAAGCAGCAGCAACCAGGGGTGCGGGTGTTTGAGGGCTCTAATCTGTGGTGCAGGTCCCATCGGCAAGGATCATTGAGCTAATTAATAACGTGGCACGGAGAGGGATGGCAGTCATTAAGAAGCCACGGCTGTGTGTGCAGAGATGCGGTGGTCTTCTACATGGAACTTTCAAAGTATGTGCGTGAGGGTGATGGGGAGGGGGCACCGCAGGCACAGGGACTCACCCAGGCGTGCAACTCTTCGATTCATACCGCACAAAAGGACACACACACATATACGTACGCTAACACACACCTTTATGAAGCTAGACAATGACAAATGCAAACATGAACACACTTTATGTATTTTACTGGGAAAGAAAAGAGAGCAATTTGAATGTGTGTGGTGGGTCCACTCGAGCAGTGGTCCTCAACCCTGGTCCTCGGGGACCGGTATCCAGCCTGTTTTCATGTCTCCTACAGCCAACACAGGTGGGAATCGTTATCAGGCTTCTCCAGAGCTTGCTAATTAGCTGATGATATGAATCACCTGTGTTGGCTGCGGGAGACATGGAAAACAGGTTGGATACCGGTCCCCGAGGACCAGGGTTGAGGACCACTGCACTAGAGTACAATATCAATAAACACAATGTACAGTAGTATTCCAGCAAAAGTTGTTCATCCAAAAAGAGCTGTACCACTTTTGGGATACCAACTGTAACAATACAGCATGTAAAGGGGGAGTTTGCAGTGTTAAAAGTGTTAGCAAGATTTGAAAGTAGCCTCACTTCACAACTCTCCCACCCCCAGAATCTCTGCCGACTGTCACGCACCTCACTTATGGCAATTCATAATGACGTGATTACGAAAGTGCAAAGTCGTGATAAATAGTAACGGAGAACGTATAGACAGCTTCAACGAAATAGCAGCACTAGCAATGGTAAGCTAGCATTAGCACTCAACGCTAGCCGCAGAACAAGAATGACATTTTGACGGTCCCACTTTCTGCTGCTGATTGGTTCTTTTTCGTGGTAACTTCTTGTCAATCAAATCAAAGGCAGAAAATGAGGTCAGAGAGGGCTGATTTTTTTTTCCACTGATCATTTTCTTGCATATGCCTACTACTGTCAGGTCATACTGGCAGTCCTAACAACATGAAAAAGTGATATTTATGAATAGTGCTGTCACTAACATCTTTTTTAAAAATCGAGTCTCCTATCGATTAATCCCCCCCCCCACCCCCAAAGAAATTGAAAAAAATAAAATAAAATAAAAATAAATAAATATATATATTTTTTTTTTTTAAGTCCACTAAGGTTGAACGTAAGTTTAATTTAGTGGATATAAATACCCCTTGTTCCTTATATTCTGCACACGTTACTGCACTTATTACACAAACACCAACAAAATTAGCCTATGCTAAATAATTAACAATCGCGATTAGCATTATCCCTGAATAAACTCGAATCACTTACTTATTGTACTTTTCCTGAAAATCACTTCATAGTCCAACATTTGATCAAAATATTAAAGGGTAAATGGAGTGCACTTAAATAGCGCTTTATCTTTATCATATGTTTACTAAGCCTGACGTATTCGCTTGTCTCGTTCAAACATATTGAGTTGTTGAAGCCTACAATGGCCATTGACGCAGTATACTTATTTTTCAATTAACTTACTTCCTGCGCCGTCACCCAGATGTTTGTCTTTGGTTCCATCCCATTTTAAATCCATAAACGTCATGAGTACTTTCTATTGTAGCGTCATACTTGATAATGCTACTAGCGAATGCTAACCTAGCCAATGGTATTGCAAAGGGAGTTTGTTTCTAAGGTCCGTCGCCGTCCGTGTTTGCAAACTCTCTTGCTTCTGTTGTTAAGTGCATTGTGTGCAACTGGGTCAAATTTGGCTCGATTATTGCACATATGGTGGCGTAAAACCATAGTAGTAGTCCTTATGGCAAATGCTGGTTGGCTTACGCCCAATTCACACTGACTGCGGAACGGACACGGAGCGGCATCCGTACGAACGCCTCAAGTACTCGATAGCATTTGAGTGCGGTGCATATGCGGTGCTGCGGAAGGTTTCCGCAAGCTTTCTATTTTTTCCCAGATTCTGATGCGGATTTTCATGAAGCTGAAGTCAGGTGTCGGCATCAAAGTAGTATATTTCAAAATAAAACAGTTTGCAAACTCGTTTTTGGTTGATGTTTTTTTTTGGAGGCTAGCTAACTACATAGCATGACATGAGTCAGACATTTAAAAGACAAAAAAGGAGCTCAGAATAAATTAGACATGAAAAAATAACAATTTTTTAAAATAACATGGTATGGCATGGTAGAAGAGCCATGGTAGAAGTCCCAGAAATAATGTCCAAAAAAGCAGATCGATGTGACAACAGGCAAGCGTGGCTATTGTTTACCAATAGAACTCATTATAAACCGTTGGTATTGCGTGAACTCAACTCTCCAGCGTGAACCCCCGTGATCTTGTAGTCTGGCGGGTGCAAATTTCCGTACAAGGACAGCTCACGCAACGCACAAATTGCAGTCCGTGAATTGGGTGCACGCTACTTGGAGGAGTGAAGAAAAAATACTTGGAGTCGTCGCCATATCGGGAGGAGTGAGTCTTGCTCTATGCCAGTGGTGTCAAAGTCCGGTCCTCGAGGGCCTGAGTCCTGCATGTTTTAGAGGTGTCCCACGTTCAACACAGCTGATTCATATTTAAGCTAATCAGCGAGATCTGCAGGAGCCTGATAATTATCCTGATCATTGAATCAGGTGTGTTGGAGTAGAGAAATCCCGAAAACATGCAGGACTCAGGCCCTCGAGGACCAGATGTTGACACATGTGCTTTATGCTATAGTAGATAGCGCCTTCCTGTTGCTGACGCACGTAGGGCCGCCATCTTGCGTGTGTTTGGCTCCAATAAATTCATTAGAACTATTTTATTAATTTAGCGGTTTTGGCGCGGATTGCTTTGTTACAAACATAAGACATGTAGCGATGCTAATTTTCTCTGTTTTCAGCCTAAAGAGACCACATACAAACCCTAAGAAGCATCCTAATTAGTAGTGGTTAATGCTGGTCGGAGTCCGTCAGCAATAAGTGTCCGTGCGGAAACGCGAAATATTGGTTCCGGCAACTTCAAGGTGTCGCAAATGTTTTATAAAATGATTGAAATAGCTTCCACGCATGCATTTTTGCCGTCGACCAATTTTTGTGGTTGACCCAACTGACTTGGTTGACTTTTTTTTCCTAGCCCTATTTATGAATATTGCAAACTTCCCCTTCAAAGGATGGAGCTAGAAATACGAACGAGTTGTCCAAGATGAGACAAAAGCTTGTCTTCTTTTTGTCATAAAAAGATGTAGTCCAACAAGAAGAAGGCAAAATGGCTACTGGATGTCCTCCATTATTGTTTAATTGACATCCTTCTTCTATTTACGCAGCAGTAAATGTTATTTACCATTTCAAACCAGACAGTGCCGAGCCAAACTGGCACATACACCATTTTTATTAGAAGAAGGCAGTCCTCATTATAGAAGTCTCCAGTTTGCAGCAATATGTTTGCCGGCGTTGCATACATCGACAATATTTACCCTAGACTGGCTAAGAGCACTTAGTCGTGTGAAGCAGCCCAATAGCTCAGCCTGAGCTAATGAAAGGAAGCAACAGGAGCAATTAGCAGTGTAAACAAACAGCTCGCCGAGGCGCCTGTTTCCTGCCCCCCAACCCCCGACTGGCAGCCTGGAGTAGGAGGTAATTGGGGGAGCTGGGAGCCGAGACAAAATCAATGGTAACGCATACGCAAACGCAGCGCGATTACTCATAACCTGGTGACGCGGCCTCGGGGACACGAACACGACAAGGCGTTGTAGCAGGTTTGACCCTGTGGAGCTTACGCACCTCGCGACAAGCTTGTACTGTTACTGTACTTCGGGCTAACATTTAACTTTGGAGTATGGACAGATGGACGGACAGACATCCACATAGTCCACGTCGCTCACATGCCAACAGCTGACAACTCACTTTTGACCACCCGCCGCCAGCCATTCAGGGGCCTCACAACTTTCCTCTCTCAGTCTAATTGATCTCATCTCCATGCCATTTATGTGTCTGCCAGCACACTAATGTCTCCTGCTCAGTCACTAATTGGGAAGTATCAGCATCTATATGGCAACATGCGGCTGTGGCCTGCAGACAGTTGCGAACAAGACATGGCCAAGTATGTCTCCAAGCTCTCCCCGAGTGGAGCCATGGGGCAAAGTAGGTATACTAATGCAGGAAGCTGGCTGCGACTTCCACTCTTAAAATTCTACTGCGGGCACTGGGCTCCTGATGTCTGAGAGCTGGCCCAACGACCATCATAACAGAGTTATTAAACAAAAAGTACACCTGAAGCAGGACTTGTTGGCTCCAGTCGTTGCTAATGGGATCGCATAATTTGTAAAGTATCTAATGCGAGAAGGCAAATGGAAGGAAAATTGAAATGCTTACAAATTCCATAAATAGCATCTGTTAACAAGGACCGTATAGGTAAAATAATCGATTAATTTATCATTAATAATGCAGTCAATTGTGTGGGATTGATATTTGATAGAACATTTCTTAAAGACATTCAAGCAAAAAAAAACATGATGTCAGCTATGAAAAGTTAAATCCTCCATTATATGGTTGCTTCTCTGGGCATTCATTACAACAAACCGCAAGTTCAGATCATTGAGATAGCAAATCTTCAATCTCATTAAAAAAATATTTCTAAAAATAATAAATCGGTCACTTAATCAATGGCTTGGTAAAAGCACTATTACTTGCTATTTTTTACTCTCTTTGGAGCCGTATCGAGGGCTAATAAGAGAGATAATAAGAGAAAATGCAACGGAGGTTTCGGCATGGATGATGTGACTGTTCACCAACTAAAGAATAATTCCTCATACAAGGCAAGATATGTTCAAAAATCTTGATTGTGTACTGATTTGTTCATGAACAGGGTTATCCATTAACCGAGGGTTTACCGTTTGCGTTTATTACAAACTAGTTTTTAAATGTTTCAAATCAACTTTCTCAAAAGTCTTCATTTGACATACCAAAGCAGACTGAGCCTTTAAATTACTGTCACTGGAGTTAAGTGCACTAGCGAGCCATACATTACTGTGGGACCGCCCCCAACTACCGATGGATGACAACGAGCAATGCTACAAATAAGAAACACAAATTCCCACAATAACAACAATGAACGTCAACTTAAAAATATACATGCTACCAGGATCAGCAATCAGTCCACCGACATACAAACAAGGTTAGCAGCCACATTGTAGCTAGTAATCTAGCTAGCTAGCAGGAAGTAGCACAGACACTATGAATATAAGCTAGGCCAAGATATAACAGTCTGAGACCGAGTTCTCTGCAATTTAGCACAGGTTTTAGCCAAGCATTAGCATTAGCTTTACCGGACCTCTGAACACAGGTAGTGTTAGCTAAAACACAGTTAGCATAGTCAAAACATGTTGGTACACACATGATTTTTACAAGTGCAAAGCATGAAAAAAAATAAAGAAAAGACATACTATACCTTTGTAATGTACTGATTCTTGTTTTTTTCTTCACACACAACCACAACACCTGTCCATTGTCAACTTCTTTTTGTGGCATTGTGGGTAATAAGACCACCTTCAAAATAAAAGGCCTTCTTATCCTTCAAATGAAAGCGCAATAATGAAGGACATTAATAAGTTACAGGAGGTCGCAGTAGTTATTAATGATATTATTTAAATTATTTTCCCTCATTGAAGACCGCCACATCAACTATTTATGTCATACACATTGACTTCTTACTGTAAATATAGAAATGAGCAAAAAGTATAGTCATTAGAGAAAGACATAAAGTGATAAACAATATAAACTATACAAATAGGCATACTTTATGAATATCTTCTCCTATTTTTTTGTAGTCCAGATTATTGTTTCATATGAGCAGCTTTGTGACTGTTGGTCTGACAAAAAAAAAGCAATTTCAATATGCCATCGCGGATTTTACATAATTAGGAAAAAATGATTTCTCAAGCAATCCCTTGCCATTTTCTCACCTAAATGATTAAGTGATAAATCTAAACAATAAGCTGCAAATTGATAAATGAAATAATCATTAGTTGCATCCCTGAAGGGCATGTGAGTGAATGCATTGATTGGAGTAGAGTAAATGGGTTCAAGCTTTGTGTCATTAAGCATCAGTGCTTCTGAAGTGTCCTTGAGCAGGCACACTGGCACTGGCAATCCTTGTTTCCGTCCCCAACAAAATGTCGTCTTTTTGTTATTTTCATCATGATTCCGAAAGAAGCGTCTGATAGGCTAATCTTGCTCTTTTGCCATTATAAATTATTTCTCTTAAGAGTGTCAATAAAATGCCAGCATTAAGACGTTTCTGGCTCAAAATGGAACTTAAACTGAGACATATTTCGCCATTTGTAATTGAGAAGAGTCGGGGACATTTCATTCATCACCTATTTAAGCTACATCTCTGATTTAGTGACCAGATGGATGGATATGGCCTCTCTTAGAACGCATTAACTAGCATAAACTCCCCAATACAGCCAGGTCGGCTCATCCAGGATTATGGCCCATTACGAGCGCAGTGGAGACAGAGGGACATTGTCCACCTGATGCAGCACAAGCAAAGTGGAGGGCCAGCAAAGACGAACCCAAGCCCGGCTCCAGATAATGTTAATGCAGGAGACACAGCTCTGATTAGGGCACCATCCAGGTAGACTACTGTGTGCTTAACAGCATCCTTGATAACAGCATCGCTCAACTGTGGGAGCCAAATGTCTGCATTCCGCACTACACACGCACACACTCACGTATCAGCGTATTACATACGCTTGCGCTCATTGACAGAGCTGCCACTCAGCACAAAGATGGATCCTCCTCCCGGGACAACTCCATACCTTCTTTATTGACTAATTTGTTTTGCTGATAACTACCACTGAACACAATGCAGTGTTCAAAGCTGAGTTGAGTGTATGCACTCTTTTGGATAGGGAGCACTTTTTCCACTCCTACAGAAAGAATTAATATCCTCGTCATCCTCATTGCTTCAAAGAAACTTCTCCAACTCTTCTGTAATACTATAAATAATCTTGTAGGCCAACTTGCATGCCATTTGTTGTACATAATAAGTGTGAAGGAAATTACTCAATACAAGCATCTGTGACAAATCTATATAAAACAAAACTATATTTATAAATATAACATTGTATTGGAATAATGACAAATTGACCGTGAATTATTACGGAGGATAGTAGCTGACTTTTGAAATTGTTTACAAAGATATATACGTGGATTTTGGACGCTATTAGTTGCAAATAGCTTGGGTCAACTGTAAATATATCATTTTAAAAAATTACTTTCATTTTCAGTTCCTAGAATGCAAGGCATTTAATTAATGATGTTGTAAGGGCATTAATACTTATCATATATAAATGTGTGTCATATTTAATTTAACACATTTAAGTTTGGGTTATGTTGCTCTATGATTTATTATTATTTTTTATTTTTATTTTTTTTACAATCCGTGACTTAAGGTTGGGTATATAATAGTGGCAAACAGGTCAATTCATTGCACAACTTCCATTCCTAATCTCAGCAATGGCTTTGTTTTGAATGCCAGGTCCATAGGATGACCTTATCAACAAATGTCATTATACTTATATTCAGTATTTAGGGGATATATGAGACCAGTGTTACTTGTGTACAACTGCTACAAATGTTTAGAGCTCATAAAGGTTAAAAATAAAAATAAATCAGCAAAAATCTGCCATTTGATTTTGATGTTTGAAGGGCCACAATCGTCCAGCTGTAAGATCCTTATAAATGTATCCATCTCGAAAGTGCCTTTACGGTAAAACGTGATTTTAGTCCCACAAACACAAAAAAAATCTGAAAAAGCAACCCGGAGTGGATTAATTTCATTTTTGCTGTTGAATACAAGGAAGATGCAGTGGAAACTGTTGACAAACATACTGTCCCCTACTTTTAAGGAAATGCAAGCAATATGACTTATATGCCTGTTTTCGTTTAGTCTAATCGAGGAGGCTCCACCGGCCTCTACTACTTAAGCTCACACAACAGCAACTACTTCATTTTCTATCACTCTTCCTTCCGAGTGTGTGAAGGGACCACTGCACACATAATATTGTATGTCGGCAGACCACCTCACATTCATCACGCACTCCTCGGCCTTGTCAATAAATAGTCTCCAGGCTGAGCAAGCTCATAATGAATCAGAAGGTTTGCACACATATAGCAAACTCATTTACTTTATCAGACCGATTAAGGGAAGTGATAAGATAGTGGCCGTGCACTCTCGGAGTACCAGCCTGCACCGCGCTATTCATCTCGCCAAGATCTACAAATAGCAAGGCTCATCCCTCATGTGGCATGAGCCTCGCGGCGCTTTTATCTATCAGCTTTAAAGAATGCACGATATCTCACAAGATTGTGTGTGCTTATGAAAACCTTCATTTCAATATGATTATCAGTTTGAATATCTTACGAAGAGGAAGTCATGGCTGGCTTCTACACTCCGGAGTTGGTGAGAGAATAAGGTGCAAACAGGATTGAGGGCTTTTACTTTTATGAAATTGACCCCTTGTAATTGACACACACTGGCAATTTGATTAGCTCTTACGACTGAAAGGGATTTGGTGGCGGCAGCCGTGTGGCCTGTTTCATGCAAATAGCTCCACCTATTGGTGAAATGGGAGAACAGCAGCGGTTTGATTCTGTCCTCGCATTTTGTCTGAAATGCTTCCTAACCTCGTGATTGATACACAAATGAATAAGGCCAAATGACAATTGTGGAAAAATAATTCTACATTTTTAAAGTAGCCTACTTAAAATACATTATTTACATAAAAATAATAATAATGTAAAAATTACATGATTATTTTTTAGAAAAGTGTATTTTAAGTAGGCTACATAAAAAAAATTTAATTAATATAAATATTTATATTTTTTATGTAATGTGACAAAATTGTAAACCATGACCACGTTATGTTTATTTATATATATATATATATATATAATGTAATATATAAACTGACGTGTTTGCTTGGCTTCTCACACGCATACACACACACACCCACACACACACACACTACGTATTATTCATCGTCAGCTAGCCTGCATGTAAGTGTGTAGTGTTGAAGTGCCACCAAAAGTATCCCACCCTATTACTACCCCTAAAGCTGATAAGAGCCTCTTGAAACACTTGAGATAAGCTTTTTGGCTTGAGTGTGCTGACAATGTCACCAAGCATGTAAGGCGGCGGAACGCAAGTCCAGAAAAATGGAGGGAAACACACACACACTCACACACAGTCCTCAGTGGCAGTCTGCGGGCGAGAATGGCGAAACAGTAAGTCTCATGCAGTAAAAATGACTGTACATCGATTCATCAGGATGTATCATTATAGTTGTCAAACATCAAAGGTTTTGTGATCACAGCCCATTTTTCAGAGAGACACAAATGGCCTCATTCATCATATTTGTTTGAGCAACAAGAGACAGAGAACGGCAAGACAAGACGACGAAAGCGAGAGAGAAAATGAGGCGAGCACTAAGTGGAAAAGTCAGAAAAAGTCCAAACCAAAGATAAGATGGCCATAAAGAAGGCTGACTTAGAGAGGAAGAGCAAGGGCAAGAAAAGCAGACAGGAAATGTACGTAACTGAGAAGCAGAACAATATGGAGGTGGATAATAAAGTCAAACACAGGAGATAATTATTAGTGAGCAGTGTGTTTGTAGTTGGACACCACCTGGAGTGAACACGAAGCCCTTGGGCAATCCACGCTACATGCTGCCTCAAAGCTTCACACAGCTCCTTCTCCATCATTACATTTTATTCTACACATCACTCTCACCTATATTCGACCTCTAGACCTCAAATTCACATCAATGTTATTTTTACTAACTTGGGAAAACATTGTGAGCACATCTTCAAAAAAAAGTCATGTAAAGGACGTCATTAAAGTGCATGCAGCTCATGATTTTATACATCCCCAGGCTCTTGTATTCCCCAAATTGCTCCAATAAATAACTTGTAAGTCTAATTATACAGCAATTAATTGCAGCCCAAACAGGATTCTCATCCATCTTCCAACTTCAAAAACTCTTTCCTAGCACAGTCTGCCAGCCCAAATAAGAAATTTGATTAGGTTCAACATGCACAAATGAGATTGTGTGTGCGCCACTTTGCTTGTGTGTGTGCGCGTGTAGGTTCACAGGCATATTACAGAAACGAGAGCTCCAGCTTTCTCTGCCATCTCGGCCAGTTGCTATGGCAGCAGTGGTGGAGGCTCTGTATCCATGGTCAAAGCAGGAAGCTGGCATCCCCCAGTAACCGACCTCCCACTCTTCCTCTCCCCCCTAACCCATCCCGTCCCCCCCCCCAACTAGGATCCTGACCCGCCGATGAACCTGCCTGGAGGTCGGAGGTCAATGGCTGAGAGCTGCCGAGTGACAGTGAGGGATGACGAGGGAGAGAATGAGAACGAGAGGAGTTACGCCACACAGATGGGGAGGAGAGATGAGAAAATGAAAAGATGAGAACAAATTTGATTACTATCAAGAGGCGGGGGCACAAAATGGCTGCTGTTTTGCCTGTGAAACGGTGGTGGAATTCGGAATATGCGTTTTGTTGTTGTCCAGCAGCAGTTGGCTTGTTGGTTTTTACGTCTGTGTGGCTGTTTGCTGAGATGAAGGGGTGAATGGCGATAAGGAGAGTGGCAGTTGGTCTAATTCAAAGGTGAAAGTGTTTATTATCAAGGCCTGTACAAATAATTTTTTAACATCCAAATGCATGCCAATATAATGTAAATTATCGAAAGACATAAAAAATAATACAAAGCAAAAAAGCACACACACACATGGGGTTCTAAACAGGCGACCTGCGAGAAGTAAAATAAAAAATATGAGGCATAATCTATATATGTGGATCTATTATTACACGGCGAAAAACTATAGTAAAAATTGAATTGTAAAGTGACTGAACGTGGCAGATGTACAAATTGTGTAACATCAGGCTGTGCAAGGTCAAAACAGTGGCCACCAGCCACAGATACGAAAGTCAAAGAAAATCTGACATTGAGTAAGTCCTCCTTGGCAGTAGTTGGCGCTATACTGCAGTTTGCCACATCGGCGAATCATCGTCTGCGTCAGAAAGAAACATTTTCATGTTCACAGTGTTTGTCGTTATGTTAAATGAAATGTTATATATCAAAAGTACAGTGAGTTCTCAGAGTGAAGTATAAACTATGTCTAAATTTGTCAAGACAGGGTAAAAATATTCTACAGTACAGCTCGTACTCCTATGTAGCAGCTGTACAAATTGACAGTGCAGTATGAAAGCTGCAAAAACAAGGAGCTACATGTTCAATCCCTTTTTGTTTATGTGCAGCATACAAAAGAAAACATTGCTCGCCTTGATTGGCTTTAGAGCGTAAAGGCACGTGTGAAGGGAGATATTTGTATGTTTGGTGCAGTCGGAATGCTTGATATGGCCGAGGAGGAGGGGTCAAGTGAAATGACCCCGACCTTTTTGCCTCTGAGAGGTCAGACGGTCTTGGGTTTGCTGGGACCACAACTTCCTCACCCTGCACACTTAAGACGCTTTCAAGATTTGCATTTTTTTGCAGTCAGTTGGTCAAAGCCAATATGCCGTCTGATATCTCTGCATGAACAAAATGAGATCGTTGAGTTGTTTTCAATTCAGAGTTCAAACACCCAACACACAGAATTCAGTAATTATCTCTGCATGTTTGCGTTTACTTCATTTCTTCTTCTTCTTTTTTTAATCCAAAAGGAGGAGCAACCTCACATTCAAAAGAGAGTCTCCAGCATCATTTATATGCATGTCATTTGTTATCTGTGAAATTTTGATCTTTTACTACTAACAGTGGCTAGCATGCCAAAAAAAATTTAACTTGATATTTCCAATATTTCATAATGGAAAGACAAATACAAGTGGGCTGTATTCAACCTCAGCACTTCTAATATACAGGGTACAGAAGTGTTAATATTAATGGAAATAAAGAAGGCTTTGTAAAAAATAACTGATTCGTTCATTTATAGATTAAGAACTGTTTCTCAATTATATTGTGTCACCATCAAGGTTTGGTAAATATTCATCCAACATTATGACTCTTCACTTATTATGCTCACACCAAGGTAAACTAAATTAGTAATCAAATAAATATGATACTCTCGGTTAGTTATTAAAACAAGAAGCCGTTTAAAAGCATTATTAAAATTGTCTATATGTGAGCTGAGAGTGGCTGGTGATGAGTCAAGGGTGTATGTACCCTTTCTCTCGCCGAAAGTCAGCGTGGAGTGGCCCCAGCTCACCCTGACCCTAATAATTGGAATACAAAATGGATTAATGTAAAAAGTTATTATTTTGCTATAGTAAGATCACAATCATGACATTGTGATCAACTCTGGGCTTCCTTCTTCCACTTCTTATCACATTTAGCGTGTAAAGCTGAAGAATATCAGTGGCCCTACTTTTCTGTACTCCTTAGAAAGTTTGACAAACCCAAATATCGTGTATGAGACGAGGGCCACAAACAGGGATAGAAACACACACGCGTGCGCGTGCGCGCGCGCTGCGAGTGAGAGTAGTGAGACCCAGGAAATCTCCAACTGCCTGTCAACTTGACAAGAAGCCCCTTTGCCGCTAGCAGATCCTTCCAAGAAGAAAACACTGCCCTCTAGTGGCCAATGTGTACAAGGCCACGCTAAACTCAGAGCTATGAGTGAGCATCAACAGCCACCCACACAATCAATCTCCATCTGCAACACTGTGCGTTTCATACAGTAGCTTTGGAAGGGCTGGTCGCTCTTTCATTCTATCCGCATGCAACAGGTCAGTGCTATTAGGGCAATGGTTTGATCATTCTTATCATAATTGCAGCCGATTAGTTAGGACCGTCACCCACAGAACTGCACAGCGGCCCAGAGAGCGGCCATGTTTCCTCACACAAACGGCCACATGCCGACGCTTTGCGCAGTGTCTGTCACCGCTGCATTGTCTTTCTCCCCCGAACGTGCCAGATGCCGTGTCCTCTTCGTCACCCCGTTCCCTCGCTTCGCTCCGCTCCACTCGGTTCTCCCGCCCCGAGACTTGTCACGGCCCCTAACCGCATCAGCGGCACTGCTAGATTGGATATACATGATCTGTCCATCCATCAGCGGAAAGATGGAGAGAGGGAAGCAGAGCAAGGTGGCACTGTTTGTAAAGAGAGAGATGCGAGGAAAGGAAGACAAATTGGAATGGAATGTCCTTTTAAGCATAAAGTAGCAAACATTTGCATTTCCAGACAGCAATGTTCAAAATATAGCAATTGAAGCAAGTTGTCTGTAAACGGTTTACTTGAAAATATTTTCAATTCACCATTGCAGGTTACCTACTTACCTCCCTTTTATTGCCATTGTTAGCCATTATGAGATAAGTGATGATTCACATATTGCTGCTGGAGCTGACAAGTATGTGCCGAGAGTGCGCAGCGCTTTCATAATTCATCCGTTTGTCTCATCACACTTCCTCGCACTACAGGTTTGGCCAATGGTGTAGAATCGCCTTTCCACATTTTCCATTGCCTTGCTGTGGGCTGAATGAGCCGGAACGTGTGGCATACAGTAGCCACGGAAAAAGGTGTTTCAACACGCTCAGGCACATACAGTAGTATGAACCGCCACATCTCTGCAGGTTTTCTGATATATGCAGCAATATTTTCATTTTTGCTGATCATCTTTTATTATTATTATTATTATTATCATTAATATTGAGACAAAAACACACAATCTGGAATAACAGCTTCCAAAATATGTTTGACAGTAGACTGGCTTGTAATAAAAAAAAATGTTGTGGTCCAGCCTGGACAAAATTCTCACAAATCTACCACATCATAAAGCAGTTTTAAAAGATGTTGGTATGTGGGATACACAAATACTGACACCAGTAAACTGAATCTGTGCCAGTACAGTTTGTCTGTTGGTCTACTTGTACTCGCAGGAATGATCCAATACCAAAATCTCACTCTCGGGCAGATGGATTAGGGAGCCATATTATCCGTGTGGAGATACTTCAGAGCAGGGATAGGGAACCCTGGTCCTCGAGAGCCTGTTTCCATGTCTCTCTCTTCAAACACGGCTGACTCAACTGATCAGCTCATCAGCGAGCTCTGAAGAAGCCTGATAACAATCTTGTTCATCAATCAGGTGTGTTGATGGAGGGAGACATGGAAAACAGGCAGGACAATATTATATTTTGATCATGACAGACTTCTCTCTTGTTTACGGCGGATTCCAATAGTTATCTCAGTCGCGTCGCGTAGCGCTGATGCTAATCCATAAATTAGCAAATTAGCATGTTGGCCCGTTGTGCGGCGTGCAGCTCTTAATTTAGCATTATGGTGAGTGAGTTACTCATGGAATTTAGATTTGTTCTTTGGTGCCTTGTTATGTTGGCGCATTTAAGGAGGGCGCTGCTAATATAGTTACATAAAAATGTGGCTTCACATTTATTGTTTTTGTGTTGCTCGTATCATTCATAAGCATTACCATAGTGACCTCACCATATTAAAGCGTTGTTGTTACCCTTGTTATGGTGTTTGTGCTGCTAGTACAGGTACATAAAAATACATACCCCCCCCCCCCAATTATGATGTGATTGGTCAACTGCTGGTCACATGACAGATGGACGCCATCTTGTTACCCTGCTGAAAGTTGAGAGTTGGCCAAACTCTCTCTAGTCTTTGAAGATTAACTACCAGTGGGACTAGTCCATGTTTATCAATCAAAATATTATGTCCAATATTGTGCAGACTACAACTGTGAACTAATGAGTAGAGCTCAACTATCATTATTATTAAGTATTCATCATAGAAGTTGTGTGATCCATCATGCACTAAGACTTGTGTTACTTTACAGAAGCATGTAATAAGTAATGGGCTGTTTACCAGCTTCACGGTATATTGTGGTTTTACACTCTTTCAAAACTGATACAACTTTACATCAGTGGTATGAGTTCTTTAATATATATATATATATATATATAGTTTTTATTTTGAGTCATCAGTGTAGGCAATGCAACGCCTCTTGTTCGTCCAAAGTTGTCTCTTTTGGGTACTGCAGTGGAGGAAGAATATGCAAATGCTAAATGAGGCAATACATCCAGGCCAGTACAATATTACATTTACCAGAGCGTCGAAGTGTTGCGCAACACGTGTACAACATTAATGTAATGCTGTCTTCAAATAAACGTTTGCAACCAGCTACGAGTGTTAGCATGTTTTACACTTTGTGAAATAAATACTACAGACTTCCTACTAAGCCAGATAAGTAGCTAACTAGCATGGCTAACATTAGTTTTATTTTTTTCCACCCTGAGATAACTTCACAAAGCAGACAAGAGCAAAAAAAGTAGCTATTTTGGAAAGGAATAAGTACTTTTACGTTAATTTGGATTTATTTATTTTTTTAATTACATTATTTAGTTTTTTTTTTAGGTGTACTAATATACCTACGGAGCATGTGGAAAAAACTTTCTTTACCCAAACATGTAAGATAATAAATGTTTATGGCCTCTAATTGCAATACCTTGATAAAATGAAACTACAATATTTTTGCTCATGATTATCATACATACCATCAGAATGTGATACCAGCCCAAGCCTAGTTGTATACACCTGTCACAATGTGGCATACAGTGATTTGATTTCTACAACGATTGCCATATTTATGAATGAAATACGATGACAAGCACCACACACGTCGGCGAAACTCGTATCCGTCTGTCTAGGGTTAGGTTACACCACACCTGCAGACAAATTTAGACCTGCTTTTATCCACCCATTTTCTTAACCGCTTGTCCTCACAAGGGTGGCGGGGGGGGGGGGGCGCTGGAGCCTATCCCAGCTGGCTTCAGGCAGTAGGCGGGGTACACCCTGAACTGGTTGCCAGCCAATCGCAGGGCACACAGAGACGAACAACCAGCAAAACTCACAATCACACCTACGGACAATTTGGAGTGTTCAATTAACCTGCCATGCATGTCTTTGGAATGTGGTTGCAAACTGAAGTACCCGGAGAAAACCCACGCAAGCACGGGGAGAACATGCAAACTCCACCCAGGAAGGCGGAAGCCCGGACTCGATCTCACGTCCTCTGCACTGGGAGGGGGACGTGCTAACCAGTCAGCCAACCTGCCACCTGACCTGCTTTTAGCTAGTCTAAAATATAATCTACTTTTGGTCATTTTTGTTCCCAACTGTTTTTAGAGTGAGGCATATCGCAACCTACCAAACTGACAAAAATGCTAAACCAGACACGCTACACCACAAAAATGAAGATGCACTTGTTTTTACTTCGAGTGAACAGGCCCTAGGTCTTTACATAAAATTTGTCCACAGCAAAAAAATATCAATGATGTTATCATCTACTAATGGATTTTGACTCGCTGTTGACTACAAATAAAATCTTTAGTCGTCCAACCCTAATAGCTCTTTTGCACAGTACTGTAACTGCAATAACACTTGTCTTGTCTAAAAGGGGCACCGTTTCTCTGAGTTGAAAGTTAAAGAAACAATATTAGGAGAGTTTAATGTGAGATTGTGCTAACAAACCATCAGCTTATCTTCTTATATTCATCAGTCAGTTTGCACCTCTGGTGGTTACAAACATTTCCAGGTGATGTTGTACTACCCCCCCGCCCCCCGCCCCCATCTTGCACTTCTGTCCCTCTCGTTTTCCCCTTCACACCTTTACCTTCGTCTATCTCTCCTTCCATTTTCACAAAGATGCCCTCTCACATCCCTCTCTCCTCATCTCTCGTCCCCTCTCCTCTCTCCCTGCGCTCTGATGAATTGCCTTCCCCTCCCGGTGAACTCGACCGATAATCCTGGGGAAGCAGTAAAGGACCATCGATCAGCGCTGCAGACAGGCCCACAAGCCACAGCACAGGAACAACACGCTAACAACAAGCCACCGCGCTTAGCCCTCGCTGTACACACGCGTGTGCCTGTGTGCGCCGGCGAGCATGCGTGCGTTTGAATTTTGTATGCGGACGGGGATGTGCCACAAGCAGGTGGTCACGTGTTTACACGTTTGAGGTATACAGTCCATAGTAACCACAGCGTCTGCATTTCTTTTGCTATGTTTAGCTCGCTTGTGTCACCGCCATGTTTAGAAAACACTGTGCTCATCCCGCTTCCTCACATGATGCACTCCCTGCTGCCCCTGTGTCATCCTCTCGGAATGTGCGCATACACAATATGTGCAAACGCTGAGTGAGTGTGCTTGTCAGCATGTGTGTATAGTATTTGTATATATATGCAACACACACAGGGGTCATAAATCACGTAGCATACTCCGGGCCTATCCTGAAGGAGAAGGCTAAAGAATGCACGTGATCTTGGGCAAAGCTTGATGGCTATGAAATTGACCAATTGATTGATTGTAACAATTAATTTTAGCACATGCTTTTATGTCTGTGAAGCCGAGCGATCATTACTTTGCATCAAGCAACCGAGGACAGCTGGTTTATTTAATAATTTCCACCGAAATACAACAAAGAGCAAGCTAATGCTCCAGGCTTAGCGTAATGATAAGGCAGCCGCTATTGCTTTGAGTTATGTTAGGATAGCTTGGACAGTGCCAAAGACATATATGAAGTCCATTTGTCTTCATCCTGCGCTTTGCACACAAATATAACCCAGTTTGAGAGACTCAAGCACAAAACGGTCAATGGTCATTATTCTATCCGCTTAAATATGACAAATGCAGACTGCTTCTATGAGTGCCATTTGTTACGTGCCACATTACAAACCAGTGCCATTGTGTACAAGCTTGACCATAAAAAGCTAGTTGCACTGGAGGTAAATCTCCACTTTGACAATCAGTGAGCTGCTTGTCAGTGAACAGGCTCGCTGTTCATCTGTTATCTCCATTTTTATATATTTTGGAAGTGTTTGTGTGTTGTCCTTCAATGCCTTTCCCTTTGCTGTCGTTGTTCCTAATGTGCTGGCAAGGCTGACTTCATTAAACTCTGTGTGCCGCAAACACATTTATGTGCTGCTTTTCATTTTTCCTATTCCATTTTGCTGTGCTACACCAAAGCACCACCACCTAAGCGGAAAATAGAGACTCCTTCAGGCTCGAAGCCCTGCCCTCTTTGTGAGTGAGGTGACACCTTGTGGTCAAAGTGGAGAACTGTAGAACAAGAAGCACGACAACCCATATACTGCCACCGGGTAAGAACGGCCGGTGTTCTGTCAGATCGTCATACCCCCATAATAAACTCTATTTGTTGCATCACCCTAAACTCAACCACCCAACCTGTTCTTACTGCGCATGACCCGTTTCCTAGAGCGCATGTACAGAAGTGCAAGGTATGCTACTTCGACGGGTATGCTGTTTTGTCGAGACACGGGCCGGATGCAGGTTTGGCTAATACAGTTACTGTACTAATACTGTACCAGTAGTTCTCAAACTATTTACACTACCTACAAACATTTAGCTCTACAACTGCCACCTACATGATCAGCATTAAAATGCACTTGCACAGTTGGCCTAAGTGTTAATAATAAATTTGACAGATAAAAAAATAAGGAAAAAAACCTTCCAGCATACAGAAGGCCTTCAGATCCATGCATGGCAAATTTGGCCATGCAGCTCAATAGAACATGTTTAAAAAAAAAAATTATACTGGTAAATGAAAAATACAAGACAGAGGTTTTGTTCCAAGCTAGCATATCGCCTGTGTCAGGTATATTACCTCGCAAAAATAATAAATAAATAAAGTGTTGATCCATTAACCATGCAGCAACAAAGAGAGCCATTTTAAATGCTTTAGATTACTTTACAGAAATAACATATCGATGTGGAAGCTGGGACAATATATGAAAATTACAAATCAATTTGGACATATTTGCGCCTGACAGCGACGATATGTATTATTATAAGTAGTGATGCACAATAATGCTATTTTCAACGGATAGCCTACCAATAACCGATAAGTCTAAGCCGATTATTTTTTGATAAGTTTGCAAAATTAACTTGAATACAAATATACTTTCGAGTCCTACTATAAGTCTAACATGTACAAATACATTGAAACATTGTGTAAACCACCATGAAGCTGAATTTTATTGATATCTCTGCCTCAAAGACAATCAGTAGCTTATTTTGAGTTTGCCAAAACAAAACAGAAGTCATGTTTTAAAAATGCAACAAATGATGTGCATGATGTCAAATTGGTCGATCATTGACGATAATTATTGGCCACCGATGTCATCGTGCATCCCTAATTGTAAGCCACTGTAACACTATGCATAGTTTGACATTAAGGATGCTCTTAAATGTAGGATTTTTTTTTAAAGGTACAAATTAAATGTAGCACACAAAAAAATAAACAAATTATAGTTCATTTAAAAAAAATAATAATAATAAAAGTTGACAAAAAGTTGAAAAAACACTTTAAGAATCTTTGCGGCATGCTGTTCAACCTGAACGGCCTCTACAAGCGATGAAGAGCAAGGCAAGCACATGCACATCTGAAAACAACAACAACTGCAACAAGTATCTGAGGCCTTTAAAAGTATGAAAGGGTGTTTCAGCCTCTGATTCTTGTAATACTTTAGGAATGAATTCATGCGAGGTGCATAGGTGAGTGTGTGTGTGTGTGTGTGTGTGTGTTTTCCTGTGAGTCAAACGCCACAGCGACAATGACAGATCACAGGGGAATGTTCAATTGCAGGTTGCTGCGTCCTGCTGTCATTGGGCTCATCTGTCAAGGGGCACGGCTAGCTGGGAGGCAGGCGGGAGTGACACCATGTGTCACTCCTCGTGCCTGCTGCCAACATGGCTGCAACATGGCTGCTCTTGTCGCTGCAAGAGTTCAAGTGGAATTTGTCTCCTGCACAGTCGGACCACGCCACGATGTTGTCAACTATGTTTATTTAGCTTCAAGGTTTTGTTGTGTAGTTAATGCAGAGTGCTGATTAAATTGATGATTGGAAACATGTCTTGCTGATTCAGTTATAATGGGGGGAATTTTTTTTTTTAATGGCTGCAAGCAAAGGCACTCAAGTTCTTATATAGTGAGGGAGGGGGCACTCATTCTGGATAACCCCCACCAAGAAAAAAACAATCTGGAACACTGAAATGTGAAGAATTGTTTAATGCTATATGTCCATAATTAAGTGCAGGATTGTTCTCAGTCTTTACATGTTTTCAGCATTTATTTTCAAACATACTCTGTATAATGTATGGAGAACCTAAACTCTTTAAATTCACTTTACAGGGTCTTTAAAAGTGGAGTCAACCCCAAAATGTTCTTTACACTAATATGTTCTCTGCACCCTCACTAGTCTAAACATGGCATTCTGATTAATATTGTGTTTGTGGAATATGAATTTAGCAGCAAAATCCACCTACTTTTATCCGTCTCAGGGGGCGGCCATTTTGCCACACATCACAGCCATTCAAGGCTCTGACAACCAATCACGGCTCACATGTTTTCTGAGTTTGTTCATGCGACATTCGCAAGTTGAGCCGTGATTGGTTGTTACCTGAGTACTGAACAACTGTGACATAATTTTCGGTGAACAGCAAGTGGCAAAATGGCCGCCCCCTGTGCTGGTTAAAGATGGGTGGATTTTGCTTCTTCATTCAGTCTACAAAAGCAACATTGATCCAAATGCCATGTTTACACGCGTGTGGGTGAATAGAACATATTAGAAAGATATTTTGGGGTTGATTTCTCCTGTCTGACTTCCTGTTCCTGTCACTGTCAGCCCCACCCACTTTGCCATTCCAACAACCCCGAAAAGAATACAAGCAATTATGTTAATAATAATTATTATTATTAATTAATGGCACTACCCCATCAAGAAACTTGCCATGTGTTACAATGAATAACATTTTTATATTAAAATAGAACAAAACTATTAAGAAGAAATCATGACTATGTATGTACTGTACACAGTTCCGCACTTCTGTATTAGTTGTGGAAATCAGTGCAATGTATTTGGCAAGAGTATTTCATAAGCAATGTGCTTCAGACAAACAAAAGCACAACATCCAAAAGCATTATTAGCAGTATTAGCAGCATGTGTTCAGTTAAACATAGACAGATGTGCAAAATGTACATACATTTAAGTTACTTTTTTTTTTTTGTATCAGCATAACCAAACAAAAATGACTCTAGCACCGGTACATTGATATTAGGCACTAAATACGACAGACTACTTCTTTTTGTAAAAGTTGGCAAGCAAACAGCAGTGAGTGATTATATCAGTTAACTACATGACAGTCTCTCTCTATATCTCCTTTTATTGGCCTGGCGTTGTGTTGACGACGCTCAATCTTTGTTGTCATTAATTTGGCACCTCACAGCAACTATTGAGATCACGCCAGGCTAAATGAGTTGTTCCTGCAGGCGCTAAAGGCCTGCAGGAACATACTGTAACTGCTCTGACCTGCTGTACCTCCCTGCAAATTGTCTTACCTGGCTTGCACTCTCGTTGCTTGCCTTCAGACCGTCAACCTCTGCCATACTTTCTCTCTTCTTCTTGCCAAAAAGCTGCCTGTTGTCATGCTAGCAACATGCCGCTTTTCACAAGTGCTCCCTCTACAGTCAAAGCTCTGCAAGTGCGTTTGTTGTTCGATACAAACAGGAAGGGGAATTACAGCCCAGCAGTCATCCATCTGTCAGCCATCTGACAGGTACATAGCACAGCCAAATATACGACTTCCCCATCAATCACCACATCTCGCTTTAACAAGCCTGTCTTGTCTGAGTAATTAGTAGTATCGCGGAGAAGCATTTTAATGTCCCAAAATACCGTTACATCATTTTACTTTTGATTTTCAGTCACTTTTCTCCAAAACCCTCACACTCAAGCAGCCAAATGTTCCTGAAAATCGTATGCATAAAAGTGATTTAGGAGCCACTTAGGAAATCGATCATGCAACCGAATCGTTTAATATTTAAAGAAGACTCTCCTGATTTGTGGATGTTGAGACAGAGTTCATATTCCACATTTAAAGATTAAAAAGAGGACCTTGTATTTTCATAGCGGGCCCTCACCGCCACGTACCCCTTTGCAGCAGAGCTGCATTGCTATTGCAGATACTTTATGATGGGCAATTTAGCTTCAGCTGCTATCTGAGCCATCTCAGGAATGGCCACGCTTAGAATCAAGTGCAATAAACCAGAGTGGGAAGCAGAGAAAAGGAAAAGGGGGGTGAGAAAATAAAAGGAGACAACAAGCTTGTCTGGAGCCCCCCCCCCCCCCTACCTCTGAACAAAAGGCCTGAGGGTGAGGGGGGAGCAGGGATTCTTTATTTTTTTTTGTGAATGCACACAAACATTCAAACGTTGAGACCTGTATGCGAAATGTTTTATTTTCTGCAACCGAGAAAAAAAACGATTTTACATTTACCTCCAAATAAGCGTGTGTGTTATGTTCAAACATTTGCTCTTCCACACCAGCCAGTCTTTGTTGAGTCTGCTGAGCTCCAGGAAATCTCCTGAGACGGCGAGACTGATTTACACCCTTCCCCCTGAGAGGGCTTTACGGCCTGCGACCCAACGGAGCAATGGAAGGAGCGAGCGAGCGCCAGGACAAGAAGAAGAAGAGATGAGACAGAGGAAAGGATGGATGGAGAAAGTTGGAGAGGAATGATGAAATACGGCGGAGATCGGGCGGAGGGGGATTGCGATATCGATGGAATGCAACGTGGTTGCTATTTGCTTGCTTGCCCTTCACCTCCGCTCACATGCTCTCTTTCCCTCCTCGCTCTCAATTTATCCCCGTCGCTCCGACACAGAGCCACACATAGACACACATGCACAAAGAGAAGGCTGTAAATCTGCCACTGAGTGCTGCTGGGATGGAGATACCTAAGACAGGCCAATGCTGTGTTTGGAGAGAATGCAGATGTACCTGCCTCCAGCACATCATCTTCTCTCCCCTTCATTTTTATCCTCTCAATCTCTTTCCAGAATTGTCTCATGTTCTTAACCTCTTTCACCCTCAACTCAGCTCAGGTCTCCACGTTGCTACCTTTTTTCCCGTCGGCGACTTTGGGCCCGACTCTCCCCCACTTAGGTGGAACAAAAAGCCCCAGCCATGCAGGCCTGGTGGTATCGACCATGAGACCATGAGAAGACGAGACGCAGATCAGGCCAATCATTGTAACAAATATAGGTCTGCGCAACCTGTTTTCAGCAGTTCCTGTGCTTGAGAGCCGGTATCAATCACGGAGGGAAAGCTCTAACTGCCCGCTGAGTGATACCTGATGTCCTCCGATGGGCTACATTCACAGACGGACACCACTACATGATATGTCTGGGATAGAGGAGGCGAAACACATCATAAAAGCAAACACAAAAGAAACAGGAAAAATCTTGCTTTCATTGTGCTCATAATGTACGCCGGCGATGACGGGTGTAGGTGTTGTAAAAGGCATCTTTGTTCGCCTGACAGTGTAATAACTCGTGCTAGTGTTTCCACCCATCTGTGTAAACGGCGATGGCCTCAAGACAAAACACACCAACAAACGCACGCGCGCACGCCCTCCCGCTCGCAACAAAGCGTTAACGCCGAGGCCTCGATAGCCGCGCAAGAGCGCCGCAAACGCAGTCGCATGTAAACACGCCGTGTAAACAGGCACGGCCCGTATGACCTGATTTACGCCAAAGTAAACGCGGTCAGTCGCACATCTCACTGCAACACCTAAACACCTGACAGGCCTCTCATAAATAAGGCTGGCCAGTGACTCCCACATAATTTACACCGTGGCCATCCCCTACCTAAGCTAACATGTTACAGGTCCCCTCTCCATATTTCACCACACAGGTCTCTCCATTCATTGGGGAAGATAGACGTGCAAAAGTTGGGCCAAAGTTGGGCCTAATGAAGGGCGGACTTCAAAAGTGGCTTACATTTTGTGATGTGGTGTGTAGATTGAGGCTCAGCTGGCCTGGTGTCATGTCTGTACAATAGTGTGTGTGTTGGATGAGCGTGCGTGAGAATGACCCTGGCCCAAGGCAGTGCCTCACCTTGCCTAGCCATAGCCCAGCTCAGATCAAGGCCCACAGCCAGTTCCACTTCTCCGGCTGCCATAAATCCTCCTGCCTTTGTCTGATCTTTTTTCACTGGCTGAAACTTATCCTCTTCCATTAAGAGTGATGGATCAGCAGCACTCAGGGCGTAAGAGACTCTGAAGTTACAGGCCCTTGCAAAAAAAATAAAATATTGGTACAAATGTGACGGAAATGTACACACAAGTGTAGCCTACATCCACATAAACGCCAACACACGGAAGGTAACATGAGACTTGTCAAGGCATTGAAGTAATTAAAAATATTTACAAAGTACAGTTGCACATATGCGTGTTTTGTTTTGTTATGTTTTATTTCATTGCAAGTCTTCACATCACTAAAAATTTAAGTTCACAGGAATTACTAAACGAGCGGATTCGACAGGAATAAACAGTGTTTGTCCTCCCTCTGGTGGCTGTTTCTTGCTATGGCGATTACATGTGACCTCATTGACACGGCTGAGAAGTCTTGGACCCATTTAAATGTTTTGAACAGGAAATATTTCAAATGATCTCTAACACAACTTCATTTGTCAAGCATTTGGCATAACCTACTATTACTATAATTACATGTCATCAAAGCTATGATAATTCATGCATATTTGAATGCCAGAAATTATAGTATATTTTAGAGCATTATGTATATAAACATAAAAGCAAAAAGAATACATAACAAGAGTGCTTTTTTTTATTTATTTTTTTTATTTTATATATATATATATATATATATATAGAATGTAGTTGGTTCTAGGGTGTTTCATCCCACCGCAATATAGCGATAACATTTTGGCAAGAGATGTGACAAAATACCACATGTTACAACAGCCACCTCAGATGAACAGCATGCTTTGAGGATTTAACTGCAGGTGGGCGTTTTCACAGAACACTCAACAACTAATGTGTTTTTCTATGTTTGGAAGTATTCAGATAGTAGACACAGATCGGCTGAAATGAATTATTGCTATTAAATCATCAGCAACATCAAACATAAAAGTATTGTATTATTTCATCAAAATGCATTAGGGTTTCTGGGGAACAAATGCAATTTCTGAACCAAGCCACATCATTCTAATCATTGTATTTTAATTTAGATAAAACTATTCATCCCACAGTGGAGACATTTAGTGGTTACAGCAGCAAAGACTTAAAAATCTCTAGAGCATTAAGAATATTAACTAAGTATAAACATTTTATTCTTGCTATAGGTCCAAAGTGTATTCCAGGGCAAGTAACAAACACATAAAAACTGTGCAGTGTGGACAGCAGGATGCCATAACAACTGCATCATATTATAAACCACAGAGCAATCAAACACTATATACATAGTAGCCAAAATATGGTTTCATGGTTCATTCTATAAAGTGGGAGAGCACAAGTTTTTATTATTATTATTATTATTATTATTATTATTATTATTATTATTTTAATTTTTATTATTATTATCAGTATTCATCATTACTAAATTTAAGCAGCCTACAACAGAGGTATGAAAAATGAATAATTATAGCCATATGAGGACTTCTGGAGAGAGTTGCATGGTTTTACATGCATTCACTAAATTAGACCATTGCACTGACACATCGCATAGCAAACACATGTGAATCCATATAGAATTTAGAAACGCTGTTTACACCGACAAAGTTACATAGAGCTGCAGCTGCGGGCTATGAGTGATGTTGCCCTCAGGTGGTGAGAGAGGAACATGGCAGTGAGTGAGCGTCAAGTCCATCAGCCAGCTGAAAGATTCACTACTCGCGCTTTCATCTGCCTGCTTGTATAGCAGCCCATTTGTGTTTCAATGAATTGTGTGTTTGATTTAGATCGTCAGTGTGTGTGTGCGTGTGTACGTATCTGTGCGCGCACTGGCAAGCCATTGCGCATGCGCGATGAGCAAGCCCAGCCAGTCGCAGGAATGTGCTGACCTCCTGCGCCTGCGCGTTGCTCGACCGGACAGCGGAGGCACATAAAGCCTGCTAAATTGCACTAGGGCAATAAAATGGCAATAAAATGACAACAACAGTGCATTAATCCATCACCAGGGAGCGCTGAAGGTATTGTAAAGCGCTATGGATGGAAACAGGAATGATTTCTGAGCTTTAGGCGCTTGGCAACTGTAATGCTCGTTCAGCATGCCAGGGGCAGTAAGGAGCAGGGAGTGTTTGGACTAATATAATAACAAATAAGTGGCAAGAAGTAAATAAAATGCAAAACCTACAATAAATATGTTTATTTTCATGATATATATTTAGGTATATACATACATTTTGTACTTGGGCTATTTGTGGTGATTTCCTGGATGAATTCCACCATTATCACTATCATTTCATTCAATGGAGTACCTGCTTCATTATGCAATAAATGTTACTAGGGAATATCGTAAATTTTTGTGGGCCTGTGAAGTCCTTGGAGACTCTTTTGTGATTAAGGTCAATATGTATAAATGTGACGTGACAATCACCTTAGAAGCCATATATATATACATATATGCCTGCTTTTATTCAGTATTAGAATACTGAATAAAAGCAGGCAACATCATCTTGATCTGCTCATTTATCTAATATCACAACAAAAATATGAAAATGTAAATAAAATCCATAATAGTAGCCAAAGATGTTGATCATTAAATGTATTAAAGTGTTAAATCGCTGCAGACATAATTTTTTTGTTGAAGTTAGCCTTTACAAGTTTAGCTCTGACCAACCAATCAGAAGCTAGAAAAATGCTGAATTCATCGAGGACCATCTCACTGGCCCCAAAGAGGAAAAACAAATACAATCTGATTGGTTAAAGAAGGAGATCTATTATTAGCTGAAGTTACATAGGTCGTCAGCATGTCTAATTCTGAAAGCCTGGGGCAGATTTGATTGACATTAAAGAACAACTTTAACAGATAAAGGCTGAAATATGGTTTTGGGAAAAAAAACAGTGCAGCCAAGAGAAGTGCTACCAATGATGACAATAAAATGTTGAGAACAAATTAATCAATTTTCATGGAATAAATATGAATTTGCCAGTCATTCTGGTATCATTGAACCTGAATCCACTGGTGTATATGAAATAGTTTACAATGTACGGACAAAAAGCAATTACTGTATTGTAACGAGTTCAAGTTAAAATGACATTTTCAATTTTGTGGCCCCTGCAGACGTACGCTTTATTCAGGAGCACCTATTTATACTAGAGGAGGGACCAGAAGCAGGGGGTGATGGTAACTGGTCAACCCAGTAGGTTGGCCGTGGCCAGGGGGTTCTGGCAAGCTGTTAAGTGGGCCCTGTGGGTCAAACTGCCATTTCCTGTTTCTCTGCCCCTTTACTCTCATTTTATCTTAGTTCCAATGTGGGCCGCCTTCATCTGCTGCCCGTGCCTTCCTGCCAGAAGTGCTCGGCCCCAATAAGAAACAGATGAGCCGCTCTGAGTCTGTGTTGGCGCTCCTCATCATCAAGGCAACACATCTGACATACATTTTCTCATAGCTGGTGTTCTCATTTAATGCTCTCATTATGGAGGAATTGCACTCTCGCTTCAAAAATCGTGCGAGCTGATTATTTTGGCCAGTTTATAACAACATCAACATGAAAACCTCGCTTGAGATTTCAGCATGGAATCACATTGGTTGCCTTGTTTATAATTCCAGAACGAGTTGTTTATTTTGAGACAGCATGACACGAGTGACGTGAGCAGGCACACAAGTTTACCAGTTTTTGGGATAAAGTTTGCGGTTTAAGCATGTACACTTCCACTCTGCAGATGAAACTGCTGATCTGCCGTCCTCGACTCCTCTGCATGTTCTAAACTGAACCAGGTGTGCACATGCTGAATTGGAAGGGGTCAAAAGTGGAAGCCAAGCCACACAAAGGATGTGAAATGTAAAATGCGCCGTAAAGCAGGTCATTTTAACTTGGGGGGAAATTACAAGTGACAAAAAAGAGGCCTGTCTCCATTACGACACCATTTGGACTAAAAATGTATAGGGTTTATGGACAACCAACTACTGCATTCAACAAATCTTCCAGCTTAGTTCACTGTCGTGTTGTTGACTGGAGACCGGGGCAAAGTAGGTCTATACCAGGGGTCTGCAACCTGTGGCTCTAGAGCTACATGTGGCCCTTTAGTCTCTCTCCTGTGGCTCCCTGTGGATCTATAAAATAAAAAAATTAATAGATCAGTAGAATTTTTTACATATTTATTTATATTTTTTAGATACAATATTTAAATGAATTCATGATTTTAAAAAAATGTAATAATTAAATATTCAAAAAATTACTAAAATTTTTGGGGGGGAAATTGTACTGCAAAAATTGTACTTTTGTCAGAAAAAGAGAGACGAAAGGAGAAGAAAATGTTTTTTTTAATTACCTAAAAATGTCAAAAAAGTGACCATAAAATGACCAAAAAAGAAAAAGGGAAGCAGACAATTACCATAAAATGCCAAAAATATCAGAGAATTAAATTTTTTTAAAAGTTCAAAAGTAACCATAAAATGTCCAAACAAAAGAAGGCGGATAATTACCATACAATGTCTTTAAAATTGCCAAAAAGGTCAGAAATTAGATTTTTAAAAAGAGAATGTCTTAGAAGAAAAAAAAACATGTTTTTCTTTGTGTCCCTGACATTTCCAGGACTGGGACCACACTGCGTTTATTTCTGTCTAGCAGTTGCGAAGAATGACTGAATGTTTAGACAGGACGTGTTTGGATAAATGGCCACATATGTGCTGCAGAGCCTGAGTGTAAAGCTCTGCATCATCCATGTGCCCTCAGAAGTACGACAACTACGAGACATTCGACTACAACAAGATCCCACCATGAATCATCGTCCGCCTCTATTTCACTGAGTTTTATTAGAAATGTGTTTACTTCTAATCAGCGTAATGGACTAGACTGTGAGCACTTGAATACGTCTTTAACGTATATTTATATATACTCTATATATATCCTTGAGCCCCTGGTAATGGCAGGCCTCGTACAAGGATGGCGGTTGTAATGTTGAAATATAAAACTTATTCAAGAACCTGCCAAGATTCTCTTTATCCTCTGCCATGTAACAGCCAGGCCATATTTTATGTGTAAGATTTGCTATGCAATGCGGCTTTATAAAGTATTTATCAAGCCTTTATAAGCCACTAAAAATTATAAGGTCTAGAATGTCTGTTGAGCGGCCTCCAGCATTTCAGTATCACTTATTAATATAGAATATCAGTAGTGCTAATATAAAGTGTGGTGGGTTTCACTGCTCTCTAAACTCTAATCCTTGATGGAAAGGGCTACAAAGGTCATACTGTAGAGTTTTACTGTAAACAGATGTGCTTTCCCCCTCCTTTTAACCAGATGGATTTTTTCACTCTGCTATTTGCCAGGCATATTAGACCTCAAGCAAGTATAGTACAAATTACAGTGTAACATTAGAGAATTTACAGCATTGTGTGATGTTGAGGCGGGACAAAGTAGTGGTCAGCTGTGGGTCAAAGACTGTCAGGGCTCAGGCATGGCTGAAAGCCAGCCTCCGAACGTGTCTGCCCCGAATGCTAATGGATTAGCGCTCGCCACACATTTGGCCGCACGGGGGAAACTCAAGACGACTTATAACGGCAAAGGCCACCAATAAATCGCCGTCATAAATTCAGGGACACGTGATGTCTGAGGCAGTCGGTCTGTATGCCGGATTTAATCCAGGAAGGGAATGCGTGATGGAGAAAAAAGGGAGCAGGTGGGTTCCGCGACCTTGTTCCTGAAGCCCTGCAAGGTATGAGCAGAGTTTGTTGGCAGCTGTGGCATTATGCAGCAAGCAGGTAAACTATTCCAGTTTTGCACCTACACCAGGGTTGTACACCTACACCAGGTCACTTGACAGTCTTGACCTTTAGTTTATCACCATAGCTTTAGCTGGTGGATTGGGGGCCCAAGGCAAACCAAGACATTTTCACCTTAACACAATAGCTTTTGAAATCTGTTACTATTATCTGGCAGCTAAAGTATCGAGTTATATAACAGTTTTTTTCATGTTCCTCTTCACAAATGACTCAAGTTTACCATCAACTAAAAAGTGTGAATTTAAGAACATTCTCCTATTTCTTGAGCAAGACAAAATCCTTGTAATCCTTCATTACTTTCAAAGTAATTGACAAGATTAATCAACATTGCTTGCCAAATGGTAAATCCGCCACTGTTTATTGAATATGCTAATCCAATCACACTACTATATGTATATTGCAATTATTTTTGAAAAAGCGCTACATAGCAGCTTTCTGTTCAAGATGATAATAGGATTATTTTGTTTAATTTTGTGGGGGTCCTTGGCCCTGTATCCCACTATAAAAGATCCACACCTGCACTGAGCAGCAGCAGAATCGCATGTCCATATTCAGAACCCAAGACAAGAGTTAACTGACAAATCTTCGAAGCAGTGTTTGCTTGACAATCATAATGTTATATGGGCACAAATCGGAAGGGGAACAGGAGTGAAGCAAATCAGTTTTTACTCTAAATGAACTTTATTCTCAGGGTCATTATAAAGAGAAATGTTGTTACTATTTTAGCTGTAAATAGTTTATTTGCGGCTTTGCAAATATAGAATTACTCTACATAAAAACAATGTAGTAGTAGTAGTAGTAGCAGATTGATAATTGTGTTTCCCTCAAGGGAGTTCTTCACAATATCAATCTGGGAGTGCTCCACTGTGATTTCCTCGGGAAAGGTGAGACATTCTGTACAATACTTCAAGCTGATTGGGCGATGCGGCATCTTTTGTTTTGACGTCACGTCAACGGATGAAATTGTCGTCTTCGGTCTCGTCTTAAAATATAGATATATTTATATCTTATATTTATATAAAATAGATTTAAAAAAAATATACGAAGCGCCTCATGCTGTTCGTCATTCAACAAGGAAACGATGAGTAATTCTGTGAAAACTGAATTAATTGCAGCGTCCGTTCGTCTACATTTAGGTTTGTTTGTTTCACTGTTTGTTTCGCCTGGCGTCGGCGCTTCCTGGTTTCGTCACAGCTGCATGTCCCGCCCTAAACGCCTGATTGGTCAGTTGCGCACGAATCAGCGGTAGCAGTACAAGATGGATTCTCGTAGTGTTTGTGAACAAATACCGCGAGAATTCAGCTTGTTATAGTTATAGTAGTAGTAGTGGTCGTTAAATGACAGCCCCCCACCCACCCCCAGTTTAATTGCCCATCCACTTTTTTTCAATGCTACTTGTTGTTCTATTCCAGTTTTCCTTTCTCATTTGACCTATTCTCTGTCAAGCAATAAATAGACTTCATTGTAAGGTTGCCAAATAGTACAGGTTATTTTTGCCAATGGAAATTCAAATAATTGCATTCATTCAGTCCTCCTCTAGTGGAAACAAGGCTTTATAGTGTGTGCTTTAAACGCAGACCCTGCTGATTTAACATTTGCCTCCCCCAAGCGGAGCCCATTGTTTTGCATCATTTTTACTCCTAATTGCTAAGAGTGAGGATGTTGAGCTTGTCTAATGGGCATTTCCAAACGCAATCGCAGTCGTCAGACACAGTGCAGCAACAGCCTGAATCACAACGTGTAATTTGGCAGCAGGGGACAATGAGCTAATCTCGCAGGAGACCACGTGCCCGCAATTTAAAACCAATCAAGATGCCTTTGCGTTTTATAGAACTGCCACTCGAGCTGTGCAGTAAATAAGAGTTAAGTTTGGATCGCACAATTGTTGTCTGTCTGTGCGCATATGTGGGGTTCATTTAAAGGATTGGCAGCACATTTCACTACAGATTTCACACATTTTGACATTAATAGAGCCATTTTTTTCTGATCCTTTCGCTGCTGCCTTGCCAGTAATTAGGTACAATTATGCCAGCGCAGGATTTCTCTACATGTATTGAAGAGTAGATTTACCAACCATCATTAGCAGCAACAGCGTGGCTTTAAATGAAAGAGAAACAGGCCAGCACACGAAAGTTATGGCATTCGAATTTGTAATCCAATTATCTCCTACTGAATAAAACACTGCTGCGATTTGCTGTGACTGTGCGATGGCTGGAGTGGACTTACTTAATACTCTCAATCTTTTTCGCTCTCATTCTGCAAATTAATTTATGGTCTAATTACTGGACAAGCCTCTAGATATGAAGGAACACAAATCACCGCTCCTTAGCGGTTGGCAGAAAAATGGCACAGGATAATTGAAAATCTAGAAGTGGATCAATATTTAGAAGCCCAAGGTTACATGAAGTGTGACATTACAATTAAGATGGAAACATGATGCATTACATTCCCAGGCAAATTGGTTGCTCTCATTTTAAGTCGTGGCTGAAGATGCCCTTGCACAAAACCTTTTTTTTTTTTTTGAATAAATACAGTACTGATTTTAGAACGCATGTTTCAAACACATGCTGCACATGGACAGCTAGCTAGTAAAATATGTGCCGTTTCAGTCTCACATGAGCACCTTCAGCCACATCTGTACGCTCAAACACACATGGACAGGTCTGGTGGTCTCCTGACAGGGTGCCAAAAAGCCTCCATGCACACCCAACCTCACAAGGCCCATCCCGCCTGTCTCAAGCATTTACCTCTGGCCTGTTAAAAATGATATCAGCTCATAGAGGGCAAGCATTAGCATTTGCATTTTATTGGAAGCGTTGAGATTTAGAGCGGAGGATATATCAGCTCTGAGCAGGCAGAATTAGTTAACAATGCATTACCTGCCTTTTATGGCAGCCATAACTCTTTTCCCCGGGTGGAGAGAGGAGATGAGGGAGTGGGGGCGGCGTCGGAGTGCGGGGAGGTGTTGAAGGGGAAACAGAGCCAGCAGTGGGTTGGCCGTGGTGCAGCGGATGGGGGGTGGGTGGGTGGGTAGGGCATTTTGAATGAAGCAGCTTTGTGTCTGGTGCTTTACCGCACATTAAGTGTGATAGCCACCCAAATTAGAGCATCACATCGCAATCACCTTCACACAGATCAGTGCACCAGTCATCACCACTGCGCTTTATATCAGCGAGCAACAAGGTAATGGACACACACAGCTGTGAGTGAGATGTGCCTGCATGATCACAGCATTACAGAAGCAGGCTCGTTGACAAGCTTATAGCATAAAGCACTGACCACTATGTTCCCCTTTTAAACACAAAATGGTGCAGTGTGTCGCAGTAATGGTGCTTTTTTTCCCCCCTCAAACACGCTGTGTAACACTGATTAGGCCCTATGCAGCAGTCGCTCTCCTCGCCACAGCTGCACAGTAGCTCCCCCAACACTCATTTGGCGTAATGTGCTGCTTGAGGAGCCTCCTCTGCCGCGGGCAATGCCCTGTGGAACTCATTTGCACTGCAAGTTGGGATCATTGGGCGGGGGGGAGTGTATTTGAAGTGCAGAGGTTGCTGTGAAATCTAATATAAGACAAGAAGCACGTGTACGAGCGTGGATGTTCATTATGCACGCCACAACACAAGGAGATTGGTGACGAGGTTGTTGAATGTTGACGCTACGAAAGGTTATGCGAGACCGACCTCGAAGGGTATTTTAAAGCATTACTATTGAAGCAAACAATATCAGATATTTACACGAATGGTCAAATCGTGAAGTGCAGCAGTCAAATATAACGAGCCAAATCACTAGGGGTGTGCCCAAAAATTGATTCTCATAAGAATCGCGATTCTCATTTAGTACGATTCAGAATCGATTTTATTTAAATTATTTTATACTGTCTTGCCTTTGTCTGTGTGTGCCTTTATTTGGAGCGCTGTTCATGTTGTACCCGGTGTGGCCACTGAGGGGCAGTGTGGTTCCACGCGGTCTAATACACTGTTAAGTTGTAGCCACATTAGAGAGTAGAAGGAAAAAGTCACGATCAAGTTATTCCAATAAAAGTTTGTTTGTTTTTCAGCGTGGAGCCGTTCTTTTGAGTGATAAAATTGCTGCCAATTAGCATTAGCGAGTCAGACTGGAGTAGATCATTACAATTCCTTGCACATCTATAGATTGAAGCAAAAATCATTGTCAATCAAACCATTTTGAATAAAAAAATCGTTCCTAATCGAAAATCGAATTAATTGAATTGAATCGCAGACCCAAAAATCGGAATCGAATCGTGAGACATTCAAAGATTCCCACCCCTACAAATCACGTTGCATAAATTATGCCGACTGTATTACAAATATGTTTTAGTTGGAGCTTTAATAGAAAAATAATAATATAGTCAAAATAATAACAATCGTGCGTGTCGTTTGTTGTGGATGGAAAGCAGATTTAACATGTAAAAACTAACCAAGTATGCCTATCCGAAATTAGCACTACAGCGTCTTTCAATAGTCGTAATTACATTTTGAATAGGACATCTGGAACATTATTGTGACGAATGAAAGTGACGTGATTATTATAGGCACACGTGGGCGGGCCATAGGAGTCCGTGCCTGCCCACCAAGATGATTGTGCCCCCCCATTTGAGGCATGGATCTCTAAAAATAAACTTTTTTTTATTATTCTATTTTTCATAGTAGCTAATTTTATGTTTTTAAATACTAATGTTGAGTTAGATGGTACAAATATGCAAAAACAGTGGTGTGATTTTGTTTGATTGATGGCTAGTCTTATCTGCTACAGCCGTCATGGCCTTACTGAAAGTAATGTTACTTACGCTGGCTTATACGCGACAAATACGTCTTTTTTTTTTTTTGCTTTTGTGTACTGTGGCAAGACATTTCTGTATAACATGTAAGTGGTTGTGAACAAGGAGTTCCGAGGACGCCGGCGCACACGACCAGCGTACGGCAAGGGAGGAGGGACATACTACAATCGTGTCGGCAACTAAAGAACCACTTGAAAAAAGAAACCACGGGAGCTACAAATAAAATAAAATGGATATTGCTTTCCTTTTCTCGTTTTAATTCTGATGCAGACACCGTTCAAACAGGTGGCCTGTTCGAAGCGATATGTCAGCGCATCTGCCATATTGGATGTGGCAATTGTATTTGCCATTAAATTGGCAAATAATTAGTAAGCTTGAGTTAGAATAGGATAATACAATCAAAGGTAATGGTTCCTTATTAATTCAATGAGATGTGGCTTGATGAACGAGGCATCTTTACAAATAGCTTCAATTTGCCTCATCCAATATGGCTGCGGCCTCAACATGCTCACCCCGGCGTTGACGTCTACTATATGTATATGTACTGTATGTCTATGATAATATTTGTCAACGGGGCGCCATTCAAAGGATAGATGCAAGGCACTGCTATGTGAATTTATCCAAATATATGGGGCAAGTTAAATAATTGGGCCTTGTAACGCCAAAGAGCACAGGCTTCTTTGCCATTCGAGACATTTTCTTCATTTTGACATTTAGCTATAAAGCAATGATTCGTTGCGCATGCCCGCTCCGTGCCGCTACATGTGTTGTTTTCGCGCATGAGCAGTAGCCCTCCCCTGAGTGCCACTGTGGTTTTCCCGAGCAAACCTACCAGCCAGGGTTCGTCAGCCCCGTTCCAAGCTCCATAAAACAGCCTGCTGCTTCATCCCTTTGCCCAGCTTAATGGTCTCTGGGGCTGAGAATTTACTAGTGACCTTTGCATTATAGTTACAGCATAACAGGCTTTTTGCTTGGGAAATTCCATCACTTTAGATGTAGCTGAGCAGCTCGTTTTGTGTGTGTGTGGGAGGGGGGAGGGGGGGGGGGTAGATTCGGGCAGTAATGATGGAAAGAGTTGGGGGGAGTATTGAGAGACTGAAGGATAATAGGTTTAACAATTGTTAGTTTATTTTTGTAACCGCAGAGCAAAAACAAGTATTAATAGACAATATTTGAACAGAGAGCACCAATTTAAATTTGTTATGTGGGGCTACGCTTTGTGTAAAACTCATTGGCTAAAAATAATCACGCACTTACTGCTAATGTATTGACCATTCGCACACCGACGTCACGTGATCACGTGACGGCCCTATGACGGACGGCGGAAGGAAATGATTGTTGAATGGAAGTGGACGTGACCCGGAGCGACTTAATGACTTAGCGACTGCTATTTTACTAATTAAAAGTTATTATTGCCCATCGAGCCATGGAATCTACTACTTCAATCGAACGTCGCCTGTCAGTCGAAGTTGCACATTTAGTCGGGACTCATAGAGCGCGATATTTACTTAAGTTGGAGATCGCTAGTTTGAAAACAACCCCTTACCTTTTGCTGCCTGCTGTTTTTACCAAGTTAATCAAATCACCGACTATCATTATGTAGTCAATGCCGTCTTTCCTCCTTACACCGGGGAGGATTCAAAAGCTTGTCGCTGGCTGGGTCTCTGGGACGAAATGCTACGCTCACACCGGGGGGACAATATACCTCGTAATGCAAAGGTAAAACTTGTTTATCATGCTAACTGACTTATTTTTAAATTGTCTGTTCTATATTGAAACACTGTGATGATGTTATGTTTACTAGCATGGAACAATTGACTATCGTAGCGGAAAGCTATGCAGTAATTTCATGAATATGACACCGGCTCCTGAGTAAAAAACTCCAAGCAAAAAGACAAAATCCCCCATTATTAAACAGTCAAATGCACCTAATAGTTTTGAAGAAGGTGCATTTTAAAACTAAGCTGTGTGTTCGTGCAGTTGGAGTGGACGCTAACTATCTGGCTCGTTAATGTGATTTGAAACACGCAATTTGACACCTCTGTTACAATCTTTTGTTAGAGTGTACGTTTATTAGTAGAATGTTTGAACATTTATCTACTAACCTCGCAAAAAATGATTGCTGCAAATCCGTGAATACTTTGTGGGCTGCCAGTCCTTTCTGTTGATTGCTGCTATATCAATCGACGTATTTTGTCTTCATTAGTAGGTATTCGATAAAAAATGATTTGGTTTACTCCTTTGTCTGTCTGTACAACTGACCGCACAGCAAGATATGACCATTTTATAAGATAATTGATTATATAAAAAGGACTTTACGTTGTACGAGATTCAATGGTTACAATACGGGCAAGTTGCTCTTTTGCCGTCCAGCGTCCCGTAGGGGGCGTTCCCATGAGGGCTGTGACGTCACATGCAAAAGGTCAATAGCAATAGCCTGATTATTGTACTGCTATTATGCCACTATGATGGAGCTTTCAAACATAAAAAGGCAGTGATTATATCAGATGTATGCTGAGATTTTAAAAGCACAACAGTTTTGTGAAACTAGCCAACATACCAGCCCAACCGCATTAAACCAGAAAGCAATGCAGTTTCATTCAAAAAAAATGATGTGCTTTATTTTTGTCTAACAGTGACACCTGCTGGTGATACAAGACATCACCTCCTGAAAAAGCGCTGCTTGTTACTACTGTAATAAACCTTTTTCTTTGTATTACATTTTATTCAGACGTTCATGTTCAAATTTCAAAACTTTTTTGGCACATACTCACTTGCACTAATGCAGGTGGAGAAGCCAAAAACCTCCAGCTGAATGCATGTTCAGAATCTTTGAGATTAAACAATAAAATCCAACAGCAAATTCCACATTGAAACAATTTATTAAAGTATGTTGCAAGTATGTTGCTTTGTTGAAACATCACAAAAGGAACGACTCAATTTCTTTAAAATGTTTTTTAAAAAAAGTAAAAAGACTCACACGATAACTATTGTAGGCTTCGTTGCTAAGTAATAAAGCTCATTAAGAACATATTTGGCCCTAAACACTATTTTGGAACACATGACACCCACTGAAAATTGTCACCCATCTTGGAAAAAATCTTAATTTGTAAGGATAACATGACAAGAAGCACTGAAGAATGTTTCCTGATCAAATGTTTGCTTTGAAGCCAAGATATACCTGATCGGGTAACATTCTAAAGATTCTAGCAAAAATGACTAATCATCCATCCATTACAATGTCCATGATTTCAACACTAATATTTAAAAATGAAAACTCCAGGCTTGTCATCATCAGCAATGGCAAAAGTCAAAAACTAAGCAGTTGGACATTTTCGGCCACAAGATGGCAGACCACAATCACTGGTGACAGACGCTGCAGCCTCATTAGAATGCAATGATGTGCGTGTGTGTGAGACGCTTGGTGATGACAAAAAGATTGGTCTAAAGAGAGCGGTGAGTCTTGGCTGACGGTCTGTGTCCACTGTTTTAACGTCTTTGTTGGACAATGTACAGCGTATGGGATGCGGTTAGGGGGTAAAAATGTCTGCCGCAAGGTTGTCCCTGTAGCGGAGAAGTTTTGCTTTCCTTTGGGAGGTGACCAACTCACGCGGTGACTGCCTCCTTCTCCTTCTTGTCGCCGTCTTCGTGCCAGGTGAGGCGTTCCTCGTAGAAGGCGATGACTATCTGTGGGCACTTGAGATTGGCGTCCTTTGCAAGCACAAGATCGGCCTCGTCAGAATCTTTCCTGTTGGAGGCAAGAAACAGTTGAACATTAATTCAGATTAGATATTGTCCATCTTCAACGTCTAATTTATTAGCGAGGCAAAAATGTCAACCAGTCCAGGGTGTACCCCATCTCTCATTTTATAGTCTGGGAAAGGCTCAAGCTCACAAGGGACTTTTGTCGGTGTGTTAAGATTTGTTGGCGACTGTCACAGAGCAACATGCCTGAATGCTGCCCTCTGATTTGCAGAATAAAAACCGCATCACTTCCTCTTCCTTTGCAGTCTACGCTCTCCGATTCACCAAATGAGGATTTCATCACTTCCTCCTACTTTGCAGCCAATCAAGAGACCCGTTTGTTTTTGAGACGGGATTAATATTCGATAATGCGAAATTACAGATTGCGAAAAGCAACTTTGATATATATATTGCTCACCCCTAATAATTAGAAGGAAAAACTGTATTGTGAAAATGCAAACATTAATAAGGTAGAAGTGAGAAGGCGTGTCCCACCAGTTATGGCTGATTTAAAAAGACAAAATAAACATTTATGCGTTGACTTGGTTCCTCTGCAGCACGGTGACAAGTGTTTAGCTTCTCTGCTTCATAATTTTGAGGTCTGAATCTCTGTTCCGAGTTTCCTGTTCTCTCCATGTTTACGTGGGTTTTATCTGCGTATTACAGCTTCCTCCCACGTTCAAAAGTAGCAATGTCAGTAAATTGTCTTTGTTGTACGTGCCATGCCGCTTATAAAGTATATCACAAAAATTGTGGCTTTTATAAGCAGTGTAAAAATGGCTTACATGTAAATAAACACTGATTAAATGTGACAACGCAATATGCTGTAGTATTTGGGTTTAAATGGAGTAAGTGCAAAGACAACATGGACAACACGTGCAAACGTAACACGTACCACTTCATTAAGAACATCAAATCACCACACGAGTCTGTTGCGCCAATGATTTTCTCTGGTTCAAGGCCCTTCTCAAAGCCACGGGCCACTAGAATTTCATCCTGAAAGACAAAGCAATACAAATACTTAAAATGGAAAAAACTTTGATTGAGAGGAGGGTGAACATAGGGCTGGGTGATATGGCCAAAAATTCATATTGCGGTACAAACGGCATCCCTTCACGGTAACAGTATATAATTAAGTTGTTTTTATATATATATATATATATATATATATATATATATATATATATATATATATATATATATATATATATATATATATATATATATATATATATATATATATATATATATATATATATATATATATATATATATATATATATATATATATATATATATATATATATATATATATATATATATATATATATATATATATATATATATATATATATATATATATATATAAATTGCTTACTGGTTTACATAGTCCTTCATAGAAGCTAAATAAAAAAAATTTTAAAAACAATGAAATAATATATTTAGTTTGGATAACAACATTTTGTGTGCAAATCTCAAATCAAAATTATGCATATGCAGTATAGCTTGCGGTGTGCGGGCTAGCTAGATTTGATAGGGGGGCGTGGTGGAGGAACACACGTTGCGTGCCACAAAACTGACTAAAATGTAATATTATTAGGGCTGCAGCTATCAAATATTTTGGTATTCAGATATCCTACTGAAAATTCTAGCGAATAATCGGGTATTTTGGTTAAATAACAATTATAAATTCAGAAGACAAATACCACATTTGCATGTAATAATGAACAACCAACTGGTTTTCATTTTTTAGATAATCAACTATTTATGTATTTTTAAACTTAAACTGTGGTTTAGCAGCACACTATTTTCCTCACTGAATCTATCCCCATAAATTTTGGTCTGTGCAACGATAAGTGACATCAGAACCACAGTAGCGAGTCCGGGGAACTTTAGCACTGCTAGCTAGTGCAGCTAACTTGCTGCTTGGTGCTGCTAGCTGGCAGCCTCTGTTTAACGCTGGCAATGTCAGTGCATTTATGTCTTACTGCACTTAATTAGAGCTTAAACGCGATTTCAGGACGAAGTTGCGTTACCGTTACTGCCGTCTGTCGCAAGTTTGGTGCTGTCACAAACTATGAATAGACTAGTCACGTCAGCCCTTATGCTGCATTATGCCGTGGAAACACGCTACTGGCAACAACTTCGAAATAAAAGCGCCACAATGCATTTATCTCATACTACTTGGCAATGTGAGGTTTAATTTAGAAAATAAGTTTCTCTCACCGCACTGGCGCCGTGTACTGTCATGCATACGACTTCCCCAGTTAACAGATGTTACGTCCAATTTCTGCTGTTCTTTCTTTTCTGCTATGCGCACTTGTTTACACGTGTCGACACTCAATGCCAAAATGTGCCGGGGGGGGGGGGGGGGAATCGCTCGACATCATCAGCTAGCACTAATGCGATGATGTCACCAACATGCGCTACCGCGGTAAGAAGGTAGTCTAAATAGGAATAACTATTTCCTGATCATATTAAAAATGTGTAATCTAAACCAGTGTCAACTGTTAGAATAGTGATGATGCAGTTATTACCTCCTTTTTCTTTTTAGTTTTGCTTCCACCCTCATCGTCGTCATCGTCTGAGCTCCTCTTCTTTGAGCTACCAGAGTCTTTTGGACGTCCTGAGGGGGCTGTGCTGGGCTTGCTGGCTCCACTGCTTGGAGTAGAGCTCCCACTTTTCTTGTAAGTTTTCATAAACTCTGAAATGAGCTCTGGGCAGTCCAGGTTCTTCTCTGGTTCCCATGTGTTATGCTTGCTGAGAACAAATCACATGTTGAGTCAGGGTCAAATAAAGACAAAACTTAAACAAACAAAACAAATATGTATACACTACAGGGGGTTTCCAAACTTTTGGGGTCCTGGGACCTCCTATCGAGGATACATTTCTACAACAACCTTATTAAAAATCCTAACACCAACTAAACAATTGCCATACATGTTCTTACATTCCGTTGCCCATTTTAGAGAATAATATTGTATTTTTTTTTACATTTTATTTTACAGAAAAAAACCTATTAATATTAAATAAAATAATTATTAGAGTTTAATAAAGGAATAATGTATTAGTGCAACAATTATTAAAATTGACAAACTAATTATCAAATATTTATATGATTCCTGATTAGACATTTTAAACCTACCAAAAAACGTGTCCAAATTCTCAGAATTTCAGCCTCGTGACAGTAAATATTATCACACAGATTACGTTTGTGTTTACATTTGCAAACGTCTGCTTTAAAAGAATGGTCCACTTTTGTACATTTTCAGACAGATGTTAGACACCAAAACCCCTAATGGAATCATCAGCAATTTATGTTTGTGCATTTTCCGCACTTTCAATCACAAATAGTCCATTTCTGAGCAGGATAGAAATAAAACATTATTTTTTATCCGATTCATCAATCACAGAAGAAGATTATTATTATTTTTTTTTTGAGTTGGAGCCCTACAGGAAAATTACGTGAATTAAAAACATATAGTTTTATTCTAATGCTACAACTTTTTTTCTCCCCTGGAATTTAAGCCTATTTTCTCAAATATATATATATCCTTTTTATTGACCCAAAACTAAGGTGGGAAGTAGTAATTGCTTTATTGACACAAATATAGAGGTACTATGCACATTTCCCCCTAACATAATGAAAGCTATTTTGCAGACCCTAGTTGGGTCTAGTCACTTATGGTAGGGATAGGCAAGTTCGGTTCTAGAGAGCCGCAGTCCTGCATGTTTTCGATGTCTCCTGCCTCCAACCCAGGTGTTTCAAATCATCAGCTCATAATTACGTTCTGCAGGAGCCTCTCAGCTTTGTTCGAGGAAGGAGACAAAAACATGCAGAACTGCAGCTCTCTAGGACCGAACTTGCCTACCCCTGACTTACGGTGTAAACACCCCAAAACACAGTTGCAATTCTCAAATCTGGGCTCCAAGAAAAAGGAACGCTTTAGTAGTTCAAATCAGTGCTGTTGTTCTTGTGTGTAGATGCTGGAACAAACAAGAAAACCTACTCTGAATATCCTTTCCACTTGAGGAAGAACTCGACCCTGCCTTTCGTCACCCTCCTGTCCAGCACCTTCTCCACGACATACTCTTCTTCATCAGATGATGAGGAGTCGTCTTCACGAGACTTTTTGCCCATTGCAAAGTTGGTTAGCAGAGCGCTTTAGACGAAGTTCACTTGAAGCTACGCTTCCTGAAAATGAAAATTCAATGTGAAACACCACGAATGGCTTACAAACAAAAAGGGCCCCGATGTTTTCTTTTTACCACAAATACTTTATTGATCCCGCAGCGGGGAAATTCACTGGTTACAGCAGCAAACAATAATACACAACAATATGAAAAGCACAAGCATTATCAAAATAAACCAGGTGAGACGGCTAAAAACATTACATACGAATAGCATCAAGTCGAAATAAGGAGAGGCTAACTCGGCTATGAGGTAGCATTGCGTTGCGAACTCTTGCGTTCGTTTCTTTTATTTGGGAGACTACAACGATCTAAGCACGAGATAAAACGACGTTAGTATGTAGCAGCAAAAGTAGCACTGCGCCGTCACCAAAACGTAAAATTAAAACTATGCAATGCTAATCGTAGCTAGCTAGCTAATCAATGGGTACTAAGGCAAACGGGCTAACGCAGCCTGCTCGCTAGGCGCTGAGCTAACAAATGAAGCACCAGATAAACATTGCGCTACTTGCATTGGCGCACTATGCTACGATTCTTACGCGTTTGCTTACCCTGTTAACGCGATGAACATCCGTTTTGGGCAATTGCAAGGTGAGGAAATGCTTGTTTTTGAGGGTGTCTGAAGCTCACTTAGCATAGAGCCTAGACCTCATAAAGGCAGTGTGTATGTGCGCTTGCTTGCTTGCTTGCTTGTCTCGGTGCGTGAAAAGCGCGCCTTAAAGCTCACAATGAAGGTACCCGCCCCTCAGTCTGCTTATGACCTATATTCGCCGTCAGCTCCTCGTCTCTTCAACCATTATTGCCCATTTATTATAAACAGTTGAAGCTCGATGATTAATGTTTTTTTTTAATTTAAATAACATGCACATTTGGTATTGCAGTGATTATGGTCGATTCCCGCCGATATGAACAACAATTACTACTGTGCGTGTATCCCCACGCCAAACTAAATATCTCAAATGAATGTCGTGTACAATCAAATGCATCTCAAATTAAATAAATTTGACTCAGTCCATTGACAAACGTATACAATATTATAGTGGCGTGGTTTGTGATTCAATTAATAGATTTTACAAAACTGATACAGAATGTACTTGAGGACATGCATATTTGGGTCGTCTGGCAAAAACGCCCACGCCTACCTTATTTGCGATTGGAGGTTATCAATGATTGACAGTACTGTGTCCAATTAATACTCTTGTTCGAGTGACGCTAGGGCGCAGCGGGAACAGCTGACCAATTGCCGAGTCAAAGAGGTAGAACTGTTCCTATTTATTCTACTGTTGAGAGGCAGTCTTTGCTTGCCTGACGCAGTTCACCGTCTTCAGTGAAATTCAAGTTGTCGTCAGAAGTTATTCTGCAAGCAAGATGTCTAAAGATGTGAGTACTTCGTTTTTATTATATATACGGTTCAAATTGACTTGCTGGCAGTCCGTATTTTTGTGCGTGTTTACTCATTTTAAATACGCGACACGAACCGCAGAGCCGCCATTTTATAATAACACCGAGCCTCGTGGTCTATTGTTCTTAAGATTCGTGAGTGACTGTAATTCGCGATTGCTGTGAATTATTCCACACCTATCGTAGCTAAATACAAGTACCGATGTTGCACTGGGTAATGTTTTGTCAGCGATTTTGACAGTAACTATTCGGCAGCGATTCATGAGCCTGCTGCCACCCCTGTGGCGTAATGGCGGCGGTGTCGACCTCCCCCACCCAGCGCATGATTGCAACGCGGAACCTCCGCTGTTTATTCCGAGATCCGTTACCAAACTAAGCAGAAACCCATTGTTACTACCAGGATGCACATTGCAGAGCGCTGTTGATCATGCAGAATGTTGACTAATGGCTTACTGTTTCCTATTGTGTAGATTCCGCGAGAACCAGAGCAGCTTCGCAAGCTGTTCATCGGAGGATTGAGCTTCGAGACCACCGATGAAAGTTTACGGACACATTTCGAACAATGGGGTAGTCTTACTGATTGTGTGGTAGGTGCATTTGTTGAAATTCAATTGTGTACGTTTTCACAGGTGTGTAATCAAATGATCTCTTGTTCCACTCAGGTGATGAGAGATTCTAATAACAGGAGATCCCGGGGTTTTGGCTTTGTCACCTACTCGTCAGTAGAGGAGGTCGATGCTGCGATGTTAGCCCGCCCCCATAAGGTCGATGGAAGAGTGGTTGAACCCAAGCGCGCTGTCTCCAGAGAGGTAAATACTATAATACAAATGTTTGTGGTTTTGGTGTGGTAGGATTTGGGTTGATTGATGTCTCTGATTGCAGGACTCCAACCGACCAGGTGCTCATGTAACCGTGAAGAAAATATTTGTCGGGGGTATTAAGGAAGACACTGAGGAACAACACTTGAGCGACTATTTCCAGCAATATGGCAAGATCGACGCCATTGAAATTTTGATTGATCGTAATACTGGAAAGAAGAGAGGCTTTGGTTTTGTGACTTTTGATGACCACGACGCAGTCGACAGGATTGTCAGTAAGTGCAATTTTCTGCAGCTTGGAAATCGCAATAACGGATGCACGCTTACCCTGCATGTTTTTGTCTGTAGTTCAGAAATATCACACCATTAACTCCCATAATTGCGAAGTCAGAAAGGCCCTCCCACGACAGGATATGCAATCGTCGGGAATGAGAGGTGGTGGTGGAGGAGGGGGAGGTGGTGGTGGAGGAGGAGGAGGAGGTATTCGTTGCTTCTACAACATGAACAAACATCAACTTTGTATTATTTGCCTATCTAACCTTGGGGTAATAATAAACAGGATTTTCAGGTGGACGGAGTGGCAGCGGTGGAAGACCCTATGACTATGACAGAGGTTTTAACCAGGGTGAGCACAGTGTACACTGCTGCAACGGTCAAGTGTTGTCTGATGTTAACCTGCTGATCTTCCTTCCAGGCAGCAGAGGTCGATATGGAGACAACCAGTATAACGGCAATGATGGTGGTAAGTGTGCAACTTTTGTTTTAAACCAGGGGTGGCCAAGTTCGGTCCTCGGGCCACTATTCAGCCTGTTTTCCATGTCTCTCTCCACTAACACACCTGATTCATGATCAGGATCGTTATCAGGCCTCTTCAATGATGAGCTAATCGTTAGATTCAGCTGCGCTGAACGAGGGAGACCTGGAAAACAGTCTGACGACCGAACTTGGCCACCCCTGATTTAGACCAACCCACAAAGCTTTTGACAGCTGTACTGAAAAGCTGAAATTGTTTATTTTTATTTATTTATTTTAAGGCTATGGAGGTGGTGGCTATAACAATGGAGGGAACCGTGGTTATAACCAGGGCTACAACCAGGGAGGTGGCGGTGGAGGCTATGGCGGAAATAACTATGACAGCAATGGTTATGGTAAACACTGTCTTTTTTGTGGAACCCCAATACATTTTGACTGAATGAATAATTTAATTTGTATTGCAGGCAACGGTGGAGGAGGTGGCAGCTACAACATGGGTCACTACGATTCCCAGTCCTCTAACTTTGGCCCAATGAAGAACAACTTTGGTGGTGGTGGTGGTGGTGGTGGTGGCGGCGGTGGCGGCGGTAGGAGCTATGGTAAGTAGGAGGGGTGTGACTTGCCTAGTACCTTTCTATTCGATCCGTTACGAATCGAAGTCAATTATTGCGATTATTATTTTTTTTACTCAAATTTAGAAAATACGAATCTCAGTCAATTATTGCGATTATTATTTTTTTACTCAAATTTAGAAAATGCTAATCAGTAAACATGTACACTGTATGAACATTTATTTATCTGAAAATTCAGGCTTAATGTTCCATTAATATAACATTCTTCCATGCTTAATGTGTGAATCCTAACCCTATGTAAGACGTTTTGTTGAATATTCCCATAAAAAAATTGATGTTTAAAAATCAATTCGGCCACATATCGAATTGCGCGATATATTGCCGAATCAATTATTATTATTATTTTTTACACACCTAGTAAGTAGGTAGATGAAATGGCTACGTTAATTGTCATATAGCGACTTAATGTTTATTACTTGTGTTTAAGGTGGCTATGGAGGAAGCTCAAACAGTGGTAGCTACGGACGTCAAGGGCGATTTTGAAGTGACAACAGTGGTGAGTATTTATACCAAGGCCACTGGCTTTCCAGCCTTTGTAGTTACAGGGATCTGTTGTTCAGTGCTCGTACCCATTTAAAAAAAAAAAGAAGAAAAAAATCACTGGATCTCAGGTTATGTTAAGTCAGTGCACAGTTAACAATGTTGTTCCGTATTGTTCAACAGGGCTGAGTACTTAGGAGAGGAAGTGACAGCAAGAGGAGAGCAAGGAGAGGAAGTGACAGGGCAGGTGTACCTCCTAAATCTGCTCAGTCAAATGTGGCAGGTTACTGCTACAAGAGATGTATACTAGATTAAAAAAAAAAAATCATGGAGGGTCTTCAATTAAGCGTCTTTTGTGTTTTTGATTTCTTTTTCTTTTTTTTATTAAATTTTATTTTTATCTGTCTGGAAAGCAAGCATTCCAATGAGGGTTTTATGTAGATATTTTGTCCTTAATCTCTGATTTTATTTGTAACTGCATCAATGTTGAGCTGAAATAAACAAACTTTCAGTCTTTTTACAAACTCTTGTTAGCCTCCTTTAGCATACAGCTGTGTTGTGTGAGCAGTCCTGAATGAATGAGCATCCACGCAGTAGGCCTCCACAGATTGAGGGATTACAGAGGCCGTGCAAAAAAGACGCAGTGGGTACAAACTCGACCCAAGGGTGCTACACAGATCATCTGGGTGATGCTAGCTTACATGCAGTCTTTGAGGCTAGCCATGGAAGCCAGCTGAGGGAGAGAAGTAGCAATCATCGCCAGGATCATTGAAGCAGGGGAGAGTGAGAACAGAAGCCTGAGGTTCAGGCTAGCAAGGCAGCAGCTACCAAAGGCTTAAATGCTGTCTGTAGGTAAGACCAGACTTCTCAACTACTGAAAGTACACCTTGCTTTATGATCATGTAGCTGTGGTAGTCAGATGTGTGGCACAGTAATAATTTAAACTGTTTTCACAAATGTTTATAAATTGGTATACTAATTAAATTTGTCTCACAATATTTGCATGCTTGGATGCAAGGCCAAACTGGATTTTATTGACTTTATTTCTACTTTCAGGTATCACTCAAGTGTGCTGTCGGCCTCTGCGGACCAACTTCATTTAAGTGGCAAAGGATAAATCAGGTAAGCGTAGTGACAGATGCCAGACCAGTTATTTATTTGTATTTGCACTAAATTGTACAGTGGTTCGATTAAAGAAATTTATCGTCAAATCCACGCATATGGATTATGCGGCAATTGTGAACTTGTTAAATGGCATGAGTAAGAAAAAAAAATCCTTGGTTAAGCAAAAGCTGATCTGATTGTTTCTCTTGCAGGCTTCTGGAGAATGGCTGGCTGGTGCAGTGTTTTTAAATGAAGACCAATGTATTTATTTTTTTTAAATAAATTTTATTTTTATAAAGTGGTGGTGTTTTTACTTGTAGAACATAACATGTACAACTCGTGAATGGTAAAGCTCCATAGGTGGCATCCTGCGGGTACAATTATTTCCATCTCAATATGCCACTGTTCAACATTCTTTTTTGTTTGTCGTTGTGTGAGGCACTAAATAAGTTTCGCCGTCTGCCATCTGTTGCAAGTAGTACTCGTCTATTGAATATGGTTGTCCAGTTTCATCTCTCAGGTGAGAGAACACCTCTGCATAGAGTTCAGTCAGGTGACACTTTATGTACGTCAAGCTGTGCTGGAATTCTAATCTCTGTTGTACCAGGCTGTCTCTCTGAGCCTGCAGCTGACCCAGCTCTCTTTCAAGATGATTGATGCTGTCCAGTTTGCGCTTGCGGCAGTTTTGAGCCGCCACTTTGTTCTTGCCCCTACGCCTGATGTCCTTGATCAGTGCCAGTTGGGCATCAGTCAGGGTGTACTGCGTCAGGAGCTCGTTGAAGTCATCCACTGGCAGATTAATGATATTTTCCATGGGGAAGGGGATCTTCAACCCCATGGCCCGCCTTTCATCCCTGCTCGCCGGTGTCTGGATGCTTCCTTGAGGTTTTGAATGCATGACTTGTTGCCAGCTCCCTCTGCTGGCTAACTCGGAGCTGTAAAGTTCACCCAAAGCCTGATGTTTTGCTGTTCGAAGATTCAGTGTGTTGAACTGTGAATGGCTTAAGTGGTGTTGGGCTGCAAAATAGGGTGGTTGTACACCTGTGCGCAGGTAAGACTCAGACTGACTCTGGTAATTTGTTGGGTAGTTGTGCGCTCGTCTGTTGTGTTCAGCCATGCTTTCTGGTTCCCCATCACTGTATGCAATGGACATGTCCACACTCCTGTAAGCTGGTACACCAGCAGCTGAGTTTTCTGGTGAGGCCAATGGTGGACTGGAGCCCAGAGAGAGGCCAGAGTCTGACTCAAGATCATCCGCTGAATAAGAAAATGAACTTTGGCTATGTGCTGTCCACATCATGTGAGGACCCGCACCTTGGGGAAGACCGCTCGGCCTTCTGTCGCCTTGACTGGTACCCGATGAGCTAATATGTTCTGTGAGAGCCGCAAGCGAGTGGTGGGGTTGTGATGAGATGGGCGCCATTCTCTGGTCGAATTGCGGTCCCGATTGCTCATAGAGTGACTCTGCGTTGGTGCCTGGGCGGAGGCAGACTGCGGCCTCTTCAGCGTAACCTCCATCATATGCATCGGTCGTCCCCACTTCAAACGCAGCAGGAGCAGGCTCAGGGTGGCACTGGGCGGCCCCGTATGCGCTCACAGAAACCATTGGCTCGATACTTTGGTATTGTGTTGTTTCATAGGAGCTTTCACCAGATGTCTCTAAGCCCTGCAATAACAAAAGACAATGTGGTTAGTCACTCGCTATTAATGAATGATTTCATTTGACTTACACATTTACGAAATTCACGTATATACACTACTCACAAACAGGACAGGGTGTCCAAAAAAAGGCCTGGCCCATTTTATTTTTCTGCAGTCTGCGGCATATTCTAAAAAATATCATTTGACATACTTTGTAATAAAATGAAAAAAAAAAAAAGCTAAAAGTAAAACAGTAACACTATATCTTTTATCGTTAATAAAGCATTTAGTTAAAAAAAAATTGTTCCACTTTCTGCTCCATGTGAAGGTCTGATGTCTGATTTATAAATATTAAACCTTAAACTAAAATTTGCCTTTAGCAGAAAGCTGTGACAGAAGTTTCCCCCCCCCCCCCCAAACTAAACTACAATAAAAGTACACAGGGGTGCCTTGACTTAAGAGTTCCATTCTATGCTCGTAACTCTAACCATTCATATCTCAAATAGACTTGCCATCAATCTGTTGCTAAGAAATGACTACCAAGTGTATAAGAACGTGGGGATTCCGCTTCAAGACAATTTACTCCTAAAATAAAATCCCCTGGACACACAGCCGCGGTGCTCTTGAGCAAGACATTGACACAGACAACCCCTGCTCAATGTGATTGGTCAAATGCACAGGTTCAACTTTGCGTACACACGTGCACTTGACAAATAAAGATGAATATTCTTTTAAATTTAGCCAAATGTCACACACACTGTACTAGTGAGTTTGTGTGTATTGCCTCGATCACACCTGTAACAGGTGGGCAATATTAGCTGTGTTTCTTTCGTGGATGGAGGTTACGTCCCAAAAATTTCACCTTTTTAATGGCATATGTTCCACATAGGGCCGACTGTAGATCATGTCGGTAAGCATAGTTCGCATACACACAAACAATATCTGTCTGAAGAAACTGTTTGTGAATCAATTTGTTCCAGGTTCTACCTTGATTGCTAATTTTTTTCCCAGTTCAGGCAAAATAACAGCAAGCGACAGTTTGTATCTCACAACTCGTAAACTGGGGCACTCACAAGTCAAGGTGCCACTGTATTAACAATATATAAATAGCATGATAGATTTAAAAAAGAAGAATTTCTGTATGCGGCTCACAGAGGAAAAAGTTTGGACACTGAGTTTTGAATTTTAGGAGACCTAGAATTCACTGCAATATCTACATAATTAATTTATTAAGAAACTTTTATTTGCACATGTCCAACTGTTCCATGTTTCAGTATTTTTTTTTTTTTATACAACTTGCTATTTTATAACAAGAAGCTGAATGTCCACATTCACAGCAGGAGTTTGATCTGATTCAATTTAAGTAGTCAAATCAAAAGAGTCAAATATGACACCTACCAATTGATCTGTTCTAATTATCTTAGGTGGGTTTCAATGCGCATTTTGAGATTCATCCTGAAACTTCACACGAGAGTGAATATCTCGAACTTTTTACGAGTAGTGAAAGTATCAACCGTAGGCAAACTCTTCAATCAAAAATTGCATTTCAACAAAACCGGCCTGTGAAAATAACACAAGTTACCTGCAGCTCTGTTATGGCCATCAATTCTTGCCAGGCTGCATCCATGTCTGAGTGTTGCGCTCCATGAGATCTCCCGCCGAGGAAATTGGCAGGCACTCCCCCACACACCCTGCTCGGGGGGCAGGCTAATACCTTGAAACACAGCAAAATTATCTGTCAGTGCAGTGCATGCTGCTGAGCTGTCAATCCAAACTCTTTGACAAACCTACCTCGCCGCTTCTCCTTGGTGGAAGTGTGTAGTTGACTGTTGAACACATTTAGGACAGGCTCTTGTCGCAGAAGTTCAACCTAGAAAGGATTTGAGTTATCATTAGTATACATATCCAATTATCAACTCATTACACATACATATACAGTATTAGGATATACAATATCTTTGCAAAGTCAGCAATGCCATTTTCTTTATTAGACTCTTAGACGTCAACGCATGTTATTTTCTGGCAGTTTCATTTCTGTGAAGGCTTTTTTGGAACGCATCGAGGTTCCTGAACAGTTGACTCCTCCCATCAGCTGTGCCAACCGGCGATAAGACAATCTGCAGGGAAACAGCATATTCTGCAAGACTGGTAGACGTCTGATGGAAGAGTGTGTACGTTTCTTGGAACACTGGCGCAACTACCAATCCGAATGTAAAATATAGAGGTTATTGGTGGTTGTGTGGGAAAATTTGCATAGCATTTAATGCTGTCATTTGATTAAGAACTTAAATAATAGACCGCGCAGTTGCCAAAAGTGCATGAATTGAATTGCATATTATTATTGCAGTTACATTTGATGCTCAGCTATCATGATAGATGGTGACTGTTTATTTGCTGTCAAATCCTATTTAGGTTTCTAATTTGTTGATTGTTTTTGCATCTATATAAACAGCTGAATTCTTTGGGTTTCCTATTTGCACAAAATATGAAATTGGGAACGCTTTATGAAATTATCTTTGAACGTTCGGTAAACCACATGATTGGTGAATTTGAGAAAAAAAAATGGAGCATAATGTGTTTTAAAATAATCGCATATTACAAAGCAGCGTCCAAAAAGTGCCCGAAAACCAGGCTGAAATAAATATAAAAGGAATTAGGGTCGCATTGAAATGACTTCGATATCACGTATTTATGTAAAACGGCATTCAATAAAATTTAACATGAATTCTGTAAGGCAAAAAGTCTCAACATCTCACATCTTGCTCTACGCCACTGGCAAGTAGTTCAGAAATGACTTCAACTGCCATCCAATAGAAAGTGTGTCAAATGTGCGAATCCACATACCTGAGCAACATTCTGTACATTTGCGTCTTCACCTGGCGAATATGTCAGACGATAAGCACCATCCTGCCCTGGACTCGATTTGACTCGAGCGCGACTGGGACTCCTCAAGGCGGTATTTCCTATCCAAACTGTCTGTCTCTCTTTGCTCAGCGACGCATTGTGCCACGAGCATAAGTGGGATGGCTCTGAAAACTCAAAGGCGATGTTCCTCTAAAGCAGCTCTTGCATCCTTAATAGCACGCTTGCACCCCAACCTCCAAATTTCCCCTTTGCCCACATGGCAAACCACAAACCAACAGTCTGGCATGAACCATGTCAATGATTCAGTCACTCTGCGCTCAAGAGAACTTTATAAATCCCCTCAAAAATATGCGCGCAATTACAATCCTATGCTGATATGATGACAACAAAAATGACAAAAACAAATGTGACTGAAGAACTGCGTCCGTTCAAATCCTCCCAAACAAAAGGTAGGAGTTGTGTGAGGTGGAACACCTGGAGTCCGAAGACTTCTTTGAGCAGGGGTGGGATTGAGACTTAGTTGAGTACAAATGGAATGTAGACCCTGAGATAGGTAAGAAAGACCGCATTGTTCCTGTATACCTGGCAGAGCAAGCATCAAGGGAGAGTGAGAGAGAAGAGAAGGGACGGAATGGAGGACAGCATGTCTTACATAGCAACTATTAAAATCCTTCTGAAGAACAGAACATCATTTTACCCTCATCAGCCAGTGCACTCACAATATACACCAGAATTGCTGTGTAATCCAAATGATTATGATGGATAGGGCTAGTGGTTAAAATGTCTGATCAATTAACTCATTCACTGCCATTGACAGCTATAATATTTTCTTTTTTTTTTTTTTAAATATTTGTTTTTATTTTTTATTTTTTTAAAGAAACGATTATTAAAAATTAGGGGCGTCAGGCGAGTAATATTTTTAATTGTAATTAATCGCATGACTTCACTAGTTAACTCATCACAAATGTTATATCTGTTCTAATACAATATAAAAAAAACACTAGCTTTCATACCCTTGTTAACAAAAGTGGGAGAGAAAAAATTAAACTAATAGAAATAGTTTAAATGAATTTTTGACGTCTATAGCCGTCAATGGCAGTGAATGAGTTAAGAGGTTCTGGGTTCAAGCCTCCTATTTGCACAGTTTTCTCCAGGTACTTCATATTCCTCAGACGTTTCAAAAACTTGCATGTTAGGTTCATTGAAGTGTCTAAATTGTCCATTGGTGTGAATGTTAGTGTAAACTGTTGTTTACCAATATGTGCCCTGCGATTGGCTGGTGACAGCTCCAGGGTGTGTAGCCTGCTTCTCACCAGGGAAAGGCTCCAACTTAAACATAAGGAGGACAAGCCGTATAGAAAATGTATGATGGACTAGATACAGTATGTTACAAAGAGAGGATATAAACGTCGACAAACGGCTGTTCAAATGTAATTTTTTTTTAATATGAAACAAAAATTTGACTAATAATTTTCAAACCTTTTCCACCATTATTTTTTATCTAGAACCTGTACAACTCAGTTTTTCAAAAACGGGAAGTGCCACTGGCCGTCATCAGTCAGTGGTAGCACAAAAACAGCTTATCTTAACTCATTCACTGCCATTGACGGCTATAGACGTCAAAAATTCATTCGAACTATTCATATATATATATATATATATATATATTTATATATATTTTTTCTCCCCACTTTTGTTAACAAGAGTATGAAAACCTAGAAGAAAAAAATTGTACATTTAGAACAGATATAAAATTTGCGATTAATTGTGAGTTAACTATTGAAGTCATGCAGTTAATTACAATTAAAAAATGTAATCGTAATTTTTAGTAATCTTTTGTTTTAAAAAAAAAAGATTATTAAAAAAAATTCTAGGTTTTCATACTCATCTTAACAAAAGTGGGAAACAAATGTTAAACTCAAAATTTTATAGGCGTCAATTGCAGTGAATGAGTTAATTTGGGGCAATAAAAGGCACTTAAAATGGTGGCAGCTGTGTGCTGATGGCCATTTAACTTGAGTTTGAATAAGATTATAAGAGGGTGTGCACACTTGTGCAACCATATTATCCCAGTGGTTTATTTTTATTTTGCCTTTTATTTGATATTTTATACTAAGAGCATGTATGCTGTAACAGTAAGTTATCTGTTTAAAATATGAAAATGCTAAATATGTCCTTTTTAAGGACACATGAAAATCTTTTCTCAGACTTTCTCATTTGTTTTTGCATTATGATGCTTGTTTATGGTCTGTACCTACCTGTATACTGCAGGCGACCTGAAAACATGACACCATCAATATACCGGCAGATATATAAACGTATAAATGTTTTAACATGTAAGAAAACATAACACAATACAAAAAAAAAAAAAACATTGTACGAGACATGTGCCATGAGCTTTTTACTGCATGAAATAAATTACATTTTGGACTGAAAAGAATCATTGAGTTTGCATATTTTTAATATAATAAATCATAAACGTAATCTAGCATACTTGTCCTATGAAATAAAGTGAAGAAATAAATGTTGTTGTTTTTTCAAAGCTTTACGACGTAGGCGGCTGACAGAGTCAAGAAAGGTGAACATCTACCAGGAATCAAAGAAGGGACTTCCCAAGTACTTCCAGCAAGGACTTCCCAGCTTTCCTAGCACCAAGCCCCTGACTCAACCGCCACCACCACAAGCCGCCAACACAACCATGTCATTACTCTGACCACAGCGCTTTTGGATATGGACACAGTTCCTAGGTCAACGCCCACGCGCCTTCTTTTTGTTTGTTTGCTTCAATTAATTTTTTTTGCATCTCTGATTTCCCGTTTGCCTGTCAGCTTTTTTTTTTTCTCCCTTTGAAATGTGGTCCGATGCTGAAAACAACTGGACATGTTGTCAGTGGTTGTTGTGTTAATGGAGAATAATTTACTGTAGTACAAGTACTGACAAAAAACATGTATCTAATGTAGGTATGAGTAAACTTAATCGGGTTACCTTAAAGAAGACGTCAAGTCAAAACATTTATTTACAATGTGTTTTATGCGGCCCCCATTAGTCTAAATATTTTCCTTTGATAGCAAGTGGCAAAATGGCCGCCTTCGAGATGGATGAAAATGGATGGATTTTGCTTCTTAATTCATGTTCCACAAACATAATATTAACCAGAATACTGTGTTTAGAATAGAAGCTGGGGTACGTTGACAATTGTAAAGACATTTTTTGGACTTGGCTTCCCCTTTAAAATAAGTCTTTCTGTTTTGCTTCAGAGAATATCTGGCCTGCATGGGTTTTCACACATCACAACTCCAACAGCAGCAAATGAGGAACCTTCATGCACAGTTAACCAAATGTCACAATGTAGCCCGCACCTATTTCAATGTGTTTCGATCAAGATAATGCTTTCCAGCCACTTTTAGATTTCGTAATTATTTTTCTGATAACTGGTTGATTTTATCTATATACAGTATACAGATACAGACTTCAGATTTTGCGTGGCTATGTGCAATGAAATTGAAATAAAACAGGCGATATGGCATTTGAGTTTAGGCTTTCAGGTTTGATTTGAAAGGTTTGACAAAAAAAAAAGAGGCATTTAGTTTTAAGGAATTAAAAGATATTTTGTGCAAAGTAGATACATTTTCATGATTTGGAATGCATTATTGAATCAGTTGAGTATCCAAGAAAGCCTTGACGACCGTGCATAACACTACCTCCATTGTGCTTGACAGATGATGTGGTATGCTTTGGCTCATGAACCTTCTCCATACTTTTTTCCCTTGCCATCATTTTGATACAAATTAACCTTTGTTTCATATCAACGATGATGATTCTTTTTTTTTTTGTTAGCCAAATTTTGCTTTCCTGTTCTTGAACGTTACCCGTGCTTTGTACCTCTTGAGTGGAGTATACGTTTACCATCTCCATGAAGACTATTCTTGACTTCTGTAGGCCAAATCAGCTGATTTTCAATTGCAAACCTCTTAATTTAAAGCTGCAAGTTGCAATCCTAATATATATATATTTGTTTAAATCTAAAACATGTTGTTGGTGTATAAAGGCAAGCTCATTAATCGCTGCCATTGACGGCTATAGACGTCAAAAATTCATTTAAACTATTTCTATTAGTTTAAATTTTAAATTTAAATTTACCACTTTTGCTAACAGGAGTATGAAAACCTAGAAAACAAATTATTGTAAATTTAGAACAGATGTAACATAGATGATAAATCGTTAGTTAACTAGTGAAGTCATGTGATAAATTATAATTAAAATTTGTAATCGCCTGACGGGCCTAATTAAAAACATATATTAAAAATAAGGGCCGTTTAATCGTAATTAATCGCATGATAATTTTATATCTGTTATAAATGTACAATAAAAAAATTCTAGGTTTTCATAAAAAATGAAATGAAATGAAAAAAATGTTAAACTAATAGAAATAGTTCACATGAATTATTGACGTCTGTAGTCGTCAATGGCAGTGAATGAGTTTAATCACTGTATTAATACTAACTGGATGCAATTAGTATTGGAAAACATAAGAGTACATTGAAAATTGCGTATTAGGCATTTGTGTGCACAGGTCGCAGAACACAGGTGGTTGGTACATGTAATTCATATGGAATGTTAGTCTGCAGAGGTGAAGAGGGAAGGCGGGGAAAGGAGGATGTTGGTTGCCGGAAGTTCTGTTAAATACTGATAAAATGAACTCTTGATTCAAAGGAAGGGAACTAACAAACTGTTGTGGTTACAGTGAGGAGAAAAAGGCTAACTTCATGCTATATTTAATATTCTTGCACAACAAACACGACAGACATGTTAAATATATACAGCTAATCTTAAATAATCACTTATCACTTGTAGGACCACGTGATTGTATTAAAGATGTATGACATCTTCAAGCTTACATTAAGTCATGCATTCATAAGAATTGAAAATTTTCAGCAAATGTTAAATTGACAAATTTTTATTCATCACATACTGTATGTATGACGTTTCATATTTCTACATTAGTTCAATTTCTTTATATATTTTTTATTCTAGCTTAAACAGCTTCCTTACATGTTTCAGGCACAACATAGAATTCTTTATTTATTTATTTTTATCAGTAAAGCTGAATTTGAGATCCATGGTTTAACTACTATATAAACATTGTGAACAATCTTGGGTGCCCGCAATGTTGTTTTGAATTCCATTACTTATGTTCTCTCTACAATAAAACAATGCTTTGGCCTTTACCACGATACACAGCTCTGCTTCTTTTTTTTTTAAACTCTTAACTGAAAATATCTTACAGTCAGGCCAAACTGTGATGTCATTTATAGACTGAGATAGAGGGAAAACCCCATTGGCCTGGTTTTCCCAATGCTTCCCAGAAGTGGGAGGTAGGATAATTGGAGTTGGTTGAATGTAGGAGGAACAAAAAAAAAAAAAAAGATGAGTACAAGCAGACCAAAGTGATCCACATGCAAACTCTCCACATAAAAAAATTATCTTTCCTGTTTGGAAATTGAAAACAAGATAGGGATGTACCTTTGTTTTGGAAAATATGTTAACTCTTAGTATTGTAGAACATTTACAGAATACTCACACAAAGACCATGTGAGGTTGCACTGATTGATTTTCACAATTTTATCATACGCACGTCTCTCATATTGTATGTGCCAAGGCACATACAATATTTTATTTTATTTTACCTCACAAAAATCTCACTGCATACCACTAAACAAAACTCTCAAAGACAAACAAAGAGACAAAAAAGTGTATACTGTGTCCAGAAATAATGATGATCTTATCTGTTTAGTTCAATTCTGCTGTATAAGCCATGGCAATACATAGGTTTATCGTACCCTCTGCCATTTAGTGGAAGCCCATTTCATTGTTCTGCCTGTTCCTGTAAATCGTCGGCACAGAACAAAAATACTGTAAATAATAATTTTCAGACAAATCAATATGGCACAGTGGTTGGGAATCCCAACAAATAGCTTGTTTATGACAGCAATTTACCTGGGATCCATTTTGGGTCCTTGTAATTGGTAAATACTTTTATACTATATGAAAAGTAGATTTCATAACACTGCAACTTGTTAAATATATCAGGCTGAGCAACAGGGGCTATTTCAAACGATCAATCAGCATCTACTTTTACCCCCAAACTCAGCATCTCTAAAGTATACAAAAGTATAATGGGCAGAGGACATAAATGTCAACTCATTTCTACAGGAAAAGTGAGTAGAATTTCTCAATATTCATTCATTTATTTTTAAGCTGCCCAATGCAGAAAATTGAATTTTGAATCGCTACTGCCACGTCTGGCCATATAATGAAACTGCACGCTCCCTTCTTCATGTACACAATGCGCGCATTATGTCGCATCCACAGAAAAAGGGCGGAAAATTCAAACCCCAAACAACGAACAACGAAAAACTATCGGCCAGAGGCTTGCATGTGTAGCCTACCCATTGTGAACCACTAAGGTGTTAATTTGCTAATTAGATGATTTTGAGTCATTAATGGAAAAATAAAATAGCTATTGTAAAGGTATTGTGGGCAAATTTCTACATTGAGCAGTACCACTATTAATTTCAATAATATGCAATCTAATAAATCTAATATGCAATATATATCACATCAATGTAAATTTTTCTATACACAGTAATCAAAGGTCTAGTAATTGGTAATTATATTATACGGGTCGCGTTGCTCAGAGGCCGACATTGCACCACCATCTTTGCAAAGTGTGGTCTCGCTAAAGCACCGTAGTTTGCGTGCTTCAAAATGCACTCCTTTGAATTTAGATCATTGCATTCTCTTCATTCACCACTAGATGACACTAAATTCTACACACTGTGACTTTAAGAGACGCTAATGAAGTTGTGCATTTGTTGCCATAAATGGCTAAATGACCATCATTGCGTGATGTAATGGCATAAATTACTTTAAAATGTGATTACACTGTGGCATTACATTATAAAATATACATATATTTTGTGGTAATTTTGTTGTTTGTTCATCAACATTTTTTTTTGTTTATGTTAAGGTTTGTTTAATTAATATTTGTCTTATATATTGATATTCATATTTACATTTGTCTGGTTTGAACTACAGTTTCTGAACGGTTTAAAAGTGCATATCAGGTACATTTAGCAATTAATGCTCCTTTTCAGCTCGAGAGCTCTTAAACGACAGAGATAACATGCGTTTTAGCCTTTGAATCAAATTCAATCAAACGTTTTTGTTTTGTTTTAAATAGCTATTTGTTGCTGGGGTATTGTGGGGGATGCGGGGGTTGCTGAGTTGTCTGAGAAGTTGCTAGAGTTAGCAACAAAGGTGCTAAATTTGATTCGTTGACGTTGGGTTCGCCAATATGACTTCCTGTTTCCGGCTCCGTAGAAGCTGCGCCAGCCAATAAGAAAGAGCCGTAACCTGTCACGTGGGCTCCGGCTCGTCTACTACGGTTTTGCTAACAAGAAACAAGATGGATACTCCCATATTGGTAATGTAGATTCTCATATGTATTTGACACCTTATCGTTGTCGAAGAAGCTTTCGGTTTGTAACTACGCCGTGTAATATTATTACCAACATAGGAATGGCGTTAGTTCGTTCGCTTTACTGGGTTCTAAATAGAACAAGCTGTTGGCTAACTAGATAGCCTCCGTAAGGTTGGCTTTCGTGGTTGGTGGTGATGTGGAAGTGTCACGTTTCATCCGGTTCACGTTTAAAAATTGTCCAAAGCAATAGGCTACAATTTACTATATGTGGTATATATATATATTTTTTTTCAACTCAATTTGTTCTTTCTTCACTCTTTTCCATTGTGTCCTTGTTGGAGTAATGCCCATTTGTTTACGTCTATAACCAGTAGAAGTGAAACAACCAGCTGGTGGTAAAATGTCAACTGTATTTTATTGTTTGTAACGATTTGTTATCTAAACAGGAACCATCTTTATACACCGTGAAGGCAATTCTCATTCTGGACAATGATGGAGACAGACTTTATGCCAAGGTATGGTAGACTAAATGCAATTTATTTTGTTAAAATTTTAATTCTGTTGCCTGTGCATTAATTACTCCCAAATACATGTATCTGCAGTATTATGATGACACATACCCCACAGTGAAGGAACAGAAAGCATTTGAAAAGAACATATTCAACAAAACACATAGGACAGACAGTAAGAGATGCCATACTATTTCAAAAATAAAAATTAAATGCATATTTCCCCATGACATGTCGAAAATGTGTGTTTATGATTTTTTTTGTTACAAGGTGAGATCGCATTGCTGGAAGGCCTCACTGTTGTCTACAAGAGTAACATTGACCTCTTCTTTTATGTGATTGGAAGTTCACATGAAAACGAGGTAAGCTTAAGCTTGCTTGTTTACCACAACAATACTTCTACCCATTGAGAATCAATTTATTTGAGCTGTAACAAAAACAAAAAACAAAAAAACTGACAATTTAAGTACCAATTGACATCAGTACAAATGTGCATTATTTTTGTAGTAATGAACCAACTGTTATTCTTGTAACTTTAAAACGGCCTTCTTTTAAAAATTGAAGTACAGTTGCCTGACTCTGAGTTTTTTGTTTTGCTTTTGTTTTTAACAGCTTATGCTCATGGCTGTTCTAAACTGCCTTTTTGACTCCCTCAGTCAGATGTTGAGGTATGCTATGAACATTCTAATTCAACATGTCACTTTTTTACAAGCATTCAAGCAAAAATGATTTTCGCCTCTCCTGAAACAACAGGAAAAATGTTGAGCGCAGAGCTTTGTTGGACAACATGGAGGGACTCTTCCTTGCTGTGGATGAAATCGTCGATGGAGGGTAAGTTAACCGTGAGTGTCTTGATCCAACTTTTGCAGCTCCACTGTTCAAATTTGTTGTAATGTTAAGCGTGTGTTTGCTGCCTCCTACAGGGTGATCCTCGAGAGTGACCCTCAGCATGTTGTTCACCGTGTGGCCCTAAGGGTAAGACCCTCCTTCTCCTCTTGGCTTATAGGACATACCGGTATACTGCGATGTTGCCATGATCCTAAAAAATATTGGGTTTTTTTTCAGGGGGATGATGTGCCTTTGACTGAGCAGACTGTCACCCAGGTTAGTAATACTGTATCTCTTTGGAGTTTTACTTTTTCAAGACTGTAGTATTCTATAGTGTGTGTGCAGAAAAAAAAAATTGACTTGGTGCTCCTGAAAAAAAAGGACTTCTTTACAAATCCGCTAATGCAAATTCACCTCATGCATTCCAGTAACTTGTCCTGAAGAATAAACTCGAATTAAAGTCTACAATTAATTAGATGGTGTTTGTGCAAATGAAGTGTGTTTAAAAGTTAAAACAATGTTTCCTTCCTAGGTCCTTCAGTCTGCTAAAGAACAGATCAAGTGGTCGCTTCTGCGGTAGTCCCAGCAGAAGAGCCGCTGCACAGCTCGGTCGTCATGGCACTGATCCACATCCTCCATTTCCTCTCCTACAATCACCGCTGTGAGCTGGCGCATTCAGTCACACCTCAGTCAACTACTCTTCCCTTTCTTTTTTTTTTCCTCCCCCAAATCTTTTTCTGTACGCCGGTGTACTTGTATGTAGAATAGCGGGTTCAGATAAGGTGTACATTCCCTTACCCGGGTTGAATTTCTTTCATGATGAAAGCCAGCGCATCTCTCCGTGATCCCTAATCAAACTCGTAGTCGTCGACAACATTCCATGCATGCCGTTTTATTCTTATTGGTTGATCATAACGTACTGTAATGTTATCACTGGTTGCGGAAGTTTATTTCCTCTTGCCTTCTTTCATCATCAGACAATTGGAATAAATGTTTGTTGATGCAGTACAACATTTTATTGTCACACACTGTGTACCGGTAGTTGTCATGAGCAAGGCTTAATTTTTTTTAATTATTATTTGTGACCAGTGTGGCTCTACTAGAGCTCCCTCCAGTGGCTTTTGTCCTTGATGCTTGATAATTCGAGGGCTCCATCTGCTGTTGTTTTTTTCACACTGCAACAGTTACGTTAAAGGGTGACTCCCTCCTTCATGCTGCCATGATCAGACTAGTTTCCAGTGTATTTTCATGTGTGCGCATGTTTTATGGAGTCTTAATTGATTCATTCCTCCTCTTCTGCCACTATGCATCATAAATTGTACGCATCCACAAATGCGTCCCCACCTTCACACTCTATCTTAATACACTCATTTTAATGCAAATGAAGCTTAGCCTGCAGAGTGAAATGGATTAAGAATGGGCACTACATCATGTTATGTGATGAATATTATAGCGGGTAGGTGAAATTATTATATGCATTCTTCTAAAAAAATATCCACACATTGCATGCATGCTGACAACTTGCAGTTATTTGTAATGGTTCTCACTGAATTTGCAATCATGGTAGTCAGCACGGCGTATTACAGTTTATGCCTTTTCATTCACAAACTGTTCCCTAGAAATTGTAACTGACGTGTTTCAACATGTACTTTGACAGAATAAAAAAACAACAACATATAGTCAGTACTTATGGGAATTCTCTGCTTCTGGCATTATTTTTTTTATACCTGATAATTGGGTCTAGACGTCAAAGTCTAAAACAAATGTGTATGGTCATGAGAGTTAACAAAAAGCATCTTAAACACATTATTGGTAATATAAGATTGTAACAAGTAATGTAGGAAATAAAACTTAATGACCCAAGGAAAAATGTTGTACCTCTTCGAATGGTTAAAAGGATCAAATAAAGTTGCCATACCACACCTCTGTGAAATTGTATATCCTTGATTGCAGCTAATTGTATGGATGTCAGAACATGTTAACTTAATATCTTTCACTCATGTCTGGGAGACAGAATCCTATTACAGTCTGAAGGTCTTCAAGTAAGGAGACGTGCTGGCATTTCTTGTGTGTGTACAATTACGACAGAAATGACAAATATAAAGCACAGTAAAAGTAAAAGTGTTGAATTGTTTTTCAGACCAGCTACACAGTACACACTAAAAATGAATGCGTTTGATGTGAAAACCACAAGGGTAGCGCTCAGCTGTTGTAACCAATTTGTCCACTAGAGGACGCTCGCACGTTTACTTCAGCTTTAACGTGCTTTAAAAAAAAATCAGGAGTAATGCTGAATTCTTGCATTCTTCAAATACAAAACAAAGTAAGCGTAAACTTTCTGTCTCTCTTATTTGAGTCGCACAATTGACTAAAGTTGTGAACATTTTATCACCAGGCATTTGTATATTAAATGGTCTCAAAACAGTCTATATCTGTATGTTATTATATTAATATTGCCATTGTAAAGTGTGCCATGGAGCAATGCAGCGTGCTATGCAGCTGATGCAAACACAAAAGCCTCCCCATAGATGCACTTACAAGGCTTGATGTTTCTGCAGCATAGGAATGAGTAGTCAATGAAAGTCTTATCGGCTCGGACCTGTGGGGCTTATTACCTCCTTGGCTCGCCTCCAGTCGGATTCAGAACCTTGAATGAGAGCCTCTTTATGAGCTGCAATGAAAGCATGAATGGACGCTATGTTGCTGCTACATGCTAAGTGTTTTACCGAATAAGGAGCTAATCATTCTAAATGGACTCCATTATCGCACCGGTTTACTGTTACTGTCGCACCAGTTTGCCAGCAGAACGAGGACAGCTTATGTCCCTGTGACATGGAGGTTACGAGGACCTTAAATGTGATTAGATGAAATCCTGGATCCTACATCCCACCTCAAAGTCCACATGCAGCCCCATTGCTTCTTTTGCCTCTCCCAGATTAGCCTCGCAGCAGCACCACTGGGAGCTTCCAGTGACTCGCTTGCATCCGCTAATTACAGCGGCACCGTCGTAAAACAAAACAGCACGGTAACTTATATTAATTATACAAGAATGGCTAGAAGAGTTTGCAACACCATGGCTTGACACGCTGTACATAACCATGCAGTAAACTTGTCAGAGGCGTGCGGGCTCGAGCCTTGCACATGATCGATGCATACAGTGAGAGAGTCCCTGTCTTTCCTTTGTGTCTGTGTGTGCGCGTGTGTGAGTGAGTGCACTGTGTGAATTAGTCAATAAATTATCATCATGGGTGAGCTTAGAGTCTTTATGTCATAGTCAATGAGCCCGAGCACCCATCTGATGGCGTGGCCCGCGCGAGGGGAAAAAACACTAAGGAAAAACAATGACACAATTTTGGATCTCATGCGGTAAATATATTAAAGCGAATGCCATTATATTGGCTGAGCAGGACAAAGAGCAAGACCCTCGTGATATTTAATGGCACGCCGTATTAAAATTAACAAGGCTATTTTACGCTCCGACATTTCCGTCCAGTAGGTAACACTAACATCCACATAAAGATACTAACGTAACTCACAAGAAATTACTAAATGACTTGAAATGAGTCAAAAATAAACAGGAATCTAATGCGAATGAATAAAAAAATAAATAAGAGGAGGTCATTAAAGGTTATGCGAGAGCACACGTGCTTTTGCAGCAGCGGGAGGAGGAGGAGGAGGAGGAGGAGGAGGAGGAGGAGGAGGAGGAATGGGCCTGGGCCTGCATGCAGCAACTCTGCAGCCTGACGTGCTTTATGGCCCCCGCTGGCCTCTCTAGGTCTCTTTATGGATTCCCATAGAACGGAGAATCACGACTAGTCCTGAAAAAGCCGGCCAAAAACAACACCTTCGCCACTGCACTCTTGCCTGCCTTCGCCATAATTCAGCAAGCTGTTTATGCTCCTGCCGGAAAAAAAAGAGCATTCATTGTAATGACAAAAATGACTGTAAATTTTGATGCTAATGTTTATTTTTTGTTGACGTCAGATAAAACTGTCAGCGTGAGTGTGGTTGGTTTATTGGATGTCGTTACAGGTTGGTGAAAAAAAAAATTGTGGGCTTTGTTAAGTTACAGCTTTTTCCTTCCCTCCCTCCCCTTTTGGACGGGAATAGCGTTGCCTTTGCGAGATCAGTTATTTTATGATACTTGCAAGATTTATGACATGAAAATGTCCAACTTTGATAGGAAAATTAAAGTGGTCCACCAAGGGCATTGTTAATCCGGCTGATATTCGACGTGATGTGTTTCCCCTCCATTTTCCACACATTTTCCTTTTCCCATCACAGCCCATTCCAGAATGCATGCTTCAGAAGAATGGAAATGGAGTCATTCGGCATGCAAAAGTACTCATCGCTAGAGCGGTTTTGGATAGAACTGGCCAAGTAGACTCTTCATGCTTTGCTTCCCAGGCTGGCAAGTTTAAATGGTCACGTACAATTGGGGGCACATCTGGAATGGACCTTGCCCTTCCTGACCCCCGCCTTCCCGAGCCCCTCCTCCTTCTGCCGTCCACACCGCAGGCCATAATCCTGATGGTGCTGTGTCATGACAGCCTGGGGTTACTGCCGTTATCAAACAGTCAACACTTTTGGACCGGTGAGGATGCAAAACAGTACTAAAGAACGACAATCAGTCATTTTCATTGGAGACAACATAACACACACACACATACACACACATACACACGGTTGTAGCCATAAAGCTTTACGAGTGTTTCCCAAGTCAGTTTTTCCCCTTGCGTGTTTAGTCTTGTTTTATGCAGGAAAAAATCCTCCATGAGTCCTTTTCTGTTTGGACTCAATTCCGCATGTATGCTTTGCAGTAGGAGTAAAAGAATGTACAGAGGAGCGTATATGTGGCATACCTCTGAGCCCCCAGTTTGCCCCTCCCTGCCTCCCTCTGTCATCTGCTCACTTTCTCCCCTCCCTCCATCTCCGTGGATTCCCCAACCACACCACAACACTGTTAACAGAGACGGCCATGACAGATTTACTACCGTCGTCTTTCCATTGGCCGCCAGGGTGACAGCCGTGATTTAAGGCCTCCCTCTCATTGGCCAAAAGCTGACAGCTTAATTTATGGCCGCACTGAGATTTGATGCCTCCTGCCTTTGAAGTGAGTTACAGCTCAGTGGCTTATAGGACACAGAAACGGTGTCAGGTTGCAATCGTAAAGTCTTATCCCTGAAGGGAGGTGGTGCTCCAGCATAATAGCTCTGACGTCATAAGGGCGACAAGAGACCTTGTGCGCTGGGAGAAAGAACAGAAAAATGTGCGATGGGCTTGGAGAAAGCATAATAATAATAATAAAAAAAAACAACCTGAGATACAATTTCACACTAAACCTCCACTTCTGAATGGCGAACACATCATTTCGTATAACTTAAGACAAGCACGCTTTTTTGTTTCATGTGCTCAAATACTCAGCGCCCATGCAACGCAATCATCTATCTGCCCGACGGGGCATCCTCACAAGAGCCCCGGCCTTGCAACAACCTTGACCCGTGGACATTTCCATGGGTAAATAGCATGGCTTGCCCCTGCCCTGTCTATCAACCCGCTGGGTGAATTCACTCAGCGTTTCCCTTGGATATCACATCCTTCGCTTTGCTATTTCGCATTACACGTAAGGTCAGCTACTCCAGTGTGCTCCTGCTTGAAGGCAGATAAAAAAAAGAAAAAGAAAACAGTTCTGTACAAACTTGGGGTCCATTTCTGTCCCTCAAGGTACAATATAAACAAACAAACTCCATAATAGGCTCATTATCGGACTCCAAGGTAACTGGAGTGTTGTCCTTAAACTGTGAAAGAAAGGACTCGAGGAACAAAGCAGTACCTTGGAGGCTAGCACGCCGGTCACAAGACATGTTAGCTCCCCGGAATTACCATCTTTCTTTTCTCAGAGTGTGCCATTGTGTGATTTTGGTGAATTTAATTGCTCTTAAAGGAGACATATTAGGGAAAAAGACTTTTTTATCGCTTGCATGACAGAGGGTTGGACAGACCAGTCTACTTTACTACCGCACAATGACGTTCAGTGTGAAATCAACTAGCTGTTAATCACATGGTTTTGGCTTGAGAAGGAGGCGGAGCTGCTAGCAGCAACAGCTAAGCACGCTGAATTAAACGAGTCCATCACCTACATTTTCTACAGTTCTACCTCAAGGTATGACCTAACTAAGGGTATTTTTTGAAATATGTGCCAGTGGAATCAGTCATTTTGCCACAGGAAGTAAGCAGTCAAAAACAGGCTAAGCTAATGCTACTCCCAGTTAAAGGTTACTGTCGAATAGGGCTGACTTTTTGATTAAAATACCACAATTCCAGACAAGGTGATCATGTGATTGTCAAAGATTCGTTACATTGTCCCTCTACACTCCCATCAAGCTCACCAATCCCCACGAACATGTTACTCGTGAAAGGTCAAGCAAACCAACAACCTCCAAGCTGCTGTTTCTATCATATGTGGAAATGTTAATGAATAGTATAGTTAGGTAAAAGTTAGTGAATATTGCCCTGATGCTCCGAATCAAAATCAAAATAGCAATTTCTGTCAGAAAAATTGCAATTCAATATTTCCCTTAAATCATTCCGTCCCACTGTCAAACTATTAAACTAAACATCAAATAACCACGTAGCTTTTCTTTAGAACGCGCCGCTAGCTGAATGCTAACACATGCGCAAAAGAAACCATAGACAGGCTATGATGAACTCACAATGCCTCCTACTTGCTGTAGCAAGAAGTGACGCCACCGGCAGCCATCTTGCGTTGCCACTCACTAAGCACACCGAACTTGAATACATCGATTTCTCCGCACCGTTTCCACGTTATTTTCTACGCTACATGCACATTCATCTGTAAGAATGTGATTAGGAATTTTCTTTGCCGAGGCATATCTCCGAGTGCTATTCAAAGATTCGCCTGTATCGCGTTATCAGAACCATCAACAAGGAAATGAATGCAAAGCCCATCAGGAGAACATTTGCTGTGAAATGCAAACGCCATCTCTATAAATCACGATTCAGGAGATAATATAACTCCATATACTGTATACTATATACTGACTGCTAGTTGTTCCCTACAAAAGCAGTACAGCTCTAACCTGTCCAAACCAGCTGTATGTCAAAGAGTGACGTAAAGGTATGTTAATAAAGCACAACTCTAAAGAAACGTGATTTTGATAGGCCAACACGGCGCATTGATGTCCATTCCTGTCATGTGGGAATGTTGATGACATCATCCCCCCCCCCCCCCCCCCCCCTTCTTTCACCCCAGTCATCTGATACTTTGAACCTGGGCAACATGATGAAACTTCACACTGCAATACCAGCCAAAACAATATGCACACGTTTTATAGATATGATTATTTTAGTCATTTTTGTGTATTGTTGAACTAATGTAGGAGGAGCAACAGTTGCCGTAGACACACTTGCACTTTCATTCCCTTCTAACTGAAATCGTGGGTGAACAATTTTTTTGTAGAGCTTGCCCAATGTGGCATTTTAATTTTGCAAAGTCTACACTCAGCCCTCAAGCAACCTATTAACTTGAAAATGTGTTCAAATTCTACTTTGATTTTTTTTTTCCCAGCTCAGCTGCGAGTAGACTCTCACTATAAATCAATGGTCTCTTGAGTTCACTTGTCTAAGTTGTCTCTCTCTCCTCATTCCAGTGCGTTCACTCTGCTGAGTGTCTGCAACCTAACCTCCTTCCCACTTCTGCTTAGTGTGGACACACAGATGCTGCCACACATCTTGACCAATCACATGTATAAAGAGTAACAGAATAAAGACTTTTTATGACATTTTACACCATTTATTCTCACTTACTTGGATCTATTTTTTTTTAAGGTCAATTTTATGACTGTTTTGTGTTTTGTTTTTTTTGTTTTGTTTTTGGGGGGGGGGGGGGGTCATTATGTTGTTATGGTCCTGTATTTGTCCCTTGTGATGATGATGTTGTCAGTTGTTATGCAGTTGCTCTACTCCTTTTTTCACTCTTAGGTCCTGCATTTAAGGTCTGTACTCGTCACTCTTGTTTTGTCATATGGGCCTTTATTATGTCATACAGAATTGAGCATGGTCCGAGCTGGAGTTACCGAGTAACACTTTTGTCAGTACGTCAAGGTTTTCTCTGCATCCAGCACACTCAAGCTGCTTAGTCAAGGTTTCTCTGTCAAGTTTTTTTCTTCGAGGCTATCTGAAACAAGCCCTGCTCTCTGTTGTTACTTTGTACTTTTGTATATAAAGACTTTTCCTTTTACGTGTCCTGTCTATTTCTGGGTCCAAATGATGCTCCTCGTGACAAAAATGGTCTCTCATGTTATACAATTGAGTTACTATGGTTAAAAAAAGTTTAGAATTGAATTTGCAACTTGTATACATTGTATTGTAAACAGTTTTATTAGTATTTGTACTGCCATTTTGTGTGTGTGTGGGGGTGTGCGTGTGATCTTTTCTTTATAACACTACTGGCAGTTGCTCTGAATGACTCAAGCAGCAAGATGTGATTGGATTGTTGATGCTTGGCTTCAAGAGGTTTAGGAATTAGATAACAGAATATTTCCAGGGCTCAGTTTGTATTTGTACAATTCCAGTACATTGAGAATCTTGTGAGTTTCCTCTCTGGTGATGATTTTCCAGGCCACAACTTGCTGCTTGTGTTTGGCTGTTGCTGCCATCAGTGCTGCTTTCAGTAAGTGAAAACAGGTTATTTGGTTGAGGTCAGGCCATTGAATAATATTCTATTTATTGGCCTTCCATAAACTTAAGTGGATGATGAAGTGTTTTCCTTTAAAAAAGAAGAAGAACATTCTACCTACCTACCTACCTACCTAAGCGATTCGATTCGTATCATGATTCATAGGTCACGATTCGATTCAATACTGATTAATCCCGATACGAATCTATAAATTGATTATTGCGATTTTTTTTTACCTCCAATTTTGAAAATACTAATCAGGAAACTTGTACATGTACATTGTAAAATTTGTATAAAAATATATTTATCTGAAAATTCTGATTGCAGTCTATTTAATGTTTGAACAGCACTGAAATCAAATATGAAGGCTTAATGTTCCATTAATATAACATTCTTCCATGTGTAAATCCTAACCCTAAGTAAGACGTTTTGTTGAATATTCCCATAAAAAAATTGATGTTTAAAAATATTTCGGCCGCATATTGAATCAATTCGAGAATCTAGATCTATCTATCTATCGATCTATCTTTCATGGGCATGAAGCAGAGCTAAATAGGATGAGCTTTATTGATCATGTGCCTGCTGAAAAAACTAAAAAGATGAAAAGTGAGGCATATACAGCTACTGCATATTCTCTGCTTATATTCACACAAATGCTAGCTGTCGTGCTTCACCGCGAAGATGAATAATGACAACATACCGCACTGAGAGCAACTTAAGACTTACTTTTTTTTTTAAGCCGATGAATGGAATATTCTTCAACAGCCAAGTCAGTGGCCAGATCTCATGCCAATAGAGCATGTTTTTCACTTACTGAAGACAAATGTTAAGACAGCAAGACCCAAACAGCCGGTCAAGGTGACAGCAGTCAAGGCCAAGCAAAGCATCTCGACGGTGGGAAAAATTACATGTGGTGATGTCATTGGCCTTAGAATTTGGAAGTTTTTGATGGCAAAAAAAAAAAAAAGGGGGGAGTTTGCCATTTTCAACATATCACAGACAGGAGGCATGGCTGACGAGTTGTCAATCATTTCACTCACTCACTCACTCACTCACTCACTCACTCACTCACTCACTCACTCACTCACACACACACACACACACACACACACACACACACACACACACACACACACACACACACACACACACACACACACACACACACACACACACACACACACACACACACACACACACATTAACCTGTTAGCTTGGGCTTGAGGAGCTTTGCCGGAACTATGTTGAAATATCCACACCCCTGTTTTGCTAACACCTGGGCATAAGACTAGCAAAATAAAAGGACAGATTCAAAAGCAAAAGTGTACTAATTAATTAGCAAGATATCTGCTCGACACGTAGATTTTTCACCTCTTTTGGATTTTTATCCAACTACAAATAAGACAATAAACAAAACGTACCTGGCTACCAACATAGCACTCATGGCTAATGTTGTTTACATTGCTAATGCTAGCTTGGTATTGCTAGCTCTGCTATTTTGTTGAAGCTGGTTATGTGTCTCTGCGACTGTTTATCACAACAACACACTCTGATAAACGCATGGCATGAAATGGTATTTTCATTTATAGTGAGGGGCACACGTTTGGAAGTGTGGCTACATCCAAATCTTGCTAGCAGTTTAACACCTAAAACTCCCCCTTTAACAGCTCCTTAAAGGTCCCATAGTGTGAAAATGCTCGCACATTCGTCGTGTGGAGGTTGTTTGGTTACAAGAGGTCCGATATAATAAAGCAGACGATGGTTGGATAATACTGAAGCGGTCGCGTATTGGTTTGCCAAGAGACAATCCGCGGTGGTTATTTTGCCGTGACTGGCAACTTCGCCACTTAGTTGAAGTGACTTTGTGATGCTAACCGACCGCTAAGTGGTCTCGACGAGACGGCTTGCACGTTGCGACTGCGCAGTGGCCTAAATGTGCACATTTGTGTTATTCATAACCGTGTGCAAATGTCTACAAGCATTCACGGCAAAATAACGCTTGCAGGAGAGTTGCCGGTTACGGCAAAACGCTACAACATAGTCTCTGTAGTAACGTTATGCTACTTTTAGTAAAAAGGTACAACTTTTCCACATATTAAAATAGTTCTCAATTGTGTAAAAGACACGTCTGTCTGGCTCAAATTGGTCCGGTTGCACCACACTGCTCCTGCTTGTCATGGCCGCCGAGTCGTTTCCATTTACAACATTAGCACATTGGACCCGAGCAAAATTCACAGCCCCTTCGAGAGAGAAGGGTATGGCCTAGGCGGGGCCTGGTTCAGACATTTGCATAAAAGTGACACACCCACAAAACAGGCTGTTTTGAACAGAGTGGTTTTTTTTTTGCTCATTTAGGGACAGCAAAAAATATTAGATCCAAAGTCAATTTTGGTGAATGCATGTCACAGACATGTCTTTGACACATTTGAGAACTATTTTAGTATGCGCAAAAGTTGAATCATATGAGTCCAACAATGGATAAAATGTGCTGTGTTGAAAGAGCATATGATATATAAACTCCCCTATGGCGTTCAACTTGCAAAGTTATTAGTTTTTTTTTACACATTGTACTTGACCGTGAATATCTCATACTTTGCCTTTGGATATAATGTGTGCCACAATTTGAACCACATGCATAATTCATCTCTGAATAATAACCCCTACTATTAGAGAATATTACAATATTTGGGAATCATTAATAAGTAATGCCTTCACACTCTTAGTGCTCAAGGTTTGACAATAACTTATTGAAAACCTCCCAGGCAGTTCCAATTACTCCGGATTAAGTGTGGGAGGTCATTTTCTTCGCATTTATGCAGAATTGCTTCACATTAAAATGCATGCGAGGTATCGGCGGGATAGCAGCAACATTGCATTGGCCAATTTTATTAGTGTTTGTGGAAATGTGCTGTTGTGTTGCAGTGACATTTCATTTGTGTGATTGTGGGGATTTCGGAGGGTGTGTTCACCGAGCTGTGAAAGGAACGCGGGGGTAAGTAATCCACACAGGGTGATGGAAATTTGAATGATAAGCAGAATGGCGGCCACAAAGGAGCTTAAATATCATCACTAATTAACACAGTGAGGTGAGCTGTCACAGGCCTGATGGATGCTTGCTCCAACCACATATTCCGTGATTAATCAGAGCTCATGATGAAAAGGTTGCTCCACACCTTGGGCAACACAGATACAGTAGTCACAGCTATAGGACTGTGATGCCTTCAGTCATCTATTTGCATACTTGTGAGCCATTTGACGGTGCCGCATTCAAATGTTTCTCAAGCCGAGAGCTGCTTTCTGTGAACCTCTGAGACACACACGGGCCAGAACCCCGCTGTCTCCACTCAGCTGAGATTTACTCGCCCAGGGTGGAATTTCTCTTTGAAGGGCCCATTTGTTACACCTTTGACAGGCGAGGTGAGCCGGTAGAGAGCCGGCTATCAGTCTACTCCAGCCTGCGCACAAGGCAGCACTCGTACATTTTACCTCTGGACCGACTCCATGATCGCTCTGTCTCCCGCAGATGATTTCGAACCTGGATGATTTCTGCACTTTGTGTATGAAGATGGAGTGTTATAACCCCTGTTCTGATATCCTCCCCATCTCCCTCACTTAAAGAGGTCCATTGTTAAGTGCCGGGGGCCTGTGGGTGCTGTAAATCAGAGGGCGGAGGGAGGGGATGTCTCCCATGGGGGGAGAGCGCACTCCCAGCAGCCTACGGGCTGATCTCATGTAGCCTAACCTAATGCTTTAATTAAAGAACTGGTCAATAGCACAGAGGAAGGTGCTGAAGGCAACGAGCTGCACCGACGACCCATGTGGGGAGAAGGATGGAGCAATGAACGCATTCTCTCCTTCTCTTTGAGGGAACAGATGTCATCTGCTGCGTGTGTTTAGCAAATTGAGTCTTCGTAACCCCATCTTCTTGAAATGTTCTCAAATGTGAACTCTCTGGAAGTAGTGATCAGTCTCATACACGCCTAAAGACCATGCGTGCTTTTCTGACGTCTCTGGATACCACCTCACTCTCTCCACGTAAAAAACAACCTAACAGACACTACCCTCTTGTGGCAAAAGTGGGTATTGCTTTGCGTCACTCTAATGGGTTATTACTGTACATCTACCATGAACCTCTCATCCTGTATTTTACAGTAGTTTTTATTTTTTTTAAATTCAGCTAGTTTTATGAGCAAATTTGTTATTATTTTTTAATGCTTAATTTTTGTTTAGTTTTCATTAATTTTAGTTTTTTACATGGAGTATTTGTTGAGTGCAAGAAAAAAAAAGTGTAATACAGTAAAGTACAATTCTCAAAGAACTGTTTGACCTACCTTCTTCTGTACCGAAATAAATACGTATACATTTAAAATGAACCCCAAAAGTCATGTTTTGACAGACGAAAACAAAGGACATTTGATAGTTTTTTCAATGTTAGACACATTTTCAGTTAATTTTAAGCAAAAAGAAAGAGAAAAAAAAAATCTAAATTTTTTTCCCAATCTTATTTAGTTTGTTTTCATTTAACCTTGCAGTACATTTAAGTGTGGAAACTAATCAACTTTAATTTTAATTTTAAATTAAGAATCAGTAGTGGGTCACATTGTGTATGAACAGTTTTTGTTCATGCAAACGTTAGTTAGTGAATGACAACGTAATAATTCATTTTAAAATTAATTTGTCAATTTTCTGTAATTCTGTTAAAAGGCTTCACAGAACGTTGACTGCAGGTGTAAGGGGGACTCCAACATGGATTCTTCGCCACTCACATTCACATACCAATTGGGAACTGAACCACTACTGTACACATAATTTTAGAACTATAATACTCAAATAATTTTTCCACGGATTTTTTTGTTTGTTTTAAAAAGTCAAACAAGCATGCATTTATTACAAAACGAAATGTTTTATTGAGACTTGGGGCCCTAAAACTCTATGCACAATGTATTATAATCAGCTATAAAATAGACATCATTTCACCCTTGAAATGCCTAATAAAGGTGAGGTTTATACATTTGTATAAATGCAGACAATAATAATCACGGCTGACGTATGACGAAGAAGAAGAAGTGACTGCTTATGAATATTTCCAAATGAAAGGGTGACCCACCTTCAAATAACACAGAAACACGTAATAACTTTGTAAATATTTAGATTTTTGGGGGAATGTAGGTCACACACACGTAGGTTTTCTACCTCAAATGCAATTTAAATATATTAACTTAATGAGCAGTGGGCAATCTCATTGGTGGGCTCCAACCATCTCTCCTCGCTCCAAAACATTTCACATAGTCTAAAAAATAGCAACGCAACTAGAGAAAACTAAAAAAAAGAAAAAAAGAAAAGAATACATTTTACCTCAACAGTGTATAATGTAGGATATCGTTCCCCAAAAATTTAATGAAATAAAAGCACACCACTTCCACATCATCTTCACTGAAGATGCTAACCGGTTTAAAACTAAAGATGAAAGGACATGGCACAGTCTTCACATTCAATTATGTTGAGAGGCTCGCGGTTACCGGTCTCGGACTACAGCTACAACTAAACAGTCGCCCTGACCCACTTGCCACGAAATCATGTCTGGAAAGGATGGACAAACGGGCTGGCGCATCGATCCAAAAAAACGAGACAGAATACAAGGGACATCCTGAACTAGATCTAAAAGAGGTTCATTCATCAATGTTAACAAGCAGAACAAAGTAAAAACCAAGTGGTGGACATAATGCGTATTCGTATTTGATATGAGCCATAGAATTGGAATCGTTTTGTTTTAATGTGTTGAACATCTTATTGTAACAATTTTTACAGATTAAAAAGGTACATTTGATTTTCAATTACAACACAAAAAAAAACCTACTTTATTATATGGATTGCTAATTACTAACGCAAGATTACGGATTCTTGCGCGATGGAAACAGTTACACAACAAAAGCGTGTCGAACTTGACCAATCCAAAGGTTCCATATGTAGACGCAGGGCTCCATTTCTGGCCTCAGCAGGACAATCAGTGACCAAAACTGTCAAAAACCACCTTAAGTGTATCCCATGGCAGCAGCACTGTTAAAAGTGGGCACATATCATCTACTTATTGCCATCATAATGTGAGGAGAGAGTCTTGTTCCAAATTTGTCTTTCGTCTCCGATTTCAACAATAAAGAGAAGATAAAAAGGTATCAAAATCCATAAGCGAACTAACTGAAGTCTGACTGTGTTAGCTAGGTGTGTCATCTAAGTTGAGTTCCTGTTTCAGCGATGTTGCGGATCAAAGTTACTGAGTCACCGACCGTCCGTCGGGTCTTTGTGGGGAACGGGGTGCTCGGGGTCAGACAGTCAAGCGGCTGCTGGAAGACTGTAAGGGGCTCCAGGAAGCCGTGTGGCCAGATGTGCCCTGCGAGTACGTCGACGAGCGACTATCGCAACACTGGTTGTCGTCTTTGCTGATCCCGGCGGTGCACAAGCGCCGGTGCCTCAGCAGCCTGTCTGTCCGGGAGAAGGTCTGGGGGCCGAGTGGAGAAAGACGGCCGTCAGTCGTGCTCGTGCTACCGTTGCGCGGTATCAAACCATCAATACGATACACAAACTGAGCCATGTACATCCTCCGGAGAAGATCAGAATGCTTATCTACATGACAAAAAAGACTGAAATAATGTCATAAAATACATCAAACTAATCACAGATGGAGAACAATATGAAGGTATGTAGGTCAGACCTGTGGTCCGGTCCAGCCAATAGGAGAGCAGTATCTAGGGAGGTGAGTGCCGATCTGTATTTAAGGTCGCATCTGATTGGTTAAACTTGGATAAACGCCAATGCGTGCAACGGAGCATACAGTACCATAACAAAAGTTTGGATTTATCGCATGTCTTTGCGATGAGCATATTGAACGTGCCATCATCGCGATGACGGTATTTTTTTCCATACATGGTGCAGCCCGAGTGCTTTCCTACCTAGATGTTACTCAAAGCGCTTTAACACGGTCTCCTCATTCAAGATCCAAAAATCAAATACAGCTCCAAAGACTTTGAAGTGTATTAGTAGATTTTTAGTTAAGTTTTAATTTCATTAAAAGCACTTTCATTATTATGTTATTTTGTTAACAAAAATGTTTTCTCAATTTTAGTTTGATAGGTTTCTTAAAAAATAACTGATTGCGAAGTCCCTGGGTTGATTACATTGTCATGGACGGACACACACGGAGACTAAAACCTGATTGGACGAAAAAAAAAAAAGAAGAGCATCCACATATAAAACAAATAGTGCAGCCAAGAGAAACACTACAAAATGAACATGATAGATGCGGGTATAAATACAATTTCATGGATCAGATATGAGACATTTTGACAGCACAGTTCATTACATCTTTAAAAGACAGCCACAATAATACACATATTTATGGATATAAAGCAAAACTGAGCACTCTGTTCTTGTATTGGCGCTCCATAATTTGCCCAAGCATTGTACCTAATGATGTGGCTGGAGAGTCGGACTAACCTGATTGCATCGATCGCACTGGTAGGGCTTCTCGCCACTGTGCACCCGCTTGTGTCGGTCCAGGTGGTACCGCTGAATGAAGCGCATGTCGCAACTGTCGCAAGCGTAAGGCTTTTCCCCTGCGAACATCCACAAGACAGAATTACTTGGACACAAACCAACATTCAACAACAGCAGCTAAACTTTGTGGCGGTGTGAAATGCTTTAAACAACGGATATTTGAAAACAGTGGATAAATACCGCAAGGTTAAAATTGCCACAATTTTGTGGTAATCATGTCAAGATAAATAAAAAAAGTTTGTATTCCATTTGTGCAGTTCTAGTACCCTCTGGTGGTTAGTTTATTAGTGCAGTTTAATTTTAATTAGGCACGTTTAAAGTTTAAGTGCTATTTTGTTTACAAAAAAAAAACACTTTTTTTTTTATTATCAGAGGTTGGAAAATATTATTTCAATTAATTTCAATGGGGAAGGAGGCACAGTGTTGTGAACATTTTCTAATGTAAAATATGTTCATTGGCTCAATAAAGGTTGGGAAACACGGTCCCAAGCAACAAATCAATCTTGAGAAACACCTTATTTCCCCTTGAATCTTCATCCTACCCAAGACATTAAGGATAATTCTGTGGTTGTTGCCCCTCACCCGTGTGCGTCAGTATGTGTCGCTTGAGGTGGTAGCTGCTCCGGAAAGCACCGTAGCAGTGGTCGCAGATGAAGTTCTTCTGGACTTTCAGAGAACTGTCGTCATCATCCATGTCGAGCTGCTGCAATAAAGGCTACCAAAGATGACAAAATGAGTATCTTTATCCCACTACATGCAATCATGAATTATTTATATCGTGCTACATGAATGTGTACGTTCGAGAAGATCAAACTTACCCGCACTTCCTCCTTAACTTTAACAGATTTTTTGTGCTTTTTCTTGGTGTGCATACTCTGGCTGCTATGCATGTTCTTTCCATCCAATATTCTCGAGGTGTGGTAATCACCATCCTTTTGGATCAGCTTGGGGAGAAAATACAACATTTAAAACATTAGGCTGGAAAATAATATATATTTCTACACCAACGCCATCATTTAATTTAATTTAAAAAATGTACATTAAAATGAAACCATTCTACCAGAGAATGTTTAGCTCACCAATGGTGGACAACTCCCTGTTGACAAATGGCCCACGTGGCTGTTGGATTGGGCATGGTGACCTTGGTGTCCATGGTGGCCGTGGTGCGAGTGGCTTTGGTGGCTCTCAGGAGTTGACCGGTGCCCGTGACCCATCATCTTCTTTTGACCTGAAATGTTGTTGGCTTGCATCAGGGCCATGCTGGACAGCACCGCCTCGCAGCCCAGCAAGCCAGCCTGGCAACACAAACAGCAACATCAGAGAACATCGCGAGACTCCTTAGAGGGACAGTGAAAGAGTGCTAAAGGGGCAGAACAATGGAAGTAAAAATGAAAAGGACAGGCCTCTGGCTGGGGACACAACTTGAAATTATTTTGATTCTGCAGATGAAGAGACTTCCACTGACCCATTTCATATGGTCTCGAACAGAGTTGTTTGAATGGTGTGTCATCGCCGTGCTTTTGAATTTGTGTGTGTTTGGGGGTGGGGGGCGGTTGGGGGACAGAGCTGACCTCAGACAGGGTGAGGGCTAACAGAGGAGACCACACCCACCCAAATCATGGAGGCCAAAGCCTGAAAGTAGAGGCATGACAAAATAAAGCTACGTGCATTCTACTTTCATTTGTAAGTTCATCAATTCAGCACGCACAACAGGGAAGAGATGTAGGTCTCACACTAAATTGTGCAGGTTATCAGGCAACAAAGCCCCGAAGGTTTGATGCACATTGAACATTTTGCCTGGCACCAGAAAGCACAACAGCAAGGTAAAACAAACAGATGAATAATATGCATTATAATAACTAAAACAACTGGGTATAAGATTGGGATATTTTATTTTATTTTTAATAAATAAAAAGTAGGCAACAAATATAATTATATAGAAAAATGAATAGCTGAAGTCTTGCAGTTGAAAGTGGTTGCTTATCCAGAAGAGGGCTCTCTCCTCCTCCAATACAACACATTACATGTGAATACCGCTTTTCAGAAAGGTACAGATTTCTGTACTTCCAACAGTAATGTCACGTTATCGTCAACAATTTTTTCTTTTATGCCTAAAAGAGTTTATTTTTAATCAGGAACTAGTCCGATTCCACATAAGCGTGTTTCAATAAACAATGTTCTATTATTAGCAAAAGTCTCTCGTAAAAGTACAAGTCTTCTGAATAATTATTTACAGATCCCTGTCGTGGTAGTCATCTGGGCTTTCATTTGCAAGAATAAATGATTTTTGCTGAAGCAAACGTGACACATTTATAACTGTGCAAGTTTGCTAGCTAGCAACTTACCAGAAAACAGGTTGGCGTTAATAAATATAAGAGCGGAACTCTACCAAAAAAAAAAGGAAAAGGAGACGACGGTTCTGGGTTGTCAGTTCTGATTTTAAAGGTGGATCATATTGAATATGTAACGCCAAAAGACGGAGTCCGCACTGAATGAGACCGAAAAGGCTAGCTAGCTTACTAGCTAGTTGTTCGGTTTGGGGGGGAACTCTTGCAGGGCTGAGACCCCCACCCTCCCCCACCTCTCTCGCGCCTCAGACGACACAACAACAGACAGGCACACACACGGCACACCAGGCAGGGCGTGCGGGCTCAGAGCCGATCACAAAATACTGCCGCAGTCTGTGCTAGAACATTCGCAAATCCGAAAACTGCCCACCAGTGAAACGATCATGTGCATAAGCAAAAACTGTGCTCCTGGAGCGATTACTTACCTCTTAATTGTTACTGTTTTGTGGATTATTAGTTGACGCACTTCCAATTTTTTCCCCTCAGTTTACAAACACTGACAGGAAACGCTACCGGAAGTGTTCCCCGGGGGAGTGTTCTGATTGGTTACAAACGTAGCCATGTGATTGCAACTGAATGACCTATATGTGCGGCCATTTTAGTAAGGGAGTGATGACTATATTGGAAAAATGTGTTTTACAGGCAACTGTAAGAATAAAAACAGCTTAATTCGCTTTTTTTTTCTCAGCGAGACATTGTCTCCACACTCTCTCCAATTTCATATTGGTCTTCATTTGTCAATAATATATATTGGGAAAAGGTTTGGCTTTTGCCACATACATTTTTCATTACGAACAAAGTTAAAGAATTTTAATTTAAAACGGTGCATGGATTTTACCCAACGTACGTGTATCTGCTGAAATTTAAGAAAGACCTTGATGTTAAGTGCAGTTTTTGTGACGATTTGTTCTGGCATTGTCCATACACAAAGCAATTCTGGGGTAGATTGTCACCATTTATTATAGTCTACATTTATCCAGACTTCTCCTTATTTGAAACATGTATTATTTGGTGTATTTGAATTTGATAAAAAATATCTATACGCAATTTTATTTGCTAAATCTTATTATTATTTTAGCAAAATTTTATATTCACAAATCTAAATTTACACATAAGAAGCCGCCCTTTATTGAAATTTTTTATATACATGATAATTTTTTTCCCAGCATTGTCTGGTTGTATGTGTCTGAAAGCGGTAAAAATTTACAAATATTGTAAACTTTACCATTTATTTCAATGATCTTGTATTATTTTATTTTTCCCTTTTTGTTATAGTATTGATTTTATTTTGTTTAGCTTATATGTTTTAACCTCCCTGCCGTGTTTTATGTTCTAATTGTTTGAATTGTATACAATGTATTTATTTGTATATATTATATTTTCCCTTGTTCTGTATACTCCTTATTATATGAATGAAGAACATTGAAAAAAAAAATCCTATTGGACACTTATCTACGCCGTCATTCCTATTTTACATTTAACACATTACCAAGCTAAAACCTCACAAAAATATATAATATAGGGGATTTTCAAGAGGTATAGCGTTTTTATTTTTTAAAAACAAACAAACAAGCAAACAAACAAACAGCTTTATTAGGCCATTAGAATAAAATACAAATTATCCTTAAAGACAGTCGCTGCTTACCTTTTGGATTTACACATGCAGTAGTTTTTATACTCATATCAAGCAGTGCTACTGCTTGGCATTCATGAATTTATACTTCATCAATAGTGCACACAATTTTCTTGAATATACTTGACCAATAAATGAAACTACAATTGTAGTAGAGATTGCTGTAACTTTAAACGTTCAAATTGACCAGCCAGAACAAGATTTGCTCGTTTCTAATCTTGAAAATAATAAAGGCATATTTTCTGTTGTTGTGGTCATTGTGTGCTTCTATCAGAGGGTGGATTCTGTGTTTCCCACAGATCTGAAAATGTACTTGGGTGGGTGGAGTCCGGCGATAGGGATTGGACGTGGGTCTCACTCTTTTTACTATGTCTCCTTTAGCCTCACAATCCACAAGTGAGTGACGGCGAACTAACGTTACATGAGGTATATCCTGTCACGACACGTTTTTTTTCTTCTTAAAAATTGCTTGAAAACTTCTTGGGTGGTAGCTAATTTACTTGGGTGGCCCGCCCAAGTATCAACATGGTGTGGGAAACACTGGGATGAGTGCTACTCGACAACTTCTGTTCTGGTTGGCTGTTAGGATTTTGCTGACATCTAGTGGCTATTAATAAAATGACACATATTAGACTACTGTAGTCATCAAGCTATAACCAATGTATGCCGATTTGAAATTAAAGCAAAAATTTGTGCCTTTAGTTACTTGAGTTTATGTATCATGTATGTGTTATTTTCTTTTCTTATTTTATGTTATTTGGCAACTTGCCCTCATCATTATCATGGTGAATTGAAAACACAAATGTATATGGCCACCTAGGGTGTGATTTTATACCCCAATTCCCCATTTGGTAGGTACCTTGGTTTTAAGGTCATGGTTTGATTTACATTAACAGAAAGGGAACAAAATGCAAAACAAATTGCTCGTTTTGTGTAAACATTTTATTGACTTTTAAAATGAAACATTTCCTTTTTAGGATAGTGCAAAAATGAATTGTTATTGATCTATTTGGTATAATAAATACAACAATCCACTAAATAATCTAATTTTAAGGAAAACAATGTATTTGTAGAAGCATTTGTTTTGTTTCTCATTTCATAATGGTATTTATTCATTTGAAGAATTACAACCGCAACTAACCAATGAACGACACTACTCTCCTATTCTATCTGCGCCTCATCATAAATGTCTCATGTTGTGGGCCAACTCAAGGTGTTAAGCTGGAGATCTGTGTTGTAAGATGGCGGTGATTACTTTGACAGACACGTACTATATAAATACAAATTATTACTACCACTGCTACTACGACTATTAATACGTATTGTTCAATGCCTGTTAATACGGGGTCTACATCTACGTTAAAGGGAAGCTACGAAAAACACGCCCCTGAAAACAATTGCTGTTTACTCTGGCTTATTTCTGGGAAACAACAAATCAATACCTTATTCTTAGCTAGATATTTACTTAGTTTGAAATAAAAATCCTCAGGAACCCATTTCATAAACACACACTCTCACCATGACTCGCCGTGTGTATTAGTTGTCAGAATAAATCAATTTTCTCAGCCTGCAGTGAGTGGAAAAAAATATTCTTGTTAGCCCAGGTGAGAGAGCTCTACAAGAGAGTAGGCCCACTTATTTTTATTCTGCATTCTAATAGTTGTATTTTGTTGATAATTCCAGTGTGCATTGTGCAGTTGACTTACTCTGGCGTTACCTGGAGAAAATCCATACAAGCATAGCAAGAACCTAAACTCCACAGACCAGACCTGATACCAGAGATTTTTGAACTCACCTAGGTTTGTGAAATCAATGTGCTGGCTACATGCTAGCACCCACAAATAAATGAGATAACAATAATACTATAAGATGGGGACGTTTTTTTGCTTGAAACAATGTCTTGTAGAACAGTAACTGACCTGACATCCACTGTTGTTATCAGCTATGCGACACTCCAGATTTGAAAGCAAAGGTGTGTGTTCAGGTGAGCAGTGCAAGTCATCATGTCCACTGAGATGTGAACCCCTCCCTCTTTTAAGGACAGATAGTGAAGCATTGAGGGAATAGGACTGACCTGACATGTTTGTTTAACATGCAATATATGTGAACAAACAAAGTTACTGAGGGCAGAGGTAGAGTGAACCGTTTCCGAACACGGGGAGCATCAGGTGCCTGCAAGCAGACGGCCGCGTGTTTATCATAAGTGGAGAAGAGAGCAGAGGAGTCCGAAAATGGTCCAAAATGAGTTTTCACTCAGCTTAATACCATGAGAGGTGCTATTATCTTTTTGGTACTGCAGGATACACATCCATTATCATTCAGCATGTACATACAGTACACTGCAGTAATGTTATTGATGGCTCCATTAAGAGGTGTGAATAATTTAAGTGTGTATTTGTGTGGTGCATGTGTCTATGCACTCCGCATCACCACTGCTTGGAAGATGTAGAAAAATCCCAATTGAAACAGCTTCTTCCCTCCTTTTGATCTAATATAAGGAAAAGACTTGTCAGTGACTTTTGTCATGTACAGTATCTTCACCAGCGCTTCACAGGGGAATCACACTGGAATCTATTATTATTATTATTAATATTATTATTATTATTATTATTATTATAATTATTAATTTATTTATGTAGTTATTTATGTATTTATTATTACAGTTTGGGAACAATTTGGAAATTTTTACTTTGGGTGTATTCACTTTTGTTGCCAGAATGGCTGTGTGTTGAGTAATTTTGAGGGGAGAGTACATTTATGCTGTTCTATAAGACCCATTGTACGCTGATTATTTAGATTGCAGCAAATAATAATTTATTCATTGTTCCCATTAAAAGATGTAATAAAATACTTTTTAAAATCGGAGGGGTGTACTCACTTTTTTAAGATAGTAGGTTGGTATACTGTGTGTATATGTAGGCTAAATGTGTATATGTGTGTGTGGCAAAGAACAAAGAAAAAACAAGTGGACAAATGTTTTAAAAAAAGAAAAAGAAAAAAGGAATAAGGGTTAAAGGAGCAAATGCATCACACAGAAGTAAATACCCAGTGTCTGCTGATTTAACCATTTCGCCTACGCCCCTGAAGGGAAAAGCCGAAAGGAAAAGAAGAAGACGACTCTAATCTACTATTATGACAGGACAAGGTCCCGTTTACAGATTTAAAAGCCAAAAATAACACAAAAGAAAGAGGATAGTGTGTTTGGTAGGAACTCAGGTCGACCTCTAGATGGAGCTCTTATCCTTCTAAAGTGGAATTTGTCACTGTTACACAGTTTTTTTTATTCCAGCGTTTGTGTTTGTGCTTATTTCTGCAGCAGAATCAAAGATGACGAACGACAGAAGGAAACACATGCAAGGGCCAAGTAACATTTACTGCAGTATTTGTACATACAATGAATTTCTATAGACTTGTGACACCAGGCCACACAAACAATACACATGACCGGGTGTAAATTTTACATTATTGGATTAAACTACCATGGACACAATATGGTTTTAAATTTTAAGGAGTCTGAGATAATTACCTCGAAAAAGTAACTTAGTTATCCCACTGATTTCTTGATTTTAAAAGTAACTAAGTTAGATTGCAAGTTACTTTATTAGTAACATTCAACAGATACCAACCAACCACAGTTAACATACAATTGGAAGTGCATTTTTAACTGTGACGTATAAGAATAAAGTTTATTTAAAAAAATTTTTTTTTAATTAAAAGTAAAATAAAAAAAAATATATTTTTTTTTTTACTTAATGTAAGTAATTAGTTTTATTTATTTATTTTTAAAGTCTTTATGGATTTTGCCTCATGTAAATGGACTACTTGCTCTTATAAAATAAAAATACAATAGTCTTTCTTGACTTCACTTGATAAAAATATTTTGTTGGCGGTTGTGGATCAGGAGGATGAGCCGGTCGTCCAGTAACCGGAAGGTTGGCTGTTCGATCCCTGTCATGTGTCGTTGTGACCTTGGGCAATACACTTCACACACATTGCCTCCAGTGCCATTCACACTGCTGTTTGAAAGGTGCGAATGTTTTGTGGTAGGAGGGGCCATAGGCGCACACTGGCAGCCACGCTTCCACCAGACTGCCCCAGGGCAGCTTTGGCTACTTAAGTAGCTTATCGCCACCACAGTGTGAATGTGTGAGTGCACAAATAATGTATCCATTGTGAAGCGTCTTTGAGTGTCCAAAAAAAAAATCGCTATATAAATCTGATCCTTTATTATTATTTATTCAAGGCAGCCTATTATGGTCTGACATATTAAACTTTTAATATTGTCAACATTTATAATGTGCATTGTTAATAAATATAATGATTACATTTGGGGACCTCATATTGTGGGTCTTTCTGAAAGTAACTGTTAAGTAACTGTAGTTGGATTACTTGACTCCGACGGACAAAGAATGGTGGCGTTAAGAAAGGATGTGCACCAGAAACAAGAGTTCTGATTTGACAGAAGTGCTGATGTGACAATCGGGACTGAACAGAATTTCGACAGCGTGAGAAAACGGAAGTGACGGTGAAAGAATGATGACGGTGTTTTTTTCCAGTGGGGGACGGCGGGGAAACCCTTCTTCATTGAACATTGGCCAAGAGCTTCATCTTTGTGTGCGAGTTGGTGTTGCATGTGAAAGAGCCCGGAGGAGGTGGTGTCGGAATCTCAGCGATCCGGAATCTCACTCACTCCCTCGAGCTGCCAATGGCCACAACTCATGCGAGCTAAACTCAACATGCAGACCTAACCCTAACTTGAGCTAACGACATCCAACCCTCTCATTTGCGGACTCTCACATCTCTCAACAGCTCCCGCACAGTCACAAATACTTCAGTGCAGAACGTGCGGATTGCGACCCCAAATGGGAAAAATATATATACCTCCACCTCACATTAATTTGTATTGGTATTATGCACAAAGGTTTAAAATAGATGGATACAAATGAAGGAGCATTTTGGAGAAGAAGAAATTCAAAGCTGACAGTTTCGAATGCAGTTGTTTTTAAAACACACACGCACACTGCATGTCGATTTCCACGCCACACACTGCACATAATAGCCACTTAATGCTGGACTGAAGCCCGCAGCCCACAGATTGACTCCCTCGGCTATGAAAATGAAATATTATGCAATGAGTGGCCTACCTCAGGTCATTAAAGATGCTCTCAGTCAGCAAAAACGGGCACATCTGCGTGTACTGATCAACCCGGGCCCGGTGGTTGCTGCAGACATGATAACTACACACTAATTAAAAAGCCATTTGTGCAGTGGAAGGCCAATTAAAGGCCTAATTTCTGATAAGGCCTGCATTTCCCACAGCAGCAAACCCACCTAGGAAGTATTTATTAAATGTTAACGGGGACTGTAATTAATATCCAGAGCTGATTAACATGCAACTGAATATCATTCACACTTACAAGGAGTGGGTCAGAATGTGAGAGAGCAGAGATGCAACACATGGCAGGATGAGGCCATCACAGACCGTGATCATTAAAATGGTTAATGAAACCCATTTATGGTGTGTTTTATCTCATTTAATACTGTAATAATAACACCTCAAATTTTTTACTCACACACACGGACAAGCTGGTCGCAAATGTGACCGACTTGGTCGCAGTCAGTGATGGTAGTTTCCCAAAGTTACCAACATATTGGATTGGAAGGATTGCGATGTTTGTTAGATATTTGCGGGTCCATACTATTGGCAAAATTGACCGCCGTCGCTTTTTCTCACCATCTGTCAGCTGGTGAGAACATTATTGAAGCCAAATGTTTTGTTACAGTAAGATGGATTTGTTTTGGCTTGTCCGGGACGCTTCGGGGTGGAGACTCAACACTTACGAGCCAAGCCGCAGAGACAATCGACTTTGCTAAGCAAATATTGCTGTGCGAACCTCTGACCGCCGCTCCTGATTGGTGGACTGGTTTCACGCTCATTCCTGGTTGGCTGCTGTCCTCGGCTTCCTCGAGCATCAGTTTTGAATGTTGTGTTTAGAAACAGCAACAGAAAAACGTAAAACAGTGACAGTACCTTTAATACATTAAAAATACTGTATTGTACAAAAACATCAAAACATAATAAAAGTACTGTACATACTGTAGTATTCATGTGTTGGATGTGTGCTTTTAAGGGGCGTGGCTTAGTGAGCGTCATCTGGCACTGGATTTGGGTTGACCAGTTAGGCTGCATGCTCGTGTGAATTTTGTCCTCCAACAGTTAATTGCAAGTAAGTGCACTCACAACGGTGGCTCTCCTTTCCCACATGCAAGGGCATTACAGCACCAAAATTCATTCATCGATGTTTTTTTTTTTTACTGGTTTATTCTATATGTTGTCTTTATTTGCATCTTGTGGTCTGCTTTTTCTCATGGTAATGTTGACACATATAAAAAAAAAATGGTGTTAAGAGGAAGACTAAAGCTTTTTGATCAGACATTTATGTGATGTTGTAACATTTTATTCCGTTGTGTAAACCTGCAAGCAACACAAGTAATGCACTACTCATTGTGAGCAGAGTCACAGACGTGTGTAGTAAATTGTGTTATTTTCAATAATAAATGTACGTATATGAGCCACAGCACAGCATGCAATGAATACGGTGTCTTGAGTCTTTTATTAGTCAATAAAATACTCAGGACAGAGTCAGCCTTAAATTATATAAATACATAAATTTAGTGATTTCCTTGGCCAGTTAGTTGTATGTCCGTGTATTTGTGTGTGTGGCAGTATTAATAGCAGCCGCAATAATCCGTAAATCAGTCGGACACAGCAGACAAAGCGCCATGTTCAAACTTGACTGGAGCGGGCCTGGAGAGTAAAGATGGATCGGCCGGGGTGGGGGGTATATTACAGAATATATGTGTATAAGCACGAGAAGGAGAACGAAGGCGAGCAAATCAGCAAGAAACGTCTGCCGAATGGCGCTTAGATCAATACTAATAACCACACACAGAGAATGACTTCCTCTCATCCCTAATAATTCACACAGAGAGGAGAAGGATGGGAGTGCGCATCCAGAGGAGGGAAGCATGGGAGGGGAGGTCGCTAAATGAAATATGGGCAAATGAAAAATGAGCGTGAGGTGCAAATTTGTCTGTTTCGCAATCTTTGTTGTCTATTGCTTTCCCCCCTCTCTTTCTTTCTGTTTAATAAGGCGGGTGCGGGGGGAACAGACGGACCCATTTGAGAGGCCACTTTATCAGAAACGCCGTGCCACACGTCTCCTCCTCCCGCAGCCCAGTCAGATCTGAAAAAGTGAGCGTGCGTGCCTACTTTTAGAGTGCTATAATATTTGCGCGGAATTAGATTGCTCTGAAAGCATCTCTCAATAAAAGGCTGCTGAATGTGTTTGCCCTAATGCCCTGCAATTTTATTTTTTCTGTAACAAAGTTAGAGAAGAGAGGAAAATGGCTGACCGGGCCGTGCTCGTCATAAACGGCAGAATTTCTTTTCTTCCAAGCTGGCATTAAAGAGGAGTTCAATAGGCAGGAAACTGAACACCTCACACATTAGCACACTTTAATAAGGCCGTAGCTTGAGATATGAGATTAATTCGTTTTGTCACCATGATCAAAACTCAAAACATACTGAATCTCATTAGTACTTGAAACTATTGTGCTTAACACATTTTTAATAACAATTAAATAGAATATGAAGAATTCTTCTTCTGCACTGCACAACTTGGCCACCAGGAGGCAGTATAATAGTCAAACAGACATTTGAAAAAAAGTTTTACTCAACTATTACAAGCGACTCAATAATCAGTTGTCTTTCACTGAGAATGAAGATGATCGTATTTTGATAGAATTGTTTACTATCTGCTAACTGCTGCTTGTTGTGAAGTCAGCTGAGCAGAGTACACTGCCACCATACGGCGCTCATATCTCAAAGCAAAGACAAAAAACAAAAAAACAAAACGCGGACGATGGCTCGTTTAGCAAAAACCTAAGTAGTGTCAATTGTATTTCACCGTGTTAATAATGACTCAATTCGGCACTACTGTACACATGAAAATGTACTTCGTTGTATGTGTCTGAGTGTTTGAACATGACTTCGCCACACGAACCTTCACCTTCATTGACACGCACGTCTACGTTACAACCCAAACAAACACAGTTGGACCACATTGCAGTGCGACTGCTGACTGCCGGCCTGGCATCCATGACAACATTCTCAGTCAATTCTGTAGTTCCGTGCGAACAGGTTTGGTTTGACAACACGGCCTTCCGACAGCCAAACTTGTCAAAAACACCAAAGAAAATACAAATCCACTTTCACTCTCAGTTTCTTGTCTTTGGAGTGTTTTGGTAAGCCGACTTGTTTGAACACGCAGATGGCAGAAGGTTGTCGTGCGCCGCTACACGCTCGTAGCGGCAGATTCCACAAAAGTGCTTTCCCAAACCGGTCATTATTGAAGGAGCAGATGGCCCCCTAAATTAAACTTCCTACAATCACCACTGGGACATATTGTCTGCTATTTTAATGCGTTACTTTAGTTTTTAATGACCCCTGGGCATCAAAAACAACAACATAGATGATCTAAACCTTTGCTTAAAAAGAATTATGTAGTCATTAATTCAAGTAGAATTTGGTGATTAGAGATCACCCCTTGTCCGTGTCCTTGTCCAAATGTTAATAACACGATATACTTAATAAACTGATAGTAATTGTAGCAGTGTAATTAGAAAACAGCTGGAGATGTGCTTAACTCTTTGACTGCCAGACGTTTTCAGAAAAGGGATGCCGTCAGTGCCAGCCGATTTAAGCATTTTGACTGATCTTTCAAGGTCCACAGAAAATGTTCTGTTTGGACTATGGAAACACACGTACTACCAAATGAAAGATTGGACTTTGTTTGAAAGTTTGTTTCTACCTTATTCCGTTCTTTAGTAATCAACAATAGAAAATGGTTAGTTTGACCCAATTTCGCCTGTTTTGGACCAAAATACGGAGAAATCAAGCTTTTAGTGAAACGATATTATTTCATGCATTCTAGTGAATTTTACACTTATTTTTGTCCATGAATGATGCCACAAACACCTAAATAGTGTTTTACTTCTATAAAACACTACCACCAAGAATGAAAAAGTGTTTTTTGATAGCAAAATACGTTTATTTACATTCAACAGTGTAACAATTTGACAACAATTTGGCAAACTATTTACAAATGTGTGCAACTGTGGTGCTATTTACAAATATGTGGATGTTTCAACGACAGTTTTTCTTTTTGTAACACTCTCCTGCGTGCAAGGAGACGCAACAGCATTTGCACAACAGATTGCCTCTTCGCGTGCTCCACTTTCTTGCAGGCCGTTTTTTCCGAGGAATAGCAAGTATATACTGCAGTGTGTGTTGCCATCAAGTCTAATATCAGGATCATGCTACGGTTTCGTTACGTCTCGCTTCCTCGTGTCCTTCAGTTGCTACACCGGGTTGTAAGAGATGTTCTGATCCATTTTATCCACTCCATTCATGGTAGTCCAGAACCAGTGTCTTCTCCGTGATCAGACTGTACCCGCTCCTCCGATGAATATGCATTGGACTCGGGGTACTCTTCATTGTCCGATCGAATGTCCGGTCGGTTATTGTGCGCGTTTTCCGGCCTTAGCAGCGGTAGCCGCGCTAGCCGCGCTTAGCCGGTGAGGCTTACTACGTGATCATAACAGTCGCGTCAAGGCTTCCAACTTTGGCGTCAAGCTCGGAGTCATCATCATCATCATCATCAATCTGCATTGGTCGATGCCAACTCTCCATCGCCCGATCGAATGTCCGATTGTGTAGAAGTACCCGGTCGGTTATTGTGCGCGTTTTCCGGCCTTAGCAGCGCTAGCCGCGCTTAGCCGGTGAGGCTTACTACGTGATCATAACAGTCGCGTCAAGGCTTCCAACTTTGGCGTCAAGCTCGGAGTCATCATCATCGTCAACATCAATGCGCTTTTTAGTATTGATTGATGCTTTCCGTCTTTGAAAAAAATGCTCAAGCGTGAGCTGCTTGCAACCGGTTGCTTGGTCAGCCATTGTGGCTTCATCAGCCATTGTCTCCTCAACACTCTAGCTCCGCCTCACGTCTTCTACTGACGCCCACGGTGGGCGGCCCATCCAACCTTGTGCAAAGAGAGTCATCGCTGCCCTCTAGGGGCCAAAACGAGTCTTTTACTAATCAGATCTGCCTGATACTTTCAGCACAGCTGCCCAAGGCTTTCCTGCACCCGTTTCCAAAAAAACCCCCAAAAAAACATAGGGGACGTCTTTTAACGTCCTCGGCGCCCTTCCCTAGGTTTATGCTAAACGTTTTATAACGTTTATGGCGGTCAAAGAGTTAAGGTAGCGTTAAACCCCGCCTCCATGCATGTTGGATTTCATGCGTGATCACATTTTTCGAACAGTAGCACTTCACTGTCAACATGTTGTGGTTCCGCGACCTGACACTGACAACTGTTACTCATCTTGTGTTGGATGGAATTCAAAGTTAATGTGTGAAAAGGTTTGTATTGATGAGGGAAAAAGCTTCAGACTCAAGCGATTTAATTTCGAGACAAAATGGTTTTTATTGTTTGGATAATTAATGAAGAATTTGATCACATTTAAAAAGGCCTTATGAGACTCCCCCATCGATTTTTCCTGATGAGTGAAATTGTTCTGAGCATTCCAATGAGACGGATTTAGCTGTTATCAGTGCAACCTTCAACAAGATGTCTGCGATGATCAATAGTGTACTCTTACCAATAGATTTTCTCTTGGGCTATCTTCAAATGATACTGCAGCTTATTAAGAAACAATGATATACATATCACCATCGACCCGTCTTTATCAATTATTCAACTCCCGGACCTTTCTACTCTGACAGCAAATTATACAATATCTGTTCTTTTAGCTCACTGTCGACTGACTATATGCTTCCATTGGGTGGAATAATGAGGCAATCACCCCCAAATTTAACTTTGGCCATTTGTCAGGAAGATTTGTGTTGATATGCAGACCACAATCTTTCCACCTGACTTTGTCATCCTCACAGCAAGAAGTCAGTTTACCACTTTCACTGCATACACAAATAGTGAACAATTAAGCTCAGGGCTGTTGTGTCTATGTGCATATTTTATTGAATTGACTCAATGAATATTGTTTAGATTTGTTCACATTGAGAGGCTTGTGTGTAGCTGTCGCTCATTTCGAAAATGAACATCAGCACGGAGAGAAAAGCACCGCTTTCGCACTGTTTGTGTAATCAGTTGAGATGGAGGGCTTTGCCAAAAAAGCAAATATGGAACATCTACAAAAAGAAAAAAAAATCTGGTTTGTCTGCGAATGCATGAACCAGTCAGTGACTTCTTAACATCATAATTCAGCCAGACAGAGCAACTAATCACTGGGACCTCAAATAGGCCAACCACGGCGGCTGATGGATGAACTCTGAGTGTGTATTTATGTTTTAGTGCTAATGCGATGTTTGTGGGAATTAGATGAGTCATGTGTTCCTCTTAACTGGGATATCTCCTAATCAGTCTTAACGATTACGCTCTTTTAATGAGGTAATTGATGAGACCTGGATTGTAAATTGTAAGGTTGTGGGGACACGGTAAGTGTACTCTTTCAAATTGTACACATGCTAATTGAAGCGATTTTAAGTAAAGTAAATGGTTTAACCGAGTGATGATAAGAAGTCTGTTTTTAGATCCTCAACATAGTTTCATGGAAAGTCAACCTCTATGTACAGAGCACGTAGCTAGCTACACACAAAGTCTTATCCTTTTATTGCTTCCTTAGGCAAATATCGTCTAAAGCTTCTGCCAGTAATCAAGCAGAGCTAACATATCTGCCGGCTCATATTTCTGTCAATTTTCTGAAGAATAGCAATATTTATATGAATTGCAAGCAGAAAGGTGCCAAGTATTTTATTTATTTATTTATTACTGCAAGCCTATGTCCTTTTTAATCTGGCTTGAAAAATACCTGCCCATGCAGCACTTTATTGAAATGTAATATTTTAACAACAAAAACACAGTCAAGTATGTTGGCGTAGACAAAGAACAGTAAGAGGCGTTTGAATGTTTCCTCTGATGGCCTCTGCTCTGCACAGTTATTGTAATCAACGAATGAAACATTATGACACTGCCGCTATAATTTAGCACGTCAGATAAAAGTTATTCCTGCCGTTCCCCGATCCCGTCTCTTTAGTTTCCCGCCAATCCCTTTGCAAGCGGTGAGATCCAGCGGAAGAGAGGAAGAGACAAACTGAATTAGTGTTCTTTTCATCATCCGTGACCGGCGAGCCATCTGATAACCCTGATCTCATTAGGAACACTAATTGTTCAATTCTCCCTCCTCTCTTCCTCGCCTTACTCACATTTAGTACTTGCAGCTCATTTCAGTCACAGGAAACGTTTGTGTTTGTGTTACTGAGTACTTCCTGCCGTCTAATGGCACCAACCTCAGGAAGGTTCAATATCCACTTTTAGCATTTACAGTACACGGTGAGCACTATGAGAGATTCATGGTGGGCTGAATGCAAGCTGGCAAATGTTCCAGCTGTCCAATTTCCACTGCTTTGCTCTTTGTTTTCTGCATTCTTTTTTCATCCTGCCCCTCATTTGTCTCTTCACCCATGTTGTTATACTAATATCACATGCGCCGATGCATAATTTAGTATATATGTATTTATTCCTCAAATGGGAAATGTTCTTGTTTGTCCTTGATTCAGCTAAAAAAACACACACACACAAACTCATGAATAAAGACAAGGAAGCATCGGCCCTATTTGGATTATTGGTTTCCTCTATGGTCTTGCTGTGAGTAATGACCACCACTTTTAATGGAGGTCTTACCAGTGTCCTGCTATTAATTAAAGCTTGATTGGAAGAATAAATTAATCTAGCTGTGGCCCGCCCAATCAATAACCCATATGAGGGCTCCATTACGCACGACGGCCTGAGTGCTCGCCGTGTGATGAGTGCGTTAAAAGAATTAAGGGAGTCGAACGGTCCTCTAAGATTGCCAGTGATTTTCTCGCCTATTAATCATAGCAACCTCATCAAGTCATTTGAGAAGTGCAAGCATGTGTGCTTGCAGCCATCCATCTATGCGAGTTAGCGCCATGCACGGTGTCATTTTCACCGGCGTCTTAATGTAGATGCAGAAAGACATGCCATTACAAAAAGTCAAGAAATGTGGTCTTTTGTGACCTACAACTAAAATCTTAACCTTGTTACGGTAAATGGCATTTATTTTGTTTGACGTTCGCTCAAAACATTTCGGGTTCTGCTCTTCTTTTTTTTTCCAAATATGCAGCCATTTCAATTCAAGGTCTTTAAGCAAAATATCAAACTCATTCTATTCCAGATTGCTTTCATGCTTTGGCAAAGACAAGTTGCGGGGCAAAAATCTTTTTCAATAGATAGATACAAGCATTAATACATATAAAAACATCAAGATAGAGTAGTGCCGTCAGATATGAGTAAGCTAACTTCTTTTGATGGGCTAATGAATATGAGTTGCAACACGTTTAGCAACTAATATTTGAACACAAACGATGGAGCAACAAACTCTGACGTATGTGTACAAAAATAAGGCCCAGTATGTTTATTTACAGCAATTTGGTACATGTTAATTGAGGCCATCATTTACCGTAATTTCAAAGAAGTTACTGTACACGCTATAAGTCCAAAGATACAACCAGTCAAAGTGTCTCTCATGAGAATGGGCTTCAGTAGAATTTTTGCGTTCTGCAGTCCTATAAAAATGCATGTTCACTCTGTTCTTTGCAAAAGTTTATCAGCGCTGTGAAATATAAAAAAAAGGCCTTAAAATGCTAATGATATCAAATTCCCACTCTCCACAGTGGTGACACAAAGCTACCCTCCCTTAACTGTTTTGCTTCCCATTCATCTAACTCCTTCTTTAAAATGTTTCCACGAACATCCGCTCCATGCACCATCAGCCTTTTCACCACTTTAATATAAAATATCCTGCCTGGTTTCTCTCACCTCGTTTCACAGAGCAGATGAGGACGAGATTCATGATAACGATTAATAATGTTAGGCGGAGTTCATTGTTTCCGCCAGTCAGACGAACCTCGTCATATCATTCCCGCTAACGCCTCTAAAACACCGGTGCTGTGCGTTTAATAATATCGCTGTTAGAAAAGCCATCCTTTCTCATTTAAGCAGCAAGTCTCATTTGCTTGAATGGAGGAGCTTTCCACCTCACCAATCTTGCCCAGACTGCAGGGACTGTCAGGCAAATGAAGGATGGAAATAGCAATATGTCTACTATCTTCTCCTGTAGAACAAGAGAGGCTGAGTTGGAATGTGGCAATAAAGTATATGGAGAGAATATATTTAAGACATTATGTGAAACAGATTTAATCAGTTCCACTCCCACGGAGCATGTTATATCCATGCATGCCAATGGCAGTGGAGTCAATTTGTGCTCTTTTCAGAGTTGTCTTTCACTAGTTAGCATACTTTTGTGTGAATAAGTTAGTGCTTGAGAAGTTGAAGTGCTGCAGGCTAAAAAGAAGAAGGCGACACAATATTTTGCACGTGTGGTTGATTTGTCCAGGGGAAGCACATCAATGGTGCAAACTTGACTGACGTGTGAGTATTCCTTTCATATTGAACATCTGACATTATGTTCACCGCTTGTCATTACCCATCTCCCCTGCTATGTTAAAATATAAGGCTCGAAGTCGCACGGTTTGATCTATTTTAATGGAACAAGTCAGCATGAATATGAGTGATAGCTGAGCTTCTTCACCATATTGATCGCAAGGGAAGAAACAGCAATTCACTGATACATCCCAAATCTTGCCACGCATGCAATATTTCTCTTGTTTACTCAAAATAAACAAATGCATTGCAAGTAGCTGAAATACAAAGAATTCAGGACAAAGAGATTTGCTTCTTCATGTTCTATTTGAAGTTGATATGACTGAAAGCGTGAAAAGACCTATGCAGTACTGTGTGTTTTCCACCATTTTAGTTTTCCTGATCCTTCTGTTGTGGCTAAAACGACGCCCAATAACACACTTAGGCAACCGGCGTGAGTCCCTGATAATTTCTACGACTATGTCAAGGGGTAAAGTTTGGTGGAGAACCCAAATGCAGGGAAGCAGGGCAAGGAGGCAGAGGTGATGGACAAAAAAGGAATTTAATCATTCAAAACAAAAGCGAACTCCAAATGGCAGTAAAACAAAACGTGGGGAGGACAGCAAGGCAAAAAATTTGGCAGCATGACAGGAGGAAAATGACAATGAACCAACACAGACGGAGGGGAGACAGGAGACTAAATACACACACGCTAATGACACAACAAGACACACCTGGGGCAAGACACGAGTGGCTGAGGGCACTGATTGGTTGACACGAGGAAGGGCGGGATTACACTTAACAAGACCAAGGGAGACACACAAGGAAAAACAGAACCCAAACATGACAGATTACAACATGCAGTTAGCTAGCTCTGACTATACCCCATATAGGCAGCTTGATGTCACAATTTGCATGTCCGCTAGCTTAAAGGAGCCCTGGGAGCCTGTTAGCTTGGGAGCGAGTGCCTCGTGTTGTGACATGCAAAGTCCTGTGACCGCCGATAAAAAAATAAAAATAAAAATCCAGCCACCAGAGTCTTGAAGCGGATATAATGGGAAAGATGCTGGACAAAGTAGCATCCATTTTTTCAAAGGGGCGTGGTTTCAAGCATTAATTGGATACACCTACAGAATTTGAAAGTAGAGACAAATCCTTGATTTTCATGAACAAGACTCTTTTCTGTGGTGTGTCAAATTCACAAAACATACTGTTTATATTTTCACTTTAAAAGGACTAAAATGTGTGACTGAAGATGGAATATCTATTTTCAAATGCTTTTACAGCCGTACCATTTGGAATTTGACCAGTATTATTGGGAAAATTCTACCTGGAAACCAGACTCATCGCTGGCCCAGCGACTGAGTCTCGACACAGTCACCATCAAGCGCATTCCTGAGGCGGGGCAAACCTAACCAAACAGATCGTGGAAAGAACCAATCAGCGAAGAGCGGAAGTTCCATCTTTTGGAACTTCTCTTAGAAACTTCCTATATATTTTGAAGTAATGTAGTTGCTGTAGCTGGTGAACAAATATAGCCTCAGACCATGTGGGTAATAGGGGGTTGTGTGCATACTGGGTCTTGCTTGCCAGGCTAGGACAATTTGCCTCTAAAGTTGTACCCCCCCCCCCCCCCCCACACACACATACACACAATTGAAGGGAAGTTAGTTTTTACAGTGTTTTTTTTCTTTTACTGTAGGTAGCTATATTATATCAAACTACCTATTACCGGTATGTTAAATCATGGCTGATGTTAAAAGGTTGCTTAAAACACTGCCTGTCAAGGTTTTATGATATATTACTTTCAGTTGTTTGTTTTCAAAACACAGCAAATAAATTACAAGTGTTCATCTTTAGAGCTTGCATTATAAAATAAGTGACCAAGATTTTTTCTTTCCATGTGAGATATTAAAAAACTTCTCTGGAAAAATACTGCGCATCTATAAGCCTGTGCCCTTAACGATTAAAATTCACCTTAAATCTGTAACATGAGCGTGATGAGATATTTTGATGTGAAATTGGGCAACGTGCCCATGCTATGACGAAAAAATTAGATTTATTTTTAATAAAGATGCAAGTCATCATTGTGACTTGATTGAGTGAGTGAGTTTCCATTTATGAGAACCACAGAGAGAATCTCACAGTAAATTGCCCAGTTATTAAGACAAGGCTCATTTGAGACATTGAACATTTTTTTTATATTTCTAGATTCGTCTGCTGAACAAAATATGAGCCATTAGTTTGAATTTGACTGCTGTTAGCTTCCTTTCATAGTCAACACAAGCGTAATAGAATCTGACAGAAGCAAACTGAGCTGTCTGCAGCCATCCTTCTGTGTTGCTCATGAAAGAAATGCATCCATGCATATTCTATAGCCCCTATGGTCTTCAGGGTCACAGTAGAATCTGTGGTCTTTAACGGCTGACTTTGGCTAGAAGGTGGACATCCTGGATTTGTTCTTGCTGGGCCATTTGTGAGTGGGAATCCATCCCATAATAGCTGGTTTCAAAGTAGAGTTACCATTTATATATATATATATATATATATATATATATATATATATATATATATATATATATATATATATATATATATATGGGGTAATTCCTCCTCAAAACCAACATGCAAAAAAACCAACAAAAAAACTAACTCCTTTTGGTACAGTTACACGGTACACACAATAAAGCACAGCAGGTCTTCTACATGCATTAGGCTACTGCATTACACTTACTATGTCATGATAGGGTGTGCGTGGGAGCGGGTGGACCCAAATGCGGGGAGAAACAGCAGGGAGACAAGAATGGAGAGCTATGTGAGGAACTATATTAAAACAAGTAGAGACAGGTGAGTAGACGAGGACGGTGCGGGGCGAGAGAAGGTGGGTCGCCAAGACGGGGCGGGGTGAGAGGAGACGGGTCGCCAAGACGCGGTGAGAGGAGACGGGTCGCCGAGACAGAGCGGGGCGAGAGAAGACGGGTCGCTGAGGCGGGACGAGAGGAGGCGGGTCGCCATGACTGGACTGGATGAAAGGAAACCGGTCGCCAAGACTGGACTGGACAAAAGGAGGCTGGCAACTTGGCAGAACGTGGGCAACTTAACTGTGACGAGGACAACTTGACTGAGACAAAGATGACTTTAACTGGGGCGATGAGGACGAGGAAGACTTGGCAGTGAGGACGACTAGACGACTGAGACGTGGACGACTTAACTGTGACAAGAGCTTAGCTTGGCATAAACGAGAAACACAGACTCCCACACGTAACGTCGACATCGACAATGCTCCAACACAGACTGGACAAACACAACCGACTACATACACCAACATGAGACACACCTGGGGAACACAATAGGCTGAGGGCACTGATTGGTGGGCGTGATCAGACATAACTAGACAGGGGAAGAACTAAGGAACACATGACAAACACCAATCACAGACGAACCAACAAACACACCCAAAATAAACAAAACCCCAACCTCTACAAAACCAACACGACATACTATAACATGATTGCAACAAGGCATACATGAGAAACTGATTTTCCTTCAAAATTTTATTTTTTCCATTATGTGCAAAATAACAGTTAACAAAAACACCAGTAACCCCAAGCTCCATCTCCTAATATTTTCCCTCATTCCCTCACATCTAAATGCAAAACCTCAATTTTAACTACTTTAGAATATAACATTAGAACTTTAAAGATATAAATAAGTAAGATAAATTAACAAAAATAAGTCCAAATGACTCTTACATTGTGCACATTGAAATGGAATATACTTTGAAGATAATGTAAACATTGACTTTTTTTTTTAAATTGCTTGGACATCGAGTTGCTGCACTTTATGACAGGAGGTGCAGCCTAGATACCCATTTAGATCATGAAACCATTTTGTTGTTGTTGCAAAACAAGGGTTAGGGTTTCAAGCTAGGCTTAGTGCTGCTTAATGTGAAGTGAGTTGTCATCCTACAGCACTCCTATGTCGAGTTTTTTTCTCATAATTCAAAGCACAAATCAGCCAAACGGTGACTTATATCTTGAAAATCATTTACGTTGGATCCCTCATATCTCAAGGCACAACTGTACAGAATCAGGATGTCTTCTGCCTCTCATCCAAAGTAGGTTACAGCTCAGCCGACACGCAAATAAGGATAAGCGCTATAGAAAATGTTTGAATGGATGCCCAAGTTTATTTCTTATAGTTGAACTCGGCTACAGTTGGGAAAAAGTGTGTAATCTGTTTCCAGCAAAGGCGCTAATCGGCCAAACAGTGCGTGTCACAACAAGACATGGGCAAGCCTTAATCATCCAGCTGCAGCAAATTAATTACTACAATCATCTACCCACAGCAAATTAATTATCACAATCAATCATCACAAATTAAACTGGACCCTAAAATAGCCCTGCGGTCAACCAGCAATCAGCCTTCCTGGCCTCCCCGCTTTGTGAGGCAAACATACCTAAACACACACCTGAGGCAAACATGGCCGTTAGTGCAGGCGGCATGAGATATGTGACTTTAGTTGCTCATTTGCCTTTTTTTTTGTTGTAGTAGTGTAGAATAAATAATCATCCCTTGACAAAGATTATAATTTAATGTTTGTGATTATGATTTTGAATCTTTTTGAGGATGACAGCACTGTTTAGCACACCACTGAAAAGGTGCACGCACGCACACAGCTACTTGTATGCGTGTTTGTGAGAAAAAAGGAAAAATTTAATATTATAATATTTGTGATTCATCAGGCATGAACATCTACTAGCTAGCTAAAATATCGCCTGTATTAGCATTTTAAACTGACTGAGTGATTTCTGACCCCAACCTGTTACATGCTTCTATCTGAAAAATCGTGAACTTAATGTCTAGGTTGGATGTATAAGAATCTAATCACCGACCGACTGTCAAATGAGTAATAGTGGTGCAATTCATCCTTCAATGATTTTCAGTGGGGAGAACTAATAAACTTTATCTTCAAATGTGTTTTTATTTGTTTAGTTTGTTTTGTTTTATTATTATTTTTCCTTTCTGACACATTATTACAGGTTACATCGATCCCATAATATAATTTGCAACATTGACATCCGATAGAAGGGCTGACGGGTAGAAGCTATGGCTTATTAGTAACCCGCCCCCATCGATTCTTACTATTCGCATCAGTCATATACATTGATTATGATGGTCATTGATTCATATCGTTATCAATCCCAGACTTAAGTCTGCACACTCCTCGCTCAGTTCATCTTGAGTAATGTCTGTGTGTAAATTGCAGCTAGTACCAATCATTTGGAATTGGTAAATCGGTTCCCGGACGCCACCAACCGATTGAGTAGCCTCCGCCGGGTCAATCCCGGATCCATGTTTACCAACCCATTGTAAATATTTACAGCAGTTATATTGCAGACACAATACAACCTTATCACGACAGCCTTGCATGTAACATCAAATGTCCAAACAGAAATAGAGCCAGACAATATTTACATTCTTACAGGAACAGCAATACATGTTATCAATGCAGTGTTAGTTATTGTCTCTCAAACTCCGCCAATTCTCCCACGCTTTTCACGATCCGTATTTACTTCTAAGAAGATGAGTTTTCTTTGTTTGGATGAAGATCCGACAGTCTTTTGTCCATGTGTTCTCGATAAATCCAGTCTTTCTCAATTGTCGCGCCCTTCTGGCAATGTCAGCATTTCGTTTTGTGAGATTTTCATTGACATAGACATGTTTACCTTTAAGCTTGTAGTAATTTCTCAAAAGAGCAATATTTTTCTTCCTGTCAACAAACCTGATCAGAACTGCCGGTGGTGGTGTCAAGTTGTCACTTGCTGTTCGACAGTCTCGTTTGCTGAAGCTTGGTCAGAATTAACTGCACGAGGGCCGCGGCGCAGTGTAATCTGGATACCTGTAACTATCACATCGTTGATTTGGAGATTCTGTTCCAAATCATCCACTTTTTGTTCCAAGGTGACAAAGCGTCAATCTTTTTCTTGTGTCTCTTTCTTCAACTGCTGAATTTCCAGCTGAAGTGGCTCGATGCTCTTTTTCATTTCAAGTATTTCGGTGACCATTTCTTTGAGTTTTGCAAGAAAATATTTTATCTCCTCAATTTCAGTAGCTCTTTTTCTGCCAGGCATATTGCAACAATGTAGTTAAAAATCCCAATGTCAACAAAATAGTTAGAAGTCATGAGCGAGTGCAGGAGCAAGTACAGATGCGTCCTTCCTCGACTGATTCGTCCTTTGAATTAGGGTTGTTGTTGGGAGTTATTTCATTCATAGCTGATTCACTTCTGAGCAAAATATTTCATATTTTAACACTCTGAACTATGATTTTAAAAGTGATACTGCTCTTACGGTTTCCTATATTGCTTACTTTAACCTTGCTTGGACTTTTCTCCTCACCGCTTGCCTGCCTTGAACTCACCCACTCACTCCACCTGCAGAGCTGAGCTTGACTGCCTGTCGAAATGTCTGATTTATCTGTGCACATGGTTACATTTAAAGCAATAACAATCAGAAAAGCTTTTTAAAAAAACGGTACAGATTAAGGAAAGACGACTCAACTTTATTTATACAGCGCTTTCACAGAAATCACTAATCAAAGTCAATAATCAAAATAACAGCCATATATCATGACATCAAATCATCTTTTGTTATTGAAACACTAAAATAGCTCCCTTTTCATTGGCAGAGTTTTATTGTGTCTTGATGCACATGTTTGAAGCTGATGGCAGATGAGAAGAGCAAGATTTACGTCTCCGAAGACCAGAATGACGGCGCCGAGATCATAGATGTCGATGGCTGGAACATTGAACATTATGTCACTCACATTTGCTACAAGCCGAGTTGAAAGTAAACAAGCAAGCGTAGTTTTTTTTATCAGCTGAAAGTTCGTCCGTCAGGGTCTACAGTTTGACTGCAAAACCGGATGTTGCATAATATTTGGAGCGATGTTGGCCACTGGTGGAGTTTTCTTGACGGCTCATCCAGTTCTGCGTCACTGCAGAATGTGCAGATGCTAGCACCGATCCCAGTGGACTACGTTCTGGACTGGCCTGTCAATATGAGGGTCATTTAAGAGCACACCAAGTAAGAATTGATCACGTCAGTTACACAAGAGCTATACATAAACCACGACAGTATCGACGACCTTGTGCACAGATGAAAAAGAAAAAAATAAATAATCAAAAACTGTGTGTGAAACCAACAACAAAAATGTTTCCAAACTGCGTAAAACAACATGTGGAAAGTTAAATTAAAAGTCTTACAGCGTGGCGTAGTTTGACAGCCATCTGTTTCCCTCCTTTTTTAGTTCGTCACCCGTCTCTTCTGGTCTGCTCACACGTCTTAATCCCTCTCACTCATTTTTTGTCCCCGTCACTCTATGTGTTATTGTCGCTCCTCCGCTGTCTCGCTCCTTTCACTTCTCTCCTCTGGGCTCTGCTGAACTCGCGGAAACTGAGCAGACACTGTTGAGTTCCTGTGGGAGTCGACTTTGGCCAGATTGGGTGACATCCTGATGGCGCCGATGAGACAGAAAGACACACTCAAACACGCATACACTGACACTTGGCATGCATATGTGTGAGTGTGTGTGTGTGAGTGTTGAGGATTACAGGGAGTAGTTCATTGTGTGTGTCAGTCCCTTGATGGCCTTTAGCCCCCATCAGGGCATGCTCCGATACCACGGTCTGATTGGTCTCAAACTGCCCTGACAGGAAATCCATTTGTGTGCATGCATGTGTGTGTATGTGTCGCTCAGTGTGTGGGTGAGGCATGCGTCTGGATGACAGCTAAATTGAATGCCAGTGCCAACAAGGCCACGGGATCAAAATGAGAGAGATGAGCACAGTGCTGCATGGAGACGCAGCAGCCATTAAGCCATAGACAGGTGTGCATATGTGTGTGTGTGTGTGCGTGTGTGTGTGTGTCAAACTGATGGACTTTTAATGTGGTCCCTGATGAGGAGTCGTTGACATCAGTGGGAGGAGGAAAGAAGTAGGAGAGGAGGAGATGACTAAACAATGTCCTCTACAAAGTGAGATCAAATAAAGGTAGACTCTCCACTGGTCCATAAGCGTAGCTCAAATTTGATTTAATTTTATACTTACTGAAAGTTAACTCATTCACTGCCATTGACGGCTATTGACGTCAAAAATTCATTTGAACTATTTCTATTAGTTTTAAAAAAATTTCCCACTTTTGTTAACAAGAGTGTGAAAACCTCGATTTTTTTTATTGTACATTTAGAACAGATATAAATTTTGTGATTAATCGTGAGTTAACTATTAAAGTCATGCGATTAATTACAATAAAAAATTAAATGTCTGACGCCCGTAATTTTTAATAATCTTTTATTTTTATTATTTTATTTATTTTTATAAATTAGGGGCATCAGGCGATTATTCATTATTTTTTTTTAATTAATCACATGACCACTAGTTAACTCAAATTTAATCACAACTTTTATATCTGTTCTAAATGTACAATACATTTTTTTAAAGGTTTTCATACTCTTGTTAACAAAAGTGGAAGAAAAATGCGAAACTAATAGAAATAGTTCAAATGAATTTTTGACGTCTATAGCCGTCAATGGCAGTGAATGAGTTAAAGACCTTGTTAAAAAAATCACAAGTGAATTAATTCACTCAGTTACATATGTTTAAAGATAATTGCTGAAAACACGTGGAAATACTGAGAATTGTGTTGTTCTGAATTGTGTCACAAAAACACCTGCAATGAACCAATGGGATATAAAACAGCCATCGGAGGCTTTAAATGGATATTCCCATAGCCAAATGTATTTGGTATGGTGACATTTTTTGGCTTGACCTACAGTTGTGTGGACTGACCTTCACCACAGAAATTTGCTGCCAATTTTCTATGGAAGACAGATTATAAATCAGGCTTGCCTTCTGGCAAATGCTACTTTTTTTTATTTTTTTAAGGATGTCTTTTAAAATGACTATGCAGGTTTCATCAGTTGTCCTCCACCCAGTCAAGGCTACCTTTTCATTAAGTTCCCGGTAGCCACTGCTGCACTGTTTGCCCAAAAGTTTGCGCATCATGCGATAAGGGCAAGTTTCTTACATTCTATCAGGTGGAGGCGGCTGCTGAGTCCTGGAGACTTTAAAGCACATTATTTTGGCCTGTGGTTTGCTGTGGATGCATTGGGCTCCAGACATTTCTGCTTGCCTTCTGTAGATAGAATGTGACAAGAGCCAGTTGCATACACACTACACGGCGCACTCGTGAAAGCATTTGAAGTGACGAGCATGAGATGCCGAGAATACATACACATCTCGTTCCACTACGGACCCCTCCAATGTGTTATTGTGTAATGTCAGGTGTCCGTGACTGATGTGGAAAATATTGTGACTACATTTTCTTGGGCATCCATGCCAATCACGGTCTGTCACATACCTTCCCGTCCCATGTTGTCTCACGAGTCACGACCATCCTGTTTAGCTCACAGTGGAAATAACTGAGGTTGCATTGGTCGCCACGAACATAGTGTAAATGCTGCTATATTAATTAATCATCCTTGGATTGGAAGCTTTCTTGCCTCATGGACATTTTAGAATTTCCTATTAAAAGAATAGTTTGTTACATGAGGGCTCTCTCTGTCTCTCTCTGTGTCTCTCTGTGTCTCTCTGTGTCTGTCTCTGTCCGTCTCTCTCTCTCTCTCTCTCTCTCTCTCTCTCTCTCTCTCTCTCTCTCTCTCTCTCTCCCAGCCTTTCTTCTGGGTGGTGTTTGAGTGTCCAAGGTCACCCACTCCACTGTTGAGCCGAGCCTCTGCACTGACACCGTTTGATGTTGTCAAAGGAGGGGGGAGGGTGGTGGTGGTGGGTGGGGGTTGGGCAGAGGTGTTGAGACGAGGAAAGAGGGCAGCTTTTGAGCATAAAGACGCTTTTCAATGGGATTATATAATAAGTATAAAAAGGAAAGATGATATGTATTTATTTCATTTATTTGATTTCACAGTTATTATTATTTATGTATTTATTATGTATTTATGAATTTAGATTTCACAAACCCTAATTTCAATGAAGGACGAAGTGGGACAGTTTTTTTTGTCCTAACTTTATACATTTTACAGACTTCTTTTGTGCTACTAACTGAGGCCTTTTTTAATCTGACACCTGGCAAATAGACCATATTACAAAAAAAACTTCAAATAAAACTAATAAAATTTAATAATAATAATAACATTAAAAACACATAATTTTCATAAAAATAAAAATACGAAATAGCAAACCTCCTCTAAAAACTAATTACAAGAAATTGATTTTTGAAAACAAAAAGTCAATAAGAACAACTCAGTACTGTAACCTTGGTAAGACTAAGTTTTGACACCCCTTAAGGCAGGAGTCCTTTAGCATGAAGAACCTGACGTACAAAAAATAGTAGATTTTTTTAAGTCAGAGATGACATTTTCCTCCCCAAGGCTGAGCAAAATGACTTATAAGCTCGTTTCCCAATAATATGTCATTTCAATCTGATGATAGAAAATTACACAATTACTTTCCATTGCACCTTCATGTAACAGCCTGCGGGCTGATTCTCCGAGAGGGTGCAAATGCAGGAATGGAGTTACAGTAAAGTACATACATATTGAAAAGAGTCACATTAGAGTCACCACTAATGTTACATTCGTGGACAAGCACTCACCCACACAATTGTAATTTGCTCAATAGGCATTTGATAGTCATAATGGCTGAGTCGTTGAACTATAGAATTATGCTGATTATACATGTCATCAATATGAGTGGCAACAGAAGTGAACACACCCTCAGTGTGACTGCAGGCATTGAGAAAAAGGCAAACAAATGTTAGCCACTGTGAGCCAGATAGATTGGTCATGTGGTAAATTTGTGGGCGTGGCATTCGCCTATTAGAGTGTATTAGCCTGTGGCTGATGTATGGAGACTTGTCAGGGATATGAGGTTTAGATAGGCCGCAATCCGAGTTAGATAGAGTTTGTGTAATGGAATCCACTCGCCCATCACTCGCTGCGGGCCGCAGTGGGTGGGGTTAATTCAATTGCTTCCATCCACACCTCACATTGGTCTGTGGCAAGGAGATAAAAGATGGAGTTCTTCACAGAGGAATGAAGCTGGCAAATCCATCAATCAATCCAAATGCTGTTTTCATTCGGATAATTTGTGGTTGAGTACATTGAGATCACCATCATAGAAAGAGATTAAATAAAGCTGATCGCGTGAGACCTTTAGGCAACCCGCAAAACTGTATGCTAAACTAATTTGAAAAAGTTCCTCAAGGGTGGCCTTTAATTTGGGGTTTGGGGAGTTTTCATAGGACGAGAATTCTACAGAGATCCATTTGGAGAATATGTCGCACTTTAAATGTTAAATTACCATGCGTAGTGCATCCGGGAGTTCTACTGATCTTCAAGAGTTACGCGTGTGCATCGATAGGCGATATTGGAGAGTGTGTTTTTGCATTCACTTTTTAATAAATCAATTACAAACAATTTAATCCGGCTACTGTGCACATAATGAGATGCTTAAAGCTGCACTTTGTAAAAATGTGCCCAAAAATATCTGTGCCTTTTTATCTAAACATTTATGATTGAAACCTTTTTTAATTCGTAGATTAACACCTTGATGATGATGTGACGTCATGCCCATTGTGTATGCGAAGAAGGGAAAATGCCTGAAAGCTGGCTATGGCCATAACAACAATGGGGCAGATTTCAAGCCTAATTTCCCAGCTACAATCAAATCGAATGCCTCTAAAGGTTATTCTGACAATCATTCCGTGCTGAGGGGTGTGTTGGGAGTGATCTTCCCTCCCCGATTTGTTCAGAAAAAACATCAGGGCCGACAGTTGCAAATCGTTAACTCTCAATTAACTCATCTCACCTTTAAATAGCACATTCGCAACGGCTGCAGCTGTTCCACAAAACATAAAACAACACAAATAATACAATCACAAATAACCAAGCAAAAATCGTTTCCATTGAAAATACAACAAAATCATTCACATTGAACACTTGAATCAAAAGGTGTCGTTTTATTCTCTCTTGTTGCGCATGTAGTTTAAAGCTGTTAGAGATGAGAGAGGAGTAAAACTGCGATCTCCATTGACCAGTATGAGGGGAGTGAGATTATAGATATCACGATCCCAGTGTGCTTCGTGTCACTCATGTTTGGCGAGTACAAAGGTAAACAAGCAACTGTAATTTTCTAACGGTTTGTCCTTTGCGAGTAACACACATACAGAAAGAATAGTTCTATTCAGTTCGATTTAGTTCTCTCATTCAGTGAGGTCCAGTGAGCTCTAGGTTTGGGTCGTAAATTGAGACGCACACACCAATTATAAATTTGTATATCGGCAGGCGAGTGTACAACACATCCTTGGGTGACCATATTTTCATTTCCTAAAAAAGAGGACACTCGGCCCGACCGAGATACACGATACTCAGTTTACTCCAAGATGCCATCCATTCAAACTATTTTAACGTATGCCTCCTCTGTATGGGTAGGACATAAAGCAAACAAATTACTCTTTTGAAGTCTTACTTGACAAAAATTATTATGACACAATGTTGTAAGTACATTTTTTTGCTCCACAATCAAGTTATCGGGGCAAGCGGGGTTCATACCCATGGCCTCCGGTGCGACAGTTCAACACTTTGCCACTCAGCTAAATAAAGTTCAGGGCCACCGTCACAGCCTAGGACACAATTTTGACCTACTGTGGACCTGCCCATCACGGTGAACACGGTGCAGTGCACTCCGCCTCCCATTTACCACACAACGAAAACCGGACAATTTCATTATTTTATAAAAACCCGTCCGGACGCCTGGAAAGGATGTAGGCTAATAAAGTGGACATCTCCCTGTAAAACTGTCTAATTACTCACAAAATCAAGCTAGCAACAGCAATGCCAAACATCATGTAAAATGAAACAGCGAGTTAACCGAAGCACATCTACAAATCCAATCTTTCCTTTTGCACCATTGTGTGTGAAAAGTATGAATCATTTTCTGTCACACTAACAGCAGTAGGAAAAACAGCCATATGTTTTGTCATCGTGTGTTCGGTTAAGAGGTTTAAAAAAAAAAACATGCCTATGAATAAGTGCTATAGGCCAGTAGAGTTAAGCGTGTCTCATTGAGTGCTGGTGTGGGCTGAATTGCATTTTAGCCCAGAGAACATTTAAATGTCCTCAAATACGCGAATAGATATGTGGAAAAGGCACGCGAGTCTATATTGAAGTTGTTTCAAGATGTATCTAAGTTATTTGATTTTAATGCACTGTTGGTTCGTCTTTGAGTAGAGCATATTTTGTTTCTTTACTTTAATATGTAGAATTGTTAATTTTAAGGGTGAGCACATCATATTGTGGCCCTTGTTTTCCTCTTGAAATACAGTACTATCAAGAAGAAAATGAGGGCCACCAGAACCCAAAACAAAGAGCTGACACGAAGCATCACGAAAGCCTGGGCTTCCAGGACCCCCAGGCAATGCCACGGCGCATCGAGGCAGTGATAAACGCAAATGGAATCCAACCAACTATTGAAGATTGACCTATTGTTTTGAAAATACCATCCATCCATCTTTTTTTCCCATCCAAAACACTGGGAAGTATGCATGGCGATTTCTTCACATTATTCTAATTTTTTGACTTCCTGTTTTCGTGGTCTTTATAAGATGGAAGCCCAAATAATTTAAGTGGGCCCTGAATCTATATTCTATACAAGTTTGACTTTTTGAATTGAATAATGGAAATTATTCAACTTTTCTAAACTTTTCGACAAATAATTTTAAAGAAAGAACCAGTATCCCAATATAGCATTTTCCCTCAAAATTGCATGAAATTAATGGCAATTTTCGATTACTTTTTTCCCAGTTATTCATATTTTGCACAGAACACACAATAAAATGAATTGTAGCAAATAAATGAAATGAAAAAGTCCCAATCAAAATATGTGGTTGTACTTTAATGGGTGGCTGCCCGACATGTATGTATGCCTTTAGTTCATGATCGGCCACAAGAATCGGCCGCCATTGTATGTGGTGATACCTTGAAATAAAACCGATACCAATAAGTGGTGTCGGTACTCGCCCATCCCGATATATATATATATATATATATATATATATATATATATATATATATATATATATATATATATATATATATATATATATATATATATATATATATATATATATATATATATATATATAGGCCCAGCCCACCTGTAGGAGAATCCTCATGCTGTGGCAAAAAAGCAACTGTGACTAGTCTGCAAATACTCCAAATCAAACTTCGGATTTTGTTTGTCACGAGGCAGGAAAACAGCTGCTCTCTAATAAATTTCAAATGAACAACTGGAGGTCTCTCAGGTGCAACTCATGTCAGCGGTTGTCTAATCACGCTGTTTACTTGCAGCAAGCTGTGGGGCACAGGTTAAAAGCAACACTCAGTCTGACTCGGATTGAAATGGAAACAAAAAAACCCGAACACAAAACTCATTGTATCACTGGAGGCATTTGCAAGCAAGGCACATGCCTCAGGGGTGAGCGAGGTATCGTTATTCTAACTAAGTGACTTTTTTTGTTCGTGAATGTAGAGCAAACTTTTTCGGAATCCCTGCCATTTTCATTGCTTCGTCTCCTTCATATGTTCTCAAAGTCCATTGACTTGGGTAGACCCACATGTCCTCTGTCTTATTGTCATATTGAACTGAGCCAGGTCTCTCCCACCCCAGCCCTAAATATTCCCAGGATACACTACTGTCCTGTAGTTGACCTCCATCTTTCATTCTGCCCTGCTTCATCTTCCTTACAGTTCGTTAAGTTTGATTCTGCTTCCCATCTCTCCCCTCCCATGCTCCCTTTGCATTGCCTCCAATTTCTGCCCAGGGAAGGAATAACTTGTTTATGATGTTGCCGCCACAGTAACAAGCTTGGTTTGAATCTCATGGAGGGGGATTTAGAGTGCAAACTGCAAACATTAAAAAATAAAAGTGTGCATGTTAAGATTAAGAGCAAGGCAAGTGACTGATGAATTACTAACTGATTGACAGTTTATGTTGGGCAAATCATTATTAAACCCCCTTACCATTTACTTGTAATAATTTCTCGATGTTTCAATTCTAGGTTTAAATGCTCAAAATCAATGTCTATTTGTCCAATTTCTTGTAATTGTGCCTAGACTAATTCTATGCAATTATGAAGATTATGCTCTCCAAATTGACCTTAATTACACATTTTTAGTGTATTCAGGATGAAACAATTAGACTGCATTATTTCATAGAATTTTGTTTTTTACTGCACATGCAAAGTGCTAGAGTGGGAATTTATTGTCATGGATTTCTATCAATTGATTTTCTGTAAATCATAACTTATAACAATCAAATGAAGGCAAACATTTCCTTTTTGCGGCAACACACAGTATCAAATTTTTTCGCCAGTCTGTCCGAGGCAGGACTTGACATTTTTGGAGAATTACACGAGTTGAGAGTATTGCTTTCAAATAAGCAATTGGCCAATCCCAGGACATCATAGGGCATGCTTCCATCCCATTATTATCTTTCTTGGCCTCTGGAAATGATCAGCACTGCTGCCTCAGACCCTACCATCACATTTATATTTTTACACTCTAAAAAGAGTTGGGTTAAAAACAAACCAACTTTGGGTCAAAAATTGACCGATCCTCCACTTGGGTCAATTTGACCCAACTTTCAATCAAGAAATGGGTCTTTCAGCGTGAAACAACCCATACACATTGGTCAGATCCTTTACTTGGGTCAAAAAAATTGTGTCATTTTGTATAAAACAACTCAGACAGTTGGGTCAATTTGACCCATAAAGGGGATTGGTCCATTTTTGATCCATAATTGGGTTATTTTTGACCCAACTGTTTTTAGAGTGTATAATCAATGAAACTGGTTCGAAAATTTATCTTAGATATAATTCTTCCAATAACTCTGATGGGTCACCTTATCAAACGCATGAACAAGCATCTGATAATGTTTCGTGAGCCAAAAGAAGGGAAGGCCCAGCACCACGAATGTAAAAAATTGGAGGTGAGAGACAAGAGAAGCAATTCTCTCCAGCGACAACAGGACCATGTATAGACACCATTATATCGTTAATTTCCTCTGAGCAAGCGCTATTCACAGACAATCCGATCCATCAACGACTTGAGGGGGATCCACCTTGGTTACTATGCGCAGCTTGAATGACCACTCCCAAGCGCAGTCCTCAGTGGAGGAGAGAGCGAGTCAAAGCTACTGATGTTACCTCGGCGCACGGAAATGCTAATCTGATTGGATGCAGAGCAGAGAGAGGCTAATTTCATGAGACGGCAAGACACAAGATTGCGCGAGAATGGGAAGAGTCTCGGGAAGCTTTGAACATAATCACGGGCAACGCAACAGAATGAATTTGGCACACCACCATGTTATATGTCAGCTCGAGCGGTAATGAAGGGCTTTGCGTTGAGGTTGTTAAGAAGACTTCCAGCTGCATCAATTGTACTTTAACATTAATAAAAAAAAATCGAAAACATTATGTCGATACTAGTCGTTTTATACATTGAACTGGAACTTGTTTAAAATACACGAAAATTCAAAGCATGTTATTATTCTTGTGCACGCTTGGCTATGTCTAAGTAACATCCAGGTTTGTTTCGGGATTTGGTGTGTGTGTGTTGCTTACGATTGAGCTCGTTTGCCTCCAAGACAGTGACCCAGCAATTGACTTGGGCCAATTATACCACTTTCCTGTCATAGGCCATTAGTGTGGGTGTCGCATAATCAGCAAAGAGTGTGAGGGTGGCACGCCTGTGGGAGGTGAATAGGGGAAGCTGCGGGTTGCTGCCTGGAGTCTTATATAGCCCAAACACTTTTCACGCGCGTTGAGAGATAAACATCACTTTGGTTATGTGCCAGTATACGTTTAACAACATACAGTCCATGGACTGTAATGAAGTTGAAGGATTTTAAATCTAATTGATCATGAGTGAATCATCATCTTCTATATTCAAGTGTTTTTTTGTGGATTTCAATGTTATTGCTTTTATAATTCATTGCTTTGAATGATCAGGACTGGCATAGAGGCCACGTGCCCTAATTCTGAGGTTTCCTGCCTTTAAAAAAGATATAATTTTGTCAATGTCTATAAGTTAACTTTATGGACTTTGTTTTGAAAGTGAAACGCTGAGGGCCTTTTATGTTTAATTTATCGCTTTAACTAGCAGGAAATGAACTACAGTACAAGCCTAAAGCAAGGATTTCGTATCTAACCTCCACCAGCATTGCTATAGCGTTTGGCTAAAGAGAGACTAAACACGCACACACACACACACACACACACACACACACACACACACACACACACACACACACACACACACACACACACACACACACACACACACACACACACACACACACACGTGCGCGCACGCACACACAGTTGGGTTTACATGTCTAGTGGGGACATCTCATTGATATAATGCATTTCCTAGACCCTTCCCCTAACCCCAACCATCAAAAAAGATTGCCTACCTCCATTTCTTACCGTAACCTCAACCATAACCCAATTCAAACCTAAACTCTAAAACCAAGTTTTGAGCCTCAAAAAGAGGTTTGGACTCATGGGGACTACCAAAATGTCCCCACAAGGACACGTGGTCCCCACAATGATAGTAAAGACCCAGAAAATGGTCCCCATGATGTGATATAAACCCACGCACGCACGCACGCACACACACACACACACACACACCCCCCCCCCCCACACACACACACACACACACACACACACACACACACACACACACACACACACACACACACACTCACGACGGTAATCTCTTCTCTCAGAAGCGCTCAGTATTGTTTTAAAGCACAAATGGCATCCATAAAGCGCCCATGTGTGGGAGGAGGAAAGATTCCATTTCTTTTGTCTTACCTCTTGCAGGCGAACATGTCAATCCTGTTTTCTGAAGAAGGGAGCACATGCGTATTGAGCGAGAGTGTTACAAATTAGCGTGGGTGTTTAAATGTCATGTCCCAACATTGCATCACTAGCTTATGTCTCTACGCCCCAAGTTAAGCTAGCTCTGATTATCCGGAGTTTACAGAAGCTAATTGCAACAATTCTATAATATCTCAGTCAGGGTGATGTCAACGTCAAGTCATGTTGCTTTCTTAAGGCGACATACTTTTTATACCTCCAGGTACAAAAAAAAAAAATAAATAAAAAATCAAGATAGTAAAGCCCATTCATAATTTTTAACTTCTCGGAGATACAGCTAACTCAAGCTAGCAAGACACAGTTAGTTGCTACAAAGCCATACAATATATCCTGTTGTGCTGTACAATACTTAACTATATTTATAATTTCATATGCACCCGTGGATGAAATAGCGAAGCTTGCAGTCAGTGGGCCTAAAATGCACGTGAGTAATGTGCGTCATTTGTGCACATTCAAGGAAACGGGGGCAATATAGCCCCTCTCTCACTTTTATTTTCATCCACGTCCTCTCTCTGTAGCAACCTGCTTCTCTATTGACCCAGTATTTTTTTTATGGTTTAATAAAAGTGACACAGTACAATATACCAATACACTGTATGTGGCGCCTCAGATGCGTATACAGGCTGGCAGTTGGGTGTGAGTGGCCAAATGTCATTTTTTTGCGATGGTCCATTCCAAGTCAAGTTCCGCCGCATCGAGTAGTGTGACAGGCGATATTAAGTTGATTCATTCTGATTCGGTTTCACTTGAGAATGCAAGCCAACAGATGGACAGACCGACTGCTTGAAAGTAGCTGAATATGGTGGAATTTTTCATAATCTGATTTTATTATTTTCCAAAATCAAGTTCACAGTGGCGGTGTCCTGTATCCAGTCAAATATATGGTTCCCTCCTCCACCTTGGGTAGGGTGACCAGCAGGGGTGTAGTGGTCCCTGGAGAAGTGGGTATACTCTCAATTTTCACCATAAAAAAAAACAAGTAGTCCAGAAAAACGTCCTCTTTTAGAAATTGTGACATGTAATTGGAATTTAGATGTTTCTGGGGTTGGTGAAGGAGTCTGGTTGGTGGCCCGGCGGGTGGTGGGTGGTGTCTGGTCGGTGCTGGATTTCGCTTTCCTTTCTTTTCTTTGGTCCTTCCTCGGGTCTCCTGACGGCCTCACAACTCTGGCTGGAAGTGTTCGGTTTAGGTGAACGGTATGGGATTTTTTAATAGGTTTTTGGTGAACTAATGAATACACACACACACTCACACGCACGCACGCACACACGCACATACACTTACTCAACCACATACAAAATATAAAAAAGAAAAAAAGAAAAAAAGAAGAGTGATGATGATGCCATGTCAAATCGGTAAAATTACCGAATGAACAATATTGAGCTCTAAAACAAAAAAACAAAAACAAAAAAACAAAAAATTGTGACTTGTAAGAATTAAAAATCTGAGAAGTTAAGAACAGTTTTGTAACACAAACAGCCTTAAATAATGTAAATGTATTTATCATAAGGCAAACATAAAGTATATGTTATAAAACAAGTTACGATACTTATTTGTCCCCATTCTTGTGTTTTAACTTAACGGTACTTAAAAAAATCGAGTACCAGCCTAGCTACTGTAAAACTTAACTAGAGCATTAGTGTGTAACCGGCAGCGTCCACCCCAGGGATCGAACCCACGTTGCGATCACGTATCCCGTGTTCGAGGGCGAATCAGTTCCTGAGCTAAATTTCTGGTTCGGCTTTGTGGCTTGGGGGAGCATTTGAAGGATTGTTTTCCTCGACATGACCCGCCCTACTCTGCCTGCGATTGGCTCATCGGTCCTCATGCCAAATGTTAGCAAATTTAATCAGGGTGGGCATGGGTTACCAGCCAATTAGAGGCAGAAGAGGGTAGGCCATGACTTAACAGTGTGCAACGGGGGATTTAGAAATGGATATACTCTATACTGACTGAAAAAGAAGTGGGGAGTATACCCGCGTATACCCTGGACTACACCACTGGTGACCAAGGGTTTATTTCACAAAGCAGGTTTAGTAAGAACCCTGGGTCAAGAAACCCTGAAATGTGGGAAACTCTGCGTCTTCCGTTTCAGAAAAGGGAGGTAACTAAAACCAGAGGGAAAAAAAAGATAACTCGAGCCTGTTTCATAAAAAGAGCTCATTTAAGCTCTCGGTCAGTTACCATGGCAACATTGTCCATGAATCAAACCTGGTCGGTGGCAGTTTTTTTTTCACAATGAACCTCGAGGTTTTCTCTGTCCCCGCCTCCTTTCAGCCACTTAGGACATTTCATTTCCTCATTCATAAATTCCGCTGCGGCGAGTTTTTGCATAAATACGCCTATAGTCTATTGTGTAAAGTCCACTTTTGTCACGAACATGACATGTCCTTTTGACAATGACCCTATTGAGGAAGGTGTCGCTTTATTGCGCGGGGAATTAAATATTCGTCGCGAGATTGTAATCAGACCGCGCAGATATGCTGGCATTTCCGAACAGTTATCTTTTTGAACGTTGGATAATGGTGAGTGACTTGATTGTTTCGAACTGTCGCACTGTCAACCAAGATATCATTTAGCATTATCCAAAGTAATAAAGCAACCACCGCCATTGACTAGCGATTAGATTTGTTATTAATAGACCCTGATGAAAATGTATTGTATATTTTGATTTTCAATGATTGAATTGATTTTTGACATTTTGAATAATTTCTTGTTACATGGCTAATAACATGACTTTCATGTTTATTGTTAAAAAAAAAAGAGTCGCTCATCAATGGTCTTTTCATTGTGCTCACTTCCTGATTGATGTGGTAACAATTAACCACCGGGGAGATTGGCCAGGTGGTACATATATTGACATTGATTGTCATTTTGAATGGCAGTGTTTTAAAATGGCAAATGAGACTTTATGCCAAATTATGTTTTATGCAGACAAAAGTTCCATTCTGAATTGCAAAATGTGTGTAAAGCAGAAAGTGTGTTTTGACTTTTGGAGGCTTGAGAAGAGGTTTTGCTGTCAAGTGTCAATTTAATTGTGCTACATTTTAGTGTCTATACTGTAATGTATTCTGCCTAAAGCTTAAATGTGCCTCATCAGCAACACAAAGATGATAAAAAAAAAGAAAAAACATGAAATCTAAACCATTTGTGCTCATATTTATATTTTAACACGAGCACGACTGGGATAAGTAGATTTATTGTATAACGTAAGCTCTTGCAGATTGATGATTAACATGGTGAAAATGATTTATGGTCCTTTCAGCGAGGCAATCAGCTTCAATTTCCTGTGGCGTTTCACACATTAACACTCACAGGCAAGCGTACATGCGAACAAATCATTTATTTTCAGACGGAGCTCATGTTTCTCTCCACGTCAATACTTCCCCCCCCCCCTGTGAGGTGCGCTTAAATATGTACCCAACACCTGAGGCTGCAACAGGTAAACAGCATGCAGAAACTCGAACACGTAGACACGCGGCTCTCCACTCGTCTCGTTATTCATCGATTTTAGGAGTTGATAGATGCAATGTTTGTTGTTGTTTTCAGTTGCATCAAATTCATCAAGGACAACATTTCGAGAAGTCTAGTTAGCAGTAGCTAATAGAACATACAGCATGATGGCCAAGATGAAAGATGAAGTCCAGAAATGGTTGTTCTTGGCATGATAGTCCTTTAAAGTCGCTATAATGTAAAACTAGGCTTCTAAAATTTCCCCAAAATTGAATATAGTACTTAGTCTTTGCACGTTTCCGTTTTCAAACATGTACAGTATTAGAAACAAATCTCTGCTATGATGTGCTACCGTGTTGTGCCTTTTTACTTCTTACTGCACCTACAACATGACTGCTTTTTTGCACATGAGGATCTCTGAGGTTTTATTTGTTTATTGTGTGTTCGCAGAGGAGAAAGGTACAAGTGGATTGTTGCGCTCGGAGAGAGGCGACCACCCGTCGTCAGCTACGACTCGTATTGCTGCTCTGAAGTCTACTTCACATTTCATTCAAGTCGCCTCTAGTGAGTCTTTTGTTTCCAGGCAAGTAAGCAGCTTGTCAACAACTGTGACTATGTTTACATGCAGCCAATAACCCTTTTATGAATATTGCCAATAAGTGGGTTTTTTAAGGCCATGTACTTGCTCATATAAACACATTCGGAATACCTTGAATGAATGGAACATTGTTTTTAGCTGATCGCATGCTCTCTAATTTCTTCTTTGTCTTCTTCTCTTCTTTGCTTATTTGACTTGACAATTTAATGCGCAGCTCCGTCCTACTCGCTAAATAGGGTTGCCACCTCGGATTTGTGGAAAAAAATGGACACTGGACCAAACTCGGGCATATATATATATTAGGGGTGTTAGAAAAAAATAGATTCGGCAATATATTGCAATATTACAGCGCGCAATTCTCGAATCGATTTAATATGTGGCCGAATCGATTTTTAAACATACATTTTTTATGTGAATATTCAACAAAACGTCTTACTTAGGGTTAGGATTTATACATTAAGCATAGAAGAATATTATATTAATTGAACATTAAGCCTTAATATTTTATTTCAGTGTTGTTCAAACATGAGACAGACTGCAATCTGAATTTTCAGATAAATAAATACATTTCCATACAAATCTTACAGTGTACATGTACAACTTTACTGATTAGTATTTTCTAAATTTGAGTTGAAAAAAATCGCAATAATCAATTTATAGATTCGTATCGGGATTAATCGGTATCGAATCGAATCTAATCGAATCGTGACATATGAATTGTGATACGAATCGAATCGCCAGGTACTAGGCAATTCACACCCCTAATATATATAGTTTTTATTTTTGTATTTATCTTTACTTTTATTTATTTATTTATTTATGTATATATTTTATTTCCATTGATATTTACTTTTTGTGTTTACATTTTGAATTGAATCTGTTTTTATTTTCATTTTTATTCATACCGTAAGAGGCAGAACTGAAATTACCGTAATAACAGTACTTTTTCTGTAAAGAGTAAGTCTTAGCTTTCAGACACCATTGGAATTTTTCAGACAGGACAAATGGTGCCAGAATTACGGTAATCCAAAGTGCACCGAGAGAGAGAGCCGGTGGCACACTCTGTGACAAAGTAGTACAGGGAACATTTTTAGACTACAGAATCTAATTTTTGGTAATTTTTCCGGGAGAGATTTTTATTTTCCCGGGACAGCTGGTTAAAAAAGAGAAATGTTTTGGGAAAAATAAGTGACAATTCATTAAGGTAACACATTGATTACTCCGTGGCATTTTCACATTATTTTGTGTCTCTACAGAGAAAATGCCCCAGTTTGTGCCTATACACACACACGTGTATTCAAGTATATAAGTACATGCTTCTGGTGTGTAACCCACCAGAAATACTCAAGCTGAGGTAAACAAACACCCCCGAAAAGAATCACACTTCTGGAAAGAGGAGGAAACCATATAGCCTACTTTATTTAGCATGGTGAGTGACATGACCGTAGAAATTAGAAAGTCTATTTAGGTAATGACGGGGTATTCCAATCGAGTACAAATGAGCATGTAAACGTAACCTCGATTGTTTCACAAATCGGAATTCTGACCTTAACCCGAATTTTGACTGCATGTAAACATGTGACTACCACTGAGGAAATAAGTGATTCAAAATTGTTTTAGGATCTGGCGATCATATTACTTGGAGAACCACATCATGGAAACACACTTGCGTCAGTGCAGTAGTTTGGATGAATTCCAGCAGACTTCAGAATTGGTGCAAAGAAAGAAAAAACAACAGCCCAGCTAAGTGCTTAGGCTTGCATTACCTGGAATGATGATGGTGTCTCTGCCAGGCTTTTTAATTGATGTTGTTAATGAGATACTCTGCTTTGACTAAATGGTCAAAGCTTTTATTTCCCTGATGTGCTTTTCTGTTTATTTGTACCCGACTGCACTATTGAAACATGAACACATGAAATGCAAAATGTATGCTGGTATTTCACTCTCTGCCCACCTTGCGTATTAATCATCCCATCATCCAGTTCATTGTGTCATGTACACAGACACACATTCATACACACCATAAGTCATCTCCACATGTTTGTGGTGTGGATCAATACACGGACAGCCTCTGGCCATCACCAATCAATACTGCGGTGAGGGCACGAGGCAAGAACAAAGTTTCACCGTAGATTCAGACTTAACACAATACGTGCACAAACGGCACGTTGCAAAGGCACATGCAAAGACGCAGCTGTGACCAGTGAATGAAAACCGTGGCCTGATTTTTTTTTTGTCCTCAAAGTGTAAAGTCCAGACATTCGGATTTGGGATAAATGTGGTCCTCCATTTGTTGTGTGACTCTTTGCAATAGGGTGGGCGTTCATTATCCATAAAATTCATGTGAAATCATATTTGTAGACCGCAGTTTCCAACCCTTTGAAATGTTAAAACTGAGCACTCTTTTGGATTTTAAAACGGTATGCACAAGTACTTTTTTTTTTTAATCAGCTGTGTCAGCTGTTCTGAAAGGCAGAACTCCCATTGCGCACAGAAGACGAATCAAGTAGTTCCTATCAAGTCTTTAATGGCCAAGATGAACGTGCTTTACAAATGCCTTGACCTTTAACTTCAAGATTGAACATGCATGATGAAAATGACTAAAACCTTGCTCAGGAATATTTCCACTGACTTGTCTTCTGTTGAAATCATCATTACATCGTCCTTTTATGTCATCCACTGCAACAATCTAACTTCAACTAATTTGAAATTCTGAGGTGGGTGTGGAGGGGGAGCAAGGAAAAAAAAGCAATTAGGTGATAAGGTGGCCAAAGAAAAAAAAGTTATTTTGGACTACATCAAACAAGCTCGTCATGACAGTGTCAGGGGATTTCAGTTGTCTGTCAGGCACGCACACATGCACACACAATCTTACGTCAGTCTGTTTGAGTTCTTGTGACAGTAGGCTCTCTCCACGCGCCCATCGGCTGTAACCCTTTGAAAACCTTCTCAAAACGATTTAATTAAAACGTCTCCCACAATTACAGCACAATCTTGATGCTTTGACCTTCACACCTTTCATGAATACACTGCCACTGTGTCTTCGTACTTTCTCACTTCTGCTCTTTTGTCACTTTCACGCCTTTCCTCTCGCTCTCTGGCAACCGAGCGAAGAAATCAACGGTTGTGTATAAAGTTTATACTAAACACGGTAAGCCCATTTGGGAAAACTGAAGAAACTTTTACAGGGGATCTTAGATGAATAATTTCAATACACTCAATAATTAATAGTATTGTGTGTGTATATATATATATATATATATATATATATATATATATATATATATATATATATATATATTAGGGGTGTGAATCTTTGAATGTCTCACATTTAGATTCGATTCAGAATTTTAGGTGTGCGATTCGATTCAGAATAGATTTTCGATTAGGAACGATTTTTGATTCAAATTGATTTGATTGACAATGATTTTTGCTTCAATTTATAGATGTTCAAGGAATCGTAATGATCTACTCCAGTCTGACTCGCTAATGCTAATTAGTGCTCTACTTGCGGCACTTTTATCAATCAAAAGAACGGCTCCACGCTGAAAACAAACAAACTTTTATCGGAATAATTTGATGGTGACTTTTTCCTTCTACTCCCTAATTTGGCTACAACTTAACAGTGTATCAGAACGCGTGGAACCACACCGCCCCTAAGTGGCTAAATCGGGTACAACATGAACAGCGCTCCCAATAACGGCACACACAAACAAAGGGAAGACACTATCAAATAATTTAAATATAATTTATTTTGGGGCATTTAAAATAGATTCTGAATCGTACTAAATGAGAATCGCGATTCTTATGAGAATGGATTTTTTGGGCACACCCCTAATATATATATATATATATATATATTTATATATATATACATGAAAGAAGCCACTGATGCATCCGTCACATTAAAGACGATAAACAGGAAGAAAAAAAACACCACATGGTATTGAAGCCAACACCATGGCTTTAACCTTTAACCTGTCATCTGGGAAATCGGTGAGAGGATGATCCTAGTCCTAAAATGGAGGAACGACTTCTACCAAATCCAGAATTTGTTCTGAATCCAAGGGAATGAAACAACATTCAATTGCAACCTTATCTGTTTTGCAGTAAATAGGATTTCCGTGATGGATTGAAATTGCTGCCAAGTATGTAGTCTGGATTTTTATTTTAGTTCATAACATGATTTATGCATGAACTGTCCCCAAATTTGAATGGGAAAATGCTCGAGCTAATGAAGTGTTTTGTCAAAATTGTGTTTAACTTCTTTTCAGAGCGGTTGATATGTACAAAAGTGTGTGTACCGTACATTTCATTGTATAATTCACAGGTGAGTTAACATGGTGTCCTGATGCTGTGCAATTCTGCCATTATCTACACATCAGCAGTTGACATGCTTCCTAAATTAGGGTATACATGCACTGTGTCCTTCAGGCTGGGTCCTTCAAAGGCAGCTCCTCCTTGTGTTCATATCTGGTGCTTAAAGGGTTTTTTAGCCCACCTGTGGCATTTTGCATTCTTTGTTAGCGTTAAGCTAAACTAACTTTTCTAAAAACAGGGGTTTTAAATGCACAAGACGCAATTCTCTTTGTTTTACACTTGTGACAGTAAACATCAAATGGGAGCGGCAATAACAACATTGAAGCCAGCATGACAAATTGTTTACTATCAGCCTAACTGCTTCTTATTGGGAAGTGAGTTGTATACAAAAATGGAGGGCAGCGTTTGAGGATATACGGTGAATTCAAAAGTGTGGATTCCTTGGCAGAGGTAACAATATAGTCGTGCCACTTGCGGAGTTACATTAAGGATGGGCCTGATGTGCTGGGGATAATCTGAAAGTGGAAATTGTGATGGCCAAAGTTGATTGGTTAACCAAAGACCAAAAGGCTTTTAGTGATTGTCCTTTTGGAATAGTTCCCATCATGGATCACTTTGATTCATCTGATGCTGTGTGTCTCTTCAAGTTGAATCAATCTATATTTTCCTTCACATGTCCTTAGACATGTTTTGTCTGTTCATTATTTTCTTTAGTCACTCACCATGTTGTTCAAACTCTATCATGCAACTTCCTGCTTCTAGTTCTTGTGTTATTTTAATTATTTTTACCATATCATGATGACTTACACATTCCTTTAACTCATTCACTGCCATTGACGGTTATAAACGTAAAAAATTCATTTGAACTATTTCAAATTTTTTATGAAAACCTAGAAAAAAAATTATTGTACATTTAGAACAGATAAAATGTGTGATTAATCGTGAGTTAACTAGTAAAGTCATGCGATTAATTACAATGACATTTTTTAATTGCCTGACGCCCCTAATTTGTAATGATCTTTTTTTCTTTTTTTTAATTCTATTTTTATTTTGTAATTTTTTCTTTAAAAAAAAATAATATTTTTTTTAATGATCTTTTCTTTAAAAAAATGTTTTAATTATAATTTTTTTAAATAATCTTTTCTTTACAAATATTTCAATAAATTTTTTTTAAATAATTTCTTTTTTTTTAATTTCTTAAAAAAAATCATTATTAATTAATTAATTATAATTATTTTAATTATGTTTTCTTATTTTTAATAATCTTTTCTTTTTTTAAAACAAACAAACAAAATATTTTAAAAAATTAGGGGCATCAGGCGATAATTAATCGCATGACTTGAACATGAAGTTAGCTCACAATATCTGTTTTAAATGTACAATAATGTTTCTAGGTTTTCATACTCTTGTTAACAAAAGTGGAAAAAAATGTTAAATAGAAATAGTTCAAATGAATTTATGACGTCTATAGCCGTGAATGAGTTAATATACTATCATCTTCCCCTCTCTTCTTTCAGCCTGCCACCACAAAGCTCATTTTTGTTGCTGATAAAGCAAAGAGATGAATATGTGGCGCCATTTATCTGGGATACATCCTCCCCCCAGCATCATAAACCACAGCAGGGATGAATTGAGCTGGGTGGAAATGTGATTTAGACACAGATAGGAAACAAAGTCTCAGCGAATATGACTGTGATCGTGTTCCAACAATTGTCAAGTTATTACTTATTTCACTTTTTTCCCTACGCTACGGAACACTACTGTGACATGTGAGTTGAGAACATTTAAGTCTTCTGCACCTGCCGCAACCAAAACAGTCTCCTGCTGTTATATCACGAGGAGACACAGCAGGACACTGAGCGCTAAGAGAGCTTTGTGTTTGCTTGCTTCGACACTCTCTCTCTTGTCTCCCGTGTTTTCATCTAACTTTCAGTCGATCGAGTACCCATCTCTCGCTCGCCCCGTTCCATCTCTGCCTCAGTTTGGGATCCATCTCTTTGTGGTGCCGCCTTCCTGCAGGTTGTTTTTTTGCATCACACGAGCAGCACCCAACTTCCCATCCCGTATTTGCCCTCCTCTCTTCTTTCCAACCCCCCCCCCCCCCCCCCCCCCCTGCTCTCTATCTTGCCATCTCTCTTGAGAGCTTCTCTTATCAAAAGAAATTCCTCACCAGCTGAAAATAATAGTCAGCAGCAGTTTTTGAATTCGCTGCGTTCTGCCTGACGTCTGTGTGCTGTTTTATGCAGATATTGCCTCCATTTGTGATGGGGATAAACAAAAGATTGCATTTATTTTAAGGTTAGTCAATGTGTGTGTGTGTGCGTGTGTGTGTATAAGTCAACCCTAAGGGTCCACAGTGCCCACTCGTCACCTTGCCAATCACATCAGTTAGGTGAAGCCTGATAACCTTATCTCTGTCTGAGCTCTGCATAGCCAAAGGGCCACCCTTTTAGTACACACGTGCACACACACACACAGACACACACTTTTACACATATTAAATGAAAAGGGCCAGAGAATAGATAGAGATCAATGCTGCTAAATCAAGGACATGCACTACGCTGCTTCTCCCTGTCACTCGCTGGCTCTTATCTATAATGGAAAAGCCATACATTTTCGGCTCCCTGCCTCGGATGGTCACGCTCAATCACACCATAAAATACTGCTGCAAAGTGTTACTTCAGGGAAACACATGCAGAAATAATAGCTTCGGTTTTCTACTTCTTAGAGTTCACAATAGCCGAGCCATCGGTGAAGAAGAGGAAAAACAGGGAAGTTTGGAGAATGAGAGGCTCTTTGGGGAAAAATGGAGATGATCGGCCACATTTTCTACATAAATGAGGATCAAAAAGTAGTGGAGTAAATGACTAAATAACTGTTCTTTGTCAAGCAGTGAAATCAACCATTTTTTTACACTGAAGACGGTGCACTTTTCCCCTTTTTGTTCTTTTACAGAACAACATTTTCATTGTGTGGCAAATTACAAAAAGAAAAAGAAAAAAAGAAAAGTAAGGAAAAATAGCTTCCAGATATGAGTGACCCAATTTACAAATTTTTGGAGTACGAGCCGTTGTTCAGAACATTGTTTCATTGATTTCCTAGCAAAATATTGACATATGACTACTGTATGGTAGCAGTGAAATCAACCCACTACACAACAAGAAGCACTTTGGCAGATAGTGATGGTAATTTATTCATGTATTTTTTGTAGAATCATCTGTTGTGTAATTAAATGTGCATCGTGCGGTTTAAAAAGGTAATATTAAAAAGCTTTTTCTACATTATACGATCATCAGTACGAAGAGCCCTGACTGTTTTACTCTGATTGCACCTATCAGCTTTGATCTTCCCTTTATAGTAGAGTGTGCGGACCCTCACACTCCACAGTTTCTTTGGGGAGGGGAGGGGCGGCGTTTTTCTTACCTCATTTGAAGTCATGTCTTTGTTTGTCAACTGTGGCTGTCGCTTTAAGATCATGCATGTACTCGCATACGCACCATGAACGAGCCTGACACAGATGTTGCAGTTACGCTTTGGGCCAGAGGTGGCAGTCGCGAGTAAAAAAGTGACAAACTGCACAAAGATCCTTATCCAAGTAATGCTTTAAGTAACAGATATTTGAACACAAAACAGTGCATAATCGCATGTAGACAGACGTGAAGAGACGTGTTATTATGATAATTAGTTTTGTACTGAGGGGCAGTATATTGTGTATTTTAAAACAGTCAGTACATAGGAGAGGTTACTGTGGTTTTCATGCTCACCCACTTTATTTTCATTTAAAAAAAAATAAGAAAAAAAGACCTGTCTGCATCAAACAAAAGAGTTTCATACCAATCACTGCAATCACAGCAGGTGTCTTGAACTAATGGTGCAGGTGGCTCAGTCATTAGCTGCAGTCGGAACCACTTCGGATATTTACTGACCTGAGTGTAACCAAATCAATCATCAAGTCAAAATGATTTGAGCTTTTCAAAGAGGCCATTAAAAACATTTTTTTTTAAATTTTAGAATAAAATATGTTTGAATAATAAGTTCCCAACCAAGAATATCAAACGCAAAATTATCTTATGTCTTAAAAGGTTGTCACGGGAAATTATCCTTTGGTCTGGGGTGTGTGGATTTGGACCGCTAAATAGGGTAAGAAAGGATTTGAGCTGGCAATCTTAACTATAAATCAAAAAGCCAAAACTTGAGAGACTCTACAAGAAAACTACTCATACAATTCACAAATAAACTCACATAACACACACCATTCGGTACAGAGATTCCACCACTCGAACCAAAATTGCGTATTTCTCCAACCTCATCTCTTTAAAGGGATTGCAACATGAAAAATCAACTTTTTGGAGCTTTTAGCCATGTTAAAATGCAAATTCCTCACCAAAAACATGACCAAAGTTGTGTTTTGCAACATTCGTCCCTGTATGAGAAACTCTAGGTTATTCGGCTCTCCAAGCACCAGCCCCTCCCAACCTTAAAAAAACGGGCTGTTGGCACGGTTTGACGTCATTGCGTGCGGCCCCACCCCCGCACCGCCCATGCGGACTAAACGCACGCCCACTTTCTCTGAGACCTCCCCTCCATGGGATAATGACAAAAGCAGCCTTTATCAATAAACGTTCTATCCAAATGAATTCAAAGCAATCAGTTATTCTTCACATTTGCAATGCCAAAATGCAAAAAAATGACAATCGGCTGTCTTAAAATCAATTGGCTGACACTGGTGTAAACTAGTAAGTAAAACATTTGCGCTGATGAATTTTTCTCCTCCTTTCCTCTAACCTCTCTGCTCCCCTCCTCTTCCACGATTTCTTGTGGCAAGGACAGGTCAAATGTTTATTCAAGAATTGATGGCTTGCGTGACCAAACGCAGAGCTCTAGCAGCCCGTGAAATTTAGAGTAAATTTTTTTTAAATTGGCTTAAAACATATCTGTATGTTTCGTGGACATTGCGCGAAGCAGCCGGCTCGGACGACGTCATGAGAGGGACGCGGCAGCCACAAGGGGAGAAGCGGGGTTTTACTGAACCGAGCGTTTGACTTCCGGGTAAGAAAAATAGCCACCGAAAGAACTCATATTTCATAAGAAATGACATTGCGATTGTGTCAAAGGTAAGATTGAATCATTATATGCCTAAAGTTAACTGTGGAAGGGCTTAAAATACCACGGTGTAGTCCCTTTAAATGCTGGTAATACAATGACACTTTTCTCGCTCCTTAACAATATCTTCCGGCCACCCATCTCTCCAGCTCCACACGCGACGCCACAAATCCGCTGCCTCTTTGCAAAACTGAACGCCTCTCCACCTGCCAGTCGTTCTCCAATTTTGCACTCTCCGACTCCTCAGAAATTGCGACTCTCATTCATAAATCCAAGGCCTCGACCTGCCAGCTCGATCCTCTCCCCACAACCTTGGTTAAATCATACTTTTCCTCAATGTTTCCGCTCATCTCTGCCATTATTCACTCTTCTCTCTCCACTGGTATTTTTCAAAACTGCAGTTGTCACCCTGATTCCTGATTAAATTTAACCCTGGAGAATCCACGGGATCAAATTTGGCCCCTATAAATTCTGCTACTCAAATAACAAAGACCTTTTTTTCTTTTTTTACAAATTTAACTTCAAAAGTCCAGAGTGCCACTTCTGACCCCTGCATGGGGTCTCTAGTGGATGAATATTGCACTTACATGAGCCAGAGTGGTGGTGACAAGATGGCTGGCAACATGGCAATTTTGTTGAGCTGGAAATCAATCCAAACAAAACCATCTTCTCAGCAAACCATCAGATGGTAAAAAAAAATTTTTTTTTGTTAATCTATTTCATATCATGTTGCAGAATGCCTAGGAGTATGTTTTATATATATATATATTGACAAATTAGCAACTCTGAGCTAGTTAAAAAAAAAAGGTTAAAATTGAAAAAACATATATTTTGGTGTTCAGTGAACTTATAGCAGTCATTTAATGTATAATTCATAATTTTCCAAAGAAGAAAAGGGTTCTTGGGTTCTCCAGGATTAAAAAACCCTCCATCTCAACTGCAATTTACCGTTAATTTCCGAAGTCCTAAACAAAGTAGTCACCCCTCTTATTTAATACACAACAGTTGTTGTATCCCTTCTAAAAATGCCTCATTTTCTATCTTTGTGTGTGAGGTCCTTGTGTGTGTACCAGGCGTAGGTAGGTAGGTATGAGTAGGTAGGATATATTAACCATTTTTTTTTCTTTCTGAGAGAGCTCAGTATTGTTCATTCGGTAATTTTACCGATTCGACATGTCATCATCATTGCTCTCTCTTTTTAATTTTCTTTTAAATGTATTTTGTATTTTGTATGTGCGTGAGAATGTGCGTTTGTGTGTGTGTGTGTGGGGGGGGGGGTGCGTACGTGCGAGCGTGTGAGTGTGTATTCATTAATTCACCTAAAACCTATTAAAAATCCCACACCGTTCACCTAAATCGAATACTTCAGAATCCAGCTAGAGTCGTGAGGTTGTCAGGAGACCCGAGGAAGGATCAAAGAAATGAAAGGAAAGTGAAATCCAGCACCGACCAGACATCACCTACTACCCACCGAGTCTTTCACCAACCCCAGAAACATCAAAGGAGAGACTGAGGAAAGGAAGGAAGGATAGATGAAGCAGAGTGAGATCCACAGACTCCACCGATTCAACGACCAGAGAAAGAAGCAGATTGTGTTTGAATTTCGGTAGATGCTGGTGTGGTGGATCTGGCATGCATGAAAACCTCCACCAAAAACCTCCACAACCACAGAGCCACCGGCCGGAGAGCAAACTCAGGAGCCAGGAGCGCCCCCCACCCCAACACGGTTCGCGCCCCCAGCCCAGCAGCAGAACAGGGCACGGCAGGCCTGCCAGGCACCCCACTGGCCCCTCCCACCCCCCTACCCCCGCCACCCGCCACCCACCACAACCCAGCCTCAGCCTCAGCCGCCCCCAAACCCCCAGACACCCCCAGAACCCCCCCCCCCCCCAAACCAGGCCACCGCGCCCCCCATTTTAACCATTATATAACCATTTTTTTAAAGGTGAATCTACTTGGATTGGTCCAGCCTTCTTTTAATTTGACAGTTGCACATGTACTTGCATCTACATGTATATCACGTAATATGCCCGTGTGTCTTGAAGGAAGGAAAAGCCACGGAGCACGAGGGAGGTTGAGCAGAGGTTAATGAGCATAGATCATTAAGCTTCCTCACTTGGACTCATAGGAGGACTGAGATCAGAATGTCAGATGGCAGAATTTGCAATGAACTATTATACCTCTGCTCTCACTCTTTCTAGCCTTCTTTGCCACCCTGTGTTGTTTGTCCATATTTTGGAATGTTGCTCTCGCAAACATCCTGTCTGCTTCTCCCTCTCTTGCTCTGATTTTTTTCTCCCTCCCTCAAGCCCATCGCTACAGTGATAATTCCGCGCTTGAGCAGTCCTATCCCGCTGTTGCAGACTGTGTTTATACAGCCACATCATTTTTGATGAGACAGGTAGGGGATGCAGTTAATATTGCTCACTTATAGCCTTTCCCGTGGCTCATTTCTTCTTCCCTGTGTTTGAGAATGCATGTGCATGTGGCCTAAAGCCAATATGATTCTTCAGAAAGGTCGAGGTTATAACTATTTCGAGCCCATTTCTTCTAAAGTCATGGTAACGTTTTCAAGTTTCTGTGCACCTGCAACTTGGAGGCTTCAATACACAAAGGCAGAACTTTGACATATAAATTGTTTTGTTATGTGATTACTTCATTTTTCTGTAATGATATTCCTGGTGAGTGCAGAGTAACACAAAAGGCACTGTCGACAACAACATTAGTAGTTTCAGTTTTAATGGATATTTGTTACGTTGCTTTTGTTTTCTGTTAATCTTTTTTTATCCATAACAGCCAGTGATGCATTATTGAAGTGTCAATAAAAAAATCAAATGAGGCTTTTCTGCATCAGAAATACAATGACAACAGGCTGGGGTTTAATGTGCTATGGGAAAGGCACTGCCATTCATGTCTGCGGCTATGTCTGGCTGCTACGACAACACCAAGGATCAAAATGCTTTTATAAATGCCTACAAAGGTTCTCGCTACTGATAACCAGGCAAATAGGAGTTTTCTAATTACATGTGTGCTTATATCAGACAACAATAATCACAGTGGGGTTGTGACTCTAACTAAAAGACTAGAGCAAAGGAAACATAGAGAGCACCAAAACTGCCAAAACTCTAAATAAATAAATAACTAAAAGTGATAATAAAAAGAGATATAAAAAATTATATATTTCAAAAATGTAATAAAAAATATATATAAATGGAAATATAAACTATATATATATATATATATATAATTTTGGAATTCTATTTTTTTATATTAATTTTTATTTTTAGTCATTTATGTATTTATTTACTTATTTGCTTAGTCGTTTATTTATTTTTAATTGGCAGTTTTGGTGCATACTGCCAGGACAAAATGTTATTCAAATGCGGGGTCAGTCCTAAGCGTGTCTTGGGTTGGACTCCGTCGTTGCAAACTGCCTTTCAATGGTCTAGTGAGCGGACAAGGAAGTCTCGCCGGCTTGCATTGGAGAACTCCAGCAAAGGACGACTATCTTGTCTACTGTCACCACAACTTGTGACTTGAGTTGCTCGAGGTGACAGTGGACCAGATAGTCGTCAATTGCTGGAGCTCTCCATGCAAGTCAGTGAGACTTCCTTGTTCGCCGACCCGCTCACTTGACAAATGAAAGGCAGTTTGCAACGACGGAGTCCAACCCAAGACACGCTTAGGACCGCCCCCTCATTTGAATAATATATCGTCCTGGTAGTATGGACCAAAACTGCCAAAATAAAAAATAAATAAATGACTAAATAAATAAATAAATGACAATAACGGATATTTTTTCAAAAATAAATAAATATATACATATATATATATATATATATTATTATTATTAAAAAAAATTGGTGGGGGGAATTAAAAAAAAAAATTCACAAAGAATTAAATACACATTAATTTATTTATATATATATATATATATATGTATAATTTTATTTCCATTTACTTTTGGGGGGATTTAAATTTTGAATTATATTTTTTTAATATCCGTTTTTGTTATTTATTTATTTATTTATTTAGTAATTTATTTATTTTAAATTTTGGCAGTTTTGGTCCATACTACTAGGACGATATGTTATTCAAATGAGGGAGCGGTCCTCAGCGTGTCTTGGGTTGGACTTTTATTTGTCGAGTGAGTGGGTCGGCGAACAAGGAAGTCTTATTTATTTATGTATTTATTTAGTCATTTATTTATTTATAATTTTGGCAGTTTTGGTCCTCCATATTCTTCGATGTTCTTTCCTTGCTCTTTGAAGGTCATTTAAGAGACTTGAGATGCTCCTTAAAAGAACTTCTGACCTCCTGGTCGCTGTTGAAGCAAAGAAGAGCAAGGAACGTTGTGATGAAGAGAGACAAGGGTGGGCGTGGAGCGCTGACGTGACCTGACAGTGAATGACTTGCATGAAAGTGTCTTGATTACAACTAGGTGCAGCTGGTGGCCCCCTGCTGCACACCTGCAACCAATCAGCCGCCCAGTGAGTACTGCTGGATGGCAGGTTAATCAGATACAGGTGTGACACAATCAGACTAACATGTTGATGTGACACTTGGCTGCAGCGTTTCGTGACGTTATGGATTGTACATATGGAGGAAACTACATTAATTACAGTAGTATCTTGACTGAGGGGCAGTCACTCTGTCATTTTTTTCTTTGAACTACGAGGCAAAATTAGAAGAACGAACCAGCGATATGGCACTGCTCGAGTAAAATGAAAAAAAAGGTATTGTGATCTTGAATGTGGGCTATTAGAGCCACAGTTGCCTTCTCTACCGCCATAGTGTGAATGGAAAAAAGTCATTCAAAAAAAGGCTTCATGAGGTAAATTGCTTTGAAGGGAGATAGAACCCAATGTGATTCAACAAAAGATATGGTGGAAAAAGAAATTCTGAATCAGTTAACATTCTCATTGTGGGACAGACAGGCTGATTGTTGAACTTTTCTGTTGCTGTGTCTGTTACCTGATGAAATAGTGATGTTAGCTCGTAGGCTAGTTGAGAAACATTCGGTGTTAAAGGATGTCTGCATTTTTGCCTGTGTAACGACTTTTTGTAAATGATTGTCACATTGCTGCTACGTGCTTCCCCAAACCCCTCAGAGCAGTAATGTCCACGTGATAGGTAAACCCAATAAAAGGAGGAGAAACGACAGTATGTCAGCATGGGCAGGAGACCTGCACATCTCTGTTCATTCTCCTGGCCAGTAATAAGAATATATATCTCTTGTTTTCCTTCTATGTCTGTTTTATTAAATGTTCTAGGTTAAATGAACCTGACACTATGACAAAAAGCCTCCCACAAACCTGATGGAGGTTTGGCTCACAGTCTGTCTCTTTATAAGTGGCTATTGTCTTGCAACCTTCTCCGTACAAATAAAAATGACATTAATTGCAACAATCTTTTTTAAACGAAATAAAAACAAATTGCAAACTTGCAAATTATCACAATCATGTATTAACCACACTATTAATTTTGACCGCAGATGATCCTTTAGCTGACAGTGGATGGTTACGTAAGGTAGTACAAGTTGTGTTTGAGCAATAAACATAACTACATGCATTAAAGTAAAGCATTTAATAAATGTTTGCGTATGTCAAAACATGTGTTCATGTCAAACTATTGGGGTAAATGTTTTCTCATTTTAAATTATGCAAGTAATTAACTGATTAGAAAAAGAGGAGGATGAGCGCGTGCAGTAGTTATAATTTTTCGAAGACGTCCTCATAACATTAAATGTAAAATGAATAAATAACAGCTGCTCTGCTCTTTAAATTTGGTGGGCAAAATTTTTTGATAAAAAAGCCTTTTTAATTAATCAAAATTTTAAAATGTGATTAATGTGACAGCTCTAATATATATATATATATATATATATATATATATATATATATATGCTGTCAAATGATTAAAAAAAACAACTAGATAATCACACAATTTTCCATAATTAATCGTGCTAAAAATGTTCCGCTTCTACTTTTTTCTTTCTTTCTTCAAAGCTTGTAACAGACTTGAGTAAATTCTTGAAATTAGTATAAAATTATCAAATATAAGGTATATTATGAATCAAAGACTGATTTCATGACTTTCTTTGATCCTTAAATAGAACATAAATAAACAGTTTAAATCATCAAAATGGATTCCGCTTTACAGGCCAACTTTTTTCTCATCGAAACAATTCTCAGAACTTCTCGTTTCCAGCGGTCCATTTTACAAAGCAGGGTTGGTGAGAACCCTGAGTCTGTTAACCCTGAAATGCGGGAAACTCTGCGTTTTCCATTTCATAAAGCAAGGTAACTGAAACCAGAGAAAGAGAGGTAACTCTAGCCTGTTCCATAAAAATAAGTAACTTAAGCTCTTGGTAAGTTACTGTAGTTAACAGAGTCTATGAACCTAACCTGGTCGGTAGCAGGTTTATCTCAATAAACCTCGAGGTTCTCTCTGTCTTCACCTCCTTTCAGCCAAACACGACATTTGATTTCCTCATTCATTCAGTCAGCTGGCGAGTTTTGGCGTAACATAGTTCTGCTATTTGTTATTTAAAAAAAAAAAAAAACTAAAACAAACATCCAATAGGCCTTTATTAAATGTCCACTTTTTTCACGAACATGGCATGTCTTTTTGACAATGATCCTGCTAATGAAGGTGCACTCTAAAAAGAGAATGTTGAACCAAATTAAGATTGCAAATTGAATTGTTGACCAATTTAATAGAATTGCTTCAATTGGTAACACACAATTTAATTTAATTAATCCAAAGTGAATATATTAAGCTTAATTAATAGTGATTTCATTAAACCTAAGTTAAGTTAAATGAACTCATAATTAATTAAACTTAATATACAGTATTCACTTTGGATTAACTTAATTCAATTGTGTGTTATCAATTGAAACAATTTTATTAAGTTGGTCAACAATTCAATTTGCAATCTTAATTTGGTTCAACAATTCTCTTTCTTTTTGAGTGTGCATCATTACTGCGCAGGGAATTAAATATTTGTCGTGAAATGGTTATCAGGCCGCGCATAGATATGCTGGCATTTCCAGACAGTTATCTTTTTGAATGGTACATCATCTACATACACAACTTAAAACCGTTCTTACAGTTGCAGCATTATATATATTGTGTTACGCTTCGTTTTTTTCTTATAACTGTTTGAAAAATGATTTTATATTTCATCTTAAGTTTTTTTTAATATTTTATCTTAAGTCAATTGCGCTTCTCCCCCACAGGATTGCAACTAAATTAAATAAATGAATGAGGTACCAGTCAAGCAGTTTTCCCCTGTAATATTATTTTGATTGCAAAGGACTACATATGTATGAAATTTACGCATTGACCCGACACTCGAGCAGCAACGTTCTCCCACGCCGCCTCCCTCTATGGGGAGCTTCTGCGGTGTTGCACTTTTTTTTTCTAAATACATGTTCAAATTCGCCATATGATCGCATTAAGATTTCTAGCTTACACATTACCTTACATGTTACCTTATACGTTACCTCATATTTTATACAAACTATATAAATCACCTAACCACTTTGATTCTATCCTATAACATGCCAGTGGTGGCAAATGGCCTATACAGATATATACATAGGAATGTGTTTATATTATTTGTATGCATAAATTAGTTCTGGTTTCCTGGAATGTTTGTGGCGCTCGCTCACAGGCAAAAAGAATAAAAACTTTAGACCATCTCTTAAAATTAAAAGCAGATATTTGCCTCCTACAAGAAACCCACCTACAAAAATCTGAAGAAAAATTACTTATTGATAAAAATTTTAGCCAAGCGTACTCTGCCCCTTATAACAGTAGACAAAGGGGAGTCTGTATACTCATACATAAGAATTTACTCTTTACTCTAAATAATACAATAACAGACCCAGAGGGCCGATACATTATTATTCAGGTGATTATATTTAATAAAATATATACATTCGGTAATTTATATGCCCCTAATAATGATGATCCGGCTTTTTTCCATGAATTTTTCTCTAAGCTGTTTGAATTAGCAGCGAACTCTACTATTATTATTGGAGGAGACTTTAACACAACCTTAAATCCATTAATAGATCGTTGTAATAAAACAACATGTATAAGGCGATCACAATCCACAAAAGTAATAGGGGAATATATGGATGACTTTGGCCTCGTCGACAGCTGGAGACTTAAAAACCCAAATAAGAAGGAATTTACCTTCTTTTCCGCTGTGCACCGGTCCTTTTCAAGAATTGATTTTTTTCTTACAAATAATTCTATTGCTGATAAAACCGTTACAAAAATACATCCTATTATTATTAGCGACCATGCACCAGTCTCCCTTTCCCTACAAGTTGATTATACCTTTAAACCACCACCTACATGGCGTTTTAACATCTCACTACTAAACGACGCAGAATTTGACAAAATTATAAGAAAAGAATGGGCAGACTTTTTGGAAATAAATGACTCTCCAGACCTATCTCCAGCTCTTCTCTGGGAAGCCGGGAAAGCAGTAATTAGAGGTAAAATTATATCATATTCATCTTATAAAAAGAAACAGGATCAAAAATTAGAAAAAGACTTGGAAGATAAAATTAAACAACTGACGGATGAGTACGCAATAAACCCAAATAACCAAATATGGACTGACTTAAAAAATACAAAAATACAGTTAGATGATATGTTAACTAAAAAGACAGAGTTTATAATACAACAATTGAGATACAACAACTTTGACTATAATAACAAATCAGGTAAATTTCTTGCAAACCAACTTCAACGTAATCGGGAAAAATCGCTTATAACGGCTATTAAAGGTACAACTGGTGAATGTACACAATCACCAGAAGAAATTAATCAAATTTTTTATAATTATTATCACAACTTATACTCAGAAACTAATAAACCTAACCCAGAGCATATTGAGGCATTCCTCAGTAGCTTAAGTATACCTCAGGTAACTACTGAATATAAAGATATGTTAGATGCATCACTTACTATAAACGAGTTGTACAGTGCTCTAGATAGTATGCCAAATGGCAAAGCACCCGGCCCGGATGGTTATCCGGCTATATTTTTAAAGCACTTCTGGTCAATGCTTGCTCCACTATTCTTAAGAGTAGTAACAGAAATTAAAACTAATGGTCACATACGCCCACACATGAATACAGCAGCAATTAAACTTTTATTAAAGCCAGAAAAAGACCCCACCCTTCCATCAAGTTACCGTCCGATTTCACTAATTAACACTGATATTAAAATTATCAGTAAGGCTTTTACATCTAGATTAGAAACAGTAATCCCGACAATCATTCATAGCGACCAAACAGGCTTTATTAAAGAGCGTCACTCTACTAATAATATTAGAAGGCACTTTAACCTTATTAGTATGTCACAGCGGCATGATAAAAAGGCAGTTATTATATCATTGGATGCAGAAAAAGCTTTTGATAAAGTTAACTGGTCCTTCCTTTTTGCTGTTTTAAATAAATTTGGCTTTGGGAAGTCATTTATTCACTGGGTGTCAGTATTATATGATTCTCCTAAAGCTACTGTTACTACTAATGGGATTATATCTAAGAGTTTTACTCTACAGAGAGGCACAAGACAGGGATGCCCACTGTCGCCTTTATTATTTGCAATATTTATTGAACCGCTTGCATTAGCCATACGCCAGGAAAGAATGATTCAAGGAATTCACTCTGGGGTAACAGAACATAAAATTAATCTATATGCCGATGATATTTTACTTTATTTAGAAAAGCCTGCTATTTCATTAGGGGAAGTATTTAACTTAATAACTAAATTCTCACAGTTATCAGACTATTCTATTAACTGGACAAAATCAACACTTCTACCTATTACAGAAAATTCATGGAACCCTGCAAGCCAGGACCCATACTACTCATTTCCTATAGGTAATTTAAAATACTTAGGCATAAAAATCTCACCTAAATTAACTGATTTAGTTAATTTAAATTTCACTCCACTTCTGGATAGCATTTATAGTGACTTGGAGCGCTGGAATAATCTTCCTATTTCTCTAATAGGACGAATAGCCACTATTAAAATGAAAGTTTTACCCAAAATAAACTATTTTTTCTCAATGATTCCATTTAAACCTACGGCTAACTGGTTCCAGTTGTTGGACTCAGCCGTTACAAAATTTTACTGGAAAAAAAAAAGAAGCAAAGATTAGTCTATCTACTCTTCAGAAAAATAAATCCAAAGGAGGTCTAGAGGCACCAAATTTTATGCACTATTATATAGCCAACCAGCTACAATATATTATTTTATGGGCACAACCCAATAGAGATACTAACTGTTGGCTGGAACTAGAACAGAAGGATTGTAATAACCTCAGACTCCTAGATTTACTCTTTATTACAACATCGATTAAGCGCCATAACTGCTTTAAAAATCCAATGATTTCCGCCACCCTGACTGCCTGGTGGAAGGCACTAGAAATGACAAAAGCCCAAGTGGAGCCCAGCGGGCTTTCTCCCCTATGGCATAACCCCGACTTTCAAATTAACAACCAATCGTTTTATTTGAATGTGTGGGAGCAGAAAGGAATTACACATCTCCACCATCTCTTCTCAGATAATATGTTTATATCATATACATCCTTGCTCCAAAAATATAAAATAAAAAACGGAAACTTTTTACATTATTTGCAAGTTAAAAGTATGATAAAGAAACAAATTCCAACACTCCAGGGTACGCTCCAACCGCCTGTTTTAGCTAAAGATATTATCAAGCTTTCTCCGACAACAACAAAAAAACTCTCAAAAATATATAAGTTACTTTCATATACTGATAAAACGTCTTTACCCATCTCAAAATGGGAAACAGACTTGTCTATAGCTCCGGAATCTGTCTTTTGGATTCAAGTTTGTGAAAATGTTTTTAAAATGACAAAACACACAAATTTACAACTTATCCAATATAAAATTATTCACAGAACATACATTACTCAATATATGATGAAGAAAATGGGACTCTCAGACTCCGACATTTGTCTCCAGTGTTTACAAAACACTACAGACACTTATTTTCATGCTTTATGGTTATGTACTCCGGTTATGTGTTTCTGGACTAAAGTCTTAGAAAAACTTTCCGCTGTCTTGGACTGTAGGATACCGTTCTCTCCAAACTTGTGTTTGCTAGGTGACTTAACAACAATTGACTTACCACATAAACAATTTCAATCTATACTTGTAGCCCTTACTATCGCAAAAAAAACAATTCTTGTTAACTGGAAAAATAAACAAACTTTGAATATCGACCAATGGTCTAACCTCCTCATAAATCATATTTTAATGGAAAAAATATCTGCCTCAAATAAAAACCAAATGTCAAAATTTAAAGAAACATGGTCTACGTATATAGAATTTTTTAACCTAAACTTGGATTTTAATTCTGCCTGTTAGCGAGAGCCACAGCAGCGTTATAACTTGCATTGATGTTTCTGTATTAGGCAATTTGTAACTAATGGTTGTGTTTCTATAGTCAGGAACCCGGCTGCTGCCAGCGGGATCGAGCGGATTCACCTCCGATGGGCACCAGGGGTTGATATTCGGATTCACGGCATGCCAGTGGGTTAATTCTGTGGGTGCTGTCCCCCCTGGCGGGGAGTGGGCGGGTCTGCCCCTCTGTTGGCTGCTGGGTGGCGGCTGCGTCTTGGCCGTTCCCTGGGTCTCTTGGGGGGTGCTGCGTTGCGGGGCTTTCCCTGGTGTCGGGGGCGGCGCCGTTCCGGCGCGGTCCGTCGCTCTGGGCCCGGCGACGCGGTTCGGGGCCTGTGGGCCGCCGGGGTGCCCGGTGGTTCCCTCTCCCCTCCCCCTTGCTGCCTCTCCCTCCTCGCCTCTCCCCGCCCGTCCTCCGCCTCCCTGTCCCCTCTCCCTCGTCGCCCTTCCTCCTCCTCTCCCCCTCTCCTTGCGTCCCTGCCGCTGCCCCCTGCCCTTCTTGTCGTCCCCTTCCCTCCTCCCTTCCCCTTCCCCGGTACGCCTTCCTTCCCCTCCCCTGGCCCGGGGGCTCCATCCATGGCCCGGGTCTCGGTGCTATGGGGGCCGGCGGGGGTGGCTGGGGTTTGGTGTCGTGCCCGCCCCGCTCCGGTGGGCGTCCTGACACCTCGGGCGGGACCCAGTATCCGGGGGGCGAGCCCTATCGCCCCGCCGGACGGGTCCCATATGCCCGCCGGGGTCCTGGTGGGGTGGGTGGGGGCTTGGTGGGCCAGTGCGCCTCCTGCCCCCGCCCGGTTGGGGAGGGCCCCGCTGGTCACACCTCTTAACTCACTACACTAGGTTTGCACAATACACTTTTATAGACATATAGGGCACATAACACACTTTGGGGGGTGGGGTAGGGTGGAAACACCGTCTTCACCCTACAACTCCCCTCCAATTTTAATACACCACACAACTTGTGGGTGGGGGTGGCTTGTGGGGGGGGCGGGGGTTGGGGGCCGGTGGGGTGCCTGGTGGGCCTGCAGTGCCCCGTCCTGCTGCGTTGGGCCGGGGGCGCGGGCCGTGTTGGGGCGGGGGGCGCTCCTGGCTCCTGGGTTTGCTCTCCGGCCGGTGGCCCTGGCGGGGCCCGGGGGTCGTCCTTTGGCGCTGCCGCGGCCTGGGGGGCCCTGAGGTGTTGCGCTTGCTCTGTTCCGGCGGGGGTCGACGGCTCCCCTCTTTGGTGGAGATTTTCATGCATGCCAGATCCACCACACCAGCATCTACCGAAACTCAGACACAATCTGTTTCCTCCTCAGGTTATTGAATCGGTGGAGGCTGGTGTCTGCGGATCTCACGCGGCTTCGTCTGTCCTTCCTTCCTTTTCTCGGTCTCTCCTTTGGTCTCTTGAGGCCTCCCTGATTTTATGTTTTTTGGATTTGTTGGGGTCTGGATGTTTCTTGGGCTGGGGAGGAGTTCTGGGGGGGGGTGTCTGGTCGGTGCTGGATTTCACCTTCCTTGGTTTTCTTCGGTCCCCTCGGGTCTCCTGGTGTTCGGTTTAGGTGAACGGTATGAGATTTTTTTCTAATAGGTTTTCTGGTGAGCTAACAAATACACGCACGCACGCACGCACATACACATACTCACCCACACATACAAAAAAAAAAAAAATATATATATATATATATATATATATTAAAAAAAAAAAAGAGCAATGATGATGACATTTCCGAATGAACAATACTGAGCTCTTAAGAAAAAAAAGAAAAAAAAAAAAAAGATTTCTAGCTTGAGGGGAAGCGCTGCCCTCTGCTTGCCATGGTGAATGCCATCGTCGAATTGGGGCTCCATTGATGCGGTCTTTTTAGGGTGGTGGTGCACGATCTTAACTCAAGGTGAAACTACTCTACATTGATCAAGCTAACTCAAATCAGCTGTCATGGAACCAAAAACGCAGTTTCCTATCTCAGGGTAGGTCAACTCACAGTTCAGGGTTAGACTCAGAGTTTGTTGAACCTGCTTTGTGCTTTTCGTTGTGCATCTCAAAAATGCCTCTTTTAAAAGAAAAATAAACTTTTTTTTTTAAGGCTGATTTATCATTACTTGTGTGTACGCATGGTCTGACGATGTGCTAAATTTGCAGAATAAGCACAACGTTAATGAATGAAGCCTACTGTTATTAGCCGTTCAGTGTTGGACATAGTGATTCCAGCACACTATCAGCTGAATATGAGCCACAGTTTCCCTCATTTTGCCCCTACTGAGGTTCTCTTGAGACAACACAACTAATTGGCTGTCAGGCAAAGACAAACTGAAGCCCACCATAGGGGTAATTTTATACGCTTGCTTACGGTTTTACACACACATGCACACTTACGGTGAACAGGCAGTGTTGCTGGGGACACTGACGAGTCAATAAAGACAATAGGCTTATCTCACGTTCTGCTCCACTCATTATCGATCACTTCTATTGCTCTTCACTTTATCCATAACATGAATTAGCAACCATAGCTCTTAGCTATCTGTATTATCTGGCCCTTTCCTTATATTTGCCCATGCAAACTTACTACATTACATTGTAATATTAATAAATGTATAACCATCTTAAAATTTCTTAAATGAATGAGATGGACAGGTCACTGACGAACAACTGTTAGACCAAAAATATATTTCTTTAAATGGAGTCTTTGTTTTGGCTGTGGGTATAAATATGTGGGTCATTGGGTTATCTTTTACTCAATTATAAGATGCTATTGATTAATCCATTCCTGCCTCTAGTACCACGTTAACTTTCCTACTCTGGTCATCACTAAACAGAGAGAGTTTTTAAAACAAATTGTTGTCTCAGTGTACTTCTAGTATATAGTAGTACCAGTATTATGGAAATAAAAAAATGTTTGTTTTATTTTTATTTTTTTGTTTTTGTTTAATTTAAAAAAAAAAATAATAATTGTTCTATTTTTCCAGTTTTCATTTTAACTTTATTTATTTGTTTTGGCATTTTTGGTCCTCCATACAGTTTTGCTCTCAGGGCTGAAACAGTCTTTTCCATCACAGGACTCGATAGGTTATGTGCCAGTAAACAAGCTTTGTCAGGCACTTATCAGCGCAATCGATCTCCTTATCAATATGTGACACTGTGGACTCAATATGTCTCATCTTATCCATCTAAGGCTGATCAATCAGGTTGAAACTCTTTTAACCAATAAACCTGGACAGCACTGTTTAATGTGCCATTACCAATACAAAACACACACACATAGTAGTGACGTGTTGTTTCTGTCTCATCCGTCATCATGAGGCGCAGAGGGCCTCATTACTAACAGATAACGTGTACTTCGCAAAGGGTGTAAAAGTGGCGGACCCCGCCATACTTGAAAGTGAGTTTTGTGCATTAGAGTGCAGAAAAGAGAGCACTTAAAAAAAAAAACTCAGTTGAAGGAATGACTGTCCAGAACAAAAAAACAATATTTAAACATAAAACTAAGGCAGCCAGATGTTCACCTAGCACTAAGGAAGTCGTGTAGTGATTGGATTAAGCTTCAAAATGGTATCGCTGAATAGTTATTTTGTTTTGGTTAGCATTTCAAAAATGTTTACACACGTGTGGCGCACAGGTTTGTGCCTACGCGCGGTTTGTAAGTGAGACCCATTGTGCTATTAAAACTGATAGATTTGCATATCATTGACATTGGGCAAAATCCTCGTTCCTCCATAAGCATCACTCTTCAGGAGAACCCAAAAACGGCATCATATTGCATCATCAACGCTCTAGACTGTAACATAGGAGGTTTCCGCCAAATACTAGCGATATTCTCTTCCCACAATTTGCAAAATTAACAGCATCAAAATTAGTGTGCTTGGCAGACATTCCTAGTTACGCTCCATTATTAGAACATAGTATTTGCACCCATTTTTGCAAGCTCAAAACTTTTTTTCCCTCTTTTTTTCTTCTTTTTGTATGTGTGAGTGTGTGCTCATTAATTCACCTAAAACCTATTAAAAAATCCCATACCGTTCACCTAAACCGAATACTTCAGAATCCAACTAGTCGTGAGGTTGTCAGGAGACCCGAGGAAGGATCAAAGCAAAGAAAGGAAAGTGAAATCCAGCACCGACCAGACATCACCTACTACCCACCGGCTTACCAACCAGAATCTTTCACTAACCCCAGAAACATCTAAATTCCAACAAATTAGGGAGACCTCAAAAGACCAAAGGAAAGACTGAGGAAAGGAAGGAAGGATAGATGAGTGAGATGCACAGACATCAGCCTCCATCGATTCAACGACCAGAGGAAGAAGCACATTGTGTTTGAATATCGGTAGATGCTGGTGTGGTGGATCTGACATGGATGAAAATCTCCACCAAAGAGGGCAGCCGTCGACCCCGGCCAGGACAGAGCAAGCACAACCCCCCAGGGCCCCCCAGGCCACGGCAGCGCCAAGGCACAACCCCCGGGCCCTGCAGGGGCCACCGGCCGGAGAGCAAGCCCAGGAGCCAGGAGCGCTCCCACCCCAACAAGGCCCGCGCCCCAAGCCCAATGCAGCAGAACGGGGCACGGCAGGCCCACCGGCCCACAGCCGACCCACCCGCCACCCACCACAACCCAGCCCCCGCTGCCCCCAGCCAAGTCACACAATTGCAATGTTTTCTTGTTCCCAATTTGGATAAGGGCCATGGCAGCAGAAACAGAAAAAAGAAAAAAAAACAAATACGTTTTCTTTCAAATGTGGATAAAAATCTCGTCTGCACTGGGAATAGACAGATTGGATCAACTCTGTCAGTGTGAGCTTGATTTCAACAAAATACACTAATCTTGTTTTTATACCTTTCTTTTGTACTGTTGCACCACCCGCATTTCCCCACTGTGAGAATAATGACATGTTTTATATTATAAAATGAGATGCAAGAATGATATTTTAACTTTACAGCAGCAGAAGAAGACTTTGTGTGGCATAGAAATATGAGAGAGAAAGTAAATTAGACGAGCAGAAACAAAAACAGAGCGAGGGGGCGTTGGTCCAAAGTGCAGTGGCAAGGTGACATTTGGTGACCAGTGGCTATTTGTGGTGACATTTTCACACCTCTGTTCATCTCTAATGCTGCCACAATGTGCTCTGGCTCATTTGTCACTGACGTTGCTAACAAGCTTGTTACCACTCTGCCTGGAGTGCGTGCAAAAGTTTGAGGACAAAAACACATTTTTGGCAGTGTTGTCATCTCGATGAGTGATTTCCACACTATTGTGCTGTGAGACATCATTAGGGATGCCACAGGAAATTATGCAATTTCACTTTGTTAAAAAAAAAAGAAAAAAGATTTATTGATTACATCCATCTATTTATCTATGTCAGAAGTGGATAGTGACAGGCAAAACTACTCAATGCTCTTCATTTCGATGGCCTGTTGCCATTTTTACTACAGAGCAGATCATGGCTTCTTGCAAGCATTACCAGCTTTGTGTTCAAATAATCAAGCCCACATTTCACACAGAGAAAGTCAAACTGTGAGGAAATTGAGACAAAGATTTGAGAATTCATAACTTATGAAATATTTGCTTGGAGGTTGGTTCAATAAAAGGTTGGGAAATGCTGCTCTAGATTCCCAATTACTATGCAACGGGAAAGAAATTTGAAAATGTAAAAAATAAAGTGAAGTTTCACTTAATTGTTCCAAAACAGTTTTTAAGATCTTATAAGATTTTATTTGTATTTTTTTTATTTTATTATGACAAGTATTTTAGCTTTATGTTTAACTAAACTTGCCCCACTCTTCATCCCTCTACATTTGTCAATCCACAATCCACTTTGCATACGAATTGACTCCCTACTTGTGTAACTCCTGCATAGCATAATATTAATCAAATCTGACTGTTGATGAGGACATTTGTTTTATGTTTCTGTTTCACACGTGGGCTGGATCAACATTTTTTTTGCTTTTATGTTTTCCTGAAAAGGGCTCAATACATTTACAGTATGATGAATAAAGAATCAGCAACTGCAGTCAACACAACCTTCGAGAGGTACCAAAGGTGACCTTGTGGAAGCATGCAACTCACTAATATGCAAATTCACGTATATTACGCATGTGGATTGGAGAATTTTTTGTGTGCACTACTAAAACAACAGTGGTGCAAAATTACAGAAAAAGAGCTTCAGCAGTATAGAAAACATTCAGTGACAGTAATGCCACACCAAGCTTCACAGTGCCACTTTATAAGTCATTCGATTCTAGTTATGGTTAAACGGTGAATGATGAGACAAGAGCCCACTGAATGACCGACATACTTGAAATGACCTGGCTGCAGATGTAAGAGAGGGTTTTAGTTTAGACCAGTCCTTCTCAAATAGGGCGGTGTGAACCCAGAGAACTTTTTTTTTTTTTTTGAGGGCAATATCAAAATGAAGTGTAATTGCACATCCACTACAGTAGGTGGCAGTGACACTCTCACTGCTAACGTGCGCAAAAAGTATTAGCTCCTCTGTAGAGGTGTACTTACAACAATTTAATAGACAAATTATACTATTTAAAGTCACGGTGGAAAGTTGGCAGAGTGCAAAATATTTTCTTCTTCCTTAAAAATGTAAAATGGTCAACAAACAAACTAACTAAAAACACGCAACCACCAAGCATAATGAGCAGCATAGTCATCGTCTTACTTTGTTGCCTTTAGTGAGGCAAAATTTCTTTAACAAATAACATTACTGTAAGAGATCCTCTCCCTTATCAGTCATGTTACTTGCTCTCACACAATACATTCTTATTTTTTCTGAATAGCTTCCCTCACACTTGTTGGAATAAAATAGAGCCCCAATTGAAAAAAAAAACAAAAGTTGCTTAATTTGAGCACTTGAGCACAATGGCGTATTAGGGCCACACACACACACATATACATATATATATATATATGAAGTTTTTTTTATTTTTTTTTATTGAACTCAATGCTCTATGCAAAATGACTTTTATGAGCAAATTGAAAGAATATAACTGCCATTAATTTCAAGCAATTTTAAGGAAATTTGCTATAATTGGGATATATGAGTCTTTAAAAAAAATGTCATTGTTTTTTTTAACTTTATTTTATGTATCATAAGCACTAATGGTATCGGCACTTGGTATCGGTGAGTACTGAAGATTTGAGTATCGGTATCGGTCTAAAAAAAAAAATGGTATTAAACATCCCTGTATGACCACATTACCCAGGAAGATGCACAACTGGTCCATGTATTGCATGCAAGTGTACAACCTCATATATTAGTAGGCAAAAGGATGCATGGTTACCTACTGTGTCTTTGAGGTGAAAAATAACCCTTCTCCATAAAGGACACACACTCTTAGATGCTGCACAAACCCAACTAATGAATGTCAAGGGGATACTCTGTTTTTCTTGATGCCATATTAGAGTGGAATGTCGCATTAATGCAAGCCCAGGCCCAGTGTAACCACCAGCTATTACTCTCACCACCTGCATTCGAGTGAGAGCTTTGCATTTTTAAACAGTTTACAACCCCCTCTGTCATCAGTGCACTGTCACTTTACTTTGCATTTGTCAGGATTTTATTTAAAAACAAGTCGAGTGTAAATGAACAGTGTGCATGTAGTAACATTACAATATATTTTATTAATGTAATTTTACCTACATGACATGCAAGTCCAGCTTTTCTATATGTTATTGTTTTATTCCACGGGCCTTTTACACACCACAACTCTTTCATATCCATTCATACTTTATAAATGTATAACCTGACCATGATTTAGAATGCATTATTCTTAAGTGTATAAATTCAACATGTCTCAGGGAGAGTCATTCAATTAAAAAGTGGTAGCTTCCTAATTAAAATATTCAGTGATTCAACCATTAAAGCTAATTCAACGATGCTCTTAATACGTTTAACATTCAGTATTTACTACTGAATATTATGAGCAATAAACTAGAGTAGACTAGATTAATAAATACAATCACCTCTCAAAGAACTGCCTACATCTTGAAAATCAGTATTACATTAAGAAAACTGTACAGTTTCAACATAAAATGGTGCAATTAGTTGTTATGTTTCATTATTAAGATAATTCATTTAAATGGATGTGTTATGTAAAAATTATAATAATGAATATTTATGAAGGGTGTGCACTTCACACTAACGTAGCAGCAATAACAACAACAAAATGTTTACACCCTTACAGTTTCAAAGTGTGAGCACATCTTGGGTATTCATGTTGTCTGTGTATCGCTTAAGTGGATGAGCCACTCAAATCATAGTGCCCATAATTAAAAAAAGATTTTATTTTTGTTTACGAGATGCCAATTTTGTAATTGTGGAGTGTAATTGAAATTGTAATTGGATTTCGATGAATTGCACAGCCCTATTTTGAACCAATCTGAGGCGTTATTCATAGCCTTAATTTGTAAGGCTATGAATAAATGGTAGGCTACTTCATTTACGTAGCGCTTTTCCACCGGATTGTAATCTTGAATGTAATTAGAATTTATTGTGTAGGCTTTGCTGCTTGTGGATGGAAAGTGCCCACTGTTGTGCCCCACTCAACTTTTCATGCCAGAGACTCCACTAAAAATAGATGCAAGTACAATAGGTCCATGTTGGCAATAGTGCACACAAACTTGAACTTTCACTAACTGTAGAGTGAAAGTTTTTTATTTGTTGTTACATGTTGGAAGGTAAAAAAAAAAGAGAAGGAATTAAGCGGTTTGGAAAATGAATGGATGGATGGGCATACTAATAAAATGTGTTATTATGTTCAATGAATCAGAGGTAAGAGCCATTCATTTCACCTCTCAAAACTGAACTTGTGTTGCTTGTGCACAACAGTTTCTGCAAACTTGAGATATTCAAACACACATTAAGTGTATCTCTATTTCATATCAAAAAACATTATCCGTGAACGTTGTCAAGCTTGATGCCACAGAGGTGGGAAAGGAGCCGGAACATAACACAACAAGCAGCTGCTTCTGTGAGCGTTAAATGGATATTATTATCCTCCTCTGGGCAAAATAAGATATCTATCTCATGGGCATAAGTCTCTACCTTGTTTTCTTTTCCAGCTGTTTCCCTGCAACCTTTCATTCTTCTGAAAGCTAGAAAATGTATCCATGAAATGACATATCGGGACAGAAACTTGGGAAGGAAGATCAAGGCACAGAACATTTTTGAAGGCAATCTGTGTGTGTGTTTGTGTGTGTGCTTGAGAGTCAGTAGGAAGACTCCGCTGATGAATGAGTGACCTTGCCTACAGAGCCACATGTCCCTTTAATGTGGCCTCATGGAGATGTTGCACCGACTCCTAGTGTGTTTGTGTGTATAAGTTGTCTTTGTCTCTTTTCAAACCTACAGTAAGTGACGCACATATCCTGGCATCTGTGCTCAACTGCTCATTCTTTGTGTGTGTGTGTGTATTTGGAGTTAAAAAATAATAATACTCCCACCAGGCACAAACATGTAGCACCTTGACTCTCTAAAAATACCCACTTACTCTGCAAATGCTGCCGACAGGTTGGTGAGTTCAAGAGATTTGAGGGGGGGGGGGGGACCATTGGATAATATCAAGCATAAACTGTGTGCAGCTAATGCGCTGACTTGTGGGATTTCTGCGAGTGTGAGGTACCCGTTTGCGTATGTGACCCATTCAAAACAACTGATGTGAGACACCTCACTTCCCCACCGAGTTTGCAGATGCCAGCTGGAAGAACAAGACTTCATTGCTTCATCTAAATGTCAGTGCACAGCGCGTCTTTGGGTGTCACACAGACACACACATGGGAAACTTAATCATGTATTGATTTGTTGTTCTCTGCCGGACCACCTCATAGATCCGACTCATCAAAAAACAAAACCTTGTCTGTATCATATTTGGCTTTTTGCATGACTAGACTGTACTTTCCATTTTCAGATACTAAACATAGAGCCATGCATGACGGCACTGTGTTTGGTACCAAAGTATTCATAGCGGCCTACTTTGGAAGAGTGTTAGGAAAGTCACTGTAAAACTAAACTGTTATTAACAGGCATGTTTTAATATGACACACGGGTGCTACATATGTACAGTATTCTATATTGAAACGTTTGTTAATTTAATTTACTTGGTTGCCTTATTTCACTCTTAATGGGTAAAAAGGTCATCCAGATACACAACTATTGTCAGTTTGACATACTATTTCCCCTTTTAATATTTAGTGATTTATTTAGACCAGGGATGGGCAACCGACGACAGCGGATGAGTGGACCTGTGATTCATTTAGAAAAAAAGAAGAAAAAAATTGCATTTTTAAATTAACCCCCTAAATTCTTAAAAAGACAAAAATCCAATAAGCATTCAATAGTAAAATATTACGAATTATATATATATATATACAAACCCAATTCCCAAAAAGTTGGGACACTATACAAATTGTGAATAAAAATTGAATAGGGCCAGCCTGCAGTCCACTTCTTTCACTTCTAGAGCACATTTGGCGCATCGTAAAGGGGAAGGTGCAACAAAGAAAGCCCAAGACAGTTGAACAGTTAGAGAGACGCGCTAGACAAGAATGGGACAGCCAGCATTCCTATTTCTAAACTTGAGAAACTTGTCTCCTCGATCCCCAGACGTTTGCAGACTGTTGTAAGAAGAAGAGCGGATCCCTCACAGTGGTGAAAATGGCCTTGTCCCAACTTTTTGGAGATTTGTTGACACCATAGAATTTAAAATCAACATAGTTTTCCCTTAAAATTATACATTTTCTCAGTTTCAACTTTTCTATGTTCTATTCTGAACAAAATATTGTAATTTGGCACTTCCACATAATTGCATTCAGTTTTTATTCACAATTTTTCAACATTTGCAATATGTTTTTTCATGTGTCATTAAATTTTAGTCTGGCCTTGTGGTGGCCTCTTCACATTAGCACGGCAACTTGTGTGTATGTTTACTGTATTCAAATGTGCAGATTTGAGGATTTGCTAGGTAAGAGCGCAGGCAGCACGCCGGGAGTCCCTGCAACAGGGAGTTCTTGTTTTCCTGTGTTGGGAGGAGATGGTAAGTGCTTGCAAAAGATCGATAGATGTTCTGCAGAGTAAATTGACAGCTCAATATTGTGGCAGTGATTTTAGTCTTCTAAAGCAGCCTTTATTTAGCCAAGACACATAAACATTCATTTCAATAATCTCACAACACACCACCAAAAATTGTCACTAAAAAGTATGTACCTGTACATCCTATATAGAGGTGCCTTGAGAAAAGAATGACCTATGTGGTCTAAAATATATGAAAAGTCATAGAGGTGACTGTTTGTCAGCAACAATTTGAGATACGAGTGATGTGTGATGGCAGTGAACACATCTCAACTCACAGATCTGGCAATTCTTTAAAAATAAAAACAACTTTTTATTGGCGCTCCCAGTTGACGTCGACGGTTGACGCAGCACAATGGCCATTGAATTAAAGCTGAAGATTTTTGTCATTTTTATTCATTTCAATAAAGAAAGATGATTTGAGATTTGTGGTCACAGAATGAAATAAATCATAATCTAAAAGTTAAAAGTAGCAGACGGCTCTCTTTGTGTGTTTAACTGGACTCTACAGGTGACAAGTGACAAAGCAGTAGAAAAGTAAACATGCAGCATCCATTTACAAGCACACGTCCTAGTCTTCGGGCCTGTCCTGTCACTTACCGTGATATGAAGGGCATTCATGATTTTGTTACCCCGTCTCCACTGTCTTTCCACAATGTTTTATTTGTGTGAGTGAGTTTATTTTTATTTTTATTTTTTATCATGGTGCCTTATAGGCTGGATGACAAAGTTGTAGACCTGCACTGTATCGTGAGTCCTCTAGTGCGCAGTTCTATATTGCTGCAATATAAACATATACCTCACAGTGACAATTAAAGCTGAATATTCACACTATTATCTATAAGGTCAAAATTTATGATTGTGCTCTCTTATTGGTTCTCATTAGATATTGTATGGGTACCTAATGTTATGGCTGAAAAACACACAGTTCCACTTCCATATTTAAAATAAAAGCAAATAAGGTACACATAATTCATAGCATAAGGAGCTTGGCTGACTATTGCTTAATGATGTGACTTTCACGCTTAATCATATTTTCTGTCTGTTAAGAAATATGTTTTTTTTATGCAATAACTACTGATGCATGCACACGTTTATAGCTACAGTATGGGGCTGTGTGGGCTTGCTAATGAAGTGTTCATGGGGGGGGGGGGGGGGGGTACTGCTTACAGAGGTTTGCCCTCTTGGCCTCCTCAGCTGGAGATAAATCCCTAATAAGCTTGTTATTGGAGGTCATTGGGATGTCACCACACACACACACTACGGCTGCACGTTACCCACTGCTTACATAAAGGTCCTCAGGTTAATACCATGAGATACAGACTTGGTTTTTAAAGGCAGCGCACAATCGACACGTAAATGTGTAAGGTAATTATTTAATGTAATGTTCTATTCATAATACTTATCGCAATAAACTGCCATTTCAACAGTATTGTATAGACACTGTGTATTACAGTTGTTTGCGTTTTGTTACTTTTCATGTATCTTTTATAGAGAGACACATCTGACTTTGCTAGTGTTATGTTCCCAAAGTTCAACTTCTTTTTCTGGTTTGGAAACTTAAAAACAAGAAAACAAGAAAACAAAAAGTAAAGGTCAGAACAAATTGGGTCTGAATGGTTACTGAATGGAAGTTGAGAAGAAAGTTCACCAAAACAACCTAGCAATTCTATCAAAATTACAAATGAATAAAAGTAGTGGAATATGGGGAAACCCCTTCTTTCCTTTCCTTACCTCTTTAGGTGAATGCAAAAGCTCCTGATTAGGTGAGCATGGAAGCAAGGTAGGCCTTTTTCAAATTCATTATCATAACAATATTGTAATTTTTATTGTAATTATTTACCAGGTTGGATTACTTTATTAATGGCACTTTACTTAATTGCATTGGGGAATATACTGTATATATATATACATATATATATATATATATATATATATATATATATATATATATATATACATATATATATATATACATATATATATATACATATATATATATACATATATATATATACATATATATATATATGTATATATATATATATGTATATATATACATATATATATATATATATATATTGAAATTGAGTAAACTGAATTACAAGCATGCTGATGGAATTAATTATGAAAGTCAAAGCATCACTGTATTGTATTCCTAAACTGCTTCACATTACCCAAGCAATTTGTGAAAGCATTAAAAAGGTAATAGTAGTGAACCTTTTTGTATGTCATCTTGTAGTTGTTTCAATTGACTCATCTTATTATCACCCGCTTACTGAAACAGACCTTTCACTGCCATTGATATCAAACAGGGACATAGTCTTGTGTACAATTACTTGTAGGCAATATGAACCTGCAGCGTTTGGCCCAACAAAGCCAAATTATGAATTGATTTCAGGTTTATTGTGTCTCCCGGGCAGCCGCACAATCATTTCTCCTGGGACAGCCAATCCCCCCCCCCCCCCCCCCCCCACAGAGGAGACCTAGACCTTTAAAATGCGTGCTACATCTGAAATGACACCACTGGTTGAAATTATTGCCCGTCTCAAACCAGAGCGTGCCGTCAGTCCTTCCACTATATTTCATATCTGTGTGTTCCCACACATAGTTTCACCTGCAGGAGCTAGTGAGACGGCTAAACAGTTGTAATTAATTTCAAGGTTGAAGGTGCAGAATTTAATATGGGAAATTAAAAGATGCTAATTTCCCGCTTAGCAGGTATGCCTCAATTGCATGAATTTATTGCTGGTCTCCAAGCATGACAGTATCCTCATTGACTGTAAAATATAATCAGCTCTTTGCAAGCAGTTTAGCTTTGATCTGGATGCTGGGAGATTAATCTACACTATATTAAATAAATGAAGACATACCAAACGTGTCCATTAAATAAAGCCTCTTGGGGCTGGCTACACGCAGGGGCAAGAGGGGGCGCCGCTTCCTCAAATAAATGTATTGCCCCCTCAAATCAGAAGTTGAGAAATCACATTTTTAATATACACGCAGCAGCGGTTTTTTTATATGGGCAATGTGGGTGACCGCTCATGGCGCAGTCAATGTGAGGTCGCACAGGCAGGTGCCCAAAAACAAACAAACAAAACCGCTAGTTTTCTACTACCCTACATTTCCGTGTGATGTGGAGTAGGTGCGGCCGTTGCACCCTCATGGTAACGTCAACTTGCTGCGGAGGCAAGTGGGGGGGGGGGGGGGTGTCAATTTGCGAGGGGGAGAGACAAAGTTGTTTACGTCACGTGACTCCGGTTGATTGTGAACGGCGAACGAACGGTGTTAGCAGGCTATGATGTCGACTGTCGAGACTTAATTAAATGAAGATGATGGATCAAAAGTACAATTGAAAGGAAGCCATCAGGTGCCCTGTTTAGAAAGTGGAACGAAGAGGAGAAACAGAAAAGGTAGGCCAATTGCTATGAGTGCATGATGTGAGTGACAGCTGGCTATCGGCTATTTATTAGCCTCCTGCTAATATGTTGCTCAGGCACATAACTCGACAGTATTATTTCATTTGGTATTTAGTTTTGCTGGACTAGCAACTATTAGAATTGAGGCATCATGTGATGGAACTAATTTCACCTATAGGCAACCTAGTTTAGTGTGTAGTTTGTTTGCAACACGACATACACCTGGCTGATGTTGACTTACTTGCCAACTTCTAACATACTTTGACATGACATTTTGTAAGCTACCTGTGATGTAGACGTTTAAATAATTTCTAGTTTGTTATTATTAATCTTATTATAAAACGTAGATGAGGTCCACTATGTGACAGGGGCGCCTCTCTGGGTTTGTCATCAGCATCAATCAAAACAGTTGTACAACATATTTTGTATGATGATGTCATTGATGATTTTGCATCAAAGAAGGCTAGAAAAGTCAAGTTTTCGATTGCACTTCACACTTGTTAATGTTAATGCCTGTTCTAAACTGGGTGAAAAACCCAGGTTGATAAATATATTGTTTTATGTTCCATAGATTTACCTTATTATTGTTATTATTATTATGATTATTATGCTTTCTTCACTGATTTCTCGAGCATATCCAATTATTTTTATTGATTGTATTTTATTAATTGATTTAGTTTTTTTTCTTTGTTCCAGTTATGTTTTTGTATTATGATTATATGCAATGACATAATGCGTTGGTAGTGGGGTTTGGTGCCATGTCAATTTTTGGTGAGGGTGTGGGGGCTGGGGGGTGCAGCATTATGTGGGGTTGGGGGTGAGGGCATGTTCATGTGTGTGTGTGTGGGTGCGCTCAGTGATTGCATACCCCTGTCGGTCAGACTGTCTGACATGGATGAGTTTGTGAGAGTTTTTGCGAAGGGTAATAGGAGACTGTTGTTGTCGGCTGGAATGGAGAGGAGTGAGATAAATGAAAGAGTGGAGAGAAAGGAGATTTTTGTTACTGTTAAACTGTTTTTTTTTTAAATAGCCGAACAAATGAAAGAAAACAAAATGTTTGTATCGGTATCTCTGTGTTTTATAAATTATTTTTTTGTTATAATTAAAAAAAATACTTTTTAGTTTTGTAAATATTTATTATAGTGTGTGAAGTCTTACTTGAGGTGAAAATTAGTTTGAGAATTAGGCCATCCAGTTAAGATACATACATTGTTGTTGGTTGATAAAATCCAGATGAAGGATATTTTATTTTTATTTGTAAGTTTTCCCCCTTGAGGGATTGCCACCTTATTGTGGTCAGGAGGTTCGTGTGTCTCAGTGACCGTCAGAGCTGTACCCTGCAGGAGCTTAGTCTTCAGGCGCGACACCCAAGTTGTCCAGGCCCGACTAAGTGCAATTCACTTCTCTACGTTGGGGCTGGACACATAGCTAACACCCCAATTCGATCAAAAAACAGTGTAACTATAAGCACAGGGAGAGAAAAAGTTCTGACTCTGTGATGTGTACATATGATGCCCACTTCACATTTCTGACTGCCCCCCTCAGATAAGCTTGCTTACAACCGGCCCTGAACCTTGTTCATGAAAACATTTGGAGTCTTTAATAGTTTTCTGGGAGTCTAATCTCACCACATTCACACAGTCACATACAAAGCAAACACAATATCGTAGACATTTAACAGCCAAAAATGTTCAAAGAAAAAAACTTGGAACACTGGCACATCCATCAATGAAATGAGTTCTGTATGTGGCTTTTACACTTAATTGGCTACGGTTGAGAAATGATTCCTATTATGAGCCACCTAAATAAAGATGTGTGAAATATGAATAAGGAGGTCAGTGGAAAATGTGCACATTACAGCAACCATTAAGAGCTTCTTCGTAGTTGACTTTAAAATGGAGCTTTCCGATAAGGCAGCCGTAGCGCTGTCCTAATTTCTTTAATTGGATGCCACTAATGTAACAATCAAGAGAAATGATCTGTAATATACACTCCCCAAGCCAAGTGCATACCATGGACTGTGCTGCTTTGACACTTTATTAAGGATTCAATATAGGCTATTACTGTGCAAGTGGCTTTTGATTGTAAAGAATGGACTCTAATCAACTAAGACTCTTCAAGAAGAGAGTGGTTTGGCAAAATGTTCCACAATCTTCTGCCATTCCTTTCAAGATAATGAACATACTTTATCAGCCAGGGGAAGTGATCTTTACAACCATATATAAAGTGTGTATCTGTGTGTTTGCCATGCATGCGTGTGTGTTGGTGTGTGGCTGCACACTACTGATGGATGGGAAAGACCTTGGAGCCAGCTGTAGTGTGTTTTCACAGATGGATTAACATGTCTTCCACTCTGAGGTCAATATGTCCCACGACGGCGGACTGAAACCACTTACTGTATATAGTGCCATCAATAGGATGCACTGTCCAGTAGTACAAATGGTTGCTTCAAAGGCCACTTCTTGTCATTTCATATGCGAATGCTAAGAAATTGAAGCAACATTTGAATGCTAAGAAATTGAAGGGAGTGGTAGTCTGTTTATTACATACTAGTCTGCAAAAGGGTTCTGAAGACTTGGATTTGTCCTGCTTTTGTTGCCTTTTAAATTCAGCATTCACACGCCAATACAGTCAAATACTATATTAAAGGATTGTGGCTTTGAGTGCCACTTATGGGAGATTTCTGAGAGTGGTTCATTTTCAAGTCTTTGTATTTGGAAGGACTCGTTTTATGACAGCCGTTTTGAAAGGGTTCAATTTGATCCGGTACAATCAAAAGCCAACAGCATGGTTTACACAAAAATAGAGCCATGTCAAGCAGAGTGCCTGTGCGGCTTTATTTCAATGTTGCTTTTCCTAACGCCGCAAAAGCAAATAGGTTCTCTGTAAAACTCAAAAATGGTTTATTTTAGAAACCGACAAGTGACGTAGCCTACTCACTTTATTTCCGTTAGCATCATCCGATTTAAAGCCAAACACGAGCCCATAAATATTTGCGTCACTATACAGATTTGCAGTTGTCACATACAGTACGTGTTCAAAAATGTCTACATCCATGATTTCTCATTAACTTACTGTTAATATAGTTTCAGTTGTGCTTGAAAGGGAACATAAAATTAGATAATCAAGCAGAACATTTTAGACTTGCTGAAAAGGCTTGTTTGAAAAGCAGTCTGAGAATCTGAGGCACTCCTGTAGTGATGTTTAAAAGAGTCAGGGCAAAGTTGATGTCTTTCAACTGCACCGCCTATGGTTTTTGTGTGAGGCAGTCCCAGAGCAATGATGAAACTCAACTGTCAGTGATTACTTCCGCAGATCGTTGAGGGTAGCCTTCACCGATGTTGCTTACAATCAAATGGGTTGACAGGATCTTGCGGATATTAGCAACAAAAAGATTATAATAATAATTAGTGGTTTTCCGATACCGTTATCGGGTTAGAGGCCCCGATACTGCATAAAAACAGTGGTATCGTAAGTAAGATGCCGATAATATTATTTCTAATATAGGACTTTGGATGCAGCATCTTGTGTTTTACGTGTGGACACTATTCACTGATGTGTGATGTGTTCACTGCATGCCAAGCTAGGATAGATACCCTATTGGCCCTTGAATGTTCTGAACCAATGGCAGGGCAGCTTTTTCATGTTGAAAAAAACAACAACCCAGGTATGGGAACGGTATCGGCATCGGCGATACTGCAAAATTGGGTATCGGAATCGGTATTGGAGGCCAACAAACAGTATAGGAACAACACTAATAATAATAATGAGAATCCTCTTTATTTCTGTAGCAGTTTACAAATCATTTTGACAGACAGAAGAGTATACATAAAACACAATAAATTACTTGGCGGTTTGGTTATTGCAGGCTTTCATTTGTGACCGTAGCTTCATCTATTGCAGTTTTGCATCACTACTTTGTGGGTTTTCTTACTGTTATTGTTCATCTAAGTCATTAGAAATTAGTTTTACAAAAACAAAGACCATGAGCAATAGAGTTCATCAGTACGCAAATCCCTGTCCCCATGGGAGCAGTTTGAGGCAACTGGCAGACTGTTTAAATCTGTTGTTCGGTTATTCCGAGTGCCCCAAAAAGGGAGTACTGGAGCCCAGTGCGTCAGGCAGTACAGATGGGATGTGAACAGAGCAACCCGAGGACGATGAAATGTCCGCTTACTAACTACGTCAAAGTTGTTCTTTTTAGTTAACCAGAATTCCGGCCACGTTACATTGTAGCCAAAGGTACAATCCTGCTGGGTTAATGCACGGTAAATCCTTTTTGTGGAAGTTCCCTTGACTACCGTCGTTGTTCTTCTTTTTAGCAAGAAGAAGACTACCCATGATGAAGATGATTCTTAAAAAGAACAACAAAAACAACACCCCAAATTAGCAAATTAGACTAATAATGTAAATATTTGCTGCTTTTGCATTTGAACTTTTCAAATTCTCTGTGTTTTATATTTCAGGTTAACACACAGACATGACAAAATGTAGAAAGTGGAGCACAGGAACATATCTGGGTAAAAATGATCTGCAGTTGTTCTGAAGAAAGTTTCGTTTTGTGTCAGTCTATAGTTCATAGTTGGTAAGCTCACTGCCCATCCATCTCGTGCACTATGACAGGAAGTAGCTCATCCTCACGACAGCTGCCTGAAGACTCTGTTAGCTGATAGATCGGAGTGACAGAAGACTGACACTCACAGAGAATATGATACATCATTTCTATAGAATGATGTAGTGCTGCAGTGAAGAATCGATTCAACTCGAGCCGTAAAATGCACTTTGGCTGGATCCGCTGCTTGCAGTGCTGTGCGAGGAGTTTGCCTCCACCAGGGGAGGCCCTACTCAGGAGAGTCTCACTTTCACCTTTCACAGCCATAGGAAACCCCCCAAATTGAGAAAAAGAGGAACACATGATGCACATTTTGTCCGGGGTTGCTTCATCGCCTCCGTTTCTTGTGCACTGTAGCATAGGACACGCAACTTAGAATCCACTTTGTTGTTTCCCACAGTGCTTTTTATCTTCATATTTGTGTGTCACTTGAAGCGTGGGCGTGTGTACATGCATGGCGGGACGTGAGTTCATCGCGTTTATTTGAGTGTGTGCGCGCACACACGCATGCTTATAAATCAGAGCACAACTAATGTATGGTCATGTCCCACTCGTGGCTCTTTTGAGAACCATGTGTAATTTCACATTCGTTAGGTATTCCTCTTCAACCGTTTCTGCAAGAAGATTTATGTATTGCCTCGCAAGTACACTTCATATTACGCATCTGTACTTCGCCGCTTGTCAGCTCTGTGCTATGCATTTATCAGCTTTTATCCAACTGTGAAATTTGCTTGAAGTGCATTCTGTAGTAGTAGTAAAGTATCTCAAGGTGATATTACTCTAAAGTGCATGAATGACTCCTTTAAAAACACCATTAAATCCATTTTTCTTTTTTTTGTTGGTGACAATCCTGTGCAGCACTGTGCATTTGAACTGTGACTGCATATGCTTCATTTATGTATTCACACTTTTATTTGGGCTGGGTCCTAAAAACCCTGCAGGGCATCTTGGCTCTTAGCTACTCTGTATGGCCATAATTCAGTCTGTAAATACGGTTTACATTCAATTCTCATTTGCACCAATGGCTGGGAGGCATTGTGGCTGCAGAGGAGGTGCTTTGAATTGTGTAGATGATTTATTACAGAAGTCCTCAACCAATTTTTGCATCACAAAACGGTTTCACATGAAGCAATATTTTGCCTGGCCAGCATAGAAACAAATAAGAACAGAATATTCAGAATCTTACCCACCATTAAATTGCTTCTGTTCCTCTGCAATGATAACCTGGCAATAGCTCCGCTGTGATTTGCTCGGGAAAGGCGGGACATTCGGTACGTTACTTCGTGCTCATTGGATGATGCGGCATCTTGTGCACGTTTGTTTTGACCAATCACGGCCACGGATGAAAATGTCGTCATCAGTCTCATCTTAGAAAAAAACAAAAAAAGCACGAACATCTTTACCAGATGAAAATGCTCGACGCGCCTCTCGCTGTTTAACATTTAACAAGGAAACGGTAATTCTGCAAAGACAGAATTAATTGCAGCGTCCATTCGTCTATGTTAGGTTTGTTTCCCCCGGTGGCGGCACTTCTTGGTTTCGTCACAGCTGCATGTCCCGCCCTAAACAACGCCTGATTGGTCCGACCTAAAAAAGGTCGGTTGCAAACTAATCGGGAGCAGTACAAGGTGGATTCTCGTAGTTTTTGTGGCAGTTTTGAAGGCAGACTTGGCATGTGAGGATCATGTTGCTATCAACCTGCATACCAAGCAGGACTGCTGATATTTTCTCTTAAATGTATCTTTCTTTTTCTGAGGTTAAAGCAAGAGTGTACAGTGGGTAGCATCAATTGTCACACGGTGTAAAACGAGTAACTGTGTTTTCTTTCTACTGAAGTGGTTTTCCAAGGTACCTTTTATTGAACATAAAAAATAAATGTTCATTCAGGCACTCAATTAGTTTCAGTGTCTGATCCTTGACCAGTGCTTTATATCAGGCATGTTGCACTTGCTGCCATCTCTGCATGCTGCAGTGCGGATATACAAACTTAGAAAATGTATTATACAATCTTCAGCAAAAGAACATTGATCAGGTAGTAAGGCGTCAAACAATGGCCGACAAATACTAGAAAAGATCATGGTCATTGGCCAATTGCAGGAAACAAACCATTCACACTCACACACTACACAAGAACAAAATAAATAACAACGGTTTTTACAACTGTCGTCTATAGGACCACCATAGCTCTTGTTTCTGTTCATGTCGATACATGTAACAATTTGCTTGCAGCGTTGTACATCACAAAGTGTGGTTTGTCGACATAATTCCATCGTGGAACTTAGTTGAGTTGAGAGTTGTTTTCCAGACGTTGTTGTTTGTGTGCTGTATTTCCTGTTTTTATGGCGAGACTGTGGATTCAACACGTTTCAAACGACACTCCTCCTGCGTCTCCTTACGTCACGTGAGGTGCGGAGTTAGGACTCAGATGGCCTCAAAGAAAACACGTGATAGACGAACCTTGAACTAACAAACTTGACTGAGAGAGCAGGGGCAGGATGCATTAAAGCAACCTTGAACATGTTAAAGAACAGGCTGCAGGGAGGAAAGCTTGCATTTAAGAGTATGGATAGGAAATCTCAACGTGCTGAAAGAGAACCTCGACATACTGACAAAACTGTCACTCAGAAACTCCAGCTAGAGCAAGGCACAATGCTAAATGACAGAATAAAGGACTATATGACAAAATAATTGTGACGAGACAAAAAAAGAATGACTAATACAGAACCATAAAAACTGCATAGCAGCTGTCAACATCATTGTACTAGGGGACATAGCAACTGACAATATCATCATCACAAGGTACAAATAATGACCATTAGTCACATATGACCCAATCCAAAACACAGTCATAGCAAAAGTTCTCCTTTCCCAAAGTCCAAAGGTTTCCATCATCATTTTAAGACATGAGCTAAAGCTAATCCTTCTTATGTTTCAGTTGTGGGATTCAGTTTTCTAATTGTGTAAATCCCTTCTATCTAATTATACTCAAGGGCCTAAACAGGTGTGAAATATTTTACAATAAGACACAACAGGGACAATTTATTCACAGACAAAAAACACATATTGGCAATATTTCAGTCAAAATGCAATTCTGCACTGAGTATAGAGAAACATGTTTATATGCACCAGCGGCTCTGTGCAAACATGATTGCTACAGAGTCTCTGTTTTATTCAGGTGGCCACCAGGGAGACCGTCTGTTGCTTTTACACCCTGTTAGGGATTTTCTTTGGCTATTTACTCATAGAATGGATTCGATCTGGGAAGATGTATTGTGTGCTGTATCTCAGTGATGCATGCCCTTTTTCAATAATACATTAATCTGTCAGTCAGTACCAAACAATATAGAGCCATTGGGAGCTTGTTAATTAGCACAGAGATGCTCAGTATTGAATATCTATTTTGTATCAAGCAACATTTGACTTTTAGGAGCATAAATTGCTGACATTGGCATCCATTCACGTGATTGGAATGCAAATTATATAAAATATGAGATATATGCTCAGGTGGCAGTCATCTCAACTCTTTTCACAACAATTTGTTAGATGGTGAACATTTCTCAAAGAAAAAGAGACTTAAAGCTGTTTATTGCCACTCCCAATTGAAGTTTACTGGCAAACTAAATATGAAACAACAATTATTATATTATATTATATTATATTATATTATATTATATTATATTATATTATATTATGTATTTAAAACAACCACCTAGCTTTGCCTTACGACATTCTGTTTAGCTTAATGCTAACAGATCAATAAATGAATAACATACGTGTCAAGGTGCAACTCATAACGCTTTATGCAACAGATATTTAAACACTCATAGGCATATTTTCTTTATCCTTAATAAAAAAAAGACAAATATTGCTGCATATGTGTTGATGTTTATATTAAAGGAGTAGCACAATGTCCATTGAAAACACAGTACACAATTTTTTTTCTTGTGTGTGTGTGTACACACATATATATATATGTATATATATATATATTTTTTTTTTCAGGATTGCATTGCTTACAAATGATTGGTTCCCAGATGGTGGATGGCCAAAGGATGTTTGGTGATGGATGAATGACAGGCATGAAGGAAGAGGAATACAGGGAACTGGGGATGCTTTGAAGTCTTGTCACAAATAAATGACTGGAAATCTTTACTTGCGTTGGAACACTTGAAGCCCACCGCGACGCGTCACAAGTAACCACATTTGATTATGCATTTCTTCTGCTGGGACTTCAGGCGGGATAGCGATTTGTGTGCCTACATCCTTATTCTTCAATCATCTTTGCACTTCCCACCAAGGCCTGCTTGGAGGAGCGATAATTGTTCGAATGAAATGCGATGTGTCGTCATTTCATGGGGACCCTGAAATATCGATTTAAAAATGTGGCAAATTGATATATTCTGAACGATTGATTCTGCCTGAAAGAGGTCAGCCAATCAAGTTGAAGAATAACAACCTCCAATGGACACCTTTCAATGCTCTGACATGTGACTTTTTACTGTACTTAGCTGGGCTTTGAAGCTCTCCAGCACATGTCAAAGCGGCAAGCGCACTGGCAATTTGTCACTTCAACCGTTCCGTTTGCTCCTCGGACTTCATGGCTGAAGAAAATTAATGCGCACACATACATAAGGGCCTGCTTCAAGTCACAAGTAGTGCTGCAGTGAGCCGAGTAATCCGTAGAGAAATTTGGAAAAGGTCAATCTGTACTCCCGAGATAGGCAATGGCTGCCATGCGTGAAAAAAATGTCAGATGTTTGTCTGATGCAGCAGCAAGTAATTAATTAACTTTTTCTCTCCCGGTGGAACACTAAGGAAGTGCAAGAAGTAGAAGATGTTTCATCATAATACCAACCGGCAGCAGAAATGCAAAAATACAGACTTTTAAATCACTGAATAGTTAGTTAAATTGGCAGCATAAAAAAGAGGCGGGGTGCATGGGGGTAAAAAAATAGTTTGCACTGGGGCCTCTTAGCATGATCTTACATCACTGCCTCTTCTTATATCCTCAGATTTGAAGGTATACTAAGTCAATACTTTTCCTAATGACGTAGTTACACTAGATATAGATTCCTAATACGCTAATAAACAACCCAGTATGCGGCATATGGTATAGAGTTAATTACTTGGAGTGTTAGCATTTCCCGTTATGTAGGCAAAAAATATCTAACTGTGTTCTGAATTCATTTATTGCTTCTTTGAAATATGTTGAATCCAGTCTTCCGTAAAAGTTGAGTGGTAAAGGAAAAAGTGGAAGCTTAGCCACTGATTCAACTTGCTGAACTTTCTGCTCTATCGACACTTCTGACGAGATTAAGCAAAGCTGAGTTGCTCCTCTGTGACGTTCCCCCTCTTGCTGTTCCATCCCGCCTTTCAACCATTGTCACTTATTTTACTGCTGCATGTGTGCCCTTTCATATGCATGCAGGATTATCATCACACTGTGATTCTGTTTGTGTCTATGTGTATGCATGAGATGGCATGCTTGTGTGGAAATGCCTTCTGCGACGACCATTTATCTCTCTGCTGATCACGTCCGTGCCGAGGAATTCAGCGGAGGCATAAGAGAGGTGCTTTCACGAATGATGCCAGTCGTGATTGCATGATCCTGTTCATTTTGAATGACTTACAAGCTCCTCCCCATTCATTCAAGACACGATTCATAATTGGAAGAGGATTTGCTGTATTATGAGCGAGTGATTTCTTTTTAATTGCTTTTGAAACAACACTAGATAGAGCCGGTGATATTCTTTTAAGATCACTAAAGCGCTAATCTGTATTTAAATGCCAGCATGCCCTCGTCTACATGAGGATGGAGCCCTTACAAGTTACAAGTTATCAATTAATTCAGACTATAATTAATTTTCATGATCAAATCTTACATACCAGTTGACTGTAATGGAGCATTTTCTAGTGGGACTTATTTCAATGTATTCCTGTACCTTTGAAAATTAGGCATAGAATATCAGGAGGAACAATATCAAAAGGTGAAATTGTGAAAATGACTTTATTCATTTCTCCCTCCCCCAAGTATGTATTTTAGGTATTATAGAATGGAATGAGTATGTTTTTTTTCTCCACAAAAACTTAGTGGTGTCAAATGCAAAGATATAAATTGAATCTAAATTAAATTATTATTATTGATTCTGATTAACTCTTTGACTGCCAGACGTTTTCAGAAAAGGGATGCCGTCAGTGCCAGCCGATTTAAGCATTTTGACTGATCTTTCAAGGTCCACAGAAAATGTTCTGTTTGGACTATGGAAACACACGTACTACCAAATGAAAGATTGGACTTTCATCTTTCATCAGAAAAAAAAAGTTTGTTTCTACCTTATTCCGTTCTTTAGTAATCAACAATAGAAAATGGTTAGTTTGACCCAATTTCGCCTGTTTTGGACCAAAATACGGAGAAATCAAGCTTTTAGTAAAACGATATTATTTCATGCATTCTAGTGAATTTTACACTTCTTTTTGTCCATGAATGATGCCACAAACACCTAAATAGTGCTTTACTTCTATAAAACACTACCACCAAGAATGAAAAAGTGTTTTTTGATAGCAAAATACGTTTATTTACATTCAACAGTGTAACAATTTGACAACAATTTGGCAAACTATTTACAAATGTGTGCAACTGTGGTGCTATTTACAAATATGTGGATGTTTCAACGACAGTTTTTCTTTTTGTAACACTCTCCTGCGTGCAAGGAGACGCAACAGCATTTGCACAACAGATTGCCTCTTCGCGTGCTCCACTTTCTTGCAGGCCGTTTTTTCCGGGGAATAGCAAGTATATACTGCAGTGTGTGTTGCCATCAAGCCTAATATCAGGATCATGCTACGGTTACGTTACGGTGGTGTTACGTCTGGCTTCCTCATATCCTTCAGTTGCTATACCGAGTGGTAGATGTTCTGATCCATCTTATCCACTCCATTCATGGTGGCATCGTAGTCCAGAAACAGTGTCTTCTCCGTGATCAGACTGTACCCGCTCCTCCGATGAATATGCATTGGACTCGGGGTACTCTTCATTGTCCGACAAAATGTCCGCATGTGAAAGCTCCGGCGTTAGCAGCGGTAGCCGCGCTTAGCCGGTGAGGCTTACTACGTGATCGTAACAGTCGCGTCAAGGCTTCCAACTTTGGCGTCAAGCTCGGAGTCATCATCATCATCATCATCAATCTGCATTGGTCGATGCCAACTCTCCATCGCCCGATCGAATGTCCGATTGTGTAGAAGTACCCGGCCGGCTATTGTGCGCATTTTCCGGCCTTAGCAGCGCTAGCCGCGCTAGCCGCGCTTAGCCGGTGAGGCTTACTACGTGATCATAATAGTCGCGTCAAGGCTTCCAACTTTGGCGTCAAGCTCGGAGTCATCATCATCGTCGACATCAATGCACTTTTTAGTATTGATTGATGCTTTCCGTCTTTGAAAAAAATGCTCAAGCGTGAGCTGCTTGCAACCGGTTGCTTGGTCAAGCCATTGTGGCTTTATCAGCCATTGTCTCCTCAACACTCTAGCTCCGCCTCACGTCTTCTACTGACGCCCACGGTGGGCGGCCCATCCAACCTTGTGCAAAGAGAGTCATCGCTGCCCTCTAGGGGCCAAAACGAGTCTTTTACTAATCAGATCTGCCTGATACTTTCAGCACAGCTGCCCAAGGCTTTCCTGCACCCGTTTCCAAAAAAACCCAAAAAAAACATCGGGGACGTCTTTTAACGTCCTCGGCGCCCTTCCCTAGGTTTATGCTAAACGTTTTATAACGTTTATGGCAGTCAAAGAGTTAATAAAGTGCAGAATATCAATGCAACTGGGAAAACTAATTAGACTCAATACCCATGCATAAAAGAGGATTCTGTTCAGTAACAGACTACTACCTCCCACTAGTAATCACCATTGCTATACATGTCATCGGAGCCTGTTCAATTTTGATGTGTGAGAAGTGAGTAGGGCTAAATCAATTCCAATGATCATCTACTGATTGATGAACATCCACAAAAACGTGAGATGAAGTGTCTTTTGATCCCTTCCTGTGTCATTGGCAGGTCATCGCCGTGTGATATTCACTAAGCTGCTCAGCTAAGTCAATGAATTGAACACGTCTGTGGCAGTAAAACGCATTATGGAGCACAAGTGAGGGAGGTTAAACTGGACTTCTGGAAACTATGGAAATTTTAATCCATAATACGGGTACTTTCAAAGCTTTAAGCGGTGTTGTAAGAGTGTTCTTTGTTCATAACTATAAAATTGAGTTTTTTGCTCGCTTAGGTAATCATCGTTCTTGCTCGTGTGGGGTTTAGTGCTCTTGAATGTGTAAGGAGTGTGCTTTTAGACCTGCTCCATATAAAAAGTGCCTTGGGATATTTTAAACTGCCACTATATCAATAAAATGTAGTTTCTCTAACTTGACTTATGTTTGGTCACACAACACCAAAGCTTCAGCTTAAATGAGATCTAATACAATATGAGTGTTATGTGTACATAAATCCACATCAAATAAATTCACCGAAATCCGATTCATAATTTATTTAGATAACACATTTCATACTTAAAAAAAATCAACACAGTGTTTCACATATCAGGTAATAAAAGTCAATAACAAATATTCAGGAGTCAGGACCACAGGCAGAAGACGCGTACCCCTGTGGCGAGGTCAAAGAGCTGCCAAGCGCACATCTTCACCCATCCTCTTCTCTGAACTTAACTCTTCCGATGTAATAAAGACCTCTGTCTGAGCAGGTTTAGCGAATGCTGAAAGTCTGAGTGGGTAAGCACTGGGAGGATTCACTGCGCTCTTTCTCTGTAAAGCTGCAGTGCTATGTCGGGTTAGAGGCAGTGGTGTAGTGGGTAGCCTATACTCTAAAATTCTACTTTTTTTTCAAGTAGTCCAGAAAACTGTCCTGTTTAAGATACAATGACATGTGAGAAACATCTGCCATTTTTACTTGCTCACAATAATATCATTATCATGACTTGATTGACTTGAGCAGTTTGTAGTTATTACTGGTAGCGCAAGTGGCCTGAATTAATGTGAAATGAGTTTATGAGTTTAATATACAGTATAAATAATATTGTAAAACAATATTTAGGGAACAAATGAACAATCAATTAAAATTGTGAAAAACAGTCACTATTAGATCTCAATATTGCTGAATCTTAAAGTACATGTCTCCATTTTTGTGTTTTAACCTACTTTAAAATCAACCAGCCTAGCTACTAAAACAAAACAAGTCCTCCAACAATAGCGACCATATTGGTCGTTTTACCATGCACCAAAATACAACCAAGTGTAACATATTTTAGTTTAGCGACCTCTATCGGCCATGTTGAATAGCGCAAAAATCCAAAAGCTAGACTCGATCGGAAGACATACATTTATCTTACTGAGCTAACAGGCCGTTAATGATTGTAGTGTCTTATTTAGTTTTGAAATGTATGTCAATTCGCCGTCACAGACATGGTTTGGGTTAGCGAAAGCCTTCAGTGAGGTTGTACAGTAAACGTTACGTTTTTACATGGGACACTAATGGTTGATGTCGTAGACCGCTACGAAACATGTAGTGACATGTAGACAACACTAAAGCAATCACTGGCCAAGTAGCTCAGTCAGATAAACACTTGTCTTCCGACCAGAGGGGCTGGATTCAACTCCAGCTTTTTGATTTTTGCGCTATCCAACATGGCCAATAGAGGTCGCTAAACTAAAATGCGTAACACTTGGTTGTAATTTGACACCTTTTCAAAATGACCTACAGTATGTGGTCATATTTATTGGAGGACTTTCGCAAACGAAACCAGATCGAGTGTGTAACCGGCAGCAGCCACTCCGGGGATCGAAACCACATTGCGAGTAGTCTCTGGTGTATGAGCGCGATGCCATCCTGTTGAGCTAAAACTCCGGAGTGCCGTCGGCGTTCCGGACAATAATTGAAGGATTATTCACCGTGTTTATGACCCACCCTGGCTCATCAGTCCTCGTGTAAAGTTAGCCAATCTAATCAGTGAAGGCATTGCCTACCAGCCAATTAGAGGCAGAGGAGCTGAACTTCAAGGAGGATTTAGAAGTGGGTAGACGCGAAAGTGACTGAAAAAGAAGTAGGGTATACGCCGTATACACGCGTATACCCTAGACTACAATGGTTAGAGGGGTATAACAAATAAGCAACAGCGTGTACCAATCGTTTTTGTGAAGGAGGAGCTGAAGAAAGAAACAGAAATACTCGAATTCTACTGATGAAATGTAAGTACTGCGTATTCATGAAAATTATTGTTTTGTCTTCATATTGGTCTTTCCGCAAAAGGCAAGGAGATTACAGTACTACAGTCAAGGCTGGACTGGGCATCGGGTGTGGTGGGCAAATGGATGAAATAGCATGTAACAGAAAGCATTTCGAGGATATTATAGTGGATACAGTAGTCCCATGTTATAGTGATTCAGTGGTTTAGAATAGTTCATTCATACATTTTTGTTATATATCATATCAGCCAGCCCCCCCGCCTCCTTCCTTTAGCTAACACACATATAAATCACTAGTTGTTTGCGCTCCGCTAATTATGAGTGGCTGCTCCAAGACAAAAAACGACAAACCAGATTTATTTTAATCCAATCCAAGGCCAAACTACAAATGGAACCAAGCTTTCATAAAGGAAGGTGTTACTACAGTAAGTCACCACTGTCTGAACCCTTTCAAGTGTTCAAATCTCTGCGGCATTGTAGCAAAGTGACACGTTGTAATTCCTATATATGAATGCTTGAGTGCTCATGCACTTTGGTGTGTGTGGTTTTATGGAATAATCTGTTTTCTTTTCGTTTTATGATACAGGGAAGCTTACAATAAGCTGAGTTGAATTGGACACACGACATGCGGTAGGTTCTGTTTCTTCTTGCAAGAGTGCAAATTAAAATCAGCAGCTCGTGATAGAGCAGAACTGTTACCTCATAATTCCCAGGCCTAAACCTTCCTCCAGTGTGCTGACCTCCAGCTTGTGAAAAAAAGCGTGAAATTAAACAATTCCCCCGTGACACAGATCCCTTGAGGCCCGCGCTTCTGACTTGAGAAACTTCTGGTTGAGTGAGCAGCATGCTTTCACCCCGGCCGGCCGCGATGCCTGTGTGTCTTCAAGCAGGCCAATGAGGGAGGGCGAGTAAAGCCCAGCAAGCCTTCCCAGATTCCCTGACAGGAGGGGTAGTCAAGTGGAAAAAGAGCAGCCCTTTCCACAGACTTCCAATGCTTCACAAGAGGATCGCATGGTTATCCACTATGTCTCCTGCACGGTACTTCGGAAACTGTATTTATTAACAAATATTATTTTGCAAATTCTTCAATTCACCACCCCCAAATCATGTTAAATCTCTAATTTAATATGCAAAAAAATCAAAAATGTATTACACTATCATTGGGAATAACATGTGGTGTCATCTCTATGTATTTGGCATACTGTACACTTCTTCCACAGTAATGTTGTATCTGTTTTCATCTAATATTTGCTCTTCCTCTGTGTCATTTTGTGTGTGTCTCTTCTTCCACCCTGAGAGGGTATCCTATCTGTGGTGTCGTCGTGTTTGTTATTTTACCCCGACAACTTGGCTGGCATCTACAACATTGCTATTTCTTCTTAGTAGAAATGAGAGCATCAGTGCAAATGTTTATACAGTCTGGACTAGAAACCGAGACGTAAATAATACAACCTAAAGCCTTAGGTTTTAACCTCATGTGCACGCTTGAATATGCATGTGGCTTCCCCCAAGGGTCAGTATTCAGGCCAAAATGATTTATGCTTTGCATAAAAAGCATTAAGTTATTGGTATCACACAATGAGGTATTGGCTATTTGTAGAACATTTTAACTTGCGTGAAGACATGAGAGAACATTTCAATTCCAGCTGAGCAGTGGAGAAAGGGCGAGGATTAAACAAGTTTATGATTCTCCATACTCATTTTCAAACAAACATGTTGAGCTAGTATGTTTGCTTTTAGTATACTATCACTCGCATGTTCTGAATATAAAATCTTCATTTATTCTTCCTCATGTAAGTTTAATGGGGCTTACGATTTGGACACAGGACACATGCAATGCAATTTAGGGCTTGAGAATATGAAATGCTGTCTTTAACAAGTAATTTAAAATCAAAGACACTGTGGGTATGATTTTTATCTAACGTTTATTCAAATTTATTCTCAAAAGAGTGGAAATATTTTTATGCCTTTGCACTGTTTTTAGATGATATATTAGTGTTCTCTGACTGAGTGTGTGTGTGTGGGGGGGGGGGGAGAACATGCAAAACACACCATTGTGCTTTTACTCAGAGATGTATTTCAAAAAGAATGTTAATTGTATTTTTTTCAAATAATGCAAAGTGTTCTGTCTCCTTTTGTACATCCATACATTGTCATGACAACAAGACAAAAAATGTTGGAAACAAAATTAATAAGTGTGTGAAGAATGAGTCAAGGGGTGGCTTATTGATTTGAAGGCAATCACTAATCTTGATGGTTGATGGAAGATGTAAATTGCTTGTTGTTCAATTTGCCAGCGTTCTGCTCTTCCCACTGTAATCAACAGTCCAAACACACACAGTGACTCTGAATAATTTAGCTCTGATGGAGAGATAAATAATATTACAATCGCGATTGGGGTAACTGATTCATAGGAACAGTTTCGTCTTCCACCTCATCAGTTTTGTAACAGTGCAGAATTGATATTATAAGACTTCCTTCATTCTGTCACATCATTGTATGAGCCGATTTTCTCCCCGAGGCATTTGTGTGCTCCATTACTGCTCCCCTGCCCATGACAGCTACTATTAACCTTGGGATTGTACGTGTGATTCCATGTGTGTGTTTAACTGAGAGAAAAAGCAGGAAGATGTGCAACACATTTTGTAAATATACATCAGTTTGTTGGATCATGTGTGTTGACATGCATGGCGAAATAATAGTGCTTGTAAAGAAATAAAAAATGTTTTCATTAGTGGCCATCATTTTGCGTGTGGACTCATCTAAACATACTCCACCTGCCATCGGCAATAAAATTGACTTGCTGTCAGTTGACCTGCAACAGCTCTTGTGTGCATTGTTAACCTGGCCAAAATCGCAGAGAAACTCACTTTAGCATAAGATTGCAATATTTTGCCCCACTGTATGTTGAATATTTAGGGGAAAAACACACCGGATGCATCTATGTCAGGGATGGGCTTCGACCCGCATACAGCATACTGTGTGTCGTAAAAAACAAACCATAAACCAAATAAATTGTATATTTATTCCTCCATCCATTTTCTATAGTGTTTGACCTACACCCTGGGCAGGTTGCCAGTCTCACGCAGCACACATATACTAGAGAAACAAGCATTCACACTCGCATTCACACTATGGGTAATTTATAGTCATCAATGAACTCAATATGCATGTTATTGGAATGTGAACCATTAACGTCAGAATTGTGTGTCTGGTTTACTAAATATTCGACCACCGTGCCCTAATTTTGAAGTTTTAGACCAGGATTCTATATGTCCTTATGTATCCTGTGTGTGTGTTTTTTTAAAGTTAATGTATACAGGATTGAAAAAGTAGCAAGCCTCCTGTGTGTTTCTATTAGTCTTAACCATACCATAACTATAAATAGAAAATGAGAACAACACTCATTTCCCCAAAGCTCTGGATGTTAGAAATGTTAATATTTTACATGTAATTCAGCAGAATCAGTAGCGGGATAGAATTGATGTGGTTTTTGAGAAGTGTGAGCCAAGTCATATTTGTCAATCATCAGATCTAAATATTACAATCATAAGCTAAGGTTGCCAGCATTTGCTTGTCATTACTGTTGGGCGGAATCGTCGTATCACCACAATCACAATTTTTCAGGAAATGAAAAAAACAAACAAACACCGTCTTCCTTGTGTTTCCCCTTATGTTGCTTTCAAATACACAAAATCATGTCCAATTGTTATTATTGTTCACGGCAACCTGACGAAAAGGCTTAACAAAAGCAAACAACCAAATTTTCACAAAAAAGGTTTGTTCAAGTGCACTTAACCTAACAATTGTCATTTGTAATTGTCAAAAAATAAACATCCAGACTTTCAGTCTTGAGTTGACATGATACTGCACAGCTCCTGCACAGTGACAGAAAAATATACTGTATGTGCTTTCACATTGCATGCCATATTCTTGAAGTACTGTATTTGACTGCATTTGATGTCATCTGTTTTAAATATTGGCAATACAGTGGCACTCCAATGACTCAATGTAACGTTGCTTGAGTGTGCGTATGTTTCTGCTCTTCTCTATTTTGCTCCCAATTAGTCGAATGCGTAATCAAATACTACAAACTGGTAACAACATAATTCACACTCCACTTATTTTTAAGGGAAGGGTCAAAAATGCGTCACAACCTATATCTGTTGCTCTGTCTGTCGTCTGAGCTTTTTCTATGCATAACTGATTTCCTAATGCGTGCCTGTTCATTGAACACACCTTTCGTCCACTGCAGGAATGATTGCTGCTTTTTCTTCAGCTTCTCCGCGAAAAACATTTGCTATTGTTACTAAACGTTTCTAAAACTGAAAATTGAAAACCACACGTGTGTTCTTCATGTGTTTATTCGAAACATGCGTAGGCAATGCCAATGCTGTCGCGTGGCTTCCACTCTGCTTGAGCGCTCCCGTGGAGCCTTAATTAGCGCGTCATACTTGTCAACGAGGAGTGGACGGCCAGCGAGCGCAACACTTAATAAGCTTTAATAAGCTAAATTAGCGCTTCAGTGCGTGTAGCCATCTTCCTGCGCCCTCTCACACAAACGCTGAAAGAGGCGTGTCGCTTACTTAAGGCGTTTTCCGCATATCGGTAGACAGGCGGTCATGCGTGTATGTGTACCTGCCTTTAAAACAGAATTGGCGGGCTGTCTCATATTTATTTTTTTACGTAACGGGACTAAGAAAAAATTATACCGAGCCGTTTTTGACGCCAAAACATCAAGTTACGGTACTGGTACCGGTATCCCGTGCAACATTAGCATATTAACATTACTGCACTGTGGGATATTCTGCCTCACTTGTCCTAAACATTCCTCTTTTCTCTTACTTTCTTTTTTCTCGTTAGCTTTTGATTATAGGTACCTCTCTTTCGGTCTCTCTCCTCCACCTTCCACTTGATTCAACACACTATAATGAAAGCCTAATGGTCTGTCATTTGTTTCCGCTCTTTGCTTGGCGAGGTCTGCAGTCAGGGCTAATAGTCCAGTAAGTGTTTGTGTGTACAGTACACAAATGTACCAACAATTTGCAGGATGTACCTTATATGCTACGGGTGTCGATTTGACAATATATTGCGATATTACAGCGAATCGATTCGATATGTGGCCGAATTGATTTTTAAACATAACATTTTTAAGGAAACATTCAACAAAATAAAAAAATACTTCACTTCACACGTTAAGCATGGAAGAATGTTATATTGATGGAACATTAAGCCTTAATATTTTATTTCAATGCTGTTTAAACATGAAACAGATTGCAACAGATTGTTTGTTAAATACAGTGGCTCACAGTTATACGCCTGAAGTTTCAGATAAATAAATACATTTTCATACAAATTTATAATGTACAAGTACAAGTTTACTTATTAGTATTAGTAAAAAAATCACAATAATCAACTTATAGATTTGTATCAGGATTGGGAGGTTTTGAATGCATTGAACGGACTCCGCAGTGAACCGGACTGGATAAACACAAGCACACAAACACACTCGGTGCCATTAAGAAGCTGTCATCTCTAAATGACTGATATTAATGATACTGCAAGCATTGACGCAATCCAGGTGCTTCATTTCTTGGAACTTTTCCTATTTTATCATTTGATTACTGCTCCACGCAGCACAGGTGCACACGAGTATCTGTGAAAGCCATCACGCTAGTTTGGATTACCCGTGATAGGCGGTGTAATAAGGTGCCATAAAATCCAAATTAATAATTGATTTGAAGCTGGGCAGGAAACCAGTGCCAGATGCTCCCTGTCAGCTTCTCTCTCTTTCACACACTCACACACATTAAGCTGATGGGCGGGGTTGTGTACACGCGCTCTTGTTTCATCAGTCGGCTACATCAGTGTATGTTTTATCTGCGGCAGTGTTTGTGAAGGTAAATACAACGTTGTCTATAAAAATGAATATGTGAAGATCAACACTTCGGAAAAGCAACAGAATGACATAATTGTCAAAAGAGGGGCAGCACAAAGAGGAAGATGGTGGGTACAATGTGATCTATGCAGGCAGAAGTCTGGGTTTCAATCTTGGTTGGGGCTTTTCTGTGTTTGTTTTGTTCTTGCATATCTCTTTCTATTATTCTGATTGTGTTGTGACACTTAAGTGTCACTGTAGCATCTCCTTGTAAACATCTCAAACAGGAGGGTACTCGAGGTGAAGAGAGATTCAGTAAGTGCCTGAAAATTTTATGATGGTGGCTTAGGTCCCAATTTTCTCCATGCTTATTTTTTACTGAAATTTTCTTGCAAAGTGTTAAAGCATTTGGAGTTTTTGTTCCGCATGGAAGCTGTCAGCTAAACAACTAATCAAAACACATCTGCTTTCAGGAGATCACATTAGCCCTATAAAGCCTGAACCATAAAATATATAAGAGACAATTCAGATTCTTTGTAAATAGAGTATTTATTGGTCATTTTGAAAAAAACGTTTTTTTTTTTAATGAAAATTTACTTCCACGTATGACTTTTGATTTGTGTCATATTTGATACATCCCGTCACAATGCTTTAAATTCGTACATTTATAACTGTCAAAAATATAATACTAAACAAACAGATTAGGATTTCCAAAAATCAGAAAGAACATTTCCCACTATTAACTCTTTGACCGCCATAAACGTTATAAAACGTTTAGTAAAAACCTACGGAAGGGCGCCGAGGACGTTAAAAGACGTTCACTACGTTTTTTTTTTTTTTTTTTTAAACGGGTGGAGGAAAGCCTTGGGCAGCTGTGCTGAAAGTATCAAGTAGATCTAGTTAGTATAATGACTCGTTTTGGCCCCTAGATGGCAGCGATGACTCTCTTTGCACAAGGTTGGATGGGCCGCCCACCGTGGGCGTCAGTAGAAGACGTGAGGCGGAGCTAGAGTGTTGAGGGGACAATGGCTGATGAAGCCACAATGGCGACCGGTTGCAAGCAGCTCACGCTAGAGCATTTTTTTCAAAGACGGAAAGCATCGATCAATACTAAAAAGCGCATTGATGTCGACGATGATGATGACTCCGAGCTTGACGCCAAAGTTGGAAGCCTTGACGCGACCGTTATGATCACGTAGTAAGCCTCTCCGGCTAGCGCTGCTAACGCCAGAAAACGCGCACAATAACCGACCGGGTACTTCTACACAAGCGGACATTCGATCGGGCGATGGAGAGTTGTCGAAAAGCATCGACCAATGCACATTGATGATGATGATGATGGTGAATCCCGAGGTTGACGCCACAGTTGGACGCCACAGTTGGACGCGGCCTTTATTCTCACGCCATAAAGCAACACCGGCTAGCGCTGCTAACGCCGGCGCTGCACATGCGGACTTTCGGTCGGACAATGAAGAGTACCCCGAGTCCAATGCATATTCATCGGAGGAGCGGGTACAGTCTGATCACGGAGAAGACACTGTTTCTGGACTACGATGCCACCATGAATGGAGTGGATAAGATGGATCAGAACATCTCTTACCACCCGGTATAGCAACTGAAGGACATGAGGAAGCCAGACGTAACACCACCGTAACGTAACCGTAGCTGATATTAGACTTGATGGCAACACACACTGCAGTATATACTTGCTATTCCCCGGAAAAAACGGCCTGCAAGAAAGTGTAGCTTCTGCACGCGAAGAGGCAATCTGTTGTGCAAATGCTGTTGCGTCTCCTTGCACGCAGGGGAGTGTTACACAAAAAGAAAAACTGTCGTTGAAACATCCACATATTTGTAAATAGCACCACCGTTGCACACATTTGTAAATAGTTTGCCAAATTGTTGTCAAATTGTTACACTGTTGAATGTAAATAAACGTATTTTGCTATCAAAAAACACTTTTTCATTCTTGGTGGTAGTGTTTTATAGAAGTAAAGCACTATTTAGGTGTTTGTGGCATCATTCATGGACAAAAAGAAGTGTAAAATTCACTAGAGTGCATGAAATAATATCGTTTCACTAAAAGCTTGATTTCTCCGTATTTTGGTCCAAAACAGGCGAAATCGGGTGAAACTAACCATTTTCTATTGTTGATTACTAAAGAACGGAATAAGGTAGAAACAAACTTTTTTTTCTGATGAAAGATGAAAGTTTAATCTTTCATTTGGTAGTATGTGTGTCCCCATAGTCCAAACAGAACATTTTCTGTGGACCTTGAAAGATCAGTCAAAATGCTTAAATCGGCTGGCACTGACGGCATCCCTTTTCTGAAAACGTCTGGCAGTCAAAGAGTTAATAAGTATAGGTGTCTCTCCTTTCTCAATTGGGGCAATCTTACAAGGTCACTGGAAAAGTCATCAGCTGGGTGACACTGCCCTCTAATGGGTTATCCGTGCAATGCATGTGTCAGATCATATACATCAGGGTTTTAATGGGGAAAAAATATATTCATGAAATAGTGTGCTTAAAATGTCTTGTATTTAAATATGATGAGTTTGGTTTTACAGCGTTAGACTAATGAAACATTTCAGACTTCATAACTTAGTGTTAAAATATGCTACTTTTGGTGGGTAAGTATTTAGCTAGGCCTAAAATGATATAAAACCTGGGCAAATTTTTAATAAAGGTGATTTAAAAAATTTTTTGTATGATTATCTTTTAATAAGAAGTCAAAGAAAGGTCAACGGTTGGAAATATGTAAAGATGGAAACAAAGGCCACTTGAAACATTTTGACATAAATAGGGGTGCTCTGTCAATTCAAGTTTTCTCTATTGTTTTGATTTTGATTATTATTTTTTATTTGATTTGCTTCACTTCAATACAATCCGATATTGATTAATTATGGAACATCAATTCTTCTTAAATATTGAGGACAATATAAAATGTCCACAAACATTAAATTCCAACTTAAGTTTTTCTGCAGCAGTAACTGGTTAAAGGTGCATTGTGATGTGTAAAAAGGTAATATTAAAGCTTTTAATACATCATGCATGCTCCACCAATGCTCAGATGAGTACGAAGAGCCCTGACTGTTTTACTCTGACTGCATCTCTCAGCTTTTATCTTCCTTTTATAGTAGACACTTCACAGTTTCTTTGGGGAGGGGTGGGGCGGAGTTTTTCTTACCTCATTTGAAGTTATGTCTTTGTTTGTCAACTGTGGCTGTCGCTTTAAGATCGTGCACGTACTCACACGCGCACCATGAACGAGCCTAACCCAGATGTTGCAGTTACGCTTTGGGTCAGAGGTGGCAGTCGCGAGTAAAAAAATGCACATAGATCCTTTAAACGATTTAGTTTATTAATGAAAGTAACACGTGTTACAATCACTTAAGTGTTACACAAACACTGACATCAGCATGAATGACATGAAAATATATTCATAATTCTAATTCAATAATTGTAAATATAAAGTAAAAAGATTATAAATTGTCTTTATTGCTTTAGTATTACCTTTTTAACTCTTTGACTGCCAGACGTTTTCAGAAAAGGGATGCCGCCAGTGCCAGCCGATTTAAGCATTTTGACTGATTTTCAAGGTCCACAGAAAATGTTCTGTTTGGACTATGGAAACACACGTACTACCAAATGAAAGATTGGACTTTCATCTTTCATCAGAAAAAAAGAGTTTGTTTCTACCTTATTCCGTTCTTTAGTAATCAACAATAGAAAATGGTTAGTTTGACCCAATTTCGCCTGTGTTGGACCAAAATACGGAGAAATCAAGCTTTTAGTGAAACGATATTATTTCATGCATTCTAGTGAATTTGACACTTCTTTTTGTCCATGAATGATGCCACAAACACCTAAATAGTGCTTTACTTCTATAAAACACTACCACCAAGAATGAAAAAGTGTTTTTTGATAGCAAAATACGTTTATTTACATTCAACAGTGTAACAATTTGACAACAATTTGGCAAACTATTTACAAATGTGTGCAACTGTGGTGCTATTTACAAATATGTGGATGTTTCAACGACAGTTTTTCTTTTTGTAACACTCTCCTGCGTGCAAAGAGACGCAACAGCATTTGCACAACAGATTGCCTCTTCGCGTGCGCCACTTTCTTGCCGGCCGTTTTTTTCCGGGGAATAGCAAGTATATACTGCAGTGTGTCATCAAGTCTAATATCAGGATCATGCTACGGTTACGTTACGGTGGTGTTACGTCTCGCTTCCCCGTGTCCTTCAGTTGCTATACCGGGTTGGTAGGAGATGTTCTGATCCATTTTATCCACTCCATTCATGGTGGCATCGTAGTCCAGAAACAGTGTCTTCTCCGTGATCAGACTGTACCCGCTCCTCCGATGAATATGCATTGGACTCGGGGTACTCTTCATTGTCCGATCGAATGTCCGCTTGTGCAGCTCCGCGTTTTCCGGCCTTAGCAGCGCTAGCCGCGCTTTGCCGGTGGGGCTTACTACGTGTTCATAACAGTCACGTTGGCGTAGAGCTCGGAGTCATCTTCATCATCATCATCAATCTGCATTGGTCGATGCCAACTCTCCATCGCCCGATCGAATGTCCGATTGTGTAGAAGTACCCGGCCGGCTATTGTGCGCGTTTTCCGGCCTTAGCAGCGCTAGCCGCGCTAGCCGCGCTTAGCCGTGAGGCTTACTACGTGTTCATAACAGTCACGCCAAAGCTTCCAACTTTGGCGTAGAGCTCGTTGTCATCATCATCGTTGACATCAATGCGCTTTTTAGTATTGATTGATGCTTTCCGTCTTTGAAAAAAATGCTCAAGCTGAGCTGCTTGTAACCGGTTGCTTGGTCAAGCCATTGTGGCTTGGATCAGCCATTGTCTCCTCAACACTCTAGCTCCGCCTCACGTCTTCTACTGACGCCCACGGTGGGCGGCCCATCCAACCTTGTGCAAAGAGAGTCATCGCTGCCCTCTAGGGGCCAAAACGAGTCTTTGACTAATCAGATCTGCCTGATACTTTCAGCACAGCTGCCCAAGGCTTTCCTGCACCCGTTTTTGAAAAAAAAAAAAAAAAAACATAGGGGACGTCTTTTAACGTCCTCGGCGCCCTTCCCTAGGTTTATGCTAAACGTTTTATAACGTTTATGGCAGTCAAAGAGTTAAACTGCACAATGCACCTTTAAAGTGCAATAAGTCAGGGCTTTCATAAATGTTAGAAAATACTTTTACATTTATGTGAACAGTACATTTCAAGAAAACAGAGATACAAAAAAATGGTCTATATAAAAATTATATTTTCTTATGAACTTATGGGGAAAAAAAGCTATCAAAAATAATTGATTCATGGTTTTATTAATCGATATCAGGCTCAAAAAGGAAAATCAATCCCTGAGAAAACAACTATGGAAACTTGACCCCATATAATGCATGTAATAAAATGCCTTTCACATTATAAATGTCCTTTCCGAGTACATGCTTGTGATGACGAAATCATCTTAAGTATCTTTGGGAAAGGGACAGGAGACAAATTGGGGAGCATAAACAATGATCGCTCCTTTCAGCCTGCACACTGACACTATGCATAATGTTTTTACAGTGGGTCCACCTACCAGTGGTGTGCCATAGTTGCCATGGGGACCAACCATACTGGAATCTCTTGCCATGGTTACGTGTATGCATGTTCCACACGCCCAACCAGTAAAGTGTCCCATGGAGACTATTATAAATGAGCTGCAGGTCGGACACTACTTGGGAGGAAGTGCGTAATGAGCCCTGCTATTAGACATCACCAAGTATCCATGGCATGCACAATTGCTCGTGCTCTTGGATACTAATTAGAACATGGATGCTTCATCTTTCAGCATCAATCAGTCTGTCTGAATGCCTCCTCCACCTCTCAATATTCAAATACTTTTCTTTTTTCTATGCTTAACATGCAACAATAGCACGATGACTGTTTTTGTACCTCTAGTTGTCACCACATTGTGTAACTACGGCAGAGATTTTCTGGTAATGAAGAACTAACCTGAAAAGACTCTTCTTTTTCCGGTCTTTGCCTCTCCCCATCTGTTTTTGCTCTCATCCAATCATTTCAACACGTGGTCAGAAAGAGCGCATAACTCCACTACAGTATGACATCTGGTCGTATTTAATAAGAGGTCTGCTTGCATGCAAGTTTCCATTAAATTGTATTTGCAGTAGTTGTTCAGTATTAATGAAAGATCCAATTAAGGTAGTGATTCTCATTGTGTTTGTTACGCCACCCAGGTAGAAGAAAATATCCCCCCAACTCTCCCACCACGACTATAAATAGCATCATTTGTCCATAAAATAGTTTTTAGTACACTTCTGAAGAGGAGTTGATACTCCTTGTGCACTCTTTGAGAATGAGAGTGCCATTGCCACCTATTGAAGTAGATGTACAATTACACTTTATTCTAGCATGGCAAAAAACAAAGAAAGAAAGAAAGAAAAAAAAAACATGTTCCACGAGGTTTTGCCCCTATTTGAGAAGGACTGGACTATTACGGCCATACATAGGCAAATATTCTGACATTCACCCGGCTTTGTTGTTTCATCAGGAGTGAGCACCTGCCACGTTTTTTTTTTTAATGAAGCGAGTGCACATGTCCTTGACTGTGCATGCGCCTTGTGTATGTTGTTTGAGTGTTAGCCAGCAGAGGGGTTTTTACACTCCTATTCCCATGATTATTTGAGACAAAAGAACAGAAGGTCTTGCTCACTTCCTGCTTGCATAATAATGAAAATGTCCGTGATAAGCACACCTCCACAAAAACAAAACAAAAAAACATGAGAGAATACATTGCTCAGTGAGGTGGCAGAAACTAAGGTTGGTAATCGATAGAGAATGAGATCACTAATGCATGACAATTTTCAACGATCATTGTAAACTCCTCTGAGTGATACTTCAACACACTTGATAAAAGATGACAAATGTCATCTTGAAATAAATCAAGGTAATAGACTCTCATGCCTAATGTTGGTTTTCACTTTGTAAAATTCCACTACCTTTATTTTTAGGGAGTATGCAAGAGACAAATATGGTCTATTTGAAATTTATACACTGAATAGATGATGATGATGCTTCATAACTGAAACAAAAATCAGACAGCAAAGTTTTTTTGGTTTGACAACGGTCTGATTTAAACCCTGTAATAAATACTAAAACATGAACATTATGCGTTTAAAAAATAAACACAAATTGGATGTCTCGAGTAAAAGTGTCCCATTTCCATCAATGATAAATAGTCCTACACACTTCAAATATGTATGATCATTTAACTAAATGCCTGCTCCTTACATTACTAACGTGTAGTTCAATAGCTTCTTTTTTTGTTCATTAACTCAATAAAACGCTGTATATCATAGTTTCCTTTTTGTTTAGGATCTTACACTTGTCTAAAATAAATCAAAGCTGTTAGGCTTGTGTTTGCATCTCAGTCGTCTGTGTGTGCTGAATGGCACGCTGCCGCATGGATCGCATACTGCTGGACGCTAACATCCCAGTGACTGATTGACCAAGAAGATAATTGGCTAATGGCGCAGGGAGAGACTTGCTTAATTACTTCCTTCATTTGATGGAATTGGAAGCAGCACCAAGGTGACATTTGGCTACATCAAGTCAGTTCCCGTCTTCAATTTGCCACTCAAATGACGCGGAAGAAGTAAACGATGGATGGCACATATTTGTCCATGCAATGGCAAACATTTCAATTGATGAGTTGAATTCATGCATCAACATATGCTGCTCCTGTTTTCTCTCTTGTTAACACACACATGCTTTATGTCATCATTGTAGGCCTGGTACACACGGAAGAATTTTAAAAAGATGTTTCCTTTGTGACAGACCCCACATAAAGACATTTAACTAGGAATGTTCGATACCACTTTTTTTTAGACCGATACCAGATCCTCAGTACTCACCGATACCAATACCAAGTGCCGATACCATTAGTACTTATGATGCATAAAATGTCCACAAAAAAACAATGACATTTTTTTTTAAAGACTTATGTAAACTATAGCAAATTTCCTTAAAATTAATGGCAATTATATATTTTTTTACAATTTGCTTACACAAGTCATTTTACATGGAGCACACAATAAAATACATTTTAAAGAGTAGATAAATAAAATGAAACAAATATTCCAGTGGCCAGGAAAATCAATTAAACCAAATATGTGGTTGTACAACTTCCTTTTAAGGAATACAGTAAAGTACATAGAATTCAATTCAATACAATAGTGTTTCAAGTAATTTGGTGATACCTACCATGTTAAGAATTATTCAAGATGTTTAGTGTGTGCTGTTTAATTATATCTTGTTTTGAAATCCATGCTTTTAATTTGAAAGGCTGCTCTGTATTTCCGTTTCCTGTTTCACATTCTCCATTAGTCATTCATCTCATAGCAGGGCAGTAGTCAATGACTATATACTATATAATATACACTCTAAAAACAGTTGGGTCAAAAATGGACTGATCCTCTACTTGGGTCTATTTCCCCCAACTTTGAATCAAGAAATGGGTCTTTTAGTGTAAAACAACTGGTCAAAAAATACCAGTATCGATAGCAGTCGCGAGTACCGATACAGTGAAATGTGTCTTGGTATCGGCCCGATATCGATACCTGGTATCAGTGCTCGCCCATCCCTACATTTAACAGTTATGGTTGTATTGTGGGTGGTCTCCTCTCCTCCGATAATCTCAACACGTGAGTTGCCTACCACATAATGCTTGAGGGCATTCTCATTCATTCAGGTCATTTCTTTCTCAAGACATCGAATCAATTGCAACTGCACTGATCTGGTTTGAGATTCGCGAAGGCTTCATCAATTCATGCAACAAGGCTGGTCAGTCCTAAACAAGCCTTGAGACAATCTTATGAGACATAAAAAAGTCAAGTGTTCGATGTCCTTCGTCTGGATGTGGCAAAACGACTGCAGCTTTAGCAGTCATATTATTCGTCAGCAAGAAAAAATATTGAAAGTACCATTATTACGACTATAGCTCTGTCTACATGGTGAGTTTACTGTCAGAGCATAATGACACATAGTACATGTAAGTTATCTATTTGAACTATACCACAGAAACAGGAATTACTTCATCACAATGTAACACACATAATGTAAGTCCTGTAGTCTACCAGTGAGGGCAACACGGGGGAACACAGATTTATGACGTCCGTCTCCACAATCACTTTTGGATTCAAATCTCAGTTGAGCACGGCACAAGAAAATATGAAATATGCAGATCACAGCTTGGTGAGAAGCCGCATGTGTCATCATGACATCAAATGTGAAATGCACATAACTCAGTTAGTGACACATAATGTACACACATTCGCGTAGCTGTATGGAATTATACATGGACACTGAAGAATAATTACACAATGCATTACAGTGGTGCCTTGAAATACGAATGACCTGACTGGCAATAGATATTTGAGCACAAAACATGCAGACAGATAATATAATGATAGCCAGGCATACATTATTTATCCTCTGTGAATAACTATAGTAATATTTCTACGGCTTACTGGGAAGTTTTGCCCGGCTCCATATATATGCATGCATCTGATTTATGCCAGGTGAACAAGGCACACCCACCGGAAGGAGCACCACAATGTCCATTGAATTGGAAAAACATTTAATTATATAATGATTATGCATTTTTTTTATTAAAAAAAACTAAACATTATTTATTTATTTATTTATTTATTTTTTTGGGGGGGGGGGGGGTGCTAGAATGGATAAATGGTATTTCCATTCATTTCAATGAGGACGGATAATTGTAGATATGAGTGTTTTGATTTGTCATTGGTCACAGAACAAACTAAACTCATAATTCGAGGCACCAACGTTTTAATTCTTTGGTGCAAAGTGAGATCATCCTTCTAGTCGTTATATCATTTTAACTTGCTTTATTGGCTGTAGTGGAAATTTAATTCAACATAAATCTTCTTAGCAGGATTAACTTTGGAAAAAACACCTCAGTGAGTCAAAAAGTTTTACCGGCATCAACGCTAAAAGGCAGCAGGCGATTTGTCCCCTTTTCAAGAAAGTCTCAAGTCAAAGAATAGCATGAACGCTTGTGATCATCCAAAATGAGTTTGTGCGAAGAATCTGACCATGATAAGATGACTGATGACTGTCATGATTTTATCAAGTTCACTTGAAGCCGCACATCTAAATGAAATGTGACATTTTAATTTAGACTTTAGACCGTAGATATGAACCAGTCGGCGCAGCAGACTGATGCGTCTCCGCTTTTTAATTTATTGAACTGCCTAGCTGGAGGCCATAAGAAGGATGAAATTAGTGTGTTGTATGCTATCATGCATGAACACCCCCACATGAAAGCAAAGGGAGGTATCTCTGAAGACTCTTAAATTTGTGAGATTGTTGGTTTATTATCTTTTAATTACTTTATTTACTTGTATTTTCCGGACCTGTTTTTAATTGCTGTATTTACTTGCCAGGACTCCAGCATTGTGTATTTGCTATCTCATTCAGTTTTGTTTGTTGCTTACTACATTAGCCTTTTGTGTACTTCATGGATCTTAACCTAGGGTAACCAGCTGTCCCAGTTTAATCGAGCCTTTGTGTCTAGAGTCCAGGCGAATTTCGCCAGCCCTATTGTTTTGTTCTGCTTTTACACAGGTCCCGTTGTGGCACTGTGTTTTTTTGTTTGTTTTGTTTTAGTCCAGTCAGCAAGCCAATTGTTTGGGCCATGTGTATGTCAAACAGATAGTTGTCATAGCGATTCAGCAACTACAATGCTAACAGGCCTATTTTTGTCATACTGGAACTAGAACTACTTCCTGCTTCCATGTCTAAGAATAATGGGAAATGTACCTCGACTAGCCCAATGCTATGGCCGCCGGTCAGACACAATGCAAGCTGAGCTTTTCAGACGGCTTATTGTTATAATGCGCTACAGCTGCCGGAACCAAACAAAAAAGGTTAGATAATGGTGTAATGGTAATGGTGTGATAATGGATTGTTTAGCGCTGTTGAACTGTTAACCAAGGAAGCATTTCACATTAGGAATGTAACGATATCCAAACATCACAATACGATAATATCACGATATGAAGGTCTTGATACGATAACTATCACAATATTGTGGGGAGGTTGGCGATATAAAAAAATACATAAACATGCCTTGTGAAAATTAAACTGCACTAAAAAAACTAACCTAACAGAGGGTGCTAGAACTGCACTAATGGAAATCAACCTGACTTTTTTAACAGATGTTCTACTTTTAATATCGTGACATGACGACGACGATATTGTGGCAGTTTTAATATCGCAATATCACGATGTTGCCGTTATCGTTGCATCCCTATTTCACATTAGCTAAAGCAGTAACACAACCACTGGTCACCAGACTGACCAGGGAGTACATTTGCTATAAATAGTTCCTGGTGAGAATATATTGTGTATTCGGTTTTCAGAGAAATTGGTTTTTAATTTTGAAAATCTGTTCACCCTAGCTCAGGCTTCCTAGTCCTCGAGGGCTGGAGCCCTGCAGGTTTTAGATGTTTCCGTCCTCCAATACACCTGATTGTAAAGATCAGACTCGTTATTAGGCCATTCGCAGAGCTTGCTTATGAGCGGATTATATGAATCAGATGTGTTGGAGGATGATGTAAACGCATAAAACCTGCAGGACTCCGGCCCTCAGGGACCAAGATTGGGGAAGCCTGCCCTAGTTTAACCACCATCATGTTAGTCATTGGATTATTTACCCATCACCATAGCTCAGTGGGCAAACTATTTAGTACACACAAGAGCACATACTTGAATAGGCTTGTGTTGTGTGTTATTGTTCCCACACAGTTTATTTCCATCAAGTGCGACTTAATTATTTTCAGTCATGGTGGGACTGGACGGTGAATGATATTCTTAAGCAGGTCATCATCTTGGAAATGACTTCTCTCCCTATTGTTAATCACAGAAGCGGATTCAAGCTCGAACACAGACTCCTATAATACCACTGTGAACTCAGCGGTATCACAAGATTTCCTGCAGAAGCCTCAGCCCACTAGTCACACTCCAAGGGCTTAGAAAGCAGACTCCCTCTGGACAAGTCTGAATATAGCCCCTATGTGGCCGCCCTCAAGTGTTGTGCCAATCACATTTATATGCAGAAGGATTTCATTTTTAATTCAAAATTACTAAAGATTGTCAGAGCGTCTCCAGGGAGGAAGACTAAAAAAAAGAGGGGGGAGACTGCGGTTGTCAGTAGAGCTTTACATCATGAAGTATGAGCATACATTCAAGCACTTTTTTTAACACGTTCCTAAAACATGAAGAGGGTGTGTCGCCTATTTAAGTGTGTACTGGATGTCACCAGGACTGCCAAGACTTAATGAATCAGGTTGAAAATGCCAAAGCAGGTCCCAGATCGTTCTGCTGTGGCTCATCTATAGAGCGCTGTCAGCACCAGGCGGCTTACTGATGGTAAGAAGCCTCTCAAAACAAACAGCAGTGCACAGGCACGCGCACGCATTGTCTGCCAAGTCTTCATTTCTCCTCCTTTAAAAAAAGGTCACCCTTGTCTCCCCGCCCCTTCTCGCTTCAGTGGGTGGTCAAATTTGCAAACTCTAACCCCAATATGTATCAGAGAGCAATTACTGTATGTGAGATTTGCTTTATCATTATTATGGACACTGCGTGACAATGTTTCCTTCCTCTCCTTGCAAATCTTGCCAGGCTGACATGCTGATCTCATATCAGTGCTTTGTATCCTGCTCCATCATGCTGCAGAAATACTTTAGCTTCTCCAGATTTTCATTTCAGGAAAGGGATACATACTCATCATGCATGCCTATCTTGGGGTCAATCAGACAGTTGCGGGGTGATTATCTTACATTCACGTATCACCACCGCATCACTCTTTGCCTGCCAACACTCTTGTCTGCTTGCAGGCCTGCATCCCCATGTGAATGATAAGAAGAATATAAACAGTGTGACAAGGGGAGAAGACAAATTTACATGTGCAGGGATTATGGGGTTGTCAAGCACACACACACACACACACACACACACACACACACACACACACACACACACACACACACACACACACACACACACACACACACACACACACACACACACACACACACACACACACACACACACACACACACACAATCAACTGTGGTGCATTAGATTTTCCGCCCGTGATAAATCGTATCACCCATCCGTTAATTTGAGACCGGGCAGGGCACACAAACTGCCATCCACACTCACGTTCTCACTTATGGATAGTCTTCAATTAACCTAGCATGTTTGTGTGACAATGTCAAATAATAACCTGAGCTAATTGTAAAGGGGCATTTAATTTGGAATAATTATAGCTGTCTTAAGTAAGATTTCAGTAATCATCTTTTGACAGCTTAGAATTTGTACCTGTTAACACGTAAATCCAGATTTAAGTTTTACTAATCTTACAAATAGTATTTACTCAAGTTATTCGGTATCTGAACTTCTTTGATAAGATTAGCATTTTGAGATCAGTTTTGTTGTGAGGATGCGCTTCCCGAAACAAATTCAATTGATCTTCAAATTTTCAGGAATGCATGAAAGGTTATATTAGGTTAGTGTTTAGCCAGTCATTTACTGATGCAAACTTCACCTAATCAGTGAATGGTTAAAAAAGGCCAACGACAAAAATCAAAGTGAGTTTAGCAGTGGGAAAATGCTCAGATACTAAATAACTTCACCATCACCTACAATATAGTCTCACGCATGTACTGTTTGTGGTTGGCTTCCCAATTGGACACAGTCACTTGCACATCTGTCATTTGAAATGTGGTTTAATGAAGCTTTCAGACATCAGTCATTGAGACAGACACGCAACACTTAATTAATCTCCCTGTGCACATTCATCCCTTGACCTTCCTCCACACATAACATCTGTGCTACACAATATAACAAAAAACAACAACTTTAAAACAGGAGTTTGTATTTTTTTATTTTTATTTTTTTTTTTAAGAAAATATTCTACCTGCAGAACAACATCCAACAGGAGACAGAAGGCATGACCAATGAGGTATGTTAATAATTTGCTGTGCACACTATTTTGGAATACAGTATTCACCTCTAGCAGAAAGAAAGAAAGAAAGAAAGAAAGAAAGAAAGAAAGAAAGAAAGAAAGAAAGAAAGAAAGAGCTAACTTTAGCTTAGTATTGCTAGCTCTGCTATTTTGTTGAAGCTGAACAGGGTTCTCTGTGAATATTTATCACAACTTCGCACTTTACGTCAGTGAAGGGGACAACTTTGTCACTTTGGTCATAGACTCAGAGGTGTAGGGTAGGGACAAGTGAAGTGAAGTGAAATCTGGCTAGCGGCTTTAAAACAGCAAAATCCTTTAATTCTTAAAACATTTCATGTCATCGTCTTTGTTGTCATTGTTTTGATTGTGAATGTACTAGGTGACAATCGGTTTACCCTTTAGGTGTTGTGGCCTTTTTGAATGAACCTTTTTGGGCTGCAATATTAATCAAATGGATTATGTTTGACTCTAGGTAGAGTCTGTATGCAATGTCTTCAGTTTGCATTTGTGTCAAGTTGCTTCTGTCATAGATAATTGATATTCAGGCCAGATGAAGAGTACAACTTTGTCACTTCTCTGCATAGTCAGCCTCGGGGCTGGATGGGAAATGTCGGGCCCATCGACAGATTGCACACAGCCACACAGAAATGTTCACCTTCTACTGTACCGTATATATGCTTGCAAGTGTAGAACGGCTGTGACTCAGCTTTTGAGCAAGCCTCAGAGTGTGTATGTACCTTTACCACACTTGCATCTCAAAACACTCTTATCTCATATCAAATCAACTTGCTCCATTAAATGGATGGAAACGCAATTAATTTGTTCTGGGAAAAAATAAATGCACCAATATTTTACCTTTTTTCTTTCTTTCCATAAGACAAATTACACTTAACAGTATACTATAAAAGTAAACAGTAATACCCTTTAATCTCCACATAACCTGCATACACAGATGTTTTGCCATACCTTGACAAAAAGGTAGTTCAGTGTAAAGCGGTGCTTCTCAATTATTTTTTGTTAATATGGAAGAAGGAAATATTTCACCCCCACCCTCCTCAGAACTACCTCTCTGCCTCGACTATAGTGTCATTTATCTATTAAATTGTTGTAAGTATGCCGTTCCAGAGGAGCTAATACTCCCTCCGCACTCTGACAATGAGAGCGCCACTGCCATGTGCAATCGCACGCAAGTACGGCAAAAAAGACCCCCACCCCTTATTTGAGAAAAACTGGCGCAGAGGCATGTTTTCTGCATGATGGCAAAAATACTTTTTTTTCCTTATAAATCTCTTTAATGGCTTGTAAGGACCTTTTAAAATCACTGCAGAATTATGGCCAATAACTGGGTGCTGAAAGGCTAAAGCTATAAAAAATTAGCTATCTACAGGCCAACAGATGCCTCGCTGGAACAATACTGATGTTTTAGTCCTGCAACGTCAACAATTACACAGAGACTCTGACACAGTCTCATGGAATCTTAAAAATATATTATGCCCTTGAATTTGCAAACAAGTTATCAAATTACATAACTTCACGTAATGGTGAGCTATATTAACTCACCCACTTTTATTATTGCCTGACAATTTGATTTCATTATGTTTTCTTTATGTTTGTCCACCACCATGCTCATGTCCGTCCACTTCCTCTATGAGCCTTTTAAGATTGGCAGCTTAATAAGAGGCCATTGTGGGAATATTTGGTGTCATGGCTCCTCACAAGGATAATCAACTCATCCACTGAGGTTTTGCAGTGATTAAGTTGTCAGCTGAATAGGAACCAACTCCAGGGAATTTATTTTCTTTTATAAGCGTGTGTTGACTCAGCCTTGTGACTTGGCCATGACATGATGTTGGGTTTATTACCACACAGCTTTTCTCCTGAATGAAGAATGTTAGTTGCACCTTTGGAACTTTTTTTTAATGTGAATTTTCTCTTTTCATAAATTCCTCATGGCAGAACGTGGAACTTTGGTGGTGGTGTTCCCGCAACGGGCGGCTCGTAAGTCAACTGAAAGTATCGCTTAATTTGGACAATGCTATGTTGCCTCTCAGCATCACTATGTCTGTGCAAGCTTCATTCATATAAACAACTCCCTGCAGCGGCATGCAACAGAAAAATGAAACGTCATAAAAGTCTGCATATAAAATAATGAGCCATTCTGCATACTGTTACATGCATGTTACTTTGTGGGGCTGCTACAGCGCTCTATTTCCTTGTTATGGCTTACGTGGCCAATTGGGTGCCTGTAATCAGTATTCAGGTACTCGATTGGCCATGTGCACTGCTTGAATTGCTGGAATTAATTGCTGCATGCTATAAAACAAACAAACAGAGAGAACTAGTGTAAATTGTAGAAGCAGCCTTGCGTCCATCCCACATGGCTTCAGGAGAGAGGGATCCCTCATGCATATGTGGCCCCAACACAACATCGTCTGCCCGGTAACACTTGCAGATGGACATCCGCTTCACCCGACTTCCCCCAACACGCTCTCCTCAAATCAGACAAGACAATCTGCCATCACGACACTAATTGCATAACAGGAACGTAATAAGGTTAAGATGCTTATTTTATTTATTTATTGTTATTTGGCTGTTTCTATACGTGTGTTGCCACTCAATTTTCAGTTTTTATGACTTGAATTGAGTTTTTGGACTACTGCAAATCATTGTTAGTAGGCACCATCCGCTTTATAATGTTGTAAATAAATAAATATGACAAATACTGTCAAAAGAAAGTGAACACACAATGCCTGATGACAAATTTCATTGAACTGTTTGGGGGAAAAAAGAAGAATTGGGCCAAGGGCCAAACTAATTTGACAACCCTTGCACAACAGGACTGGAGTAGGAGAGTTTGTTTGTTTTCCAGATTCAGAAAAACATGCTTATAATTGTTTGGCCTTGGTAGAGGTTTGAGTTGTCCTCAGTGACATTCTAGTTTTGTAATCATTCCACTTCACTTTGTGGCATTACTTTTCTACAGAGACCCATGGTTAAGATATAAAATCTCATTCAATTTGTTTGAAAATACATTTTTAAATTTGGCCAAGGAATCTTCTTCAGCAGGGTAGGCCTAAAGGAAGACTTATAGTGAGGACAATGTAATTGTAATTTAAATGATATTATGTTGTGGGAAAATGCAATAAACAATGAATTTGCTGTTCATGAATGAGGCCCATCATCCCATTCTCCTCTACTGAGACCAGTTTGAAGTATAAATAGAACTATCACATCGATGGACATTAACAGTGACATGCATTGCACGTGACAGACTTTGCTCACCGCTGTCTGAGGTTTCAGTGTGTCAGGTTGACCCTACTCTGCATGCAGATTATTATCAGGATAGAATGCGACAGACATGAAGAAAGTAGCAGAGATAAGTATCTCCCCATGTGCCCCAAAGCTCATATGCTATTCTCCACGGAAAGCCGTCAGGATGTTAGGAGACGGAGATGCTTGAGTGTAGTCTGTTAGCTGAATTGAGTTCCAGCAGAGTTCCCTGTAGATTTATCCAAAACAACATTTGGCCTCGAATACATCTCACCTACTGGAAAATAATTTAATTTAAATATTATCCAAATATGGCTGAACTAAGTCTGAATAATTAAGAACATTGTCGACAATATTTAGCAAGCTATCCCTTACTTTCCAGCCCAACACAAACTAATGTTAAAAATAGAGGTGTCAAAATTAGTGTTAATTTTGAGTTAATTTAAAGTAGTGCTGTCAAAGTTAAAGCGTTAACTCATTGATTAATCACAAAAAAATTAATGCATTAATCATGTATTGACGCATATTAATCGTACAATTAATTTTGACCACACATCCTTTATCTTTACAGCAGATGGTTACATTAATGGTAGCACAGGTTGTGTTTGAGCAATAAACATAACTACATGCATTAAACTAGAAGCATTTAATAAATGTTTGTGTATGACATTCAGAATATTTGTTCATGTCAAACTATCGGGGTCTTTTTTTTTTTTCATTTTAAATGATTCAAGTAATTAACTGACCAGAAAAAAGGAGGATGATAGTGTGCAGTGGACCATAAAATGTTGAAGACGTCCTCATAACATTAAATGTAGAAGTCAACATTTAACTGGTGCTCTTCAAATTTGGCGAGCAAAAAATATTGATGAAAGGCCTTTTCAATTAAGTGATTAATCGTGGTTAATCCAAATTCTAAAATGTGATTAATCAGATTTTAAAAATGTAATTGTTGGAGAACTCAAATTTAAAGTTCCTTTAACGCCAATCATTTTTTTTAACGCACAATTAATGACCGCCCCCTTACTTGGAAAGCCTGTACTGGGAGAATTCCAGTCGCAACGCAGCAGACACATCAATGTTAAAATTTAGCGATAATACATTTAATAATAAAAAAAAAATTGTGGAGACTGGGGTTAAGTTGTATTTTACAATTTAAAAAATGTGCAGAATTTCAAAAGTTACTTCATGTTGAAGATTAGATAGCTCTTAATATAAAAAGAAAAATGCATCAACGTCTTACAAATGCAATTATGCCATCAAGTGGCTGAAAAAGGACCTCAACGCAAATCAATATCACACTTGTTTTTAACAGTTAAGTACATATTTTTAATTGTAACTACATTTTATGAATTATTATGACATTACTGTATCAATGACTAAAATATGTAGCCATATTTCTTTCTATTATTTAACATTTGTCCCCACTTTTATGTTAACAAGAGTATGAAAACAGCATTTTTTTTTACATTTTATTGTACATTTAGAACAGATATAAAAAAATATATTAATCGTGAGTTAACTATTGAAGTCATGCGATTAATTATGATTAAAGATGTTAATCGCCTGACACCCCCAATTAAAAACATTCATATTTTAGAATGATGCACTGCATCCCAAGTCCACTCATCCCCACCTGTTTTTTTCAAATAGAAAATTGCCAAATTTGTATTTGAATACGTATGTTTCTTTTCTTTTTCCCCCCCAACAAAAGCATTCTGTTATCAAGCAGCCTCGAGGCCTGAATGATACACGCCAATTGAACCACTTGGGATTGCATGTTATGAGCTGTTCACTTACCAATACATTGTCATTCGGCAACGCTTGTTTGACTAGTAGAACGAGTTATCTAGCTCTTGAATAATAGAATTGTAGTAATAATGCAACACAACCAGCCACCTTAACTCTTTGACTGCCAACCATTTTCAGAAAAGAGAACATGTGGGTGCCAGCTGGTTTAGAGCATTTTGACTGATCTTTCAAGGTCCACAGAAAACTTTGTGTTTGGACTATGGAAACACAGATACTACCAACTGAAAGATTGAACTCTCATCTTTCATCAGAAAAAAAAGTGTTTCTACCTTCAGTTTTTCAGTAATCAACAATAGAAAATAGGTTTTTTTACCCAAATGCTCTGTTTTGGACCAAAATACGTAGAAATCAAGCTTTTTGTAAAACGATATTATTTCATGCACTCTAGTAATTTTGACACCTTTTTTTTTTCCATGAATGATGCCACAAACACCTAAACAGTGCTTTACTTCTGTAACACACTACCACCAACAATGAAAAAGTGTTTTTTTGATAGTAAAATAAGTTTATTTACATTAAACAGTGTAACAATTTGACAAAACAATTTGGCAAACTATTTACAAATGTGTGCAACTGTGCTTGTGTGGTACTATTTACAATTTTGTGGATGTTTCAACTACACAGTTTTTCTTTTTGTGTGGTATATTGTGTAACACTCTCCTGCGTGCAAGGGGACGCAGCAGGATCTGCACCACAAATTAGTTTCACTGCGATTGCCCCTTTGCGTGCAGACCCTACACTTTCTTGCCGGCCTTTTTTTTCCGGAGAGTAGCAGGTATATACTGCAGTGTGTGTTTGGCCATGTTGTCATCATGATACGGTGACCTGGTGTTACGTCTGGCTTCCTCATGTCCTTCAGTTCCTATACCGGGTGGAAAACATAGTTAACGTCTTTTAACATTTTTGGCGGCACTCATTTAGATTTTACTAAACATTATTTAACGTGTTTGGCGGTCAGAGAGTTATTCTTCTTTATTCAATGGTCTAACCACAACCGCAAGTCAGTAACATACTTACGATCTCACCAGTAATCTGCAAATTAATTTCCGGTTGTAGCTGCTCCATTCACAACGGGACAGAAAATCTCTAGACAAATAAGTAAATATAATATAAGAGATAATTTTGAGTTCCACAAACAGTGGGTGGCTGAAATGAGCATAGCTGTGTGCCTTTTTGCACCAGATCCAGTCAGTATAATAGCGAAATGTGTTTCAGAACGAATGCAAAACTGCGGGATTGTTGTTAATTTAGCACCAAAAAAAAGTATGCAGTAAGTAGGCATTTGGGATCAAAGGATCAAATTCAGGCTAGATAGTTTTAGTCACAAACTCCTTATTGTCATTGTTGTTTTAATGGAACGTCATTTCTTTGCACATCTGACACTGCCTTAACCTTCATCTGAACACAAACATTCTCAAATGGAATCCGCCTGAGCTCGAAATGCAGTAGTGGGCAATTAACCTATTTTATGTTGTTACTGTAATTAATCTGCTTCTGTTATGCTAAAAAAAAATTTCAATGAATGTGATCTTTTCCGAAATGTCTGCTACATACCTTTGTGTGCTGAGAAACAACCGCCTCCTTGGTATTTTGTTTCCAATGTGCATGGAGGATGATTACTTTGGGAAAATTTATTTTGAACATGAATAGTAATAAGAATACAGCTTAATAAAATAATTTGTGAAAATAATAAAAACAACGTTCTTAACTGTGTCAGGACAATCGTTGAGAAATGATATCTAATTAATGCCATCTTTTTGGCAATTATAAAAAAAAAAAATAATAATAAATCAGTGTTAGAACCGGACTTAACACCTGAAGAGATGCTCCATTCAATTCCACTTACAACCGTTCTCACTGCAGTGGTGAGACATTATTAATGGGCCAGCGGTCCTTTTAACACCTAATAGTGTTGACAGGAAGATGGATTTTGACTCAAATAATCCCTGGCAGTGTGACTTCATATGTGAGAAATGGGGGAGAGGAGAGGGCGCTACTATTTTACTATTTAATAGACCTTTCCAGAGTAGCGAAAGTGAATGCTCGCACTTTTTTTCTCTTTTTTTTCTTCTCTAGTTGCTAGAGATAATGGAATATATTTTTTACACAGCACAGTACATTTATTTTTGTTCCATGTGTATTCTTGACATGAAGTGTTTGCATGTAAGCATGAAATTATAATACGTCACTAATCTGATAATTTACAACAATACAGAAATGCAGCACTTGCAGTCTGACAAGGGTGAAATTAGACTACCATCACAACACATCACATCTGTTCAGTAATAATGATTTTGGAAGATGAGGCAGACAAACCTGTAAATGTGCCAGCCACTCTTAGAGTTTTCTGGAGTCATGACCTCTTCTACTACAGGGCGTCTTGGCTTACGTGAGTTCTGCTCCTATGGCAGTGATATAACTTGGACTTGTACATGAGTCGGAATTAGTTGCAATCTATTTCTAAGACACACTACCCCAGTAGTCAAGTCATAATTACAGTATATGTTTACAACCAAATGTTGATTTTTATTTGGTTGGTAAACACAGCAGTGACCTTAGTATGACCTCAAAATGTCTTATGATTATCATGTGCCAAGGCCTGTATTATATTGATTTTTCTTCTTTTCAAACTTTGTGCCCCCAAAATGCACCATTGGTTTGGCTTATGATCAAAAGACTATGGGAACCTCTGAAATACTGTTTGTAGATCAGCAACTCAAAAACAAGCCACACACAAATGTGAGTCCTGCGCACTCCCCATTCTCACGTCTCTTATTTTTTCCCCACAAATTCCTAGATTGAAAGTACACAATATAGGGCTGGGCGATATGACCTAAAATTCCCGTTACGGTGTAAAAATGAATCCCTTCACAGCAGGGCTGTAGTCAAGTTCACCTTTATCGAGTCCAAGTCAAATTCGAGTCACAAAGATCCAACTACAAGTCAAGTTAGAGTCTACAAGGTCCAAGTCCAGATGAAATCAAGATTATACTTTAAAACAGAAAAATACTATTTTCCCGACCACAAAATTTGAGAAACTTGATTATGCTCACCTCTTCTTACATTGGACCATTTACTCTATTCATCCATCCAAACAAAACAAAACAAAAAACAAAATCCAAAATCTTGTCAAAAATTGTCTTACAGAATATGCTGGTTGCTTCATGTTTATTTTATTTTATCTTATCTTATTTTAGAAGATGTTGTGGCTAACGCTGTTCTAGATGGTTGGTAAAATCTAATTTTATAATCCCGATGTTGGCTGACATGACTGAAAGAAAAAGATGCTTTGACAGTCACAGTCAGGTTCACCAATCATATGGTTTGCAGCAAGGTAGCCATGGTTGTTGGCCAATGTTGATGCTGTTCTGCTTTGATAATCTGAAAAACTTTATTTCAAGTTTCTTTTGAATGAGGACAAAAAATGTATTAAGACTTGGTTGAGTCGATACAAATATTTTGCGAGTAAAATGACCGAGTCCGAGCACGTCCGAGTCAAATCCGAGACCAAAAAAAAGTGTCTTAGTCCAGACTTGAGTACTACAGCCCTGTTTCACAGTAATGACATACAATGTGATATAAATTTGAGTGTAAAAATTATAGTGAAAAATTATAATGTACATATTACTGAATGTGTAATACAGTCCCTCAAAGCCAAATTCATAAAAAAAAAAACTGATATGTTTTGAGAACATTTATTCTGCAGACCTCAAATCTCAACTAAATATATACTAATATTTCAAACTGTAAGTCTCCTCCTCCTAATATTTGTAGATTTATTTACAGTTTTTGGAAGTGTTGTGTGTGCCTACTGTGTAGCTGATGTATTCCTTTGCCTCTACGGTAGACCCTTAATTTACCTACAAATTTTCTGTTCATAGTTACTGTCGGCTCATTGGTAGACGTTTTGTCGCGATACCTAGCCAGCTCATGCAATGCAAGTTAGCTTAGCGACCAGCATTCCCTTAGTAAAGTTCCATGAAGGATGAGTAACTGCTCACAGAAATGGTCCGTGGTCAGACCTGCTTGAAGCCATAATACAATGCCGTCATCAACAAGCGTTATCGTGATTATTCGGTAGAGTTCAAATCTATCTCTGCCTACCATATACAGTATTGTGCGTACTGCGCTCTCATACTATGATATGGTAATCCATTTTGCATTCACATGACACTTTTGGCCAATAAGCTCAACTTGAAGCAAAGGCTGGGAGGTGTGTAACCCTTTTGTCATCACTCAGCCACTTTAGCTTTGGATAATACTCTCTTCCAGAGATATGCACAGAGACATGCTATGCTTAAAACAGCTTGCACGGTGTATGCTTGATTTGTCCTCCACGCACTCAAAATGGATGAAAGTGAGCAAATCCTCAGTTTGACACCAGAGCTGCAAAGGGTGTCACCCTGTTTCATATCTGTACATGTTCCAAGGACCCTTTACCAAACAAGACAATCCTCTCTCTGAAATCCTACCACACAAAAAGACTTTTTCGTCATATTTATCAAAGCGTTTGCTCTTTCACCGCTAGTTTTCTTTCACCCCTCGCATGAGTGGAGGGCTGAGCGTGAAAAGCTCAGTTAACCTCAGCTAAGGCCTCCAGGGATACACGAGTGCTGTATGCTTCATGTCAGAAGCTTAATGATGGCTCACAGTCAACTGCAGCTCAACTCATCCTCTGCGTGAGTGTGCGTGGACTCTCGATCTGGACGTTCGCCTTCTCTGTTTTCTTAAGATCAAGGGTTAACTACACAGGGCGCGATGTCAAAGGAAGGATTTTGCTCTGTGAAAACACTGACGGCTGCGCTCAGCAGTTACCATAGAGACAATGCTTCTAATTCTCAGCCCCTTAAACCCATCTGCCTGCCTTATCGACCACACCTGCAGTATATTGATCAGCTGTTTTTCTTATTTATATGTAACGCCTTTAAAGTTTTTTTACGATTGCTTAAGCACGAAATCCAAAACAGGGCTCGGATTTTAATAACACTACACACAATTAGCACAACCATGCACATGAGATGTAGAACATCTCAGATCCTGTGCAAAAAGAATCACTCTTGTCAAAACTCTAAACACATGAATAAAAAACATCTTATGTTACCCTATGAAATACACATGTGGCATAAGGTTTAACTGTTTGAACCAGTTACACACTGCAATGTTTTACTTAATCAACTTTTAGCACTTACAGTTACTGAAAGCGAAGTACATAAATAAAGTTAGAAAGAAATTAGTCAAACACAAGATCAATGCTACACACTATTGAAAATAGGTTTCATTTGTCTTCAAATAACCAAAATCAGTCTAGATAGACAATCACAACAAAATGTGTCCAACACTGTAAGCCCAGAAAATAGACAAATAAAATAATAAAATAATAAAATAAATAAATCGCAGAGTTCAGGGATAGGCAACTCTGGGCCGAGAGAGCCGCAGTCTCCCTCCTCCAACATAGGTGAGGATCCTTATCACGTTTCTCCAGAGCTTACTGATGAGTTGATCATTTGAATCACCTGTGTTGGAGGAGGGAGACATCTAAAACACGCAAGACTGTGGCTCTCGAGGGCCGGGGTTGCCCTACCCCTGGCCTATTTAGATCTGACCAGCCAATTTCATCAACATCGTAGGCAACATCCTCGTTGGATTATTGTTTTTTTTAACCCACTGTCTTGTTGGAAGGCCTCCCTCAGTGTCAATTCATGGTTGATGACATTATCAAATAGTGTTGGACGGCAAAGTTGCATTTGACAAATTTGGTCCTCTTCTTTTTTGAGGACGTTCTCCTATTTCAGTTCTTGCTCAACCTCTATCTCCTGCTCGTCCTCACTTTTCTTCCTTTGACTTCTTCCATTTTGTTTGAAAGCAGGTGAACTTACCTTCTGCATTTTTGTAGTGTTCACACCTTATCGGTGTGTCTACAATAAAGCAATCACATGTTGAAACAGCTCATGTACATGTTTGATTTGTATAAAAGTGTGTTCAGTATTTCGCAAATCATTGTGTGTGTTCTGAAAAAAAGTGTGAGGCTGACTTTGTGTTTATAGTGGTGAAAATCTGGCCCAATGTCTTGCTTCTTTAGTGTAAGGTTTTGATAATGATGGAATTATTTTGTTTTTAGTGTTTATGCAATCGTAAAAAACTGTAATAGTTTGCTTCTTTAAGTTTACATATTGATTTGATGGTGCAGTACCGCAGGCTTTTTACTCCCATTTGACATCAAATATTAAAATCGGAGCAACCGAAGTGATTGAAACCTTGACAAGAGTAGACCGCATTCAACCATTCCCTTAGTAGTCGCATCTCATTAAATTAAAAGGTATAAGAACTACGTACCGTTCATGATCTTAGATTTACATCTTCCAACATATTAAATCCATGATCCCATAGTCGTTTAATCCAGATATTTTTAGGAAAAAGAACCAAATCATCATGAATAGAAAGATACTTTCAGGAGATTTCCCAAATGATCTCTAAGCTGCTGGTGGATGTGTTTTTCTTAATTGCTCATCAATGCTCTGATCTGTAATCACGATCAAGCTTTTTCATTAAAACTCCTCATGAAAATGCTAATAATTGGATGATTTCTACAAAAATAGGGGGGATGGAAATAGATGTCTGGTTAATATTACCATCTGTTCTCGCAATTCTACCTGAATCATGGAGCCAAACAAAAACAAACAATTTCAAATTTAGGCGAGACAAAACATAGATTAAAAAGCTTTTCAACTGTGATAGGAACGTAGTAGTAGTTAACACAAACCTCCAAAGTTGATTTGGAGGTTTGTGTTAACTACTACTACGTTCCTATCAACTTGGACAACAGATGTGAAAAACTAAATAGCTAGAGACTTGGGACGCTATAGGTTTTGTGTAGCTGTTGTACACGTCTAGGATTTAGGGATAGACCAAAATTGGTGCCAATATTGGGCATTTTGACGAATATCGATATAGACTTTTTTTTCTTCTTTTTTTTTGATGGCAGATAAAAAGGTAAATCTAAAATAATTTTAATCTCAGGGAACTATTTATTTCAATTTTCAGTTAACTTTATTAGAGATGTTGCTGACCCTGGGGACCTTCTAAATATTTAGTTTTTGTTTGACATTACAACAAAAAAATGTGAAAGTTTAAGCTTTCAGGTATTTTTAAATTTTGGGGAAAAAATATTTACTGTAAAAAACTATAGAGAGCTATGGTAATTACTTGTTTATGTTCCCATTTAACCTTGGAAGCTCTCTAAACATTTGTTTTTTTAGACATTTAAAATGAAGACTATTTCTAAAATTAAAAAAATACACTTCTACATTTTGAAAAGTAAAAAAAAAAAAAAGTTCAATAAACTTAATAAAGATAATAAGAAGAAAATAGAGATTGGCATTTGTATTTTCAAAAGTTTTGACGCAATTTCTGTTTCCCTCTTTTTACTGAAAATGAATAGCTGCCTCAAATAACGGTTATCTGCCTCCTCGACTATTAATAATCGGTATCGGCCATGAAAAAAACCATATCGGTCTATCTTTACTAGAATTACAATAGAGAACATTTGTCCTGTGGAAGTGAGGCTGGAAAGACCTTTTCCAACATTTGATGCTGTCCTAACGAAATAAACATAATGACTAGTGTTGATTGACGTGAAAATGGCATATGAAAACAAATATTTATTGCACCAAATGATATGGATTTACCACCCTCACTTCTGCACACACGAGCACGGTCACAGAGACAAACAACCATTACAAAGTAGCCACGATTCTGTTTGCCTTTCCTCAGACACAGCTTCCCCTGGTTGCAACCTTAAAGGAGAAGAGATTATTCCCTCTATTTCCAGGGAAATAGATTTTATATCAGTTGTGTGTGTTTGTAAATCAGACCTCCATTTCCAAGCAAGCAGGGGGTATTACTCTTATCTCCTTGACTGTATTTGTAAAAGCACAGCGATATAGTTACAAGTTCTCAGATTTTCTACCTTACTGCCTTGGGAATTTGCGTTTCCTGCTACAGCAGCTATTTCTCTAAAGGAATGAATCAATTAAAGTGGAAAAGAAAGTATAAAGCAACATGACTTTCTTCCTGCCTTCCTAAAAATAGGTTATTCGGGTTCACAGATCATGTGCGTTCAGATAAATACGTTGCTGTGGGGAATTTGGAAGATTCAGTTGGCAAAGCGTGCCTTTAAATACAAATAGGAGCTCCAATTTGGTGATAATATAGGAATTGTGGGTAAAATACACTGCTGAAAAAATATATATATCGCAGAGAAACTCTGAGTCAATCAAACTTATCAACCTGTCTAGTTGGGAAGTAAGAATGACTGAATCAATTTCATGGGATTGTGTGCAAATGGAACTGACAAGAGAGAGTCTGCAATCAGCTTTTGTGATCTGTTATTTTTTGTTCTCAACAACTCACCTACACTACTCACAAAAAAGTGTGAGATATAGTTTGGGAAATATCAAGCTGTACCTAAAATGCACTATAACATTTATAGCTGAACTTAACTTGACCTTCTCTAAACTCTAGAATACATCTGTTCAACGGTTTGATGTTTCAGTACTTGAATTTGCTGTTCTCTACCAAGGAGCTCTGCGGTGTTTGAGCCATACAATAAATCGACCAATACATTTCCTGGTTCAATTACAGTTGGTATTTAAACACTGAGAGGCCTGTTCACCACGCTGAGACGAGGATAATTGATCAGAAGTAACTTTGAGGCTTCAAATAAAAATGTCAGACGGGAACAGGCTCTGAATGTCATCGGCAGGTTGCGAAAGAAATACAGAGAGATTGGAAGAGTCACAGAATGTTTTATTTTCTGTCTGACACGTTTTTTTTAAACCCACATTGTGTAATCCTTCATCGATCAGCTCCCAGTTTTTTTCCTTTCAGGTGAGCAATTGTGACATGGAAGTGTTGCGTTGAAGTTAAAATTTAATTGGTTTAGGTCGTGCCTCCACCTTTGAAGATAAATACCTTCACAAGCTACTCTGTGCTATCCAGTTGCAATGAATTCAATGTCCTGAGTATACAATGGCCTAGATGAATAACAATATTATTTAAGCATGATTTTGTATTGATTTCTCAAGATGGGAGTCTTTCTTTTAAAGAAAAAAAAAAAGAAAAGAAGTAATCCACAGCTGTCATTTTGAAATCTGCAAAAGTTAATTTGATTACCCATACCTCCCTGGACATCCAGCCCCGGCCGGCCTCCCATATTCCTGCCTTTTCATTCTTCACTGGATGTGTCACTCAGCCTTGAAATATTCATGCTCTGAACTGAAAAATGAATGCATCTGCTGAAAGGAGCACAAGTTGAAGAGAGAAGAGTTAGTTTTTCACACAGACGCCGTCTTCTGATGAAAGTGCCAGCCAAGCCCTTGTTGCAGGAAATGGGCATGATGTGATTACTTTGCGTGTGTATACATTTCATGTAGGTCCACATGCTAATATGCAGGCTTTCTTAAAAGAAATCTGTAAATTCATGAATGATAGAGCTGAATACATTTTAATATAATGCATAATAATTGCCTTGTGTTGCTGCCATCAAGATTCCAGTAAGCGGAATGTTATGCAATCTTTTTTTCCCTCTTTGATGTCACGGTCTAATTGACTCCATACTTTCCCCACTCTCCAGTATGTACATTTTGTATTGATCTTATTTCCTTCACTTTACAAACTCATTCATCCCATCCACAGCTGGTGTCTCCCTTGCTTCCTCTCTCATTCTCTTTCACACACACGCACGCATATTTGTCTTTTTTAAGTGCACGTTCCAATTTCGCTACCGAAGACCAGCTGCATTGATGCCGACAAACCGATTCCCCCAACATTCATTCATTCAAAGATGAGCTAAAAACAAAAGTGTAGTAATGTTGGTGAAAAGGTTTTCATTTTTTCATTTTACATTTTCTAAATGGCAATGTTTGAACAAAGAAATACATCCCTTGACGACTATACTGTCAGAAACTAAAAATGAAGTAAAATAGAGTTGCCCTCACTCTTCTGTTAGCCAAAAGCCAGTTAATAGAAGAAATAGCACCTGTGAAATGACTTCATGCCACCCTGCAGATCCAATACAAATTTTTGCCACTCTGTTTTTGTTCAAGAACATTTTATTTTGAATAGTCATTCATTGATGATGATAAGTCCATGGACTAGAGCAAATCTCAACTCAAATGGACCTTACCGAGGGTAACCAGATTTTCAAAATTAAAACCTACACTACACTACAATTTTGTTGAAAATCATATTTACAATAAATTCTCACCAGAAACTATTTATAACAAATTTAATTAGCTAGTCAACCGGGTTGTGTTATTACTTTAGATAATAATGCTAAATTCTCTCTTGGTTGACAGTTCAACAATTGTAAATAGTCAAGGCATTCACCCTTATCCAACCATTTTTGCTCAGTCCTGGCAACTATTGGAAACTGGCTGTGCCATTTATCTGACTGGAAATATGCTCAGCTTGTGTTGGGTCTGACTGGCGACCGCAACATTAAGGCTAGTAGAACTACATTTCCCATGATTCTTAGACATGGAAGCATCAAGTAGTTCTAGTTTGGTTGTGACAAAAACATGCCTGCAGCTGTAGCGATTTAACAGTTAAATTATTTGTATTTGGTTTATCGTATGAACTGCTATGACTACTGTGTGTGAATCAATTGGCTTGCTGACTGGACTTTGAAATTTTTTTTGAAAAAAAGACAGGATGCCGGGAATGGACCTGCGTAAAAGTGAGACAAAACTATGGGGCTGATGAAATCCGTCAGGACTTGGGACACAAGGCTAAAAAGCAGGACTCTCCCATTTAAATCGTATCTGGTCACCCTGGTCCCGATTCTGAAATCACTCATCTAGCTCTTAGTGTATGTATATTGTATGAAATGTAATGTATGTAATATGGAATGTCCCTTTTTTCCCGGATCTAATGGCATCATGCTGGAATTAACCACGAATGTCCTGATCGACCATCTTGCCCAAAACTTTCCTGGTTACTCTGCAGCTGGGAGTTTCACGGTACTCATAAATCACACACCAAACCTTACACACAAATACTCACGCACACACACTCATGGTTGACATGTGTACAAGCCTTGTCATCATGTTTAAAACACGATGCTGTGATTGATATCCACGCCGTGGACTGAAACACACATTCACAGTGCAGAGTGTCCCACAGGTAGCTAATGCAGAATAACACTGTTTTCAGCAGGCAAGACTATTAATCATGGATGAAGCTCTGCATCACTGACAAATAAACCTAATCTCACCGGGGAGGGTGTATATACTCGCACACACTGGCATGTAAGTGTGTGGACACACTCATACATACATACATGCATTTGATCAGCCTGATCTCATAAGAAAGAGCATGCTCTGACTGGCAAACAGAGCATTAATGCAGAGCAGGGGGCTCTCCTCTGGTCTCAATCTTTACTTATCTGTCTCTCTTATGTCCTTCTCTTCCTCCTTTCTCACCTTCACTCTTTGTATTCCTCCTCATTTCTTTATTTTGTCAACAAACGATAAAACACCTGCAACGCAGACTGAAGGTAGTCTAGAAAAACTGAGTAACAGTCCTTGCATTTTTTATTTAAAAGCACACATCTACCACCAGGGTTTTGCCAATAAACATAGCAGACATGAATTGTGTTCACTGGCCACTAACCTGAATTATGGATTATTATTAGGCCCTCACAAATAGTCATGAGAAAATCTTTTGAGGGATATGATTTGATTTGGACGTGGGGGTGTTTACAAGGTGTAAAGGGAATCTCATTTACTTTCGGTGTTCCATTTGTCAGAATGGTACCATTCAAGTACCGGTAATAAGTTCATATATTGCATGTCTTTGTGGATGGAAATGCATGTATGAATGCATGAAGCAGCCCTTAGACTTCAAAGCCTCTTTTAGCTCCTTGAACATGTGCATATCTCTGAGCCCCGTTGGAACACACAATGCCATTCTGTCACATAAATGCCCACCTCTGTTCATTTCCCTTTTCCCTCGACCCTCTGACTGGCGGCTTTGTGCCCTGACAGATATACACTTCTTGGCTGTCTTGCACACCGGACTCAGGGGAAATGAGATACAAATGCCACACTATCGGAGGTATCACCGTGGAAACCATGCAGCACTCTGACACCACACTTGAAGTTAGGTTGAATACAAACACATCATGCCGTTCCGAAATTGTTTTAATAGTAAAGCAATTTTATGGACACCCTGTACGATATATATATATATATATATATATATATATATATATGCATACATACATACATACATACATACATACATACAGTGCTACCTCAGAGTTTGAACATAATTCGTTCCTGCGAAAGTCCGAATTGTTCAACCTCCGAAAAAAAAATTCCCATAGGATATAATTTAAATGCAATTCATCTGTTCTCAAGCTCCAAAAACAGAAAATTCCCATTTTAATTTCTATTTATGGTTTTTACATTTACAGTACAGTACGGTATTTAAACAATAAAAAATACCTTGCCTTACCTATTGTGGTGTGATGGCTTCAGTGGATGATGAATGCTATGTTAATGCTAGCTTTAGTTCAGTGCTGAGTTTGTGTATTTTACATTGGGCATATTGTTAGACTACTAAGCGGTCCTTGCGTACGTCAGGCACGTTTTTGAACAGCTAAGGGGGTTCCAGTATTTACAATAGTGACAGTAGTTACAAATGCGCGATAATCTCCTTTCCAAATTCCACTGTGGTTCGTAGCACTGTATGATTTTTGTTGTTGCTGCCACTGGCACTGTTGTTTTTCTTTGGGCCCATGGCGAAGAAAATTGTCGTGGAAAAATCCAAATGCACTCACGAGTATGGAGCACCTCCGGCAGTATTCACGATCTGACTGGAAATGAGCAGTGCATCGTCTCAACTACCGCAACGTGAGCCTTCGGCATTACTCGGCTTTGCTCGGCTTCACTCGTTTACCCGTTTTCAAGGTATGTTCAGCTTAGCTTGCTTTGCTTGGGTGTTCAAAAAAATGAGTTCAAACTCCGAGGCAATTTTTCTCAGATTTTGGGTTTAAGTCCGAATTGTATGAGTTCTGAGGTTCCACTGTAATATGTGCCTTTTGAATGGCGAAAAAGCTGGCAGTAAAGCAGCTTATCTAACAATGCGCATGCTCAAAATTGGCTTACTTGACTTGTTCTGTGGTAAACAATCAGTGGTTCAGTATATCGCCAAGTCACAATGAGTGCTGTTTTCTCAGAGAACTTTTGAGGAAAAGATGAATATAATTTCAAGTGGTCGTCCTACTCTTGAAGTAGTCATCACGAAAACGGGGAAGAATTTCGTCCGTCACTTTCAAGCCAGGACGTACGAGAAACATAAATGGCTCGCTGGCTGTCCACAGGTTAGCAAACTGTTGATTGTGTCTCCCTCTGCTGCGATATCATTGTTTCCTCTCCCGGTTTGAGCCCACTTCGTGGGCACGAGCCAGTTTCAAATACTGTCAATTCCAACGTATTGGCAAATTTGTGGGCATGCGATTGTGTCCGCTTTAATTTTATACCGACACAGTGGTATTGTGGTGCTCGTTGACATAATTCCCCCACGTAACCAATGTTTGTTGAGTGTGTTCCAGTTAAGTCGGCGGTAGTCACCACAATATAAAATAATAATTAAATAATATTTCATATTAAAATTAATAATAAAAATGGTCCCTGCTCGTCACAGATTACAAAGGCAGTTGTTCAGATATTTTAACTAGATTCATTTATTTAAAATAATGTTTATAAATTTTTCTTTTAACTTAATTTAATAAACCTCTTTATGGGCACCATTATTTGCACGAAGCACATCAGGACGGTACTCTATTTATTTCTATGTTCGCTGTAAGATCTCAACATCAGTTTCCCATCCATCAACACAGTATCTGAAACTTTTAATGTGAATAAAAACTGATGAAAACAAATCTGGTTAAGATATCTCATCAACTGCCTTTGTAATATATATTTTTTCATTGTAAAGATACTTTATGGACACCCTACACACAAGGGCAACCAGTCCTAGTCTTTATATTTTCACCAGACAAAAGCATTACAGACTGCCTTTATTGCCATCCAGTCTTATAATTTGAAATGACCATACCATAAACATGTGAACAATTGTGGCAATTAATCAAATGAAAATAAGACTTTGTTGTTGTTTTTTCATAAACCTGAAAACTTTTTTTTCTTCAGGGATGTTGTTTTTTGTCTTGCTCATTACAAAGGCTGCATATTTTTCTTTTATATGGAGTAGATGGTATCATATATGGTATTTAATTTTCTCTGCCCTCGGGTTGATTGCTCTGCTTTGCTGTAATAAAGAGGTTAAGCTGCAAAGCATTTTATGATACATGCTGATGATACATCCTATTCACTCCTTTAAGGTTATATAAATTGGCTTTTAATCACTGTTCCAAACATAGAAGAAACATAAATGATATTCTGTGTAGATCACTGTATATTCAACACAGTGGATCCTTGCGCTCTTTAATTTGCTGGTCTAATATGGTACTCTTAACATAGTGATAAGAGAGAGTAATCGTCTTAGGTGTGGCGAAAGCTTAATCAATATTAACATATTCTACAGTTCCCTCCCCATTGAATAATTGATATCCCCACACAGTCTTGCTGAGAATGAAATAAGATGTAGGAGTATTAAAATAACTTCCCAGGGATAAAAGAAAATTGATTAAAAAAAGATGGCTGAAAATTAAAGACAGTGAAAGCGAGCCTAAGGGATTGAGCTTTGCATACAAATGAAGAGGTTGGGGGTGGAGGGGAAAAAAAGAACTTTAATGGAAGTTAGGAGCCCATTTATCCATCTCAAGTCATGGCACACTCGACCCTGTGAGTTTTTTACCAAACCAATCAAAGAACCTAATCTGAGGGATTCACTATAATCTCCAATCTCTCACTCCCTTGTAAAACATGCAGTTATTAATCATTTGCTGCTCATCTGCACTTCACACATAATTACTTTTCATTACAGCATGCAGCGAGTTCACCTCAAAGTCCATCGCTAGGTTCTAAACTCTTAATTATTCTCATGGCATGGCAGACCAGTGATTTCTTGCTCTAAATCATAAATCAAGTTTTTAAAATTTACTTTCGCAAAGTTTGACTGCTGATTAAAGCTATGCCAGCGATACTGAATGACTTTATTTTTCACAATTTGTACTGTATTTAAACCTCTTGGCCTTGGAACTGTCAGTTAAAGCAAAGTTGCAAGGACAAACTGTTTTTTTTTTTTTTTTAAGGTACCGGTAGATGCAATGAGAGGATCAGGATTAAGAGAAATCCTCTATTTGGAGCACCTCAGCGCTAACAAATCACTGCTGACACCTCAACTCACAGACCACAAGTTGAGACGGGAATGCAGACGGATGTTTGTTCCTGCGTGTGAGTGTGTGTTCAACTGATTTCCACATTCATGTTTGTATGATGGGGTGAAACTTCTTTGACCATCTGGAGCGGACACAGCAACATCTCAAGGTTGCTCGTGAGTTCCTGAAAGCTGTTGGAGTTGGTGAGTGGAAAAATGATGAGAAAATGAGATGTCAACATCTTGACGAGTATTGATTGAACATGTAAGACGCCGGCGCTAATATACTCTTGGTGCTTTGACACATGCTGTAAACAGCAATGTTCATAGCTAATTACCTCTTTCATGACTTGAGAGAGACAACTTGATTGATGATTGGGCGTTCATCGTACAGGTAATGAAGAAATATTTGCCTGTATATGCATGCACTGAGCATGTCCTTTGTAATTAGGCACATAACCACACAGTTTACTAATCACTTGCCATACCAACATTCTATTCTTAAGATGAAATTTATTATTTTTTTTGTAATTCCTCCTGAATTCTGATCTTTTTTAAACCTTATTTTAATGTGAGGTTCGTTTAGTGAGGGTACTTGTGCTTAAGACTTCTGACAATTCAATTAAAACAGATTCACATCTTTTATAGCCTGCTTAAGTGTTATGCTCTAAATGGTGTGAATGATTTCGTTAGAATGGTGGGGAGAGAAAATCTCACCTCACCAATTAAACTAAAAACCTGTCAAGTGTTTGCTATAATAATTCACAAGACTCGCTAAAAATACCACTTTGTATAATTGTAAAGTGCTGTTACTCAACTTGTTGGTTCTTATAAAGCAGCGGCTGTGCATGAATCATGATGCGTATTTTATGTTTGATGAAATATCCCTCTGTATTTCTCACTCCTTCGTCATCTTGTTTTCTTTTTTCTTCTTTGGTTCTCTCGGTGCAGCCCTGGGCTCCTGTCACCTGAAACAAATAGACCTTTTCCCAACAGAGCAGCACTGGGCGTCTGTCAGTCAGACTGCAGAGCGTAGATATTGATCATGTTTGGTCTAAAGTCAATACAAACAAAAATAACATTGTTTTTATCTATTTTTATGTCAGCAGACTGTACATACACCCACCTGTTTTGTCTGTGTTGTATATTGACTACATTTGGCCCTCGTCTATCCAATTGTCTTGATGCAGCAATTTCAAATTGACTCAAACTAGCACGACACAATGTAGCACAAGACCCACCAAAACTGTTAGCACCTTCATTTGCTGTTCCACTTTTTTTTTTGTTTGTTGAGAAGGCATAAAATGTTGGAGTAAAATATGTCTGTTATAGTGGAACTTTAGTTTTTGCATCCGCCAGTTTTCATGAGATTGAGTTTGCAACAATTATTTTACCCAAAATTGTGATGCAATTGCTTGGTTTTCTTACAGGTGAAAATCGTCTGTATACCAAACTCCTACCACAAACATTGAAAGTAAAATATCAACATATATGCCAATGATACAAGCTTCCTTCGTTCAAAACCTCACCTTTTATCAAATGTTTTGGATACCTTTAGGGCGCTCGTGCGGTTAAATCTGACTACAGCCAAGATGTTCAAATAGGCACACAGAATAAGCGAAGTGCGCATTACGTTTGCGCATGCGTGGGGAAAAAAAGCGAGGCTACCAACTAACCGTCACTTGAATGGCGGAGATTAGAGTGGTGACAGTCTTTGCGTAACTGTACACCTTAAAGCTTGCAAGTCAACCCCCGAAGTCAGTAAACCACATGCTATGCATGTTTAAAATACATTAAATAAAAAACAGCAACTTTCCAGTGGTTGAAATGTTAGAAATCAGAGCTCATTCCATTAGATCCAATTCATTTTCAATGACCGTATATACCACGCCGCTACCCATAATGCACCATGCAGTCGAGATGCGCACTTCTCTTATAGGTTGAGCTATGGAGCTTCGTGGTGTGAATAATAACAAACAACAGAATCAGTTTTCAAGAATGTAATGCAGATTACATACCATGTGGCATTTACAATAATAATGAATAAATGATTGCAATAATGATAATAACTGACACATAGGTATTTAGAAATATTTGGGATGCATTTTGCTAAAAATAAAAAGATATACAATATGGGGGAAAAAGGGTAGAGAAAAAAAACAGTTCAGAGGTTCGATTCGATCATTGGGTAGCTCACCATCAATTTGGGAAAGAATCCAGGGGGGGAAAACCCCACCTAAAACAAGGCCAAAAATTGCAATCTGTATAAATCATAGATATAAGTAATCAAACCAGTTAGCCATTGGGATTTGATACGTTAAATTAACAACCATGAGTTACACAATAAATGAGGCGAGGGAAAACATCTAACGAAAGCAAACAATTAATGTGAAACACAAGTAAACAATATAAATAGAACAGACATTTCAATGAGCTCATACTAGTTTAGTCTAAGTCTGAAATCTTCAAGAGCAAAGTAAACAATGCATGCCACTTGATTAACTTCCAGTTTTTCTAGAGTAAAGTGCACTTAAAAATCAACCAGTTATCTCAAAGCTACGCTTAGCTCAATGCTAAGCTAAGTGGTAATCAATATTGTTGCGCAACAGGGTTTGAAATCACCCCGGTAAAACAGGCTGGGCCCGACTCACCGATAAGCAGAGCGACGTCAGAAGGACAAAGCAAGAGTCCGGGGAGGGATTATTGGAAGTGAATCTTTGACAGCACACGTATAAATAAGCGACACAAAACAACACTAATCAGTAAACAAATGAGGCTCGAGCAACTCACCCGAGAGCAGAATCAATGTGTAATTGTCTTGACAGTCTCCTCTTGTTAAGTGGTTCAAATTAGGGCTGTGCAGATTGATCCAAGTATCGATAGGATCCATACTAAAGTGAGTATCAGTATCGGATCGATACCAGAGCGCTAGTATCGATATTTTACATTCATTTATTTTGGTTTCTCATGGCTCCCTCCTCCCCTTTGTAGCACACGCGCATGTGCCGACCTGCCAAATATATATATATATATATATATATAGAAACATCCACTTTTAAGACCCTGTAAAGTGAATTCAAAGGTTTGTTTCACACTACATGCAAATTTGAAGATGCTTTCAGAAAACATTTTTAAAAAAAGACCGAGATCTACGCTGGACTGAATTGTGGAGCTGTAGCTTCAAACCATTGTTCGCCATTTCAGTATTAGCTTTTAGCTTGTTGTCGTATACAGTAAACTCGAGCCCATTGATTTTGGAACATCTCCCAGCCGTTGGACAAGGTCTCAACCTGCTTCTCCAGAGGCGAGGCTTCTATCTGGCCAGCCATCTGCTAGCCTGCTAAAGGCTGGGTACGTAGCCTCTGGGCTGACTAGCCAGCAGCCTGTTATCCTTCAGCCTCAGAGCCTGGCTCAGCGCTACCAACCCAACGGTGCACCACACACTCATTGTCTGCGTTTAGAGCCAACCCATTTGGCTTCGAGGTTTAGCTAATGCCAACCCAGATGGTCATTGGATTGCTGGCCAGAAGGTCTCGAGCCAGTGGCCTTTACCTTGCAGATTCATGTTCCGAGCACTTCTTGTCTCTAGAATACAATCTCAAATATCTGGTGTACTCTCCAGAAAATACCTTGACCTACGTACCCCCCCCCCCCCCCCAAACACACACACACACACACACACACACACTTTTTGGGTATTAGACACAAAACTTATGATAGTCGACTTAGACTAATCAATCAGTCCACAGTTCATTTCTCCAATCACATTCAGAATACCTTCATGGCCTCACAGACGGTGAGAACACAACTGCAGTGTTGCGAGAAAATATATATAAACTACCACCGATTGTCACACCCACCTAAGTGGGCGAAATTCGTTCTCCGCATTTGACCCATCCCCTGAAGGAGAGGTGAGCAGCAACCATGTGGTGATCTAACTCCCCAATTCCAACCCTTTTAATGCTGAGTGTCAAGCATTGCGGCAATGGGTCCCATTTTCATAGTCTTTGGTATGACCCGGCCAGGGATTGAACCCCAACCTCCCAGTCTCAGGGCGAACACTCTACCAGTAGGCCATTGAGCTATAATTGGAGGGAATGCTATACAATAATATATTTGAACAGAACTGCAGTTGTGTTACATGGACTGAGTTTTATAAGAGCCTACAGTCTGTGTGGACATGAAGGCGTCACTAATTTGTGATTGGATGATGGAAATGGGTCCAGTGGAAAGGAGCAGAGGATTGCAAGCATGTGTGTGCTAGATGAACGGTTTAGAGAAACGCTCGTTGAATGCCTGCTCTGGTGAGATTACCGTTCATTTTTTTCATTAAAGAGGTCATTGATCAGCAATTGTTTCACCTTCCAAGCAGATGCTGTATTATATTCTGTCTTTTCACAGTTTTTGATCATTTCGATGACAGCTGACCTGAGGTGCCTATTCAGATAAGCGTTTATAGTTCATATTTAGCTTTTGTTATATTTGATATTAGACATGCATATTTTGCAAGTGGCCGTGCTACCGGTCTCATTTTTAGTTAAGTATTGCTGCAATTTTGAGGCACTGCTATTAGTTTACTGCGTAGCTCTACCACCTGCTTTTTTTCCTTTTTTTTTTCTTTTTTTTCTTTTACTTTTTCTTTAAGAGCTCAGTATTGTTCATTTGGTAATGTCATCATCATTGCTCTCTTTTTTAATTAAAAAAAATATATATATATTATTTTGTATGTGGGTGAGTATGTGTATGTGCGTGCGTGTGAGGGTGTGTGTATTCGTTAGTTCACCAAAAACCTATTAAAAAAATCCCATACCGTTCAGCTCTACCACCTGCTGATTTCAGCAATATGTCCATGTTGTTGCCAAAACATGTGATTGGCGGTTAAGCTATTACCGTCTTTGCGGAATGGTAAAGCCAATGCCATGACGAGCCGATTAGTGCAATGATTCCCAACCAGTGTGCAGGGGCACAGTTGTGTACTGGGAGAGATCTTAATGTGTGATTATTGAATTTCACTTAATTGGAATATTTTTTTATGAAATGCCATGAGTAGAGAGAAGAAAAAGAAAAAAAACTCCAAGAGGAATAATTTTATTGTTTTTGCTGTTGTTGATGATCATTTTGTGAATGCTGAAAGCACTTATGTTATTCAGATCTTTAGCATAGTATTCCCGCCGCTTTTATGATGAGCAAAAATTCCCACATTATATATCCGATTTACACTGTTCAAATTTCAACTTGCTCTAAAAATTCACGCCATCTTGGAAATGTATTGTCTGATTCCCCACCATTTACAGTTTTCGCACAATCAAATTTACCCCATTGACTTTCAATGGGACAGATATTCAACTTTTTCTAAGTCCCACTTTCCACGCCCACTTCCATTCATACAACTGATCAGCATTCCCAGCATTCCCATCATTCCGACTATACATTGCAAATATATCAAATGGGAAAATGCATTATGATTTCACTTAAACGATGAAATGCATTTGTATTATATGACAATTTTCAATATAAATTCGGAGTGAACCATGATTTTTAGCAAGTTAGCTAGCTCAGTGCTTAATGCACTTGCCTTCCACCTTCCCGGTTGGCCCAGACTTTAGTCCAAATGCAAATTTTAATAATAATCGCTGCAGATATACTTACCATCCATTATATTTAATGTCATGTCTCATTGTTAATTGATCTATATTTTTACATCCTATATTCAAAATTCAATGCAAGCTTTCCTGTATTAAACTGCATTATTCAATACAATTACATACAATGTCACAGATTTTCCTAAGGCAAGTGGTTATTGGAGAGGATTGGTAAGTGACATATCTGGGTTCAAATCCTGCTTGCACCACATTTTAGTACAACTTCAATTTCAGAAATAGTCACTGTGTAATTAATACCCATTATATTTAATCGATTTAATTTAATTTTCAATGACACGTTCACTATAACATTCAGCAAGACTTCCTTCAATACCATCACACACTATTTTACTTGTTTCCCCAAGTCACGGGAGGGTGTGGTTCGATTGCAGTTGTCTTTTTTTCCATTTATCATTCACCTACAATTGATCATTTGTAATTTTCACACAATTTATCTTTCAATATACTTTGTAAGGATTTCACAAGCATTCCACATGCATTCAAATATTAGCAATCTGCTTTCAGGATTCACACGCAATTTCTCCAGAAATTGCACAGTGTGTAGTGTATAATACTTTACACCTACATTTCGCAATACAAATCAATACATAAATGAATATCGTACAAAATGTAATTTGGACTATTGTTGATGAAGCGCTCTATAAATTTTGTATGGATGTGCTTAACTCATAAATATACATTTACATACATATACGTTTCAGCATTCTACAATGTAATGCAATATTGGTTTGGATGCATTTTATAATACACTGCAATCAGTACACAGCAATAGGCTGCCCATCCCCATGTCGCTTTACATTTTCAAATATATGACCAACTTCTAATAAATTGCCATAGAAATTGTAGTATATTGCCATGTATTTTCATTTCGTAAGGGACATACATCATTGTAAATGCCAAAGCCATGTTTACATCTACTTGTGACCGTTTGTGTTGTATTCCTCTATTGACGTGCATTGGAGCTGACTTCCCGCATTAAGATTGAGAGCAACATGCAACAAGAGCCCTCATCCACGTGCATTCCATCAGAGGAAGAGACGCAGACAGACCTGGCAAGAAATATTTGTACGCACAGGAAACGCAGCTAAAGACTATTTCCATTCCTCGACCCCACACAGCCATCTCAGACGTCACTCCCTGCGCTGCCTGTGCACACTCTAAAACATTCATATGGCCATGCCGGTCTGCCGATGCTTTTTCCTTTGAATTATTTACTGTGGAAATGCAGGAACAATCTAATTGAAATGAAGGGAACGCTGTTGGAGATGAAACTTTTTTTTCCCCCCTATAAGATAAATGCTTTTCCATTGCTGCACTCTTACTTTATTGTCTTGGTCTACATCCATTTTTTATTCATATATTAGTCTGCAGCTGCCCACAAGTACTGCCACGTTAATTAATTCTGTATGGGTTCTGTAATGTATTTTGTGAAGTATGTGTCTGGTGAGGAGTACCACAGCAAAGTGTACACGGCTGCCTATTGAACAACAGTGTGCTTGAAAATATAAAGATTGCGACATGTTGATTTGAATTCCCATCTAAGAGGAAAACATAATTACTGTGAGGAAAAAAGCGGTCCCACTCGTGATTTTATCAGTGTAGAATCTCTGTTGAACCACTCAGTGCCATGCATGGCTTCTTAAGATTAAGATAAAATGAAGATTGCAAAAATAAATCAATAAAAGAACGTCTATATGAAACCTTATTTTATATACGTATCAATTATGTTTAATCATTAAATTTTTGGTTCATAACATTTCTGTGGTGTCTCAAATTTAGACAGTTGTTTTTCAATCAAATCAATATATCACACACATTTGAGCGATTTTAAAGTCCAGATTTTCAAATAGTTGAAGGACATCAAAGATATAAAGAAAACAATTATACATTGTGCAAGCGTACCTGAACACTTTCCTGGTTATGCACACCTGCTGCTCTGCCTCTTTTGGAATACTTTATCTCAGGAATGTCCTGCTGAATAGAAGCTTTAGCGAGGGATAAAAAAGTGGATGACTGGAGGGAAAAATCTGACAGTGAAAAAGATTGGAATTTAAATAACAGTGCCCTTGATTTGCATATGAGAAAGTATGACGGAGCGCCAATGACAATGTATGATGTGTTTGACGTGCAGAGGTACAAAGGTTATTTTTCCATTTTTTAATAAAACCTCAACTTTCTTACCCAACCTATATTCTAAACTATGATCTGTCAAGAACATTTTTGTCTCTCTCACTCCACCGCCCCCAGGTATGCAAATAGACCTAATTATCTGCGGTGACTCCTTGTGTTGTGCACTATAATTAATTAGTTATTATGAAGAACAGTGAGTAGTGTTCATTGTGGGCTGCACAAGTATGTGAAATTTGCCAATGTGTTCCCTTGCTATAGGTGAGCGTGTACAATATGTCCAAAAAGTTGTGTGTGCATACAGTAGCTCTCCTAACATTTTTTGGGCGCTTGAGTGGCCTTTCAAAAACCAGTAAAGTTTGTTAAGAGAGTTGCTTTAAATTAAATTAGGCATGTTTGAAGATAATTGCTGAAAATTCGTGTAGACTGACCTATGCATTAAACAATTTTTCACCATTTCAGTTTTCCTGTTTTTTTGGGGGGTGTGCCAAAGGCCCTGTCTACACGTAGCACGGGTTTTTGCAAACGGGAGGTATTTTTATGTGTTTTGCCCTGTCGGCCACACTTCCCCAGGTTTTTTTTTTCCCTCATCAAAAACTAAGGTTTAAGAAAACTCCGGCCAAAGTGAAGATTTGTGTTTTTCTCCTGATCCGCGTTCACGTGTAACAGTCGCTTTACACACATCATTCACACACACGCTACCTCAAGCAACTCAAGCCATAGTTTACAGCGGGTGTACTGCTCAGCTCACATGGCTCCTCGTAGGACAAGATCGAAGTACTGGGCGAGTGAGCAGAATTGTCCAAGTCGTTTGTTTCTATTCCAGAAGGCATTGTGGTGCGGTCCCGAGAGCAACCGCCGCCGCCCGGGTAAATTCTTGGAAATCCCCCAGTCTCCTGGAGGTCCTCCTGGATGGCGGCAGGAGGCCGAGTGCTGCCTCCTCGTACCAGTGCGGCGAACCAGGGATCCCGGGGAAGCAACTGGCCACTCTCTGTGGTTGTAAGTGCTTCTGCAAGTCATCCATGGAAACGGAAAAGTGCTAGACTTTTACCTGGTGATGAACGCTCCAGCGACAAGCGGGGGGCGTCTACATGCTTGGGGCTCGCTCCGCGGGCCGGAGAATGCTCCAGGGGTCCGTGCCAGCGGGGGAACTGCTTAAGAGCATGCCGGGCACAGAGCACCTCTTCGGGCTGGCTGCAGCGATCCAGCGAAGCCTGGGTGCTGCTTATCCACTGCCAGGTGATTTTAGCTTCTTAAAGCCTTCATTTCTGTATCGTTGGCTCCAGACACCAAATGTTTTGTTGTTGTTGTTGTTGTTTTCTTTTTACGTTTAGTGGAAGGAGAATGTCAGAACAGTAAACCCCAACGACCCCCCCCCCCCTCCCCAGGTCCTAAAAGCTTCCACAATGTGTTTTGTTATTGTAAGTTGCATGAATAAAGTTGTTACAAGACAAGTGAAGCTTTTTAAAAAATATATATATATTTTATTTGTATTTATTTAGTTTTTTATCCTCTGCGCTCCATTATGATGTGCTCACTCTTTGTTTGTTTACATATTTGGTTTAATTAAAAAAAAGAAGAAAAGTAATTTGCGCTAACAGTGTGACGTAATGTGGCAGTGACGTCAAGAGACGCTTAGTATTTATCTAACTACTGCCGCCTAGAGGCTTGGCATGCATGTAAATTTTTCCGTTTGTGTGCATTTTTGTGGCTGTGTTTTATTTTAAACAAATGAGGTAATGTGGACAGACTTTTTTTTCTACTCAGGGACGGGGGAAATATTTGTTTTTAAAATAACCGGCTACGTGTATTTAACTAAATTAACACCTGGTGACTTTGGTGTCTGACATGATGTCGCCCCTCCCCTATGATAAAACAACCTGAGCACCTTCATTCACATCAGCCAGTGCATCCAGTGCAATCGTGACGGTCAGTTAGCAAGCTAGCTATGCCTGCACCCTCAAAATGCATCTTCCTTTGTGCCTCGTTGTCGAGAAGGCAGAAGAGCAAGGCGGGAGAACGAAGTGTGACATGACAGCGAGTATGTTGACAGGGACTTGCGCTTTAGAGCGCCTCATTGTTGTGTGTGGATGATCTGGCGAGACATATTCCAGCCAGGCCATCAGTAGATATATTTTCAGGTCGCTGTAGTGCTGACCATATTATTATTATTATTTCTTACCATTTTCACATCTTTTTTTTTTACATACTTTGTCATTTTTTTAATCATTCAAATTTGGCAGGGTTGTTATCCACACTCTTCTTTGTGGTATGTCAAATTGAGAAGACATCTTTATTTTCATTTGACAGGCGTGTATTTAATGTAGGCCAATTGTTGCTACACTTCCACACAGCTTGCTTTGTGGCAAAAGCAAAACTTGCCAGCAGATGATAACAGCAGAAATAAACACAATAACTGCCACAGCATCTGCAGTCTTATAAAACCCACACCAAAGTTGCATTTTCAGCACAAAATGAAGATAACAGAGTTAAAAGAAAACTCCAGCACGCTATCACAAAGTAGTCACTATGATAAGAATTCCAATCTCAGCTCTGACAATTTTGTCTCAGAGAAGTCTTCAATACACCAAAAAGAACATTTGCTTTTCTTGCATTTCTATAGTTGTGCAACTAAAACATTGCATCCTCATTTGCGATTCCCTCAAAGGCAAATTTGTGTGAATTTGATCTATTTCTGATTTGTCAAGCAGAAAATGAGAATCACGCACCTTGGTGTGAGAGAATGTGGGCATCTTTCTGTGTCCTTGATTAGTCAACTGCACACAACTTTGTTTTTGTGACAAAAACATTCACCGTCTTTCGATGCAACTATGTATAGTGCCGAAAGTCTCCAGAGTGTTGGATTCAGCACAAACTGTATGTGACTGCAATTATGCAAAACAGGTCATTAAACTAATAAAGTTGTCTGTAAACAAGTGCACAAAGGCACAGATTTCCTACACCAAACCCCCCACCCCCCCCCTCCTTTCTTGTCGCCCTCAAAATCTTTCTCCCGCTTATCTGCCACTAACGCTCTCCAAATTTAACACTGGCTTCTTTCACTGCAGCTAAAGTGAGTCTGTATTAGAGAGACTTCTGAAGTTGGGAAAAGAAAACATTCTCGTGGATTCAATAGCGAGATAAACAGCCGCGGATGGCACAGCAATGCGGCTCGATGGGTAGATTTTGGTGGCGTGACCTACATGGAACTTGCTGACTGTCTGTCACTGAGAAGCACAGCAAAATGACAATGGCAATCATCAATGTCTTATTAATTATCGCTTTACCGTCCTTTCACAACATCAACTTAAGACTCGTGTGTAGTTGTAGCCCTAATTTCCTGGAGTTAATGACTCTTGGGAATTGGGTGGTGTGCAAATGAATACACTTGTAGCTTCGGATTATGAGAAAAGGGGTTTAGAGAGCATCTTTTCCTAATCTCTGCCATGTTGTGTAATGCTCTCACTCAAACTTGGCGTCATCCGTCCTCCACCGTCTCCAAGCCGAAATGTCAACAACTGAATATTCATCACAGCATTGACACCCCAGTGCTGTGACGGTCTAAATCTCAGGGCAGACAGATATTTTTTTTCATTTGTTTCACTGCCTCCACAGACCAATTCGGAACACATTCGAAAATTGCCGATGAGAGCAAGAGTTCCCTGCACGAATAAAACAGGAGTACCTGCTGTATTTATTCTTGAAACTGCTAGCATGATTTGAATGTAGACTCACTTAATCCCCCAACCTCTCCTCGTGTCTTTGCCCATTGCCAAAGTCAAGTTTGGGGCATCCATGGCTAAAAACGCGCTCTTATTCTGTTTTTTTAAAAACCCGAATAAGACCACTGGGTTACTCCTTTCATAACCGGCATTCTTGCTCGTATAGTAAGTTAAAAGCGGAAAGGACATTGTTTACGTAATCGCATTGTCCGCACGTCGCGGTCGGAACGGGTTATTCCAATCGAGCACAAATAGCATGTAAACGAGAGTAACTCCGCCACGCATGTAAACGTGTTACCTCGATTGCTTAAGAAACCGGAATTGTGACCTTAACCTGAATATTGACTGCATGTAAACGTAGTCTATGAGTGGCAATGCACTTGCAATTATTGTTGCATCCATCCCTCGGTCACAACTTCTGCCTTTGCAGTCTCTGATTGGTTAGTTTTTTTTAAGGATAACTCAACACTAAATCAACTTTTTTTTTGCTGATAAACTGTACAAACTAGTGTCTACAAATGCTTTCCACATGTCCTGGTCATTACTTTGACATTTTAGTGCATGTTTGTTGAAAGCTTAAATTTGGGGCAAAACCCATGTGTTAGGCGCCATCTTCAGGTAACACACTGGGATTAACTCAATTTGGCTGTCTTTCCTCTCATTACACGAGACGACACATACTACGTCACTTGTTCCGCATGACGTAGTCGCCCTCGCCACCCACCGGCTCATTCTCGTACACGCCTCCTTAAATGGCTTCTTAGCGAGTTGCTGTTGTCAATCACAGCCAGACCACGCCCAACCCTCTCTCCATTCGCAACCCAACGGTCCTCCAGGCAACACCACCTTTGAGCGCCGATTTAAAATTTGAGTGAGGGGTGGAGCAAGAGTCTCACTTCCTGTTGAGTTATCCTTTAATGAATAATAATTCAATTGGAGGCCTAAGATTGGAACAGAAGGGTGATTTCCCTCACAAAATAAATAAATAAATAATAATCAACGCAAACTCCAACCTTATCGCGCGTTTTCTTAACCCATTAAGGCCGGGACCGCATTTCTACCAGTAGAGCCCGGAGCGCTCTAGCGCTATTCTAACTTTAAAGTCGGGAGAACTGATACGCCATTTTGTTTTGTTTTGACCAATTCTTGGTTTCTTAGCCGATGAAATGCATCAGAATCTACACGAGAGCGTTCGTGGCTGACGCAGATTCGCAGGAGTTATGAAATAAATGACGGCGATTGACGACGCCGTGGGAGGACTTTGAATCAGTGTAACCAGCCGAGAGTGACATTTTGTGAACAAATATGTTTGTAGACAATGAGGATGTTGAAAATTTCGATGGCTATGTAACAGAATGGATGACGAATAATTACCACTCGATCCCCGAGGTTCTTACAACTGCGCTCCAGTGTTGAAGGTAAATATACCCGAAGATGCGACAGTTGTTGATTTTAAATATATATATATATATATATTGAAGGTTTATAATATAGTTTTGTGTGAACGCCACAGATGTAAGCTCTGGAATGTTTTTCGAATTATGTTTATATCTGCTTCAAGAGCTTATTTAGTAGGCATTGACAATATTGTTGAATTTCCCAAAAACTTCAGGTTTTCGGGCGCTATTCTAAAGCCACCCATAGGTTTTACAGGCATGTTTTGCAAGGCGCTGTAGGCCTTAATGGATTAAAGGAGTGTATGTTTCTGCTGCCTCAGAATGAAATTAATCAATTGAGTTCTCACAAGACATTTAAAGAAGAAATGCAAGAGTGAGCGAAAGTGGAAAGCGTTCAAAAGTGACAAACAAAGAGTAATGGAGTGGTAATGTTTGTTGTAATAGATTAAAAAAAACATAAACTACTTTTTCGTACATATGGCTCTCAGCATGAGGTGATAAATCACTTCTGCATAGCCCAGCATAGTGAAACATCATCATTTACAACATGAGATGATGGTGCAGGCATGCGCCCACAAAAAAAAAAAAAAAAAACAGTCAACAGCATTTATAGCAATATGAATGCTATTATTTAAAGAGTGCAGTGCCTGATTAAGTTAAATGTTATTATTAGAAAATCAATTGACCACAAGCATAATTTTTGTGTCTTTACATCAAACAGTGCTGATCTTCTAAACATCATTTAGTTGTTTTTTGTGACACTAACAAATCTTGAATCTGAATCTGAAGATGTTTATTAATACACAGGAAATGTTACAAAAATTATAATATACATAACATCCTCACAAAGTCCTTTAGCGTGGACACTATAGAGTGCCTTGTTGTTGGCCATGAGTGTTTGCATTTAACAGGGAAAGTGCCAGAAGGGGATAAAAAGGGATTTAAAAAAAAGAGTGATTTAACAGGCAGCATGTGCACAGGGGATTGCTTTAGAGCGACTTGTGACGACTTAGTGTGTTATATTCTCAATTACTGGAAAATTATATATAGCACAAGGCAATGCACTTGAATCATTTTGTTTGTTACCATAATATCATTTTGACTGATTAATGTCATTTATTTTATGTTGATTATTATGACTATTATTGTTATTTTGTCATTGTTATTTTATTTTATTTTATCAGGGGCAGATACCACAAGTTTTACTTCTTTCTGAAATTGAAAGGTTGAATTTAATTGAATTTTTTTTTGAATAGATTTAATGTTACTTTATTTTCATAAAACTAAAAGAACAAACTTTCTCAGTAAAAGTCATGCTTAACTGAGACCATTGATACTTTACATGGTGTGTCAAGCTCCCCAAAGAACGTCAATCACAGTGGATGAGCAACATTATGACAAAGAAAAAGTGGCCTCCACCTCCTGTGCAGTATGCTTTCAATGACACAAATATCATATTCAACCTCGGGTTGTGTGCCTTTGTGTGAGTGCGAGTGGATAGCAGAAAGTATGTTGTGTAAATGACGTTAAGACTGCCATGTGCAAAACTCCTTGGGCCTATGACGCTTATAACAGTGACACGCACATACACACACACACACTTCTGGCGTGACACACAGTCTCTCTGCTGAATTTTATGTCACTCTGATCAGTTGAGTTCATTTGTAACCTGCTCAGATCAGCTCCCTTCTCCAAGTCTCACGACAGAAGCTGTATTATTTTTAGACCGTCACTTCCCACTAGTGTCACAGGCCTCCCTCCTCCATTATTTCAGCATCTCTGCTTGCCTTTGACTCACCTCTCCACGCTCTCATGTCTTTATGTGTGCGTCAAGAGCAAAAGAATCAGACATGAGAAGGGTTACGGTGCGACGCTAGCACAGCACAAAACCGGACGATGCACTGAATCGTAATGAAGAGTTGGTCAGAAGAGAAAAATAAAAAAAGTTAAAGGAAAGGAAAATTTAGAGCTAGACGAATATTAGTTTTCCTTTATGATTGTCCATGTGTATACGCTGCTAACAAGTCTCCCGGTGTATTAAACATCTTTGTTACCCACCTTCAGTGTCATCTCTCAGACCACCATCTGTTTTCAGATGCAACCACTTTTTATTGCCCCGGCTAACCGCAGAGCGTATTGATTCATCTGAGCAGTACGTGGCGCGTAGTCACGCATGACAAGATTAATACTTTGCTTTCTTGCTGAAGATAAGAGCTGCCAGGCAGATATGAGAAGACTTCGAGTTCCACCTGATGCCTCGCCTCAACAAACGCAAGAAGCATTTTGTGGAACTGTGCAGCAATGAAAAGACAATTTCTCCAAACATCTCAAGGTTGATCCGTTCTTGAATTTAGGCAGAGCTGGAGAAACGGTGAAGAAGAATGTGCTGGAATTAGTCAGATTGTCAGATTGCAGTGTCCTCTGTTATTATAGCAGTTTGTTCTTTGTGAGTTTCTCTTCTTGTGTGATTCATGGTGTGGATTTATTATATGTAATCTTGACATGCACTAAAAGGCATTTCAATTCAATGTGAGCCATGGCCATGTAACTCACAAACAAAATATGAGTGAGGGTCAAGGCAAGGCCACGGCCCCTGAAAGGATCTGCTGGTAGATTAGCCAAATCGGGACAGAAAGCGTTTTAAACAGTTTGGGATTTTGATTTCCCATTCGCACTGCTTAATATGAGTTCTGTATTAATCAAAATCCACATCTAACTCTCATCCTACAAGCCTAGTGACTTTTAATGAGTCTATATTTAACGTGGTCTTACTATGGAAATTCATTCAACAACACTTGGATCACTTAAGTAGAATTTGTTCTTATTCATCGGGTCGGGTCGCGGAGGGAACAGCTTTAGGAGGGCAGCCCAGACTTTCTTCTCCCCAGCCACTTCAACCAGCTCCTCCGGCAGGATCCCAAGGCGTTCCTGGGCCAGCCGAGAGACATAGTCTCTCCAGCGTGTCCTGGGTCGTCCCCGGGGCCTCCCGCCAGTGGGACATGCCCGGAACACCTCTCCAGGGAGGCATCCAGTTGAGGTGGCTCGGGAATCAGATGCTGAGTCCCTCCCCGATGACCGAGCTTCTCACCCTATCTCTAAGGGAGAGCCCGGACACCCTGCGGAGGAAACTCATTTCGGCCGCTTATATCCGGAATCTTGTTTTTCCGGTCACGACCCACAGCTCAAGTCCATAGGTGAGGGTAGGAACGTAAATTAGCCAGTAAATCAAGAGCTTTGCCTTTTGGCTCAGCTCCTTCTTCACCACAACGGACCGATACAGAGTCTGCATCACTACAGGCGCTGCACCTGTCAAGCTCCCACTCCATCCAGCCTTCACTCGTGAACAAGACCACAAGATACTTAAACTCCTCCACTTGGGACATGATCTCATCCCCGAACTGGAGAGGGCATGCCACCCTTTTCCGACTGAAGACCATGGTCTCGGATTTGAAGGTGCTGATCCTCATCCCAACCGCTTCACACTCGGCTGCGAACCGCTCCAGTGAGAGTTAGAGATCACGGCTTGATGAAGCCAACAGCACCACATTATCTGCAAAAAGCAGAGATGCTATACTGAGGCCACCAAACCGGTCCCCCTCAACGCTTTGGCTGCACCTACAAATTCTGTCCATAAAAGTTATGAACAGAATCAGTGATAAAGGGCTGCCTTGGTGTAGTCCAACCATCAGTGGGAACAAATCTGACGTACTGCCGGCAATGCGGAACAAACTCTGCCATCGGTCGTACAGGGATCGAACAGCCCGTATTAGGGGGCTCGATACCTCGTACTCCCGAAGCACCCCCCACAGGACTCCCCGAGGGACACGGTCGAACGCCTTCTCCAAATCCACAAAACACATGTAGACTGATTGGGCGAACTCCCATGCACCCTGGAGAACCCAGCCGAGAGTGTAGAGCTGGTCCACTGTTCCACAGCCGGGACAAAAACCACACTGCTCCTCCTGAATCCGAGATTTGACTTCCCAAAACTCTGGGCGGATCTCATCCACCCCCGGGGCCTTGCCACCAAGGAGCTTTCCAACCACCTCAGTGACTTCGACTCCAGAGATAGGAGAGCCCACCTCAGAGTCCTCAGACTCTGCTTCCTCAAAGAATGACGTGTCGGTGGAATTGAGGAGGTCTTCGAAGTATTCTCCCTACCATCTCACGACGTCCGAGTCCAGGTCAGCAGACAGGCACCGACGACCTTATGGCCACAGCTGCAATCAGCTGCCACAATGGAGACGCGGAACATTGCCCACTTGGACTCAATGTCCCCTACCTCCCCGAGGACAAGAGTGAAGTTCTCCAGCACACCCTCCAAGGATTCCAAAAAGGGTGGGTACTCTGAACTGCTGCTTAAAGCATAGGCACAAACAACAGTCAGGACCCGTCCCCCCACTCGAAGGTGGAGGGAGTCTACCCTCTAGTTTACTGAGGTGAACCCCAACGTACAGGTGCCAAGCCGGGGGGCAATAAGTATACCCACACCTTCTCTGCGCCTTCACCGTGGGCAACTCCAGAGTGGAAGAGAGTCCAGCCCCTCTCGAGAGGATTGGTACCAGAGCCCAAGCCGTGTGGGGAGGAGAGTCCGACTATATCTAGTCGTGAGTCATCACCTTATCGTGGTGGAGGGGTTTGCGTGTCCCAAAGATTCTAGGAGCTATGTTGTCTGAGGCTTTATACCCCTGGCAGGGTCATGCATGGCAAACAGGTCCTAAATGAGGGACTAGACAAAGCATGGCTCACTCAGACCCCTGATGACGAAAAAGAAAAATGGATCTTGGTTTCCCTTGCCCGGACGCTGGTCTGGAGCCAGGCCTGGAGGCGGGGCTTGAAGGCGAGCGTCTGGTAGTCGAGCCTTCACCCATCGGGCCCAGTCGGGCATAGCCCGAAAAGGCAATGTGGGTCCCCCTTCCTATGGGCTCACCACTTGTAGGAGGGGCCAAACGGGTTGGGTGTGTAGCGAGCTGGTTGGCAGCTAAAGGCGGGAACTTTGGCGGTCTGATCCCCGGCTACAGAAGCTAGCTCTTAGGGCGCACTCACACTAGGGCTATTAATTCCGTACTGTACTAAAGCCAGATTGCCCACTCCCCTGTCCTCCTCCAACCCGCACTCACATATTCTAACCAAACCGTGCGCGGGCCCAGTTGCCTCAGAAATATACGTCATCACGTTACACAGTCGTGCTGCCCGAATGGTCGCTTGTTTAATACGTCGCACATGACGTCACAGTTACGTTTCACGCGCTGACAACCGTACCGTTCTATGGCCCACCTCTCCCAATCGTGCTAAACTGGGGATCTAAACCGTACTCAGGCGTGGATCGATTGCGCTCACACTACCTATTGAATCTGGACTTTAGCAGCAAGCCTGCATGGGGCACGGTATAATGGCCGTAGTGTGAGTGCGCCCTTATTCTTATCCACAAATTTGAAGATTTAAACAATCAGTAGCTGTCACATTTAATTGTATAGAACATTTCACACGGCAAGTGTAGAGTACATGGGTGTTTAAATAATAGTATAAAATGACCAAGTAAAATGTGACTGCAGAGGATTAAAAATTGTTTGCGGGATATAATTGAGGCAGAGCTTTATTCATGTTGTAACAATGTGGTGTTTTACTGGAAGCTGCTAACAAGACGCGTGCATGAAGGTAGCAATGGCGTTTTTAAAAACTTTAAATCTTAGTAAAACTAAACATGGAGATTAAACTCGTGGGCAGTAAATGGTGAAATAGCCTTAAATTTGTGAGGTTCATTTTCAATGGTGGACACAAAAAAAAGATCTTAAGAGAAAACTTCATGATTATCATGTCAACATAAGTAGATGGTCTCTGAAGAAACTTCTTTGAAATTAAATAAATGAATAAGTTACAGACTTGTCCTCATTTTTGTTGACTTCTTGTAGAGTTGAATGGACGCCATGTATTTACTTTAGATTGTGAATTCTGCTCTACTGTGAGTTATCAATAAGAAAAATAAAGAGATATATTTTTGAAAGGCTTTATTCATTTCATATAATACTGACACATACTTAATAGCGGCTAACAGGCGTTTAAAAACACAGATATTAAAACCATTTGAGCATCACTTCACATTTAGCCCCACTGAATCCATTGACCTTTTTTTTTTACATGTATACCAATAACACTTACTTGATATCAGTCTAATCTCAACTTTGAACAGAAAAAAAAATGGCCCGTTAAAAAATAAATGTGGAAAACCACAAACTATTCAAGGTAAATTATTTCTACGAAGGTGACATTTTCAGAGCTTTGACGGAGAGGTTCCATTATTGGAAAACATTTTGACAGATTTGAATGTTTCATAATGGGTGTTCAAATTTATGAAAGGTACATAATCCTTTTTTTTGTTTTTTATTAATGTTTTCTTTCTAAAATCCAAAGCCCAATAATTCCCTGTGTATATACGGAACACCACTAAGTCATAGAAGAGGTTTGAATAACATAGCTCGCTGGAGGAAAAATGTCTGTTGCCCAGTAGTTTTCAGTTCATAGTTCACTTTTTGAAACTGCTGTTTCAGAAAGGATGTCGTGTCGCCAAGGCACCGAGACACGAGCTTGGGTCTGTTGGCCGACATAAAAGTCCTGGCTTTTCAGCCGCCATTCCTCTGAGAAATGGAACAAAATCTTCACTCAAGTCCATCAGAGTACATTTGCACTGTGCTTGCAGGTCCATTGTGCTGCAAAAAACATTGTAGCCGCCACAGTTCTTGTCTTCTTGAACTATCGGGTCACCTAACAAACAAAAACAAAAGAAGAGGGTCAAAATCCAGAAATTTCAAGAAAAGCTTTGCGAGTTGCACGATTGGAATTACCGCTGGCACGTATCACTTCACAGCTGTGAATAGTACAGGACCGAGTGGTGCAGCAGTCGTCTCTTTGAAAAGAATGGAAAGTGATGCTTGTTGTATGAGCAACAAGCACGCGGCCAGCATGCTCTCTTCTGGCGCACGACTAAACAAGACGCAGCTGGCGTAATGGCGGCGTCTCGCTCTCAGCACCTGGCGTGCTGCCATGTCATTTAGCGTGTTAGTGGAGACCGCTGCTGCTACAAGTATAATCAGGAGATCTCTTTACAACCTTTACCTCCCCGTCTTCCATTGTGCTTTGTCCGTCCACATGCTTTTAAGCCATTTCCAGCTTTTAGGAGAGTGCCTACCAGCTAATGTCACAAATGATTGTATACGGGGCTGTAACACATCAGGCTTTTCGTGTCATCTTGTCTCAGTTCCCATTCAGGACATTGTTCCCACTGGCTTTCCCTTTTAACACCAACACAGGCTGGCCCTCCTGTACTTCCTCTTGTGGGAGTTAGTCTTTTGTACGCCAGGTGCCAAGCGTCGAAGGCCAGCCATCGCAGAGAGAGCACAGAAAAAGCGTTTTTCTCCCAGCTGCCAGCTGGGATGGGTCTAGTGTATCTGGGCTGGCTCTGTGGCTTCAGGGCTTCCTCACTGCTGGGGCCCGCTCCCATTGACTTCAGACATCTCGTCCCGTGACTGATCAAAGAGTCTACGCGCGCACCACTGTATCTCTCAGCTTGCTATCGTTTTAGGTACCGTGTCCCTTTAGGGGATAATTTATTTGTGTGTAATATGCCTGTAGGTGTTCTGATTATACTGAGCAGCAAGTGTTGGAGGTGTGCAAGTGGACAATTCTGTACTGTTTACAAGCTTTGCATGTTATCTCACAGCGCTTAAAACTAGCCACTTTGCAAGCATAATAAATCATGGATCATTTGCTGTTTTGACTGCAAAATAAATCCAGGTTAACAGAATCAGACATTAAAGCAAAATCTCTATTGTAAATTAGCGACAGACCGATGTTTTTTCGGGGCTGAAACCGATTAGTAGTAGTCAAGGAGGCCAATAATGGATATTTGGAGCTAATATTAACTTTCACTAAAAGGAAAAAATTGGCATCAATATGTTAAAAAATAAAACTTCAACTTCAAGTATATGTTTGTTAACTCTTTGACTGCCAGACGTTTTCAGAAAAGGGATGCCGTCAGTGCCAGCCGATTTAAGCATTTTGACTGATCTTTCAAGGTCCACAGAAAATGTTATGTTTGGACTATGGAAACACACGTACTACCAAATGAAAGATTGGACTTTCATCTTTCATCAGAAAAAAAAAGTTTGTTTCAACCTTATTCCGTTCTTTAGTAATCAACAATAGAAAATGGTTAGTTTGACCCAATTTCGCCTGTTTTGGACCAAAATACGGAGAAATCAAGCTTTTAGTGAAACGATATTATTTCATGCATTCTAGTGAATTTTACACTTCTTTTTGTCCATGAATGATGCCACAAACACCTAAATAGTGCTTTACTTCTATAAAACACTACCACCAAGAATGAAAAAGTGTTTTTTGATAGCAAAATATGTTTATTTACATTCAACAGTGTAACAATTTGGCAAACTATTTACAAATGTGTGCAACTGTGGTGCTATTTACAAATATGTGGATGTTTCAACGACAGTTTTTCTTTTTGTAACACTCTCCTGCGTGCAAGAAGACGCAACAGCATTTGCACAACAGATTGCCTCTTCGCGTGCTCCACTTTCTTGCAGGCCGTTTTTTCCGGGGAATAGCAAGTATATACTGCAGTGTGTCATCAAGTCTAATATCAAGATCATGCTACGGTTTCGTTACGTCTCGCTTCCTCGTGTCCTTCAGTTGCTACACCGGGTTGTAAGAGATGTTTTGATCCATTTTATCCACTCCATTCATGGTGGCATCGTAGTCCAGAAACAGTGTCTTCTCCGTGATCAGACTGTACCCGCTCCTCCGATGAATATGCATTGGACTCGGGGTACTCTTCATTGTCCGATCGAATGTCCGCTTGTGCAGCTCCGGCGTTAGCAGCGGTAGCCGCGCTTAGCCGGTGAGGCTTACTACGTGTCTTAGCAGTCGCGTCAAGGCTTCCAACTTTGGCGTCAAGCTCGGAGTCATCATCATCATCATCATCATCATCAATCTGCATTGGTCGATGCCAACTCTCCATCGCCCGATCGAATGTCCGATTGTGTAGAAGTACCCGGTCGGCTATTGTGCGCGTTTTCCGGCCTTAGCAGCGCTAGCCGCGCTAGCCGCGCTTAGCCGGTGAGGCTTACTACGTGATCATAACAGTCGCGTCAAGGCTTCCAACTTTGGCGTCAAGCTCGGAGTCATCATCATCATCATCATCAATCTGCATTGGTCGATGCCAACTCTCCATCGCCCGATCGAATGTCCGATTGTGTAGAAGTACCCGGTCGGCTATTGTGCGCGTTTTCCGGCCTTAGCAGCGCTAGCCGCGCTTAGCCGGTGAGGCTTACTACGTGATCATAACAGTCGCGTCAAGGCTTCCAACTTTGGCGTCAAGCTCGGAGTCATCATCATCGTCGACATCAATGCGCTTTTTAGTATTGATTGATGCTTTCCGTCTTTGAAAAAAATGCTCAAGCGTGAGCTGCTTGCAACCGGTTGCTTGGTCAGCCATTGTGGCTTTATCAGCCATTGTCTCCTCAACACTCTAGCTCCGCCTCACGTCTTCTACTGACGCCCACGGTGGGCGGCCCATCCAACCTTGTGCAAAGAGAGTCATCGCTGCCCTCTAGGGGCCAAAACGAGTCTTTTACTAATCAGATCTGCCTGATACTTTCAGCACAGCTGCCCAAGGCTTTCCTGCACCCGTTTTCAAAAAAAAAACAAAAAAAACATAGGGGACGTCTTTTAACGTCCTCGGCGCCCTTCCCTAGGTTTATGCTAAACGTTTTATAACGTTTATGGCGGTCAAAGAGTTAAACAACTTTTCAGATTTGCGAATTAGTTTTTTTTTAAATAGTAGAAAATAGACTTTATTTAAAAAATTTAAATAAATGGTATAGGGAGGTCCCAGGGTCATCAACATGTCTTAAAAATTAAATAGTTCCTTAATGTTTCCCAAACTTTGAAAATATCTAAAATGTTAAATTTTTAATTATTATAGTTTTAATTTCAAACAATAAACAGAAGGTGCAGACAGTTCCCTGAGTCAGCAGCATCGCTTATAAAGTTAATTAAAAAGTTTTAAATTGATCTATTATTGGTTGGGGAAAAAAAAGAAAGAAAAAGAAAGCAAATAACGATATTCGTCAAAATTCTGAAAATTCAGCGCTGATAATCGGGCTGTAAATCTGTAATATCAACATAAGGAAACCAATTTGCTCTGACATACCATAAATGTAAAAAAGTATTTACTAGTGTTCTGATACCGGATTCATGAGAAGCCCCAATACTGCATAAAAAAGTGGTATCGGCATCGGCAAGTACTAACAGGTAACATGTCGATACCATTATTTCCTACGCCAATATAGGACTTTGGATGCAACATCTTGTGTCTTGTTTGTGCACGACATTCACTGATGTGTGACATGTCGAGCCAAGATATCCTAATGACCCTTGAATGCTCTGATCCAATGGCACGGCAGCTTTTTCATGTTGAAAAAAAAAACCCACCAACAAAAAACATACAACAACCAGGTATCGGTACGGTATCGACATCGGCCGATACTGCAAAACTGCGTTTCGGAATCAGGAGCTAAAAAAACGGTATCGGAACAACGCTAGTATTTACCACCATAAGACCCTTTTTTTGTCTTCCCAAACTGTTTCCACATATTTGAAAATGGTTCGAATCTTGCTAAGATAAAACATTAGGATTCAAGTAAAACTTCAGGGTCATGACCAGCGAAGGGTTGATGAATTCAGAAGTTGTAGCATCTTGAACTTCTATTTTATTACTCCTAAAAATTCCATATTTATAGGCGTATTTAAAAGCAACAGAGGTTGACCTATGTGGTGCAGAAGAAGAACACCAGAATGTCAGAGAAGAGGAAAAAAAAATGAAACGTCCCGTTTGCTCCACAGCAGCAGAATTGAACAATACAGTCAGGCATGTCCTAATACTTCCGTCCATTTTGTGCATCTTGCGATCTGCATTTTCTCGTTAATGATGCCCACGCAGAATGTGATTTAATTGCATATTGAACAGGCGCCCACACAGTGGTCAATGACAGCTCAGTGGCTTGGCAGCAAAGCAACGTCTGGCTGCTCATCCATATGATATTATTTGGCATTGATCGAGCTGTCTTCTGTCGCCTCCCTTTCTCCTCCCTTTGCCCTCCTCCTCTCCTCCTCGTCCCTGCTCCCAGCCAGGGATGAAGCCAAGGACCGAGAGTGCCAAAACCTCCTTTGTATTCCTGCCTGCGCTGTGATGCAGGGCACAAGCTCAAGCTCCCTGTCAGCTGACCGGGCGCAATGTTCTTGTTTTCAACTGTTTCCTTTACTGCTTTATCTTCCTCCCACCTCTGTCCTCAGTATTCCTCTCGAGTCTCCACTTATTTTTTTCTATTTGGCTCTCTCTTTCCTTTTACAGCTCTCATCATGTCTGCCTCTCATCTCTAGCTCTCTCCAGTCCATCGTCAATTTCAATTTACGAGCAGGTCTTAATGGGAGTATAAGAATGCGTGCGGTGATATCGATCAGGATGCCCGTGTATCGTGACCTCGGCCGAGCGCACAACGAGGAGAAAAAAAACCCAAGGCTTTGCATCATCTGGCAAACGCATCATTTAACACAAAAAGTCCACACAGACATTTAGTGCTTGCACACACAAATCATTGATTAAAGACTTGAATGCAACCAATTGAAAATAATTGTGCTCTTTCCAACGAAGTTAATCAATGATAGAATGTCTGAAACAGACAGTATTGTACAGAACTTTACAAATCAAATCATCTTGTCTGTGACATTTTGTATTGTTCAGAGGTGGGCATTCCGTCAATATTGACGGAAGGTCTGTCGTTTTTGTTGACGATCTGTTGGTCCGTACCAACAGACCATCTCAGTCTGTCAATGAGGGACGCCCACTTCGCTGACGCACCGCAGAGTACTTCCACTTCTTTCCTGGGAATGTGGCCGACCTACTCTTTTTCTCCTGCAGTAAACAAATAAATGTACACTTAGCAAGTATGCTAACTTCCTCGCACACCATTCTCCAAGTCTTCCCTCTTCTGACTCAGCCCGTGTCGTAAAGCTCGGGTGACAACAGACTATGACGATAATGTCTTCCTCCTATTGCTACGTTTATGCAAGCATTAGTTTTGTGCTTGTTGGTTTACTTTGTATCAGGCACATTGTTAGACAGCTATGGGGTCCTTTGGTGCACCATTTTACGTCAGGCAGGTCAATGAACAGCTAAGGGGTCCTGAAAAGGGGAAGTATTGAGTCCGCCGGCCGGGCGCGGTAATATTTGCGGCGACATTAATGAGGGAGACAATAGTTAACAAAAACAATTTCAAGCAGAATATAGTGGTGACAAATTGTAATTTAGCATGACAGAACCGTGGTTAACATGACGTTAAAGGATTGACGATTACAATTTGGTTCGGCTTGAATTATTGACGGATTGACAGGTGTCCTAATTGTTGCCGATTAAAATTAATTGATGTGCCCACCTCTGTGTGCTAAGCTAATGAAACTTCATTAAGGCAAAGCTACGTGGTTGTTTTAATACAAAAGTGTAATTGTCTTTATTTTGTTGAGTTATTAAATGAGAAACAGCTTGAAGCCTCTTTTTTGAAAAATTGTTCATCTGACAAACTGCTGCTTGTCGTGAATTGACTTGACTTGACTTGAGTTCACTGCCACAATCTGCCTAACGATGGCTTTTATTTGCCAGGTCACTTGTGCAGTGCATTGCATTACTGTTTTTGACATCGTCACCAAGAAAAAGCTGCTTTGAAACAACAACTGCAGTTTTATTAAAACAACATAAACATACCCTTAGTTAAATATGAACATGGTTGGTTAAAAAGAGAAGTAGTCTCATCCACTTTGCTACGGGTGACTAGAGTGAAAACACAGGGAGGGAATTTTTAATCAGCCTGATGTCCAAAAGACAGGTCCTCTGAGTGTTTTCGAAAGCGTGAGATGGCTGCAAGTGATGCATCGTGTATTCACTTTTTTTTTTGTTTTTTTTTGTTTTTTATAAACCAAAAAGGAGCACTCTCCCTCCTTCGGCCACGCCTCCAATCAATTATTAAGGTAGAAAACAAAAGTCTGCGCCTCGCCATGAATAATGGAAGATGAATAGGCAGAGAGCAGCATGGAGGTTAGGAACAGAGGTGTGCAGTGACGAGAGGTGAGTTTCACTCAAACGCCTCCGTGTGACGGACGGTTTCAACTCAAGACCAGACGCTGGGCTCAATGCATTATGTACAGGCACTGTTCACGCTCACACAAGGGCCACGCGGGGAAGACGAACACGCACATGCGCAAATTGCACTGAGGGTGTAACATGCAGGTGGGGGCACCCGTGAGGAACACAAGGTGAGCAGTTTATGCATCCAGGTGGAATGCGTGCCAATGAGGTGTGAGGAGAGTCTCGTTCCCGATACCCTTGTTTTTCCTCAATGTTTGATGTTCCAACTAATCGGGATGGAGGGACAAACAGAACTAAACGAGAGAGTAGTCAAGAAATGAGAACATGCGGGGTGCGGGGGAAACGGGGAGGATCGAGACAAATAATGTAGGAAGCTAGAACACAGTCAGTTGTGGAAGAGGGGTGAAGAGTCTTGCTTGTACCAGTTTGGCAGCAAAATGTTAACTGAAGTCCAACATTTGAATGTACGCTTCAGAAATAAACTTGTTCTGGTCATTCATTTTCTATAAGATCTTCCGCATACTTCCATATTGCATAATGGTGAAAAATATAATATAGCATATTACTTTATGAATTATTCTATTTACTGTCTGTTTATGATATTTTAATATTAAGGCCAATAGCCAGAGAAGCGTGTTTGTTTTGCTGATTCAGACACAGGATCTGTTTTTTGAACTGCAACAACCCCTCCACCTTTTTTTATTTTTTTATTTATCTTTTTATTATTTTCTTACATCAGCTCTAAGTACTTTCGTTAGACTGGGTATCATAAGGTGATTTAAAAAAAAAATTGTTTTTTACTCAAATAACTCAAAGCTACTGGACGCAGAAAATGGAATTTCAAATCGCGACTGCCACCTGTGGCCGAAAAATGAAACTGCAGTTTCCCTTCTTCACATACACAATGCACACGACGCCACATCCACAGACAGAGGGCGGGAAATTTGAAGCCCAATTTTGTCTGAAAACTATTGACCAGTGTCTCGCGAGTACCCATTGTGAACTGCTAAGGTGTTAATCTACTAATTAAAAAATGTTTCAGGCTATTGTAAAGATATTTTTGGCCAAATTGTTGCAGAGAGCAGCTTTAATATGCATCATTTAGCCTTAATATTGTACACATAGCTTTAGTACTAAATGCAGCATAGATAGAAAACTGGATGTCATGATCTGTTGTTTATTTTTATTTTTGTTACCACGTTTTGGGTTTTTTGTCTGTTCTGATCTATGTTTTGTTATGTTGTCCTTGTTTGTCTCCCTTTGTCTCGTCAAGCTGTATCATGTCCACCTGTGCTTGTCCGTTCTGTCAGCCACGTGTGCCTTGTCAAGGTGTCTCTCATTGTCTAATTAGTGAGAGTGTATTTAGGCCGCGTCCACACGAAAGCCTGTTTCAGTCCACACAGCGGCGTGCGTTTCGGAGCTTGAAATTGATCTCTTTTGGAACCGGTCTCCAGAATAGAAAGATTTCAAAACGAGCCCTGTCCGTTCCAATGTGGACATTATATGTTCCAGTTTGATGACGTATGCTCCAATTCTTGCGTGATTGCGCACAAACCGCCAGTCTGTCAACAATGGCGCATAGCCGTGTCGTAGTCATTTTGCGCAACCTCCTTAGCTTTTACAGCAATATTTTTGGCGTGATGTTGTTGTACTGGAATCACCCGCCATTGTCACTTCTCCCGTGTTTGTCTCACTGATCTGTATATACTAATGGATAGCCGATAGCCCATACACGCCCGTGCTAGCCGTTGAAGTGAAAGGGCAGCCATCTTACTCCTCCCATCTCGCAAGCAGACTACTGTATAAACGATACGTACAGATTAGACATGTACTGCTCGTAGGCTTATATATTTATATAGATCTATATATTTCGATACTGTAAATGTATAGGATCATATGCCGAGAAACGTTTCTTAGGAGGAGTAATATGGTAATATTTCGTTCAGTCCTACTTCGGCTTGTGTTCTTGGACAAATTTTGTTGTACCTTGTTTACTTTCCCATTTTTGTTGAATTAAACACAATTTTGAGCATTTTTTTTTTTTAACCATTGCCTCCTCGCCCTGCACATGGGTCCACCTTCTCTCAACCCTACCGAACCTGACAAATGTAAAGCTACATAAATTGTCACCTGTGAATTTCATCTGGCAAGGAGATAGTGTTTAGTAGTGATGGCAAAATGAAGCTTCATGAAGCACTTGCGATACTTTTTGACTCCTCAAGATGGCACTCATGATTCAAAGATGCAATGCAAATGTAATCCATTTTTATTGCACTTGCCTTTATCTTTAAACCAAGAGCACCATCTAGAGGAGTCCAAAAGTATCGCAAATGCTTCATGAAGCTTCATTTTGCCATCACTAGTGTTTAACACCTGTTGTAACATTTGTATTTATTTAAAAAAAAAATGTTTTTGCTTTGCAGCACCTATTCTCTGGACCAGCGTGACTGCATCATTTTAGTCCACATACGATATCCCTAGATTTGCATACGAACATATTACAAAGATCATTTTGGGAGGAGAACAAACAATTAGTTATGGTCATGAATGCCAGTCAGCAAACCAAAAGTAGGAGAGAGAGAGAGAGAGAGAGAGAGAGAGAGAGAGAGAGAGAGAGAGAGAGAGAGAGAGAGAGAGAGAGAGAGAGAGAGAGAGAGAGAGAGAGAGAGAGAAAATAATAAATAAATACTGTGTGATATGCTCACCTTGGTAGTCTTGACTTTGTTGCCGGTGCTGCAGCTCCATCCTGTGAGGTCCGGAAGAACCTTACACTCCTCACCTTCCATACATGGCTCCATCTGACACCACCACTTCTGGGCAACAATGGAGGCTGGTGGAAAAGTTATGAAATAGATATATTTTTTACTCTACTTAATATGAATGCAAACGGATTCATTGATGATTTTGCAAGAAATAACGTTTTATAATGGAGAATTACTGTAATACAGTCTGCATATATACAGTGGTGCTTTCACATCTGATTACTCATGCAACGCCCTTAAGCTTTACATGTCTCATTTAAAATTTAAATATGTTCCTCTATGGCAAAAACTAGAGCAGTGTTTTTTTTAATCCTATTTTACTTGGTAGTAAAAGCATTGGTGCATTGTATTATATTGAATTTATATTCAAACAACACGTATAGATTTTTAGCCGCAATTTTGTTATGCTCTGTGTGTGTTTTTTGTTTATGATCCTTGTCTGTGTAGCTTTTATGGGAACTATAGTGCCATGCGAATTTAATCACTACACATGGGATCATTTGCATATTCAATTCAAGTCGAAACGAATCCAAAAGGACAAAACTGGAGGCAAGATACGCATCAGACATCTGAGATGTGTCGTGATCTTTCGAGGTTGCAAGCAGATTTGTGTGCCACACATCACATCAGATAAAAATTAATCTATGCCTTTAGCGAACATCACAAAGAAAATCTCTCAAAAAGACACATCAAGAGCAATGGGTTTTTAAGCTCACGGTCAGTGTGTATAAATATGTCGTCAATAAATGAATAATGGATCCAATTTCAATGAGCGCGTCGCTGGAAATCACAGGTAATTGCGGGATTAGCATTTCACTTGCAAAACAGCTGTTGCTCTCAGTATGTTTCACTAAAAGCAGTGAATCCGCTGGCAACATTCCCAGGAGAGTAGTGACACTTCTGAGAGTTGCTGATTCTTACAGAGCAGCTTTGCATTTGAGAATTCTTGATAATCAGATGTTTCTTTCACGCTACAGCCCATCTCTATCGCCTGGGAAGAGACCGAAGCATTCCAAAACGAGACAGACAGACTTTTATCGGATCTTCATAATTTCGCCTCATTGAGGATGTTACACGCGAGTTCAGTGGTAAATAAAATTGATGGATCCATTACTTTTACATCGCAGTCTTGACAGTTTTGGGCTTTCAGTTTTTTTTTTCCTGATTGGAATTGATTTAACATTGTTATATTTTTACTACCTTTTTATGTATGCTATATATTACTCATTCTTTCTGTATTCATTCTCACTTAATGGCCTCAAGTCATAACATCAGGTCATAAAGTAAGGTATGCTTTTGTATATATACTGTATGTGTAGCAGTGACGTGCGGTCAGGATTGGCAAGGTAGGCACTGCCGACCTCAGGCTGAAATGAAAGTTGAAACCGTTTGCCTTTTTCTCTTTATTTTAATTATTATTAAGAATTATTCGTACTTTTCACAAAGAATGGTGCAAAAGGAAAAATTGGCTTTGTGGATGTGCTTCGATTAACTGGCTGTTTCACTTTACATGGTGTTTGGCATTGCTATTGCTATTGCTATTGCTAGCTTGATTTTGTGAGGAATTAGGCTGTTTTACAGGAAGATATTCACTTTGTTACATTCTTTCCGAGCGGAAGTTGTCCGGTTTTTCGTTGTGCGGCAAATGGGAGGCAGAGTGCACTGCAATGTTTACTATGGCTGGCAGACGGTGGCTCTGAACTTTAGCTGAGTGGCAAGGGTTGAGCTGCCGCACCGGAGGCGATGGGTATGAATCCCACTCTAAGGAAAAAATATATATATATATAAGATTGCGCAGCAAAAAATATAAGACTTCAAAAGAGAGTAATATTTTTTGTTTTATTTTCTACCCATACAGAGGAGGCATATGTTAAAATAAAATTATCTCGAGGTCAGGCTGAGTGTCCTCTTTTTTGGGAAATGAAAATATGGTCACCCTAGGATACGTTGTACACTTGCCTGCCGACACACACATTTGTAATTGGTGTGTGCGTCTCAATTTGCAACTTCCTGCCTACCCAAACCTCGAGCTCACTGCACGTCACCGATGGAGAGGTATTTTCATTCAGGGTTTCAACTTTCATTTAACGGGGAAGTCAACCCAAAATTCCCAAATATTTTCTCCCTGCTGTGGGGGTGTAATAAAAAAATTATTGAAAAGCACTGATTTAATGTTTAACACCTAGTAATGTAAATTCAGATATTTGTTTCGATATAAATTACAAATGCTTCAAGATAATTGCTGAAATGTGCACCGATACGGAACTATGTATCAGTCAATTAAAAAACACCATTGAACTGTTTTTCACCAATTCTGATTTTTTTTTGGTGGGGGGAGGGGGGGGGCTGAAGCAGTGCTCCATGATGCAGTTTGGAGAAAGGCATGAGTAGTTTCATCTGTTTGCATTATTGGTTCTCCAGATTAATTGCGAGTTGAGACAATGTCTTGATTCATTGATTTATTGATTTACATATATATGCTTGGCAATTATTTTAATTATTCAAATTGGGCAAGGCTGTTAACAGTTTTTTCTTTGTGGTGTGTCAATATTTTTTTCCACTTTACAGGTGCATTAAGGCTTTGGGCAGTTGACAGTTGATTTTTTTTCATGAAGAGGTGTTGTGGGTAACTTTGTGGAAATCCTCCGAGCAAGTGAATTCATTTTATATGTATCATAAAGCTTATACTGCTCCATGTCTGCTTCATTTAGAAGTTATATTATTATACTCTAAGCTCTCTTGCCATATTTATGATGCATCATAATAAAATGTAAATGTCTAAAACGGAGCTCAAACCTAAAGTCGGATTGTTTGGATATGTTTATCTGATTCACTCATAAACTTTATTTGCTGCATTCTGAAAGGAGCAACAAACACGCAAGCTCCGAGACTGTGATCTGGAATTTTATCAAGCGCCATCCATAGCTGCGCACGGCGAGAAATATTGATTTTGCAGACACAGGAAAAGGAGAAAGGCAGATTTTTAATGCACTTTACGCAGCATCCCTTGGGATTAGAATTATTAGCACTGCTCTAAAATGCGGAATAAAACAAAAATGATTAAAGTGCACCACTTTCTTTGGCTACCTGTAAGACTGTAAAATAAGGACGAGTAACACTTTTGACCAACCCCAAACAGGCGAGTGGAAAAATTCAACATCATAATGAAGCCTGTGGGGCATTAAGTGTGTCTCTTTTATGAGAACAAAGTTGACTGGTTTGCACAATACAGATTTATTTTGTCCTCACACTAAACCTACTTCTTCATCACATAAATGAACTCCAATTTCAACCAGTATTGGCTTCATGTTTACATAGACTCATTAAGTATCTTCTTCTGTTGTTCATCTATATACGTATTCTAAGTAGTAAGTACTACCAAGTGAATATGCCTAATACTGTAAATGTGCATTCACCCTCAGAATATGTTCAGTCTTTTGTAATCTTTATTCAAGAGATTTAGTAGAAAACACACAATCTAATGCATAATTTAATACGCTGCAAACAGCAACAAGCAAACCTCATTTTTCATGGTGAATGTCACTGATTTATTATTATTACTATTATTATTATTATTATTATTATAGTACAGTCATTTTTGCCACTTTAGAATGTGTACAAAAATAATATCAGTGATGGGGTATCGAATCAGATTCAACATTTTGAAATCTGGAATAGTTTTCATTCAACATAACTCATGTGATTGGCGACTGGTTGAAATGAAAGATTCAGACTTAGACTTTTTCCGAGCCAAAATTGAATTACAGATATCTGCAATGGCATTTTGCTTTGGGAAAATTACATCACTTTTGTTTATTCATGTCGATGGGGTTTCTCTTGCCCGATGCCTGCAATTCAGTTGCAGATAGCCGCTGGAAAATCATGGATATGTAAAATTGAATCATACATATCTGTAACTCCATCTTGAAATATATCTACAACATCATTTTGACTAGTCATAATTTCAATTCCTTCATTTCTCATATTTAAAACTCGATTTAACATATCTGAAAATGCAAATGTATCATGATCTCCGCTTTGTTCTGGTCGTATTTAGTCCATGCCCTCACAGAAACGAAGCTTCTGCTTTGATAATTTAAAAAAAAATCTCGTACACACGGAATCAGTTCAAGAAATGTGCGTGTCCACAAGAAGAGGCTGTAATGTAACCACAGGAAGTCGCCTGAGTATGAAAGAAGAAAATAAATTGTGGATAAAATATTCTTGCTGTTGAATGTGAAAATGCCTCATCACACTGAATGGGCCTGTGACTGTCGGTGTCGGTGAGCCGATCATTTAAATCTAAAGAGTTCCAGTTAGCTAGTAAGCGCCATTGTGTCCTGAGCAGAAACTCTTAATCAATCAGTGTAGCAAAAATGTTTTTACCCATCTCAGATCAGTTACGTTTCAACGCGGAAGATCAACCAATGTTTTGGACCTTCGTGCTTTTTTTGGTAACCTATAGTCTAAACCCTCCAACGCGTACGAAACAGAATATAACTGAACCAATGGGTACGTACCGTCAACACAAGAGGGCATGGCCCGAGTGGTGCCAGCAACCTGTCCGGGGAAGCAGGAACATTTGACGGTTTGAGATCGCTCCTCAATCTTGTTCTTGTTGCAGCAGCGATGGGCGGCGATCACCTCGCACGTCCCTGCCTTCACATGCACTGCAGAACACAGAAAACACTCGGTCGGTCTCACCGCATCTTTAGAGTCGTCGGCGCTACGCATGTAAGCAAAAACTCATATTGCAAACAATGACACAATGTGGCTCGTGGATTGAAAGAAAAGGGGAAAAAAGTCATTGGAAACATTTGTATGGCATTCTTTTGTATTTGGTGGAAGCTTATTAGTTCTTACAAACCCGTTCAATGTATGCGCCCGATGTTGAGTCAGGAACACAAAGTATTACCGTACATTTCAGTACACGACCTTTTCATAGCAGCCTTTTATATACCATGCAGTATGAGAGACGCTACAGCCCCGTCAGCATACAGGTGGAATGTTTTCATCGACACTGTTTTCATATTTAGGATCGCAATGAAGCAATATGAATGAGACAAGGAATCACACTTAGTGTAATTAAATGCAAGGTCGTATGAAGTGAAAGGCTCAATATTAAAATGTCACAGAGTTGAACAGAGATGTGAAAAGTCGCATAATGAGAAATGTGTGTCAAAAGTATTTTGTTCTTCTCGTTTATTCCCTCTTTGAATTTTGCCAGCAGTGCGCTAAAACTTTTGGTTGATTGCGGTGCTGTCCGATAAAAGCAAGTCGAGCATCTGCACTTTATCTACTGTAACCATTTTTTTTTTACCACATTGCTTGCACCTTACAAGCTACAAACAACAAACTATTAACGGTCTGGAATGTTGTTCAAATCAGATGGTGACATTAAATATCCATTGAGGAAGAACCTTCGTGATCGCGGTGACCTTCTCTCTGGATCCACACACTAATGACCCCCACAGGATCACTTTTGTTTACAATGTGACCTTTTATATATTTAATTTAGAGCCAATTAGCATCAATTAATTATGCAAGTCATTAATGCCTTGTTTTTACTGTTCCCAATGCTGCCCTGTGTCTTCTAAAAAATTATGTCCCCATACAAATGAGCTGTTAAAAAAAAAAAAACGATTTTGTAGAGAGATCAATCTAATCCACAAAACTCATCTAAAATGTTCCTGATTACTTCAGACAGCAAAGGAATGATCAAATACAGGATACATTTAACTTAACAGTAAAAAGTGTTACCGTTAAAAACTGAATAAAACATACAGAGAAAAATGTAGTCAAATATACCCGACTGCCGTAGTGACGTCATCAGCCAGCGAAAGTCTCCTGCCCAGAAGAGGAATGATTTGCATTTTCTAGCTAAACAGCCAATCAGAGTGATCTCCATTTTGTACACAGCAATTGATGGCACAAACCAGTGTCAGAAAAGTACAATGACTCTTACTTATTTAAAATGATAAACGCTGCTTTTTACTTTGATTTGTTTCTGCTTGTATTTTTTTATATTTTTAACATTTTATTTCATGACACCGCGACAGTAATTGGTCTCACAAACGAAGACTTGTCAGCCATGCACGACACTTAGCGATAATAGGAAGGGAGCTTCTTCCTTTAACGTAAGGTCAGAGAAGTGAACGCGTTGTGATTTTACGTAAGCGTTTTTCAAAATACATGCGTACGTAAATACGTGAAATACTTTAGTATGTAAGTATTTTAATATGTATGACTAATTTTATTGCATATTTAAATTTACGTTGGGTACGCAGGGTTTCCCCACTCATGAAGACTCTTTGAACTCATTTGTTTATGATTAAATAATTTCATTCTCCTTTATTAATGTGATATTTTTTTTGTCGTCCATCACATCAAATAACTGAACACTAACAAAAGTGATTTGTGTATTTACAAGGTAATGTTGTGCCCCAATGATTGAATTTAGGAGCTTGAATTTAAAACTACACTCGTCACTTTAAACCAATTACAGACTGCCAAATATTTACCAGACCTTAACAAAGTCGTGCTATTGCTATTTTGGGGTTACTCAATATGACTGGGTGTATGTGAGCAATGTTGACAGTAAATAAAACATAATAATAATAATAATATTAAAAAACTGCTGTTCATTGTGAAGTGACCCACCATACAGTGCTCGTATCTCAAATTTTTACTCCCAAGTCAAAGCAAAAAAAATCTGCCGAACCGAACGATGGCTCATCTTGAAAAACTCGAGTTGGCTCACTCGTATCTCAAGACACCGCTGCATATAATTTGATAATTTAAAGAGTATCGAGCCATTAAATTCATCGTCTTTTACCGAACAGTAGGCTGTGCATAATTCACGATATCCTGGATCTTCATTCCCTTCATTGAAACAAGTTAGTGTTGTTTGATACTCGCTCATCCCTGCTACCTTTCTCTTTGTGTTATTCAAATTGGCATCTCATTTGCATTGCATTTTCCTTGCAGGCTTGACAATGCTGTTGGTGCACATGTGGCTCTCCTAAAAATCAAAACAAAGTAAATACCTTGGCCTTGAGCAAGCGTACACTCACAGAGGACCATATTTGGGATCAGTACACGCAGAGATGATTAACGCTATATAATTCACTGGAGGGTGCGCGGGCCCCATTTTGCTGGATAAACGTTAAAGTGAATTGCAGTGGAAATACATTTGCTAATGTGGTGACAGTAAATGTCTTCAATGTGGGACGTATTGTAAAATGATTGCAGTCACATACTCTATAGTCAGATGGCGGAATCAGTTTGACAGTTCCAATTATAAATGATGCCAAATGATTTTAGTTGGTGATATTGTAATCCTCTCAGTCACGTTTCTATTAGTAAACTAATAGAAAGATGTCTTTCCTTTACAGTAAACATTGCTTTGAGTGCATTGAAGCCTGATCCGTCCCTACCAACGGGACCTTGCAATGATCATGTTTCAAAGGCTGAACTTTAAAACATATCCAGCACCTATTCATTAGTTACAGTATGTTGTATTGGCCTTTTTCTACATTAGGCACTTTAAACGCTTTAATACTGTTTCTTCATTTCACCTACGGATGATGCAGCCTCAGGGGGTTCAGTATCTTGCTCAAGGACACTTTGACATGGTCATAATGGCTGTCGATCGAACCCACAGCCGCTGGGTTGGGAGACGACCATTCTACCACTAAGCCATGCCACGCCGAGAATGTTTACAATGCCTCACATTTACCCATTCACACCAGTGGCTATTGTCATGCGGGGGGGCTGCCAGGTTCACTGGGAGCAAATCAGGGTTGAGTGTCTTGCTCAAGGGCACTTCGACACGGTCACCAGGGGTGAGGATCGAACCTACCACCTCACAGATGGGAGACAGCCACTCTACCACTGAGCTGTGCCGCCCACATTTATTTACCATTCACGAAGTTACAGTATAAAACTGCAAAAGTGCATTCAAGCTGTTGGTTGTTGTGTCTGACAAATGATATGTCACATTCTAGTCCTATTACTTTCCTCCAACACCTCATCTTTTTCATCTTGTTGTGCTGCTATTTCATAAATGGGCCTTCCACTTCGACACGATTTCTCCGCCCCAAGCCCCATGTTGCCCCCACTGTGTCCTGCACTTACCCAGCAGGGTAGTGAAAATTATCGTTCATCTCAAACCTGAAATAATCTTTTCATCTCTTTCACACTTTTGATAATGCATGTTTTCCCTTTTTTTTTTTAAATCTTTTTTGTCCGTGGTGCTGTTTCAGGGTACATACGAACAGATTGCTTTTTGCTATCACTGGCGATATATTGTGACTGTTCAGGATTATGTACATACAGTACTTTTGTTGTTTGATGCGTTTTCAAATAAACTACAAATTATATTTTGTTATGGTCCATAATATTTTTCAATGGAATGGAATGGAATGGAAAGGGCTTGTGTATGTAAATGCATGCATGCTACTTTATGATACTTTATGAAAGACACAGCAATAACATAATTGGAATCATACTTAGAATGCCATTGGAATATAAAGAATTAAATAATGTTTGCATCATATTTTATTCAACGTTACTTCTCATTCTTGGTGTGTGTGTGTGACTTGGCCACTAGGAGGCAGTATACTGCGGTCATGAGGGAAACAAAAAGTTAGTTGCAGAACTGTAAAAACAAAGTAATTTGCAGCAAAAATAAATAAATTCACGGGGGATGAAGACAATATGCTTGTTAGGGTTGTTATATTTTCTGTCGACGTGATGCCTAACTGTTTGCGATCAATTATCAGTTCATTAAACACCACCACATGCTATTCATTAGCACTCTATGGCATTTCCCATTATGTGTTAGCATAAAGCTAGCAGAGGCAAAGTTATGTGATGTGGTTGTTTTAAATATAAATGTCCATCCATCCATCCATTTTCCTAACTGCTTATCCTCACAAGGGTCGCGGGGGGCACTGGAGCCTATCCCAGCTGGCTTCGGGCAGTAGGCGGGGTACACCCTCAACTGGTTGCCAGCCAATCGCAGAAATGTAATTCTCTTTAATGTTTAGTTTGATATTAAACTGCAACTGTTGCATTAAACAGCTTGGAGACTTTTTTTTTTGAATATTTGTTCACTTTCTGTCTAAATGTTGCTATCTGCAACTATATGGTGCTTCTCTCTCTCTCTCTCTCTCTCTCTCTCTCTCTCTCTCTCTCTCTCTCTCTCTCTCTCTCTCTCTCTCTCTTTAAATCTCAAGTCAAAGCAAAAAAAAAAGGTTCGAATGACAGCTCGCATCTCAAGCAGCTTGTAGGTTAAGTACCTCGTATCACAAGGTGTAACTGTATAATTAGAAATAATATAATGAGCTATGGACCATACAAGTCAGGTATAGAACAGTACAGGTGCGGCAGATACTGAATTGCCTTGTGGGGGTGCCATCGGTTGGGGGCCGCAGTATAGAGCAGTGCTGCGGTCCCCTGTCCGTGTCCCCGCCCTATCTATTTTTTTTAATGCACCACATACACTCAGTAACATGCTTGGGTGGCGGGTGGATCGGAGCGTGGGAATATCATTTCCATCGGCTCCGGTTCACCTGCTCCTAATTTTAATGCACCACACACACACTTGTATATACACTGGGTGGGGTCACAAAAAAAAAAAAAAAGATACTGAATTGCCTTTATTGTGTGCTATGAGAGGGAGCACAAGTTGAAAACAATTGCTCAGTTAATTAGATTACATCGTACGTATCGCAGTGCCCGCGTGCGTGTGCGTGTGTGTTCCCGTCGGTGCATGTACGTTCATGCGTTTATGCTAATAATTAGATTACATTTCACTGAGAAGGGACCATCCGGTATGAATGGTAAACACCGGGCAAATTATAATTCTGTTATGGTGCCTGCCAAGAAAATTAGCGCAGGGAAAAGCACTCCTTCATTTCCCTAATTTTGGCTCCCTGACAGTTCTAATGCTCTTTAACATGTTCCACTCTACCCTTTGTGTTTTTACATTCCAGTTTATATTCTATACATTATTTCAATTTGAAAAACGGGAACGGGCCACTTAGAACAACAAAAACTCTCTCCCCAATAAATTATTGACGCATATGAGTCGTGCGCATGAATACATTTACCATTTGCAACCCATAAAGGAGACTGTCACACTAATGTCCCTTCGTTAATATAACTCCAGAGAATCCTCATGTGGAAAAGACGAAGACATAAGAGCCGAATAGGCCACTGAACACATGCACATAATCAGGACTAGTTATCATTTTCTTGAAATACTTTCTTGTAATTTCCGAATGAACAATACTGAGCTCTTTATAAAAAAAAAAAAAAGAAGAAGAAAGAAAAGAAGAAAAAAAAAGAAATACTTTCTTGTATTTTGTTAAAAATTTTCGGAGAAATTTGACATTATGCATTCACAGTCCGAGTACATACTAATACAATCACTGTTTCATGTACACGTCACATGCTCAAACGACACCAGTTGGTGTTCCCTTGTCTCCACTCCTCAATAAAGCAACGTTGCCGTCAGCGTCCCATCCCTTCACCGTGGCAGGTATGAGCTCCGACGACAGGACGCATCGGGTGGCACATGGTGTGTCCTGACATATTAGTTAGAAGGCCCACTGCCAGCACCCAGCACACTAGTGTGCGCTAATTTGAACTGCAGGCAAAATGCTAGGGCGGCCAATTGCATATAAAATGTTAATATGCTCAGATGTATTAACACAACATTACCAGTGAGGCATTAACCTTCGTGTGTGTGTGTGGGGGTGTGTGTGTGTGTGTGTGTGGGTGTGTGTGTGTGTGGTCCAGCTCTTCATGTTTGAAACCTTGTGTTAATTGCTAATTCCTGACTGGAGGTGACTTTCTACAAGCGCTCCAGGCATTTCCATCTCTACTCATTTTTCCGCCTCCCTCCTCCTCCTCCTCTCCTCTCCCTCTCGCATGGTTGGAAGATTTTGAAACCTTCCCAGCGTTTCATCCGCTTTATCCTTCAACAGCGCTTTCCATCCAGGCATTAATTTTTTTGGCCATTTGAAGCCGGTATGCTTCTATTCTATACCATCAAGCCTCCATTTTTTGTTCTTGTGTGTCATTCTGGAGACAGCAAATGTAAAATGAATGCCCTCATTGCAAGCGGCCTCTTCTACCTCCTCCGTGTTCTCTTTGCCAGGGCAAGAATGGAGAGGAAAGATCGATAGCACAGCAGGCATGTTGATGAGCATTACATTCTGTGTGGATTCTCTTCCTGTCAAAGGAATAAGGACGGACACTCGTAAACGTCAAGCGGCGTGTATTTCACTCTAGTAGCTGTGTTAGTGTGCATGTGTGTGTATATAAATATATAGACTGCTTGTGTGTGTGTGTGTGTGTGTGTGTGTGTGCGTGTGCGTGCGTGCGTGTGTGTGTGTGAATGTGTGAATGAGTTATTGTTGTTGTTTATGTCACCCTGTTGTGGAGGTGTCATTTTGCAGATCGAGATAAATGGCTTGCTATCATGCTGCTTACGCTGCGTGAAAGATTGGACACTCCCATATGCTACGATGCACACTGCCACTCAACACGGCGCGCACACATTGGCATCCGTAAACAGCTAGAGTGGCTAATGTCAGGGATTATTGAAGATTTTTAAGGTCGACTCGAGGCGGGGAAAAGTTTTGCGCAGTCAGGCTGGGATCGAAAAGGCTCGTCCCCAAATTGTTGGAAGCATATCGTTAGCCTGACAACATCATTGCTAATCGTTTTTTAATGCTTTCGGAAACAAAGTCGAAACGTAAGGGCCCTTATTTTCGTGCTATGCTCAAGTCTAGCACAAAGCGCAATGGGTGGAGTTTTCTTTCTTTTGGTATTTTTTCTAGACTAGTGGGCATTTACAGCATTGTGCGGCATTGTGGGATGGAACGCAGCTGACTCCCGGCCAATTGAAGGCTCCCCTCAGCCCCATTTAAAAAAAGGGTGGTGGAAGCGCACACAGTGCTTGACATTGTAGAAATATAAAGTGACTTGGGCAATTGGAGACCGCCTTGAACTCTCGATCGGTTGTGCCGTGTGGTGGTGGGGGAGTCTTTTTAAGATGATAATGATAACTCGTTTCACAAAATCACAATACACCGCCTGCACCACAAGTTTGACCTGTTTTTGAGTCTGAAAATCTGGTATTTTTATTGTGTGTGTGTATATATATATATCAAGTACATTGGTATATACTACATTTCAATAATATTCTAATGGCTGGAATTATTGAATATCATTTCAAAGCGTCATAAGTCTCCAGTGTCATAAAAAAAGATTTGCTCCTGTTTCAGAGCCTCTCAATTCTCACAACGATAACCCAAGGAAATATAAAATGCAGTTTTTAAATGCCGATTTTATTTATTAAGGCAAGAAAAATCCAAAGTTGTCTGACTACGTGAATAAGTAATTGCGCCATTAACGTAATAAATGCTTGTGCCAACCGTGCAGCAATAACTGAAATGGCAGAAGAGTCGTTTGCCTTGCTCTAAAGGAATCTTGGCACATTCTTCTTTGCGGATTGTTTTAACTCAGTCATATTGGAGGGTTTTCGAGCATGAACTGTGTTTAAGGTCATACCAGAAACGTATCACTCCAATACATTTTGGGGTGTTTTTGTCAATCAAGGTGCAGTACTTGCTGGTGCAGTAATCAAAAATTAGAATTGGGGCAGATACTTTTTCATGGCACTGTTTAGTGGCACTGAATTCAGAAAACATCAAATACCGAAAAAAAACCTTCTTTGCTGAGGTGGAATATGAAGGAAATATTTTCAAACAAGAACCTCCATAAGAATGTGGCCTCATGTCAAACAAGGCAAGGAAAGGCAAAAGATCATTAGTAAAGTTAGTCCATGTCAATGCAGGCATTACTTTGTTTTTGGGAGAGGAAGATTACATTTCACAATTAGTTAAGTACAACACCTCCAGTTAAACTTAATTCAGCCCTTCAGAATCATTAAGCTGCTGGGGTGGCATGATGCTGACTCAGCACTGTTCACAATTTGGATAATGTTATGGCCTCCCTTGACAAAAGCGCATGGAATGGAATGAGCTGTTCTGGTTCGTGCACACACAGTGCGGTTACTGCAGCCATCACCTTCCATCTCTTTGGAGTTTACACAAAATAACGAATACACAGGAAAACAAGCATGTTTCCTTTATGCCTGTATCCAAGCTGAGCAAACAAATGGCAACCTCAACTGGTAAGACTGACAGCAATATAATTGTCTTAATGTTTGATATAGCATGTCTAATTAATGCATTTCCAAATATGCTACAAAAGCTTATCTCGTCCTAAGTCATCTCACACGCCCTCATTGGCCACTGAACATTGACTAATGATGTGATGAGCTCTGTAATTGGTGCATTAAGCCCATCAATTTGTAAAGGCGTGATTCCCTCGCATCAGCACTTTCCCTCACACTGCTTCATCAGGACAGATCATTACGTTCTTCCACTCATCTCCTCCTGTGCCTTTCCCGTTCTCTCGCGCCATCGCTCAAATGAAAGAGAAGCCCTGGCGTGTTTGCCGGCCGGCCAGCCGGCTGGAGAGCCAGAGGTGGAAAGATGAGAAGGGGAAAGGAGGAGGAGAGATGAAGGCGGCGTTGGCTGATTAGTCGCCATTACGACTCTGTGGGAAGGAAACGGAAGAACCAGCACAGTCCTCCCGCAGCATGTTCTACGTGATCTACTTTATGTATCATCACTCCAAATAGACCAGACCAAGGCAATGGTGTTCACCATGCAGGTTCTACCAAGCCCACACACATCAGTGCCTAAAAAAGAAAGAAGAAAAAAAGTATACTAGAACTTGTGACATTTATTATAATGTTAATCAAAGGCCCGTTAAAAGGTGGCTGGTATGCGCTTGTGCTGACTCATGTTTAACACGGTTGGTTAGTTCCAAACGCAGCCGCGTCATACTTGTGTCTACGCATTATCAATTAGGCGGTACAAATAATGGTGGAAGGTGTGCGCGTGTGCCACAGATCAGTGACAATTATCCCAAAAGTCTCAAATAAATGCCTGTCAGATATCAAAATCCATTAAGAGTATTTGATGACAGAGGGCGTCATTTTTCTTTTTTTTAACGACAGGGAAATTATAGGGAATTACAAGTCAAAATGGCAGTTGCTTCAGCTCCACCTGAGGCATATGTGTGCAAATGCCTGATTAGGAAATTACCAGGAAAACACTTGCTTTGTCCCTTCCGGCAGCTGGAGCAAGGCAGGGGTTTACTTGTTCAAGGTTCCGTTTGAAATGTTTATTTATTTTCTTTTATGAACACTTTAATGTTGCTTTTATTTTACTAGCAATGCTGATTGTATTATCTGTAAAGTAGCAGGCCACAAAGCCTCAGAACACAAGCCTCTAAAAAGATGTGGGCTTTGGCCATAATAGGCTATTATTATATTATTGCCTGCTACTCTTCTGTTGACGAGACTGATTGGCCCCATATCGGCCAAGGAACGATCATTGTACACTGTAACATATTTCTGTAAACTCTACAGCAAAACTCTTGCTTTTTAATTTTACAGTATTTAACTGTATACAGCAATGCATTGTGGGTTTAAAAAAAAAGTTTGTTATAGGTAAAACAAAACAAAAAAAAAGAACAGTAATTTGCTGTATATTTTACAGCAACTATGTTTTGGCGTATATATCTGGATTACAGGTAATACTGTAAAGATTGTTGTATTTTGGGGGGTATCTCTATTGGAGAAGAAGCAAATCGCGGGCCCTGTATTGTCACCGGAGCAAGGACAAGAGTAATATTTTAGCGCGAGGGCAGTCTGCATCGTCTTCACATCGCATTTCTCCGATAAACAGGCAACATTACAGCTAGCATTCATTCATGCGCTCGGCTGCAGAACGAGTGAGTGTGGATGGTTGTTTGTCTCTGTGTGTCCTGCAGTTCAGGGTGTACCCCGCCCACTCCCCAAAGCCAGCTGGGATAGGCTCGAGCGACCCTTTTGAGGAATAAGCAGTTACGAAAACGGATGGATGGATTTTAAAAAGAAATGCTGTTTTACGTAGAATAGAAGAAACGGTTGTAAACTAGATGACAGTGAATTGCTGTAAAAGTAAATACAGTAACTAACTGTAATTTATTAACAATAAATATTTGTTTTTAAAAAATACAGTAATGTACTGAGATTTTACAAGAATTAGCTTGCAACTTTTTCGCCAGTTATTACCTGTAAATTCTACAGTCAATTCATTACAGTGTAAGCTATGTTGCCGTTGAACACGAAAGCCTCGCTCATGAGACAGTAGATCTGATTTGCTAAAGTCAAATAATGGTGTACATGTAAAATGAAAAAAAAAAAGGCATTTTAACGAAATTGTACAGTATAGATGACTTAATAATAGATGATCCAATGTTAGTGCAACTTTGCACAGCACAGTGTTTTGCTGTGTGGAGGTTTAATGTTTTTCTATTGTTTTCACGTGCTGCTGCCTCCTCCCACATTCTGAAAAACGCACAAGTCTTGACGACTTTAAATGTATCCACAGATGTCAATCTAAGAGTGAATGTTTATCGACATGTGACCTGTGATTGACTGGTAAACAGTCCAGGGTGCAAAGTCATCTGGGCTAAGCTCCAGCTCATGACCCATGACCCTGATAAAGACAAGCAGTGTAGAAAATGGACGACTTTTACAATCTTAAGAAGAAATGTCTGACATCATTGTTTTAGGTTGAAATGTTGAATTTTACAGCATACTGCTGTCAAGCTCTTTTGGTTTGTTTAAGAAAGACATCTTGGATATTTCCCGCATTAGCAGGACAGTTAAACCATAGAAATTGTATATAAATATTTAGACAGTTTGGCATAAAGCAAGCACACACTCCAGAAGGAAGAAAAGTTATTTGTGGAAGGTTTTTCTCTTATTCAAAAAAAAAAAAAGAGCAAAATTTCAATTAATCAGAGCCAAAATAAGCATAAAACACTCAGTGAGGGATTGAGTGATTTGTGCTTTAATGCAACCCACAGAGTATTTACAGTGGTGTTCTGCGAGGATTAGTTGTGTGTGAGAGGATTAGTAAAGCTGCATTACTGCTGTTTTATTTAACTCACAACGGCAAAAGACTAAAAATAAAAGCCTCTTAACCACATTTAGGCAACATGAGAGGCTGGGCCTGACAGCGAGACAAACATGATGTTTGTGTCCTTTTAAAGACATGAGCTGGAAAAGGATGTGCATGAATACACACGCATCCACACACTGATGCTCTCACACGCAAAACTTTCTGTATTTAATCTCTAATCTAGTAATCTGCTGAAAGTTGCCCTTGCGAAGCATATGCTCGGCATGGAAACACTGTGTCATATTAGTTAAGGCCAGAGCAAGATTGCAGCATATGCGGGCAGATCCGAGTCGCTTCAGCAGGCAGGCTGGGGAAGCTGATGTAGAGCGGAGAGGATTAAATCAAAAAAAGAGCAGAGGAGAGAGAGAGAGAGCTGGGGAGAAAATGAGAGCGATCTGCAGAGGCAGCACATTACATCTCCTTCCCTCGCTGTCCATCTCCTTCCTCGCATCAGCATTGATCACAGCACATCAGTAAAGTAAAGAGCGCTGCATCCATCAGCCTGTGACTCCCAGAGCTGCTCTTAAGAATTTCTGAGGATCATTGCCATAGTGCACAAAAAACACCGAAAAGCACCATCATTGTTTACCACACAGTGTCCGGTATCCAGGCAATGTTACGACAATAAATTAGGGGGTTTCCACCCGTAGATTTGAAATTTATTTGGTAGCTGTAGTGACAATGCGCAAAACAAATATGTGACGTGTGCTCTTTTCCATTCATTAGGTTACAAATATATTTTTTAAATACTTTATTTAACAATTTGAGCCAAACAAGCCAAACATCAAGCAAGCAAACATCATCACAGTACACAACAATCTCACAATAACAATAAAGGGGGAAAAAAATTATAATAATAAAAAATGAAAAAATTAAGTAAAATAAAAAATATGCCAGGGGTCTTAAACTAAGAAATATTAAAAACACCAAAATGAGAACAAAAATGTATGGTCTTGAAAGCCTTCTTATTTTTGGAAGTAGAGATGGACCGTGAATATACATCCATCTCTTTCAAAAACAGGAAAAAAAATAGGTTTCGACTTTACATTAGGTTACAAATATTGAGAGGAGACTGCGCCATGAGATGACATCATATGTGGGCGTCTCTCTGCCACAAGACACTCGGCTAACTGTCAACAAAAGATTATTGTTCGCTTCTTTTATTAATTTCAGAAATAGTTATTTTTTCCCCAATACATTTACTTTAACGTTCGCCACCATTTGTGACTACAATACGTACGTGTGCCATAATATCCGGTCAAAACGCGAGACGTAGTATCTGGTCTGTCATCATTTATTCGCAAAACTTGTTTCTGTTTTTTATGAATAAATTGAAAAATCCAACGCATCCGAATTTTAGGCCTTTTTTCACATTTCTCGAATTTCCATTCAAATTGATTTTTTTTACAATTTTTTTCAAAATTGAATAAAAATAGGTAGATGAAAACCGATCTGACGAACATGTGACTCAACTTAACTTTCAGACAATTTTTCACTTTCAATTGCAAACAAAAATCTGAGATACGAGGACAGGTAACAACCAATCACGGTTCAGCTTCAGCAAACAGGAGAGCCGTGATTTGGTCATTGCCTGAGCCCTGAGCAACTGTGATGCCATTTCCAGTTGACAGCAAGTCCCCTAAGATGGATACAAACAGGTGGATTTTGCTGCGTAACACTTTCGACTATTACGACTGCATAGAACAGCACTTGAAATTTGAGATCAAGCGTGGTCATGGAACAAATCTTCTTCTTTTCCTTTCGACTTTTCCCTTCAGGGGTCGCCACAGCGAATCAGTTGCCTCCATCTAACCTTGTCCTCTGCGTCCTCTGCTCTCACACCGACTACCTTCATGTCCTCTTTAACTACATCCATAAACCTCCTCTTTAGTCTTCCTTTAGTCGAGACCTACTGCCTGGCATTTGGAAACTCAGCATCCTTCCGCCAATATACCGACTATCTCTCCTCTGGACATGTCCAAAGCATCTCAGTCTGGCCTCTCTGACTTTATCTCAAAAGCCTACAACATGTGCGGACCCTCTGATGAACTCATTCCTGATTCTATCCATCCCGGTCACTCCCAAAGAGAACCTCAGCATCTTCATCTCTTCCACCTCCAGCTCTGCCTCCTGTCTTTTCCTCAGGCTACGGCTAGCCTTCATTCCCCCTCCTTTCCAGGGCAAACCTCCACGCCTCTAGCTTCTCCTCCACCTGTTCCCCGCTCTCACTACAGATCACAATGTCATCAGCAAACATCACAGTCCATGCGGATTCCTGTCTAACCTCGTCTGTTATTTTGTCCATTAACATAGAACAAGAAGGGGCTCAGAGCTGATCCCTGATGTAGCCCCACTTCCACTTTGAACTCCTCCGTCACACCTACAGCACACCTCACCACCGTCTTACAGTCCTCATACACGTTCTGCACCACTTGAACATACTTCTCTGCCACTCCAGACTTCCTTATACAAAACCACAGTTCCTCTCTGGGCACCCTGTCATAAGCTTTCTCCAGATCTCCAAAGACACAATGCAGCTCCTTCTGACCCTCTGTGTACTTCTCTATCAACATCCTCAAAGCAAATACTGCATCTGTGGTACTCATACTGTTGCTCACAAATGTTCACCTCTGCCCTCAGTCTAGCTTCAACTACTCTTTCCCATCGAGGAGGGAACAAATGAAATTCGAATTTAAAGGCACCACCGAATTGTCTTTATTGCCGCAATACGGGCCACGTGCAACATCTGTCATCTTGCATAAACTCCTGAGCTCATGACCTGCTTCATTGTGTTTCAAAGTGCCTCCGGGATGGACCTATCCGTTTTCTGAATGTTTGCAGCAGTGGTGACTATTTTGGAACAGGGGTGCTTCGTTAAAGCTGCATGAGCACAATGGAGAGACATTTGTAAAAGGTCTAATGGGTAGCGCTTGTGTGGCTACATGTTTTCAACTCACACATTTTGAGCTTTAATATAGGAAAAGTATGTGTCCCATTCATTATTCACAGCGTCAAGCACTTCTGGGATAACGACAGAGAAAAAGGATTCACAATCTCGTCGAGGCTACTCGAAGGATTCATAAACATAATTAAAGAGGCTATAGGTAGTCATGGGGAGTTTTTGTTGTACATGTACTGCACTCGAAGGTCATTCCTGGAATGCACGATTATGAAGATATTTAGATGGATTCCAAGGCAAGCAGAGCTTATTTTCCAAACATCCGGTCATTTGCAGCATCTCATGAGGCGGCGTAACAAAGAGAACATGCATGGGAGAAAAGCACACAGAAGGGAAGTGGCTCCTGCTGTGATATGCTTCCAGCTTGGCTGCATAAAAACAATGTCACTCAAGATAATGTTTTGATGTTGAATACAGTCATTCAACAAGTCATCGTAAAAGGTTTCAGAATGATTACCTTGTATGAAAGCAATAACTGTTAAGAGGTTCATTTGTACCTGTGAACGTTTAGGTTAGCGATAAGCCTTCGATGGGTAATTTTCTCAATCTTAGGGATTCAGTTGTGAAATGTTTCTTTGTGTGTGATTCTGTGTTTGTATCATACTGACCCTAAGTGGCTATTGTGTGCCCAGCAGAGGGAGCAGCTTGATGTTCATTGAATTGAAGCAACAGCACAAAAAACTTTATCATATAAATTTTTGGGTTTTAGAAATTACAGAATGTAGAGTGTTGTTTTTCTTATTTAAAAAACCCACTACAAATATTTTGGGGTGTTTGGGGCGCTGTAATGGATTAAGACTAGTTCTATTTATTTCAATGAGGAAAGACTATTTGAGATATGAATATTATTTCAAGGCAAGGTCTCTGTTTCTGAACACATTTTAAAAGTCATATTGATCATTTCTATTAACTCCCAAAAAACGTATAAATGTGTTCTATTTTAAATATTACCATGCTCCCAAATACGTATTTATAAATTTTTTATTAGTGATGCACCGAATATTCGGCCACCGAAAACTTTCGGCCGAAAATGGCTATTTTTGCCATTTTCGGCACATTGGGTGACTACAGATCTGTCATGTCTGTATTGGACTGTGTGACTTTGCACCGATTAACTGGTGTGAACAAATGTATTTATTTATTTTTAAACGTTGGTGAATATGTGAATGTGAATTTAGGTGCACCGCACCTTGTCCCGCCTCACGCATCCGTGCCCGCCTGTGCGAACTACATTGACAATCTGACATATAAAGTGCAATCGCACCGCCAGAAAATGCTCAACTCTCATTTAGTGTTTAATGTACCTTTGGTCAACATGTCTGCGGTGTGGCCACATTTAAATTTATATTGTGCTTGGTTAAAATGCCAGTGCTAAATAAATATTTTATAATAGTATTTAAATTTTAATTCATTCTAATAAATGCAATGATAGTAAAAATTGGCCTAATTTTTTTCCCGCCGTTTCGGTTTTCGGCCAAGCATTTTTCGTTTTCGGTTTCGGCTAAACATTTTCATTTCGGTGCATCCCTATTTTTTATGATGCTGCTTTGATGCAGCCTCTGAACTGAAGAGAATGCTTGAAGCAATGGTAGTTATTACAAAAACGGCCAACAGGTAGCAGCAGAGTATAAGAGATCAACTAGGACCATGTAGCAAAAAGCTCATTTACCCACAGTTTTAAACAGATCTGTGAATAATGATGAAACAGTTGGGTCAAAAGTAACCCAGTCATTGATAAAAAAATGGACCGATCCACTTTATGGGTCAGTATGACCCACATTTCTGGGTTGTTTTATACAAAATGACCCAATTTTTTGACCCAAGTAAAGGATCTGACCAGTATTTATGAGTTGTTTTACACTAAAAGATAAATTTATTGATTCAAAGTTGGGTCAACTTGACCCAAGTAGGGGATCGGTCCATTTTTTAAGCCATAGTTGGGTTATTTCTGACCCAACTGTTTTTAGAGTGTAGCTATATTCTAAGAAATAGAAATATCGAAATATTTTTTTTCTGATAAAAGAAGAGACTCTAATCTTTCTTTTGGGTAGGATCCATGTTTTTATAGCAATAGAACACAATATTCTGTGAGTGGACGAGTAATCAATTTCCATCATAGGTTTCTGATTTTTTTTTATGAGCTAAAAGCAGGAACGCTTCAGCTTTTCATATAATATTTAGATTGAGATGTTAATTCTTATGTCAAAGGTCAAATTTTGGTTAATACGACACTGCTGAATATATAATATAATTATTATTCAGTACAGTTTGCCATTGACTTTTGCATAAACAGGTATTGTGTTTATCAGACTCAATTTGTATTTCTTGGTAACTTTTGTAACTGTTTCGGAGGTGAGATCATCCAAAAACCATTATATAAAAAAAATCAAAAGAATCTTCATCTCTAAATCTTACAGTGATTTTCATATAAAACACTGAGCTAGTAAAGCCAAACTGCAAATTGAAATGCATATAATGTGGCCCAGCGAAGACCAAAAGGTGAGCAATGAACAAAGACATAAGAAGAAAACAGCGCTGCGCCACCCACCAGGCAAACACCTCTGGAGGACGAAATAGGAATGGACTCATAAACAACAAAGCTGCAAGGTTGAGTTTGGGTGGGAAGAAAGGACAGATGATATGGAGGAGGAGAGGAGAAAAGAAAAGATTGCTGCATTAAAAAAAAAAACTTCACTCTGTATCCCTGCCCTTGCAAAACTTCATGCTGTGCAACCTGATTGAAATTTCCTGGTTTAATAGCTGTGAAATAAAGCAAAAGTTGGCGAGAGAAGGGTAGAAGTACTGTGAATTAGGGGGCACAAGTGAAGAAATCGAGTAGGACTGAAAAGATAAGTCTGAGAAAAGGGCAGATTTGGAAAGTCGGAAACAACTGAATTGAATATGTAAGATTACATATTTTCAAGCTTGTTTTAGCAATTGTTACCATGTGATGAAAGCTGTGAAACAATTGTCTCCGGGTTCAACACAACAACAAAAAAAGGTTCACATGACTGCAGCATATTAGCACTCTCAAAAGCAGCAAAAAGATGAGGTTGTTTTTATCTCCATGAAGCAAGCAAGTAGACTCCATGGTACTCCAATGAGAATGTCTTGCTGAGTCCAAGTATCAAGGGAGGGTTCGAAAGCAACATCTGGCTGATGAGTGGACTGATTCAAGAGGTGCGTCATCGTCGCACTTTTGCTCATATAGTACACTCATATGCATAACAACAAGCCAGCCTTGTGAGTCAGCTCCTGACGGGCTGCTTTGGTTCTGTCAGCTTAGTTGTTCAAGTACAAGCCATGAATCACAAAGCCTGTAAGCAAAGTTCGCCACCTTTCCACATTCATAGATTATTGTTTTCACCATGTGTAAAAAAAAAAAACATAACACATTTTCCTTCTGCAGAAAAAAATCCATTTTGGCTGATTTCAGATGTACCGGTTTATTAATTTAGCAAGCAGGCAGTCTGCCTCGCAGATGTGAGAAAATATATTAATCATCGTGCCACGTCCCTTGAAAGTACGGCTGAGACTATACTGTAATGGAACACAGACATGCTGTCTGACGAAGGTGAAGCGATGCAGATATGCCTCTGGAATTTGTCAATAACACCAACTGAAGTGGAGCAGGAGATTACAAGACAAGCATCGTGTTTTCAGGTGGTACTGAAAATGATATTTCATAGTAAACAACAATATGTCCAAATATAAGTAGGGATGGGCGAGTACCCAGCCTGATTTCACATCATCGGTACTTGTGACGGCAGCCGATACCAGCATCAGATGCCCTCTAGTGGCCATTTTACGATCAGGAACTAGAAATTAAAAGAACCGAAAATTTGCCATTAATTTAATGAAATTTTAAGGACAAATGCCATATATAGGTCTTTCTTTATCTGTCGGTGTTTTTTTTTTTTTATATCAAAAGTAGTGGTATCGGTACTTGGTATCTATCAGTGACTACTTAAGGGTTGCGTACTCTAGTACCAAACTGGTCTGAAAAAGTTTGCATCAGATTTTCGTCATTGTCGACACATTAAACTTTTACAATTCTTACATTTTCATAGGATTAAATATGTACACAGGAAAAAAATGTGAGGATTGTGGGAAAAATATTCTATTCTATCGGTCACTAAAAACACATTAGCATTTTTATACATTCTTTTAATTATTGTTGTAACAATGTAAATCAGTGTAATACAATTGTATGTCATTACTTTCTTATGTGTACAGTATTTATAGTGGCTCTTAACCTGGGTTCGAGCAAACCTCAGGGGTTGGATGAATCAGTTTTAGGGTTTCAGAGGAGGTCAAGAAACACACCCGACTCACATTACATTACATTGCTTGGCCTGTCTGTGCTGTAAGGAATTTAGTGTGCTCAGTAGTCGACTTGTGACTTGTGATGGTACGTTGTGTGATTTATTTATCTATTTTAATTTCTTAATATTATGTCAAGCAAAAAAAGAAAGTGGGTGGTTGAATACAGTATGTGCGCTATGAAATCAAGTATAAAATGGGACGTACGGTGTTCCATTGGGTTCCCTGGGTTCTGTTGGCCAAATAGAAAGCTGCGTTAAAAACAAAAATTAAGATAAAAAGTGACAGATGACTGTATGGCCTATACAGTCATCATTTGGAACAGTCTACCATTGCATGCAGTACCACAAAACCGGATGCTTGATTGCTGCCTGCATAATCAATATTTTATTTCAAGTCCTGGGGGAAACGGCAAAAAGCCAACGTTCTGTTGAAATGAGTCTGTCTGATGGTCTTCCTGACAGCCATCAGAAGCCACAAGCCTTCACTCTGCATTGTATCCGCTTCATTTGCTCTTTGCTGCATCATTGTTCCACCGGTGTCACCGAATGAGTGCTTTTAGCTGTTTTGCTTTTGTTCACGTCAAGCGCATTCCATGTGTGCTAAATTGCGCTTTTAGCTGTTTTGCTTTTGTTCGTGTCGAAGTTCTCATGCGATAACTCCCCAATGCTTCTCAGGCTGCCTGTCTCGCTTGAAGCAGCCACCGGTCTTACCTGCTTCATCTGCCTTGTTTGTCCTGCTGGGCTCCATTACATCTGTAAGCACAGTAATGAATTAAGCTGTTCTTCCTTCATTCACTGCTGCTCGAAGAGAGGAAGATTCCTGGTGAGCCTGATGGCTTATTTTTGAGCTACAAAAGCTGGTGGCGATAGTCGGTAAATAATTAAAAGAGATGACGTCGAATCGCAAAAAAAAAAAAAAAAAACATGAACTTCAACTGAACTTCACTTGCCGCAGCCAAGTGCAAGTGCTGTGAGGAGTTGGCAAACCGAGACATAGTTGGAATTCTAAGTATCAATGTGAATATAAAAGAGTCTTATACCAAGTGCTCTTAATGAACACTTCTGAAAGGCATCCACGCAAACCCATCTTACAATATTACCCTTAAATGAAATTGAATGTACAGTAAATAATTTAAAAAATGTTTGCCACATTTATTTGTTTCAATCCAATGAATATTGTTCAGCTCCTTCTTTGTTGCCCACCTTGGCCACAGGGTGGCAGTATAATACAGCCATACAAATAGAGATGGAATTGAAGGAGACAGTCACAACTCCTCAGTAAGCTGCAGTAATGTTAGTAGTTTTCAGAAATGAATAGAGGATGACATTTTTTTCAGTAATCCAGTGAGATTTCCACGGGATGGAAGTCTATTTTAGCAGCAATTACGGGATTGGGATGGTACAGGATTTTGCTCCCAAAAACGTATAAATATGTCAATTTAAAATGTTTTAAGTGTCCCAAAGATGTATTTATATGTTTTTTTTTTAATGCTAGAGCATACAGAAGGCTTTTGATGCAGCCTCTGAACTGCAGAGAACGGATGAAGCAATGGTAGTTATTACAAAAATGGCCAGCAGGTGGCAGCAGAGTATAATAGATCAACCAGGGCCATGTTGCAAACAAGCTGATTTACCCACAGTTCTAAACAGATTTGTGAATAATGATGAACCTTAGCTATATTCTAATGCTAATTGCATTGCTACCAGATAGAAATATGCTTTTTCTCCTGATGAAAGAAGACTCTAAATCTTTCTTTTGGTAGGTTCCATGTTTTTTATAGCAATAGAACACAATATATTCTGTAGGCCTTGCAAAATCTGCAAAATTGAGTAAAACAACCGGGGGTAAAGGGTGTTGCTTCAGTGAGAATGTCTGGGAGTAAATTAGTTAATATGATCTAGGACTGGGACGGGAAGGAAAATTCACTCCTGTGTAATCATCTAGACTAGATGAAGTATATAAACTAGTGTGCCTGCACGTGAGTATCGTTATAGTTATATACTGCAGTCTATTTATTTTCATACATCCACTGCAGAATTGGAATGTGAAGAACATAAAAAATAATATTTTTCTCCTCGTAATATTCTGCTTTGGTTTAAAAAGAAAAAATGTAGGCTTTTGTTCAGTTGTGTGCTTTGCTTATTTTATGGCGTTCCTCTCCTCCTTACAGACTGTTGATGCTGATGTCATAAAATTTATTGGCATTCCATCAGACTGAAAACACCACTGAGACGAGGGTCTACTGTTCCGAAGCATATCACGGTGAGCTGAACATAACTGCACCGCTTGGAGGCTAAACATTAGCAAACGCTCCTGAGGAAGTGCCTCTTCTTGTTTGGACCAGCAGCTCTAGTGCAAATCTTAGTAAGTGCTTGTACGTTTGTCAGCATGAAACTTTCACAATTCTAATTTTCTGTTTGAATTTTTTATCAAGCCATATGGACTCATGTTGTAGGAGAAGCTTAAGTGTGCAGCAGCTTCTAGAGAGGGCAGACAGCCTGTCTCCAAACATCACATTAGAGAGCCCGTGTGTTGACTGGATGCATGTGCGCCTGTGTGCATGCGTGAGTTCTTCCATGTGCACTTGCCAGAAAGAAACCTTGTCTACATTCTGGACTGACTGAGCTCACGTGAGAGTAGTTTCTGTGTCCATCTTCACGGAAACTGCATTGCAACTTTGTAGTTCACTGCAAGTGCAGACAAGGGTGCCTTTCAGAGCAAATGAACTTCTTTGTGGCCCCTAATTATATGGAGATCGCCATTGATAGATTTTGGAATCAATGAGTCGACACGGTGTGGTAAAGTGAGCAGCATAATCACTATTCCGCATTTCCTTAAAGCCCAAGCCAAGCTGTTTGTACGAGAGTGATGTCACTGCCACCGAGCCGAGGCACAAATTTAACCTCATTAGAGGACATCTGTAGGATATCTGAGATCTATAGCCCTGAAGAAAAGTCTCTTCATCTGCTTCAAGCCTCGGCCGCATGGTGTGCTAATGGTCTGAGATCCGACGCATAGCGAAGAGGTTCTAGGTTTGAATATCTACCCTCATGTGAGATGTTTATGTTCTCCCCATGCTTCTGTGGGTTTTCTCCAGGATCTCTAGCTCGCTCCCACGTTCAAAGAATCAAGCCCGTTTGGTTCATTAAAGTCTCTGAAGCTGGCATCTCCAAAGCCTGTGGCAAAAATGTGAGTAATTTTGTATTAAACAACCCAGAAAGTGGGTCATTATGTATAAAACAACCCCCAAAAATGGGATCGTTTTATAACAACCCAAAAAGAGAGCAATTTTGTTAAAATAAATAAATAAATGAATAGGTTATTTTGTCAAAACAAAAACAAAAAAGTGGGTAGTTTTGTATAACACAATCCAAAAAAAGTGAGTCATTTTGGAAAAAAAACAATACAATATGTTGGGTCGTTCTGTATAAAACAGCTCAATAAAGTGGGTAATTTTCTATAAAGTAGCACTAAGAAACTTTTCAACCTGAAAATATTCAACTATTTTCATAACTCTTCTGATGAAACATTAACCAGGCAAGAAAACAGGTCAGGGTTGAAAAAGGTGAGAAGGACTAGGACCAAAACCGGGGGAGGATAAGGGATGGCGAGTTTTAATGTTCAAGATTTTTTGGCGTCAAGAAAAACTGTTTGCTACATTTATCGGACCGTGGATGGATGTTGAAAAAACAGCAAGTGTGTTGCATTCAATTAGGATGGGTACCTTTTGTATTTGAACCGGATCGGTTCCAATTGTCGGAGCTGGGGTATCGATTCCGGTACTGAACAATTCCAATTTTCGGTACTTTTGTTCTGTTGTTTGTGGTAATAAATGTTAATTGATTTAACAACAAAATAATAATTTTTGAAAAATAACATTCACTTAACAGTCATTTTTCATTAAATAAAAGCAAGTCAGATTCATGATGTTTTACTATATGTCAGATGCTCTGACAAATAATAAAACATAATGAATATAAAACACATGAGACAGAAAGGATGGAGTAAAAAAATATCAAGATATAACATTAATAAAATATAAATAATACCATAAATTAATATTAGAAATAAATTGAGAAGCAAAGTTATTTTCAATGAACAACTTAAAGAAACAAAATTAAGTAGTAATACAAGAACAGATAATAAATAATTGTATTAGTGTTATTTTGGTTCCTTGTGCAGTTTTTCAAAAACGTGCAAGCGAGATTATTTCGATCTCAACTTGGAGTGAAATCTCGCAAAAATATGACAGTTGGAAGAGGACATGCATGACAAAAAGAATAATTGGGACTCGGGAGCAAACTTAATGTAGACTGTATCCAACGCGGTACGTAATGTTTGCTAGTGCTGCAGGTTGGCCACGATATTTATCGTTACCCATGAAATTATAAATATGGTATAAGTAATATATTGTAACGATGGTAAAGCTTATAAAATGATTCAAATCGCTAAGCAAGCTTCACTCTGGTTTGGCTTGCTTATTAACCCAAATCCCAAACCCGGAAATGCGTTTTAGCGTAGGAGTGAATGAAATCTAGCGCGAGTGGGTGACGTCAGTACACTGGTTGTGCGTACACTGCTACGTTTTAGAAAATTACCAACACATCTACTCCCGGATAGTCACAATTTAAGGTGCGCTTCAGAACATGGCACCGTCTGATTTAACGTGAATCGGTGCCATCTTGGCGCACTGACTCTCTGGTTATCCACAACCCCAACCCCCCAGCACCCCCAAAAAAAATTAGCATCGGATATGCACAATTCACGTAGGTGACCTATTTTGGATTAAAAACGGCGAATTTCACTGAAAAATGGTGGAACTTAAAACTAGTTGAATGGTACCTTTGCCATAGCCTGAGAGGGTCTGTATCATTTTTACTGGCACTAAGCAATTTTGAGGAGGATGGTAGGAACACTGCCACACAACAAAAAAACTACAAATGTGCTGACTGCTTAATGGCATAAGTCACTTTTTCCTTTCCCCATTCATTACAAAGACGGGAGTCAATTTGAGCCCAAAAAAACGATGCAATGTGCTTGTCTTCATGGGAAATGTGATCTTCCTTCAGGCATATGGTGCCATAATCAACATTAGTGTTGCTTTAAAACAACTCAAAAAATGGAGTCATTATTTTGTACAAAACAACCCAGAAAGTTGGGTAAAATCGACCCAGGTAGTGGATCGATCCATTTTTTTTAAATGTAGAAGAGCTTCCTCAAAATCCTGCCTCACGAAGATTAAACATGAATACAAATAAATGTTCAGTTTTGAGCGACACTGCCCGCAGCAATGTGAGTGTTGTTGTGGTTGCACATTGCATCATACTAAAGTGTTTAAAAAAAAAAAAAACACATTCACGCATCTGTGTTGCTCACTGTCTATGAAAAATGCAAGATCACATTAAACATGTTAATGATGTGTGCAAGAGACAATGTATTCACATTCTACAGCATCAACCTTGGAGTGACCTAAGGGACGCTCGTCAGTAATGATCTGATTACATGTTTGTTCCCACCCATGCGACAAGCCGCAAATGGATGCTGTAAATCCCTGATGGCAACTTGCTCTGCAATCAATCATTAATTAAAAAGAACACAGCGACTCGACACACCTTCTGTGTTCAACTAGGATACTGACATCAGCGTTATCGCCGCTATTTATTGCGCCCGTCAAGGAAGCGTGAGCTATATCAGACAAAAACAAAACGGCAAACATCAGTGTTAAAGAGAACATTTCCGTCCTCTGCCCAAGTAGATAACAATGCCTGGCAGCTGGGGAACATTGCATGTCATCTTTTGTGCTATAGAAACTCATAAAGTCACGTTTATAGCCATTTTTGCACGCTTGCTCACGTAAACTCCCAGAAAAAGCGTCTGGTAATAACAATAACAATCTGTCCCCGGTCTCACTCACCCACTGTCGACATGAAACACTAACTTGAGTTGAGAAACAAAAGTATTGAGCGGTTGTGACAATTAAACACAACAAAGACAAGCAGTTCAGATGAAGGGCACCCTGTGCAAAGCCTTATCAACGCACGGAAGCCAAAGGCGAAGCTTAACATTTTCAAGTCATCACTCTCTATCATCTAAGGTCAACCCGAACATACAGTAAAGCCCACTTTAATAACTTTCTGCTTTTCTCCTCAGGTGATGGTGTCATTGTTTATCAGTCATTTTGGCCAGATGTTGTTTTGGGTCTGCTTTGGTTCTTGGGTTTGTTGCACAGGAAGGGAAATCGTAAATGCCATTTTCTGGCTAAGTGGTAGTGGTTCAAACCTGCTGCATGTCGCACCGATTGACAGTAAAAGTGAGCAAGTGTGACAGCACTGCAGTGCAGCACGCTTTTGTCTGCAGGTACCATTTAGGCCCCTTTCTTGAGGTTTTATAAAAAAAAAGGCAATTTTTAATCATCCAGCCTAATTAACAGGATGTAGATGGACAAGATGTAAGATTGGTTTTACTTTTTGACCTGACAACCAATTTCATTCAGACTCAAGTATTAAATAAACATCAATAAGAATTTGTGGTAACTCGAATTGAGATGTGGATTTGCCGTTACAAACAAATACCGTATCAGAATGTTTGGGTTTGAGTGAGAATGAATCATATTGTTCGGAAATGTGTGTGCAAGTATGAAAATGTTAGCTAATCAGCATTATATTAACCTGTTAAAGGGACAGCAACATGAAAAATCAACTTTTTGGAGCTTTTCCTCCATTCGCCCCTCTATGAGAAATGATCGGTCATTCTGCTCTTCAAGCACCAGCCCCTCCCAACCTGAGAAAACGAGCTCTTGGCACTTTTTGACGTCATTAGGAGCGGATCCATCCCCCCGCACCGCCTGCGCGGAATAAACGCACGCCCACTTTCTCTGAGACCTCCCTCCATGGGACAATGACAAAAGTAGCCTTTGTCAGTAAACATTCTGTCCAAATGAATTTAAAGCAATCAATTATCCTTGACATTTGCGATGAAATTCTGGCTGATACTTGTTTAAATTACAAGTAAAACTTTTGCGCTGTTGAACCTAACTGAACGAATCGTGTAGTAGTTACTGCACTCGCCCTGTAAGCAACAGGTTGCCCGTTCGCAACTCCCCCTTGTGTTTTTTTCTCCTTCTTCTTTCCTCTCTTCTTCCCTCTCCTCCCCTCCTCCTCCACGATTTGTTTCAAATGTTTAATGAAGAATTGATGGCTTTTATCTTTCCTTTAAAGTAGAATGTGCCGACCCTCACATTCCACAGTTTCTTTGGGGTGGGGAGGGGCGGAGTTTTTCTTACCTCATTTGAAGCCATGCCTTCGTTTGTCAACTGTGGCTGTCGCTTTAAGATCGTGAATGTACTTGCACATGCACCGATTCCGACACAGATGCTACAGTTATGCTTTGGGCCAGAGGTGGCAGTTGCGAGTAAAATAGTGACAAACTGCACCGAGATCCTTTCATCTCTATATGCCTATAATTAACTATGGAAGGGCTTAAAATACGGTGGTGTAATCCCTTTTAACCAATCAGTCAATAAAGCCCATATGTAGCCTTTGTTGTAGCTGTTGGCCTCTGCCGTCCTAGCACGAAGGGAGTTTGCAATGACGAACCTTCGCAGGTTAGCTTAGCGCTATCTAACTGCCGTAAGACAGAACACGGAGGGATTTACAACTTTACCAAAAGTGAAAAAAAAACACCCTGGGTTCTACCATCAGCCAGCGTACGGCAAGGAACTTTAGAGGTTGAAGAAAGTTATTTTAAAATAAAAAGGAAAATCTCGGCTGTGTTAGCGTTGTCAAGCCGCAGCATGCACGCTATTCAACTGATAATGGGTTAAAAAAAAAAAAAGTAGCAAACCAGTGATAGTGTATAGCTACATTAATTTTTAAGCGTTTTTAAATGATACTCTAACAACAATAAATCAATGAACCAATAATACACAGAATTCATATCATTCAGACATGAGTAGCAGAAACAATAGCGCAAAGCCATTTTCAGCACCACACAGGTGATCACAATGGACCCGAGGGCGGAAGATATCCAGCCCTCACATGAGAAATAAAGTGTTGAGGAGTAATAGGCCTCTGGGCTCAATTATACTTGTGACTCAGCCACTTGGCTCACACGGGAGTGATATCATGCAACAGAGGATTTCAAAAGTATAAGGCTCATTGCTCAGTCTGAGTCGCAACCTGCAGGCATTTTGGAGAGTCATCCTTCCCTGATGGGACTACCACAATGAGAAAGGCCCTTACTCGAAGACCCTGGTTTGTTGGGGTTACTCAGATCTCTCCTTCCAGTTTATTAGACAATTTTAAGAAGGTGCTTCCCGGAAAGATGCCCCAGAGGTCTCACACATCATTCTGAATGCCGACAGGTATTATGTGTGCTTTACTGGTTCAATTTTTAAATATATAAAAGAGGTTACATAGTGATAGTATACTATAAATGCCATCTGTTGTATAGAAGAGAAGAAACATATAAAAAAAAATCATTTTGCTTGCAGGCGCCCTTCATTTGTCATGTATTGAAATTTTTGACAAACTATGTTATAATTTGAAGCAAAATTAGTTACCAGTTACTGTAAATGCTAAACACTTACACAACTTTTCTGTTACAACACTTATGTCCTGAAATATATAAAAATGACCATTTTTGAGTGCTGCAAACTCTTAGAAGTAACAGCATAGAAAATGTGAGAGGTTTTCTAGCTCCAGCTGATCCAATTTAGCACTGCAGGTGATCTTTAGTGTATTATTTATTTATTGGTTTGCTTGTTTGTTTGTTTATTTATGTATTTATTTATTTTTGCTACACGACCTTCAGCCATGAAAGAAAGAGACTCTGAGACAAAAAATTTAGATATTGCCGCTGTCGGCTGGAAACCCCACATGTCCAGATATGGTCAATTTCACTGTTTATAGTCTGCTATTTTTACACATTATCAACAATTTCAAAGTGTTGAAAATAGCTTAAGAACAAATATATGATGGCTTTTTTAATGCCCAATTGTCTGAGAAGTGTAAAACTGCCTCTTCCATTATATCGCCTTAAGATTGCACGTTTGGATTTTTTTTAACTCAAGTGAAATCAAGTCATCTTTATTTATATAGTGCTTTCAAAACAGCCGCAGCAGACGATACCAAGTGAACATAGTGACGTACATTTGCGGAAGTCTGTTTTGTAAAAAAAATTTATTGATGCAATGCTGTGGTACAGAAGGAACTAGTCAGCCACAAAGAAGTGTGTGCAAATTAATTTCTGCTTATCACACTGCTTAGTCCGCTCAATGTTTCACATATTGCATTGCATCTTGGGAAGATGATGTAACCATTTACCACAGTCATTTGCTTTTGTAAAGTATTAAAGGCTTTTTGTCTAGTCAGGGTATTTGTAGTGGATGGCTGGTGCTGGTGACTTGTCCTACCATATAAATCAGTGACTGCATAATAAATTAGCTTCTTTTTTTTTCTTTTTTTACATGTTAAATGATTTAACATGATTTTGGTGTGGTGCTGTGCTGATGTGGGTGCACAACAGCACATGATGCACTATGATAGCAAATTAAGGCATCATACCAACTTGAATGATGCAGCGTGTGGTAGAAAGATGGGAACAAAAAAATCATGACTTCAAATGCCATAAAGGACTTGTAAAAAGTGTTTATATCGTTGACAAATGTATTAGACTCCTCGTTAAAAGCCAATGCTGGCATTTTCTGTTGACAGTTATTATCGAGAATGCTTTTAAAAACATTTCATCCTACCTGTGTGACTCCTGTGTGCATGAGTGAGGGAGGCCAGACAAAGTGACAGCAGTAGACTCCACACACCGACTCCACACATACAAGGGCCCCGCTCCCGCATTCTGCCAGAAAAGAGGGAAGGCGAAATACATGCATACTTTATCAGAGAACACCATACAAATCCTGTGACATCAAATTGTCATAAATGCCGGTTAACTTGCTTCCCCTTTTATGCCCGTGTAAAGCAAACATGCATAAAACATGAAGAGCTCGAAGAAAACGGTAAAGCGTACCAGCCCAACAGGCTCGCAAACACTCGGCACCGCCTCATCATCTCAGCAAAATGAAATAAAAACATTTACGCATGGGGAAATATTGTTTTCTGCCTTAAATGTTCACACGGTAGAGACGTTTGACAATGTCGAGATGAGGAGAGGGAAACAATAAGATAAAGGGTGAAGGGCACGGGATGTTGGCAAAATCATTCTTTCATTTCCCGTCTTTTGCACCCAACTGGAACATGGTGTCAACATCAGAAACGGAGATGAGCCAGGTTCTCTTGTGTTAATACAGTCACTGTGTCTGTGTGTGCGTAAATGCGGATGGCTGCAAATAGCTGGCATCTGTTAAATGAAGAGCAGCAGCATCTCAAACGAGCCGATTTCAAAGCCTTCCCAGGTCTGCTGAGAGAACACAAGCAGTCAAAATCCACATGATTAAAAACAACATGAACTAATCGTATTTTATTTATAACAAAGGTTTGATTAATAATGAATCACTTTGCTTTTTATTTTAGGAGAGGACGCGTTTCTCCCGTTATGTACTGTACTCTAAATAGCATGTAGAGTGAAATAACAGCAGGTGTTTACATAGGGTTGAGTAGTAATGAAGAGGATTAACAAGTTCTAACAAGTGCAAAGAAATAGGAACAAACTTCTTTCATCAACCAGGGGAAAAAAACTTTGCTTTCCTTGTAAGCTTGTTTTAATTGCAAACTCTGCTATATTCATTATACATAATTACTGGAGGTTGACATGTATGTATGTATGAAATGTATAAATGCATGATAAAAATAACTGTAAACTGTTTTTAAAGGCAATTTGCCCTGCACATTGATCTTATTGCATACACATTTAATACAATTAAAAAATAGCCATATTTGAAATAGGCAGTGGGCCATATTAGATTGTGACGATATGATAGCCACAAGCAAAAATCTCACGGTATTAAAACTACTGCTCTAAAATGCTTGTAATAAATATATATATATGTAAATAAAAAAACTTTTGCATTGAATACAAGCTATTTTATTTTTAGACAAAATATAGAACATTTAATACAGAAGAAACGTGTTAAGTTTATATAAATAAATGAGAGTTGACATTCTTCTTCTGTTTTAATTCTTCTTCTGGGGGGGGGGGTTCTTAAAAGGAACCCCGACTCTCATGACGAGTTTGCTCTATAGTATTTATTTGGTTGTTACTAACACAACAATGAGAATTATTTTCCAAAAATCATTTCCAGTTTAATACATTTTATAGAAATTGTATTTGTTATATGTCGCAATGCATTCCGTGCGTAGCGATGTAGAAGGGCGGCTGGCTCTCTACCGAGCAATGTGAAACACCAATAAAGAAAGCAAGGTAACCCTCGTAGCGTTCCTAAAGAAACAACACGCAATCGGGAGAGTCACCCTCCTCCACGCCATGCTTTTGTCATTCAACAGACACATTTAAGAGTTTTGATCGTTCCTATAGGAACGTAACGGAGCCTCACCTTGCTTTCTTTATAGGCGTTTCACATTGCTCGGCAGAAAGTCGCCGCCATTTTACATCACTACGCACGGAATGCGTTGCGACGTAAATAACCCGCGTAAATAGTCCGCGTACGTCCAAATAAAGTTTCTACAAAATGTATTAAACTGGAAATGATTTTTGAAAATGGATCTCATAGTTATGTTAGTAACAACCAAATAAAACATAAAGAGCAAACTTGTCATGACAGTCAGGGTTGCTTTTAAGGCTAATGTACAATCAGTACAAAAAGGAATCTGTGTTTCTGTTTCTGTTATCTACAGTATAAAGGGGGAAATATTATTATGTAAATATTATTTGTTTACCATGAACTATCATTTATATAAATTAGAATAGTTATATCTTTACATATTTGTGTTACTCAGTACTTATGCTAACTATATTTTCTTTTTCTTTTCTTTTTTAAGTCGGTGTTCATTCAGTCCTGCTACCCTAACACATTACCCCCCATGAAAGATTTTGAATAGTCCACAAGCCACACAGTCCACCGAAAGTTGCATATATTTGATATTTCAACTATAACCTGTGATTCATTCATTTATTTATGTATCTATTTATTTGCTGAATCACTGCATTGTGCTTAGTGTCAACTTGCTCAGCGCATAAGTGGCTATATTTGATGTATTTGCAAATGTATGCTAAAAAAACTCACTCTGTACTTTCAGTCTTGTTTATAAAATGAGGGGTTTCACTACAACAAAACATGACATAAAAAAAACAATATTGCCTGAGATGGGCCAATACCTACAGGTAAACATTTTGAGTCTATGACCATATTTTGAATTGAAAAAAGACAGAAATGTACGTTTATTTTGATAGTGCTGCAACAAACAAATGTCACAAATTTGCTGGAATGCACCAAATATATCTGTAAATCCCTTGCTTGCTTGTTTCTCTACTGTTTTAAACAATCATATATTAATGTAGAATATCCTGAAGATTTCATTCAACATTTGAATACTGCACAACAGAGACAAAGTGCAGGAAAAACAAAATGCTAGGATATAATTGCAGCCCTGTAATGGGATTTGACCCCCAGTCCACACCAATATCTTGTCAGCATTCTATCAGTGTACTTTAAACATTTGGGCAAGCAAGATTAATTTATTTATATGATTCTACTGGTCTCTATTGTCAACCAATCTTGAGGCTTTCCGAGACTACATGTGTGAGTCATGTTATGAGGGATTGTGTATGTGTGTTAAGCCTTGGCTTGACTTTTAAGCAGCATGTGTGAGTCATCTAGAGCTGAGGGAAGCTGCAAAGCCAGACAGGCTGAGCCAAGACTTTTTTCAGGCTAGAGGGCATCACACACGGAATCATACACATGTATGCTTTCTTGCCGCATTTGTTGCCTTTTTTTTTTTTCGTCATTCATCTCCACCCACACTTTCCTCATGTCCTCACTTCAGCTCTTCTCGTCAACAATCGTACCTGCTCCCTCTCCGGTTCATTTGCACACACGGAGAGTCTGTGATAACGCAGCGCCATTTCATCATGACTACTTTGTTTGGTCTGTCTGCCGCAGAGCAGAGAGAGGCTGTGTGTGATGTGTGATGGCCACAGAACAGCACAGGAAAGAGAGAGCATAAGAGAAAGGAAGGCGGAAGGGGGGGGGGGGGGGGGGGCGACCATTGACTCCATTAGTGTCATGATCAGAATCACACACAAACTAGCATACAGTCACTTAAATTCAGGGATACACAGAATATTAAACTGACTGCATGCAAACAACACGATTCTTTCAGTATTGTTTACATCAGCATGTGTTGAAAACGTTTTGTGCGGCTTCCTCAGGTATTTCTGAGAGACGTCACGTAGAGAAGTCTACACCGCTTGACGATATCTGCCAGGCAAAATGGTGGCAATAAAGCAGCAGTGGATCTTACAACCCTGCATGATGTTGCTTTCATTAATCGAACTCAGAGGAGTAAAAGAGAAAGGAAGAGCGGGAGATAGTTGGAGAAAAAGTGGTTGTCTCTGATGAGTTGTGCAGTCTGTTCCATTCCTTTAATTAGTCCCGTTGGAATGCACTCCCCGCTACACACGCCTCATCAGCCTCCTCTTTATAACTCCGCTCTGTTTCTGAGCGTGTGCATGTCGTGGGCATGCATGTTTGTATGCATTCTTGCTAAAACTGGACCGACATCCCGCGGGCATCTTTTGCGTTCAGAGGTGTGAGAGAAAATGTAATGGAAATATATTAACTTTCAAGGTGTATCCATTGCTGGAGATTTGGAGAATATCCCACAACATCACTCATAGCAGGAATTAAAAGCAAGTCGTTTTTGGAACAAACACAAAAACACATTTTGGGAAAAAAACTATAAATTGAGTTTTGGTTAAAGAAATGATATGCATTCATTTTGAACATAAAATAACCTGATAAAGCTTGTATCTAAATACAGCATCCAAGTTTGAAGAAAATTGCTGAAAACATATAGCTGAGATGGAGAACTATGACGTGATTTATGGCGATACAACTGTTATCAAAACTGTCACCATTTCAGTTTCCTGATTATTTGGACATGGCTAAAATGGTGCCCAGTGGCGCACTTTGGAGTCTGGCATAAGTCATCACTTCCCCAATACATAAAAACTTGAGCACCTTCATTCACGTGAGTGACTATAAACGGCGCAATTGTGAGTTGTTATTGCTCGGCCCTTAAAATAATTGCCTAAGTCTTTTTTTTGGGGGGGGGGGGGCAAAAAAAAATATATTTTTTGTCTAAAACATCTCCTTGTGATCCAAATGGCTATTTTTTTTGTTTCCTGAAAAATCTAAAAAAAATTAAAATAAAAAAATGTAATGACTTAGGCGATTATTTAAAAAAAAAAATTAATTATTATCATTATTGCCATTTTGACTTGTGACGCAATCGTGACGTAAACTCGTAATTGTCAGTAGGCTAATATAAAATTGTGTGGGTGCATCTTGTGAGAGCATGTTTCTGTTTTATCTGGTATTTTTTTCTATTAGTGAAGCAAAACAAAAAGCTGAAATCTAAATAGAAAATTCAATTGTCAGAACACTCTGTATATTCTTCTGACTTATTGGAAGGCTCTCTTCTGTTGCCGCAGTCTATCCAAACTAATTGCAACCTCAAGAAATTTCAGCTGGACAAAGGGTCCCCAAGTACAGCCAGGAGGCATGTGTCTGCGTGTGCGTGTGTGTCTTTTTGCATGCTTTTGTTGTGTGGTCCGTGTGTGTTTCACCAAATGAAATCCTCAATTTAGCCTTTTTAATGCACTCCATGTGGCTTGTCGAAGACGCCAGTGGCTCTAAATTAAGCCTCCAATTTAACATGAATTCGGGGAAAAAATCACGTTCTCATTAAGACCGTTTTTTTCCAACTCCAGCAAAATGCACATCACAGACATTGACATTCACATCTTTCAAATCAGCTTTTGCCTCTTCCTGCCATATTTGCATGTCCTCAACATGTCCGCCACACACATCCCGAAAGCTTGATTCAACCCAAGGGTGTCACACTCCATCCGTCTCCCCCTCCCGATCTCCGTTTTTTATTGCTCTGTCTCTCACTATGCTAAGCTGCAGAGCTTGCTTCACCTCGAGGTACAATCCCGATGTCACTACAAATCCGTCGTCTACAAGGCTCCACAGCCGCCCCTAAAGCATCTTGAGGTCAAACAGACGTGCACACGTGCAAACGATGAGCGCGGCTGCTGACAGTGCAGATCCAGGTGGTAAAGGCAATTATGTTGACTGAGCCCAACATCATCAAAACCCTTCACATGCTGACTCCTGCTACTCACGACAATAATATGTGTGATTTTTATTGCATCTTATGCCTGATTCTGAAACAATAACCGAGACTTTAAACCAAAAAACAAACCACCACTAGCTAAAGGAGTTGAGAAATATGAAAGTAATGAAGAGGATAGAGTCAGGCATGGGAGAATACGAAAACAAAAAAATAACCTATGGGGGGACAGAATGTTTTAATTCAATCGCTTTCCAGGTTTCTGGACTTTTTTTTAGCTTAGATGTACTATTTACTCAGCCGTTAACTGATCATTCGAAAAGTTAAAGGTGTATTCAAGGATCGATTGTCGCTGCGTCTTCCTGGTGGATCATCTTAGGGAATACAAGAAAAACTAACTAGCTATTCTGTAAAATGGTTAATTTTGTTTTTTTGTTTTGTTTTTATTTGCTCACTTTTCCTTTCAGACAATCTTAGAGACAATTTGCAACATTCACATTTCACATATAATTATACCCGAAAAACAAAAGGGTTGACGGGATGAAGCCGAAGCTTATTAATTCCCGTTCCCAGAATGCAATAGGACGCAGAAAATCAAAGTGGTAATTTGTCACATATCAAATTGTGTGGATAATCAAGTTGATTGATGCAAAAGTTCGTCTTCGTTGATCAAAACGTTGATTCAACTCTTCCCTGAAAAAAATGTCAATTTATGTTGAGTGATTATGATTTTATAGCATTTTTTATGAATAGTTTTGCATTAAGTACATTATCGGACATTTTGGACAGTCACGTGATCACCGTGATGTATCGCGTGCTATAAACACGCATTGAATAACATAGCTGCCAATGACTACAAAGAGACTCACCAGGAATTGTGAATTGCGTCCCACGGCGGACATCAAAGGTGGAATTACGCCCTATAGCAAAAAATCACTTCTTCAAAAGCAGTACAGCCACGGAGGACTCGCCAAAGGTATGTGTCTCAACCGAAAGTGGCCGATAAGGAGGACTCATTCAGCCGGCCGGCTCATAGCGAGTCGAAGTTAGGGACCGTCTGCAAGTTGCGGGTTACAGAGGCTCAAATTACCAATCAAGTCACCATTGACATTGTTCAATCTGGAAATGTAAGTTGTGGACGGTCCCTAACCTGGACGCTAAGCATCCGGGTGACTTTTACACTGCCAGACCAGCTCTGTTGTGTGCTGAGCACGCTTTAGCCCACATTGGGAGAGGCCACCCACCACCGCCCCACCCCCACACGGAATGAGGATTTTGCTCTGATCAGAATTGGCGCAGTATTTGGGATAGAAGACGGCCTTTTTCTTGCCCATTACGTCAGCAAACTCGCATTCAAATGGACGTAGGCGGCTGCCATTTACGCACCGCATGTGTCATCACAATCACATGATCAGGATTATGGCGTTGACAACGATATCTTCTTGTTTTGATACTTTATCTGTTTAAAAGAAAATTCAGGGAATACGATGGAAAATTATAATATTGGAAAATGAGTTATTAGTGGTGTGTTCTTTTGAGGATTTGTTCTCGATCCCGTCAATCAAGCGCACTTCGAGTGTTTGTAGCATGTAGAGCCGCAAGAGGACATCCGTCTATGAAGTGAGGCCGGCTGCAGTTACTGATGAAGATGAAGATGAGGCTTGCACGTTCCCGGCGGGATTTACTTGAAAACATTTTGCAAAGTTTCTAATTAAACTTCTAGTGCATCAGCCTTTACTAGGTTTTTTCAAGTAAATATCACTCCATTTTTACAGTGTAGGCGTTTCCCTCGGACGAGCAGGAGAGTTAGTAGGATGGTCTTCCGCATGCGCATTTTTAAAAAAGTGAAAAACTGACATTTGGTTTCTACTATTCAAGAAGATCCTTGAATACACCTTTAAGTGACCATTTTAAAGAGTCAGTGCCTCAATATCAGCAACCCTGAAGTTTGGATCATATCGAGCAAATATTAGCGAACGTCTGGGCAGTAAGGGTCTTTAAATGATGAACAGCTCAACGTTGGAGTCTAGAAGCCTGTTTTTTTTTTTTTGGTTTGACTGTTTGACAGAAGAATTCTCCAAGGAGGATGATTTGCCTACAGTACTGGACTGAAAAAAATATCAATGACATCAGCAGCAGTTAGATGACATCAACTTCCAGATCACTTCCTACCACTGAAGTTTCAAACTTGCTATGTTCCAAGTCAATTGTCTGTACTACAGTTGGACATCCCAGCAGAACAGCACTCTGAAAGCAACACCTCCCTGTGAGTGGCATGCACGCACACTTAATAGCAAGCACTCCCACATAAAGTGGCATGCAATCTGAATAAAAAAATAAAAAATACATCTGCAACCTTCCGTGTGTGCTTGTGCAGGAGGCCTGTCAGTGTCTCTGCCTGTGCTTCATGGAGATTTAAAAAATAGGATAAAAGAGATGGAAAGGGATAAAGGTAAAAAGTTATTTTTTTTTTAATGGGATGAATACTGAGAATAGGTGAAATGGCACCGGCTCATCATCTTTGCATTTCTCCTTTTATTCCCTCATTTTCGCTCTGGCAGGATTATCGAAGGACCAACATAGACGCACTAATAACTGTGGCCCTTTTCTGATCTTGCAAGTTGTCCTAACTCCCCCGGTTAAGACCTATTTCCCTGCCCTAAATGCCTGATTTCATAAATGAAGCATCTGCTTGGGTGGTCTCAGTAGGCCCCTGTGTGTGTGTCTGGCTAAGGCTCCCACACGTGCAAATATGCACGCCATCATTTAAAAAATAGTTTGACTCTGCATTGCTTTCAGTTGGAGGGGAAATTGCAACTTTCATTGAAAAAGAAAAAATCTAAATTCCTGCTGCAGTATGATCTTTCGTAAATGCATACATTATTATTATTATTATTATTATTGTTATTATTATTATCATTATTATTATTATTATTATTATTGTTATTATTATTATTATTATTATTACGTTTCAAGCCACCTGCAATAGGTGAATTCACGCGAAGTAGGAGTAGACTTTTCTTAAATTATTTGTATTTTATTTAGTTTTATTTTGGGGAGGGGGGATTTACGCCTATAATAAAGCTTTATTACACCCCTCTCCCCACCACACACCTTTCTGTTACACCTCATAGATGGAATATTTAAAATGCAAAATGTAGAATAAATATTGAGCTGCTGAATCTAGGTTTCGTTCATAAATGTGAGCGGACTTTTTCGTCGACGTCTTTTTCCTCTACGTCTTCTTTGACATCTTCTTCCATGTCTTCTTCAACATCTTCTTTTCTTGTCTTTTAGCGGTTGGCAAAATTTTTTGGTGCATTTATCACCATTATCCAGACCCACATGTATTTCAGAAGGTGGTGGTAAAGCACACAAAGTTGTTTGCCAACCACCTAATGACAGAAGAAGAAGAAGAAAAATATTTCAAGCTGGTGGCCCCCTGGTGGCCGGTGTATGTAGTAATGCAGAACTCTATGGTGGTCAGCTTTGCACGGTGCACAATTCCATTTCCACTCTATTCATTCTTCTCTATCTTCACAAGTGACAGTGGCTTCCTTTTTATTTATGCTTGCACATTGAGTCACCAGCTGCTTCTTAGTCAGTGTGGAAGTAGGTCTCCTACTGATCCACAGGTCCCACATATGCACTTTATATAACCCATCTCCTGGGGTCTGCTCTTAAAGTAGCACTCCATCAACTCAAGGTCCCCGACCTGTTAGTTGGCTTGTACAAAGGGACCACACGTGATGTCAGGGGAGGCCGGATTTAGAGGCGTAGAGAAATAGACGGCAACAATGAATGGTGCAAAAATAAAATAAACAGCAAACAGGCTATATGACAAGTAAAGCAATTATATTTTTTTGCAGAGGTTGTTTTATTCGCATTCCTCTGCGACACATTGATACTTTTTGGAGGTCAGCCAACAGCCGGAGGAAACGGGCTGATAAATGGATACGTGATCACCAGCTGTAATTACAGTGTCAAATGAATTGCTATCTATCTACTATATGCACAGTGTGTGCGTGCGTGTGTGTGTGTGTGTGTGTATGTCCTTCGTAGCTTCCCGGGGGTGCACTTGCAATTTCAGTACACATAACAACAGATGGACTCCAGTGACACACATATGCATGCAAATGCACACACAAGCAAGTAGCCTCAATTATTATATTCCCAAAAAAGCAATGTGTGATATTATTTATAACTATTTGCATTCCTGTGTGCTGCGATAGGGGTATGGACGTACCGTGATCGTGGAAAGCCATTGCTATGAAATCTCACGGCGGGCCAGGTAGGTTAGCAGCCACAAATGTGGTTTGTCACATTAGAATACAGTTTACAGAGCCAGAGTCTGTCTGCTAAACTGGAGCATTTGGCACATGGACACACAAACTAATACTGCAGTCACAAGCTACAAATCACAATGAGCCATTTAAGTTTACACTCGTTGCACCTCCTCGACCAGGTTACGGAGAACTGAAGCCGCCAGGGCAGGCAAACTAGGCTGACAATTAGTCGATTGAAAAATATAAAAAAAAAATTCTTTGTTTGCTTTACCGCTGCAGACGGCAAATAACGAATGTAGGTTAATGAAGCATGGGTCTATATCACAAAAGATGAAACGTTCCATATTTGGGGTTTAAATGCTGATCGGTCAAGTGTAAGTAAAACAAGAAAACAATGCTTTTTCACCACAGGATGCTCAGATTGTAAACATAAAGGTCCAACTTCGATGTGAATCCCTGCAGAGATAAGTGTGCATTAATGTCTATAGTTATAGAATTGTGCTGAAGGCTGAAATCTTCCAGGTTGGGAGGAGGCGGGGAAATGCAAGGTATGAAAATGATTCAAAATACCTTCTAGGAGGGCTTTGGTTAGTTCATTATCATTATTATTATTATTATTATTATTATCATTATGATCTCTTTTATCACAGTCTTTGCTGGTGTTCCTTTTGTGCATCAGCCGGGTGCAAACCGTGCAGCTCGGGCGTCAGTCACTCGAGTCATTTTTTCCGTTCATATCGTAAGCACCCTTTCTGAGGATTCGCGCAGATCCCAGCATGCAGATCTTTTGAATCTTTGCCATAGTAGCTATCTCTGATACTTTCATGATGTTTTCCACCATACCCTTTTTCACCGTACCAAGCGCACCAACAACCACAGGGATCATTGGGATTTTCATATGCCACATTCTCTGTATTTTTGGTTCTAGGTCTCTGTACTTGCTTTTCCCCCCTATGTCCTTCCTTATTATTATTATTATTATTATTATTATTATTATTATTATTATTATACAGTATTCAAACTGACAGTTTGTTGGAAATCCTGCCAATACCCTGGCTTGTAAAAATAGGAACGGTGTCTCTGTCATTCCCATGGCAACCCCATATTACCCACTTTGGTGGTCTATGATAAATACATTACACATATATATAATTACTAGACTTGCACAAACAACTCTCATGCGGTGTTAGCACTTACATTTGAGCAGAAAGGTCGCATGGTATCCTTTCTCTTGCATCATCCATTTTGCCAGCACAATATTGGCATCTGGAGCGTTACTGTGACCTTTTGTGGTTCTGTATATCCGCTAAATCTGGGCAGATGTTACCCACACTCTCTGTAATTTGAGTTCATAATACTTGGCCCCGCGCACCCGGACGCCCGCAAGACACACACTGACATTGTGGATGTGTTTACAAAGCATGACTGACTGAAATCTGATGATGAGGACATCCATCCATCTGTTTTGTATATTGCTTATCCTCGCTCGGGTCGGTGATCTCGAGCCTGATTGTTTCCAATTGTTGCTATTTAAACAAAAAAGCTGAAGTGTGCTCTCTGAAGCAGCAGTACCCAACTGTTTTTGTGCCATGGACCGGTTTCACGTAAAGACACGTTTTGACAAATCAAGTTATTAAGCACCGTGCCCCTCTTCGGCCTGCTGTTGTGCAACGAGATCAAGACTCTCATTCTGACCATATCACCCCCCACGCAGGCCGTTGGTTGAAAACCCCAGTTCTAAAGGTCAAATGACTTATAAATAGATGTGAAGATCCTTGTGCTTGCTTTAATTGCTATACTATGAGCTTGAATTAAATATGTAGGATATGGGAAAATGAAAATCCTCTATTTTTTAAGTGGGGCAGTTCTACAAAGTAAAACCACAATGATAAGCATAAGACGATAAAGAAACATCTCTTTGACTGAGCCAATCAAAACTGAGCAGTGCTATCTTTGTGAAGGCAGACTTGTGTCGGCTATTCCAGAATGGCTTGTAAGTGTGTTTTTTTCTGGGTTAACAGTGATTCTTTATCAGAGTTGTGATCACGTAAATGTGGTCACCTCATCCCTTTTGTCACACTATCCGGACCACACAGGCACACACACAATGACACAGTCATCGCTGGGCTCACTTTAGAACCTGATGCAGTGAAAAAAGTGCTTCGTTCGACAACGTTAATCCACACTCTGGGCTCTGGGCTCTGCCTCGTTTGCTCCGTTTGCAAAGACATATTTAATTAAATCTATCTTTCTTTTTAAGTACTTGTCCATGATGTTCTTTGTTCGGGTTCATCTTTGACTACTACGACTTCGACTACATTTTTATATACAGGTAAATACAACTCTGACGCCTTATCCCCAACTAGTGACAGGAAGCAGCAACAGCTCTGAGGCCCTGGTTACACGACGTCACACAAATTGTTAAAACGAGATAAGTGAAGCTTTTTTTTTTTTTTTTTCGGATTTAACCTCCTTGTTTTCTTCTATGCTCCATTTATGATGTACTCACTCTGGTTGACTGTTTACATGTGTGTTTTTTCAATAAAAATAAAAATAAACATGTGTGGGCTGACAGTCCGTGCTCGTGTGACGTATGGCGGAAGCGGTGTCAAAGTCGAGCAATATTTGGCTAATTACTGCTGCCTAGAAGCTTGGCTTGCATCTCAATGAGTTTAAAAACGCACTTCTCCATTTTTTGCGTGCATGTGGATCTTTTTTTGTAAACAAACGAGGCAGACGGATTTTTTTTCTACACGGGGAGGGTGGAAATATGCGGTTTTAAAAAATACCCTGCTACATGTGTACAAAGCCTCAATTGAAAGCTGCCTGCGGCCCACAGTTGCAGAGCTGAAACGACTTTGCGGCCCACTAGATGGCGCTCGGGGCCCAACCTGGCCCAACGGTTAAGGAACACTGATCTAAGGTGTGTGATTGTGTATAATGAAAATAGTATAAGCATGCATCTGTTGGATGTGAGGTTTTGAACAGTGAGTGGATTTTTGGCAGAAAAATAAAAAGTACAAATAGAATGAACTAGAATTTACTTGTTTTCTGTCAATTGCATTGTCACCTTCCATCATGAAAACGATCAAGCCAGTGAGATTCTCAGCAGGTAGATCTTCTGTGCATCTCAAAGACGTTCATGAAAATACAAGACAAATGATAAAATGTTAAGAAAATTCTTAGATAAGAAGAACCTTTTGCAAGACACTGTGGGAAATGTATCCTAGTTAGCACCCTGTTGCTATTATATACTCACAAACCTCAATTCTTGCATTTCCTTGGTTTGATTGCTCTTGCGCAAAAAAAAATTCCGCTATCACTGCCCCAAATTTTTATTTGTAGGGTAGACAATGCCAAACCTTACATTACTCTTACTGTGCTGTGAGCGCACACTCAAATGCACACAGAATGCCAAAGAAATGCACCCCTGATAGAACATCCTATTTGTTGCACATACGTGTCCTCACGCAAGCCTATCTGACACCTCTTGCGATATTTTTGCATCTGCAAATTGGGTGAACAAATACATCTCTAATGCTCAGCTATGTGAAATGCATAAATCATCCTGATCAGTAATGCATTCATATTATTCATTTTCACGCCTGGCACGAGCCTACTTAGTCTGCTTTCCATATTCTTTTAATGAAATTTGCATGGATTAACTTCCAAAATGCTTCCCGCTTAACTCTTGAGCCCACGGATGTTTCTGTAAGGGTTTAAAGTAGTACTGTCATACAATTACATCTTTTTAACTAACTAATCACGCAATATTCTGTCATTCATCGCGATTTAATCACAATTTTTTACTACTATGTTCTACAAAGCTTTTAACAGATATTTTCTTGAGTAAAATACTGGAATTGACACGAAATCATTTGTTCTTAGATGCCCGAACCCAAGACACGCCTGCGACCCTCGTGAGGATGAGCGGTTCAGATAATGGAGGGATGGATGGATGATCCCAAAGACTGAATTTGGCTATACAAAGTGTGCAAATTATTTTTAGAATTATCCAACAAGCAGCAAGCAAGTAAAAGAGAAAGTTTATCAATCTTCCCGCCAGTGACTCCAAAATGAGCAGGGGCTAAAGGCTGCCACAGGAAGTAAATACAACTGAGTTAATTATTTATATATAATTTAAATTAATCTCCAGAGTTAACGTTTTAATTTTGACAGCCCGAGTTTTAAGACGAGGTCATGTCCATTCCATGAGAACACACAATATATGTTGTTCACCTTGCAGGTCACAGAGTTCAGATGAATCATTTAAAAAAACGTAAACCAAGATAGGGTCAAAGAAAGTGTGGTGAATCTGTTATCATAGTAGTGTGTTTTTTTTGTATTGAAGGCCTGACTTTAAACAGGGTGCGACGTCGACACTGCCAAGTGTTGCCGGGCAGGCTGAGAGGCTTGTAATTGCCTCGAGTTATTAAAAACTTTGCATTATGGAATACTCCTGGCCATCTGCTTAACACTTTTTACACAATATGAAAACCATTTGAAAAATAAGACGGCGCATTAGGGCCACGTATATATACAATTTTTCATAGGGGGGGTAATATTCTCAAAAGATTGCCCCCACACGCTAAAAAATATATATATTTGTACGGGGCCCTAATACGCTGTCATGGATGAAAAAGGAAAGAAACACTAACTATTTGTTTTTACTTTTTTTTTTTTACCCTTCACATGCAGGGGAAGGGCCAGCAGGGGGCAGCACTGCCGCACTTGCCTACCTAAATGCACGTCGCTGATTTCAAGTTGTGATGCAAAACTAAAGTATACTGTGCAGAATTTATTGTATAGGCCTCCTCCAGCTGTATTTATAGGTCACTGCGCTAATTTTGTTCAAGTAAAAGTACAACATTTTTAGCAACATCTGTTAAATTTGTGAAGCAGCACATATGAATCCAAATTAAGCAATCTGCTAAAGGAAGTGTAGTCTGTAAATGATGGTGTTGCTTTCGCCCCTTGCTGGTTTTACTATCAAGCAGCTGCAGTTAGCTGTGGGGTGCTATCTCACAGAAGCACAACAGAGTACAAACAATTAAGTGGACAACAGATATCTAAAAAAAAAAAAAAAAAAAGGAGTCAGCTCTTGTGTATTTCTTACACAGCTGTGACAAGATGGGTTCACAATCGCACCTGATTCCTGCTGAGCGTCTCCGGAGACGAACACACATGCATGTGCAGCCAGGCATGCCACCTCATTATGTCTCATTACGGGATGTTGTCTACAAGGCGTGGCATGATACACACACACACACACACACACACACACACACACACACACACCCCAACCAAGATACAGGGTCCCATCGTCCCTGACAGCACATTGCCAAAATAAACAGCATCAGCCTTGTCGACACAGATGTCTCTCTGCAAGACTGACTTCAACACACCGCTGGTTGTCTCACACACAAACACACCTACACACGCATGCCCACACACGCACACAAATGTAAATCTGTCTACACGTCATACAAACACATCTGGCAGACAGACGCGCTAAAACGCACACACAACAGGGAGAAGAGGATCAGCATGATATTGATATTACACATAAATGAAATGAGAGGGAGGACAAGTGTTTTGGGGGGCGGGGGGGTTTATCACTGCTGTGTTTTAGTCGGGTGTTGTTGACATCTCACTTGTGTATTTTCCTCTCATATTTGACCTGCGGCACAGCTGCAAGGAGCAGATAAAGCTCAGGTGCCAAACTGTGCAGATGACAGCAAAGCCATGCAGGAAAAACTCCTGATGGAAGTTTCTCACATCTGACTGTCGAAATTCGGGTTACATCGCCAGCGTATGAACGGAACTCGTCCGTAACGCGAGGACTTTCTGTACATGGAATGCTATCATATTTATTTTTACTTTTATTGCTGAAATGCTGCCGATAGATTTCTTTGACTTCACTCCTCCACTAGATTTTTCTAAATTAACTCATTCACTGCCATTGACAGCTATAGACGTCAAAATTTTATTTTAACTATTTTTATTAGTTTAACATTTTTTTTCCATTTTTGTTTACAAGAGTATGAAAAAACAGATTTCTTTGGTACATGCAGAACAGATATAAAATGTGTGATTAATCGTGAGTTAACTAGTGAAGTCATGCGATTAATTACGATTACAAATTTTAATTGCCTGATGCCCCTAATTTTGAATAATCTTTTCTTTTTTTTTATTTAAAAAAAATATATAAAAATTAATAATGTTTTTTTCTTTTTTTTGATAAAAATATAAAAAATTAGGGGCATCGGGCGATTACAATTTTTAAACGTAATTAATCACATGACTTCACTAGTTAACTCCCGATTTAAAAATATATATAATTAAAAAAAATGTATAATGTTTTTTTTAAAGACATTTTTTTTTTAATTAGGAGCGTTGGGCGATTACAATTTTTAAATGTAATTAATCGCATGACTTCACTAGTTAACTCACGATTAATCACTAATTTTATATCTGTTCTAATACAAAAAAAAACTCGGTTTGCATACTTTTGTTAACAAAAGTGGGAAAAAACTAATAGAAATAGTTCAAATGAATTTTTGACGTCTATAGCCGTCAATGGCAGAGAATGAGTTAAGATCAGTGTCCCTCCATAATGTTGCTGATTTACCTGATTAATGCTGGGAAATCCACTAGTTTAGTCATTCTTTTGATTGATGTTACCAATCTTTTTTATAGTAGTGATAATTATCATGAGCTCTTAACTACTATGAACCACGAACTATGCATATTGAAAAAATGGATGGACATAAATAAATGATCCTTAAATATAAGCAAAACTAAAGTGATGCTGTTTGGTAATAAAAAAATGAATCCTGGATTACAAATAAATATTGATGGTGCGTTAATTGAAATTGTGGTTGAAAATAAATTCTTGGGAGTAATAATTGATAGTAAATTGTCTTGGAAACCCCACGTCAGACATGTAACATCAAAAATCTCTAAAACCCTAGCAATTTTAAATAAAGCAAAGCATTATCATGATGAGTATGCACTTTGTATTTTATACTGCACCTTGGTTCTTCCATACCTCACATATTGTATTGAAGTTTGGGGAAACACATACCAGAATACAATTAATCCGTTAGTCACTATACAGAAACGTGCTTTGCGCATCATTCATAAGGTTGGTTTTCTGGAGCACACGCATAATTTGTTCATTCAATCTAAGTTGTTAAAATTTCACGATCTTGTGAAATATTTGACATCATCTAATTTTATACAAAGCCTTTAACAAAACATTACCGGCCAGTGTACAAACGTTTTTTCGCAATTAGAGTGTGTGGTCATACACTGAGAGGATATGGAGATTTCACGCTAGCAAAAATCTGAACTACTCGAAAAGTTTTTTGTGTGTCTGTATGTGGTATTAAAATATGGAATAATTTTTGTTTACAATATAAACCCACAGTGTGATTTGGAACCGTAAACTCTTATCCGACTTGTTTCCACCAGAAAGCGGAACGTGTGATAGTTGGTCATACTTATCTCAGCTTTGTAAATAGTGTGACATCATGCATGCTGTTAACAAGTAACAGCAAACGTAAAAAAAAAATTGAATCTATTTTTCACCCAGTGCTTCCATTCCTTTATCAAGCCAAGGCACATACTGTATTTTACATTATAGCCAAATCTCCTGGGCACAGCACCAAACAAATGTAGATACAGTACAGTATATAGATTTATTGCCATCTGAAATTGTTAGTTGGATGAACAGAGCGATATTATTGGCAGTTGAAAAAAAAAAAGAATAATAATTTTTCAGACAAATTAAGTCAAATTGCATAATTTCCCGCGGCACATCTGATAATCTCTCACGGCCCTCTAATCACTATTTTAGATCATGATCAGCATTCAGCATCACTGCAAGTTGGGTGCCGAAATTTTATGAAATGGATGATTCCAATGACTGAACAATTTCTGACAAGGGAAATGTCAATTATTCTATTCCCATAAAAATGTTTGTTAGCTAAAGAAGCCCAATACCTCCTGAACATACACAGTGGAGATGACGTAGCCCCATCTGTAGCGTTCGCAGAGCCAGCAATAGAGGATTTTCAATCTTCTTTAAGAAAGGCAGGTTTGATACACTTGTGTGCTCAGTCCATGCTGCCGTTTCCAGCTGAGTGCCTGTTGAACCCTTTTGCAACATGATGGCAAGGGTTGCCAGATTGAGTGCTGTGGGGCCTGGTGTGATGCCAGCAGGGCCAGGTGGTGGGAATCTGTTGGAGATTAAAGTGCTTGGTGGCTGGCTAACCAGCTCACCCTTGCCCTGACGGTCATGCCACCTCTGGCTGAATGACTTGTGTGGCAGGTGGCATGGAGGGCGGGTCAATGCCTGTCCTTTTCTTCCCGTGGCTGGGGAGGAAGGTGAATGCAAAAGAGCATTTTGTTAGCTTATTAGTGTAATTGCCAAAGTAATTTGGGAACTTTTTTCAAATAATTTAACCAACAAAAAGAGTCCAGTTGCCTTGAATAAACCTTTACAGATTACCGTAACCTGGATAATCCACACAAACAAACAAAAAATAGCAATCATGTTGGTATTTTTTTTAATTGCTATTGTGCCAGTAAATTTAAAAAAGACTTTGGCAATTAAGCTATTAGGCTAACAATTTGCTGCCCCTAATTTCACGATGCAGCCCTCCCTGGAGCAAGTGTAGCGATTTGTGATTTGAATATTCATCTTCAATGCTAAAACCATCAAGCAATAATAATATTAACAATAATAATAATAATAATAATAATGTTTTTTTTTAACTCATTCACTGCCATTGACGGCTATAGACGCCAAAAATTAATTTGAACTATTTCTATTAGTTTCAAATTGTTTTGAGTGTGACAATCTAGAATTTTTTTATTGTACATTTAGAACAGATATAAAATTTGTGATTAATCACGAGTTAACTATTGAAGTCATGCGATTAATTACAATTAAAACATTTAATTGTCTGACGCCCCTAAATTTTACTAATCTTTCCTTTTCTTTTTTTTATTAGGGGCATCAGGTGATTATTATTTTTTAATTATAATTAATCACATAACTTCACTAGTTAACTCAAGATTAATCTGGTTTTTTTTTCTAGGTTTTCATACTCTTGTTAACAAAAGTGGAAAAAAATGTTAAACTAACAGAAATAGTTCAAATAAATTTTTGACGTCTATAGCCGTCAATGGCATTCAAAACGGTTTAATGCAAATCCTAGTCAAAATTTACTGTCAAGCACAACTAAAAGGTAGATTGTTGTGCAGAGCAATTTTGTTCTCACAAGATTATTATTTTTTTTAAACATATCTCTTCAATCACACAAAATTCAGACATAATCATTCTAAATAAGATCATGTAGCTTGGCGGAGCTGTGACATTATAGATGAAAATTGTGGCACCTGTGTTGATGCTTAGGATTACCGTTGATTGCAAAAGGTGTACTGTAAAGTTTTCACTGGATTGTATAACCAGGGTAAATCTGTGATAAAGCTTCACTCATCTCTCATATCCCTCGCTCTGCATATTATCAGCCTATGTACACACACACACACAAACACACACACCCAGGTTTGTTTTACTATCTTTGTGGGGCCATCGCATTGACATAATGCATTTCTTAGCCCCTTCCCCTAACCCCCAACCATCAAAAATGATTGCCTACCCCTATTCCTTACCCTTCCCTCAACCATAACCCAATTCAAACGTAAACTCTAAAAGTCTTGACCCTCAAAAAGAGGTCTAAAATGGCCCCACATGGACGGGTGGGCCCCACAACTCTGTGAAATCCTGAAATGTTGGCCCCACTATGTTACAAAAACAAGACCACACACACACACACACACACACACACACACACACACACACACACACACACAAAAACAACACACCATCCACACTTGCAAAAAGGTTGAACTGGATAATATCTCTATTTGAGAGATACAGTTTGTGTGACTACATTTATATATGCCCGGTGCCCACCCTCCCCACATTTTTCTTGCTTACAAAGTTTCACATGGAAATAAAAAGATAAGAATTCCTAAAATAGGCTGCATGTATTTCTGTGGGTTTCTGTGTCCTCACTCGACCCAGTAGACCTGTGACTAATTAATGAAGATGCCTATGTTTAATATTAATCTAGTTGTGATTTTTGCCAAGGATTCCTGGCCTCTTTTACAGTGTACAGATTGCAGAGTCTAATCTGGATGGTACTGCACCAACTTCGGTGTGGGGGGAAACGGCAAGATAATGATCATCTAAATGTTCACATTGTTCACATTTAGATGATACCAATTACAATTACAAATTAAAATGAATTTAAGTCACATAGGAATCCATAGGTATGGTAGAGTGTGAATGAGACTGGGCATGGATCTGTATCAGATTCTGACAGTAAAACAGGAGCAAAAATATACCAAGGTTTCACAGTGTCACTGTATTAAAATTATAGCTCTAAAATGTAAAATGTATTATTTTGAAATGTTTGGGAAAATAACAATATTCCACTCTTAGGTGCATTAGTAAACATTAAACGTTAAAATAATTGAATTTTTCTGAACAAAATATGAATCTACTCAAATGTATTAACTTATTTCTATTTACTAACTTATTTCTGACCAAATGAGTAGCTACTTCTTTGATCTTCTCCACTTTAAGCAAACTAATGCTAGCCATGCTAGTTAGCTAATCTTACTTGGTAGCAAGTCAACTGTATTTGTTTTACCAACTGTTGACACGTTATCTTTCGTAGCTAATTGCAAACCTTCAGTTGAAGATAACACTACAGTAATGTATTATTAGCATTACTTAGCTCTCGTAAATGCGCTCTTGTAAATGTAATATTGGAAGTATATAGCCACTCTTAGTACGCACGATTTGCATATCCTTAATCTACCAATCTACGGTACCTGACAAATTGTCAAAAGAAACAACTTTTTGACAAGATGGATTAGTCGACGAGCTCACTGACTGCTCACACTAACAACGGGAGGGGAAGGGGTCATGCCATTTTGACTGCACTGACGAAACAAAAAAAGAAGAAGATAAAAACAGCCCATACCACTGACTTAGGCTAAGTGAGACATTACCATTTGCCTTTTGCCTACAAATGATTATTAAATCCACATTTTTATTTCATTTACAGTCAGCCAAGCACATGTGCATATCCACAAAGTCTCATGGATGTCCGTGACAGATTTTGCATAGACCTGCTAATTAACACGCAAACCAACCAACTTTTGCACTTACATGTAGTTATTAATATTGAAATGAGTGTTCATGACAAAGAAGAGTCATTTAATTTAAGCGAAGCAAACACATTTGAATCGATATGCAGTCAGGCAGGCAGGTAATGCATCGAATACATAATAGGATGCAATTACAAAGTCACACCTGCTTTCCAACTGAATCATAATAACGTATATTACCCCAATCTTATTGGGCAGAGACAGTTTACAGACACACACAGAACCGAAGAAACCGTCATGACTCAATGTTATTACACCGCGAAACAAGGCAAAATGTTGTATTTGCACTGCTCATCTCATCCAGCACTCGAGAGCAGGGGGCAGGATTTGCAGAAATGGAGAAGCCAGACTGGAAGCAGGTAAGTGTCAGACAAGCCAAGCCAAGAGGCAGCAGAAAGTGGTGATAGAGACACAATGGGAGAGAGGAACAGTTTGTAGGTGGCAGCGAGACAAGCTTTTTGTTTAGGGAACACAGGTGGCTCACCAGGAAGCTCTTGGCAAGTGGTTCAAAGCAACATAGTCGAAATCAATCTTTCACAGCGTGCCCAAACACACTCTCTCAGACCTGGACCGGTGTTCACTCAATAGCAAACACAAACAGCTCCACAAGACTAACGAAAAGCAACATTTTACTGTGTGTGACCATGTGTTTCTTTCGTGAGCTAAATTTATACACTCAGTTAATTGGTGGCCACTGCTAAGAACCGTACAAGACCAGCCAACCAAACACACACACACATGCGCACAGTCTATCTCTTTTTCTCTGATCTTATATATTCATGCATTGCTAGTTTGTTCCACTAGGTTGACTTTCAGACTGCCTTAGTAATTGCCACTATATTCTCGGCATTGATTTCCCCTCCTCTACTACACACTGAAATGCATGCATCAACACTAGAGCACTACTTAGAAATGCCTCTTGCCTATAAATCTGTCTTCAGAATAAGCCGTAAGTGATTTGCTTATACGCTATACAACTACAGTGGTGCCTTACAATACGAGTGACCCAAGTTTTTCCAGTTGTTTTGTTGTTTCAAATATGAGCACTGTACGGCGGCATTGAAATCAATTTAACAAATGTTGGCAGTGAACTATTCTTCAAGCTGTTTTATGTAAAGACAATTACTCACTGTTAAAATAACCACTCTTTGCCTTCTGCTAGCTTGATGCTAACACGTAATGCCAAACACCATAGACATGCTAACGATTAGCATCAATTGTTGCAGTGTTATAAACCTTTAGCAACTGTCTATTTGAACATAAACAATGCAGTGACACGTAAGTAGATCATATAACAATACTCAAAGGCATATATTGTCTATCCTTTGCAAAAACAACTAATATTACCACAATTTATTGAGTCACCTAGAGTAGTTGTGAAAGTCTTCTTTTGTGTCCTCATGACTGAAAGTTGCACAGACCAGCAAAAGTTGCAAATTAATAAATTAATCCTTCATGCACAAACGTATTATTTATATCTGAATTACTAGAATGTTGATAAAGTGTGATATTATAAAGTACTATTTTCTTTTAAAAACATTATGAAAATGTTTGTTGTTGTTGTTTTAAGGATGCTGAATTACACTTGTGACTACAATGGCATTTATGATCATTTCATTGGGGAAGGTTGAGCGTATGGCCACGAAACAAATTGTACTCAAATCTCAAGGCTTATTCCATAGTCCATGTGTTCTTTCATTGATGATATAAAATTAAGGTAAGACAGCATGTATTCTAAATCAAGTAGTGAGATTGTTCCTATCAACACATCCACCATTCCACTAGTTGTAAAAATAACAACTCCTGCACAGTCTCAGGCAATGTTGTGTTCGCTTGCTGCTTTGGGTGATTTGAAGGAGATTGACAACATTGGGACCACCTGGTGCACGTGTGTGAGTCATGCATGCTAAACCTGATTACATGATGTGAACAGTGTTTGTGTGTGTATCCGTTGATGTCGCGTGTGTGTGTATGTAGATATGTGGGCCGGCAGGATGGGGGGTCTGCAGAGAGAGATAACCGCTCAAATCTGTCCTCTCCTTCTACTCACACCCATCTTTTCAGACCTCTGAAGGCTTACCTCTAGGTTTATCCTGCTCAGCGCACGGACAATCTCACACACATACACGCACGTGCGCACACACACACACACACACACACACACACACACTTGAATCCTCACTTCAACCCTGAGCCCAACTTTCAAGATATAGGGCTGGAAAATGAGTCATTTACATTCACCTGTCACAGCATTAGTTGGCGTTTCTTTGCTGTTTTCCATCTAAAATAGCATTAATATTCACTTCTTTCATTAATTCAAAAAAGATTTCTGTTTCGTCGCCCCCCCAAACATACCTTACTTTATCGTCCGACATTGCTTTGGGACTACAAATGTACGTGTGACATAATATCCAGTCAAAACGTGCAACGGTCTTGCTAGCGTTTATTCGCAAAACCTGTTTCCATCGCCAAAATTTGCATTTTCCTTTTTTTTTATACGCTTCAAAATCCACCTCCTCGAAGCGGAAAAAAGTTTTTGTGAATTTTTTTTATATCTGTTCTAATACAAAAAAAACTCGGTTTGCATACTTTTGTTAACAAAAGTGGGAAAAAACTAATAGAAATAGTTCAAATGAATTTTTGACGTCTATAGCCGTCAATGGCAGAGAATGAGTTAAGATCAGTGTCCCTCCAAAATGTTGCTGATTTACCTGATTAATGCTGGGAAATCCACTAGTTTAGTCATTCTTTTTGCTGATGATACCAATCTTTTTTATAGTAGTGATAATTATCATGAGCTCAGTGAGTTTAGCGAATTTCTAGCGTTTCCATTCAATTGTAACTTCACATTTCTTGAAAATTCTAATAAAAATGGGCGGATGTAAACCCAACTTGTGTGTATGCCTTTTTGAAAGTTTGAGTCTGCTTTGTTGAGTTGCGTGGAAGAGACTCATGTGGACGTGCTATTGGTCAGCTATTTCCTGGCTATATTATTAGTAACTGTTCTCAACAGTATAGTTAAGGCTATGGCTAGTTCTCTAAGAATGTGCTTTTGATTACTGTATTTTGTTACTGTTTGTTGAATAACGCAATTGGAAGTTCATCAGCAGCTGTTTCCATATTCCCTACGTCTAGATATAGGTGCCGAACGCAAGTGGCCGAGTTTTTGAAGATTAGGTTTGCATGACACATCACTCCATCGGCTTACGGAAGCAGTGTCAGCGCTGACGTCCCAAATTAGCATTCTTACCACCCATGTTGATGAGTTGTCCTTCCACGAGGCGTCTGGCATGTCAACAGCTACTATCGGCACTTTCGATGGAAAGGAGCCAAACTTGCCACACCCGTAGCACTATTCAGGTGAGATCGGCCAATGTGGAGAATTTCTACACCAATGCAGCCTTATTTTTGATCACCAGCCTCATAAAAAATGTTCAGACAGCTCTAAGATTGGGAACATTATGAACCTCTTGACGAGTCGGGCCGCCTCATGGGCGTTCGCAGCAAGCAAAATCGACCCCGCATTGCGCACAACATTGTCAGAGTTTGTAGCTGAGTTTCGCAATGTTTTTGACCACCCCGTCAAGGGCAAGGAAGCAGGCTGCCGTCTGCCGTCGTTTAAGCAAGGGAGTATGTCAGCAGCCGACTACTCCATTTCCTTTCGTATATTGGCGACAGAGAGCCTTTTTGACAAGACAGCGCTGTGCAGTATTTTTCGCTTGGGGCTCAGTCCTACCCTGAAGGACGAGTTGGCGGCTCGGGACGAGACCTCAAGCCTGGAGGAGCTCATCAGATTGACCATACGGCTGAACAACCAGATCCAGGAGTGACGTCGGGAGAAGACCCAGGAGGAATGTTCACCATCAGGTTTCTTCATCCGTGTGTGGGGGCCGGCGCCGTTCCAGTTACGGCTCATCCTCCACCCAGGGATGCAGCTGGCGGGAGGGCGTCTCACACCACTAGAGAGAAAACGGCGGGTCGCCGCCCGTCTGTGCTTCTCCTGTGGTATGCTAGGTGTGCCCATGCCAGCCGGACAAGAGGGACCACAACGCATTCACTAAGGTCCATCCCGGCAATCAGAACTGTAAGAACCAGCCGGCAGACACAGGGGGCGCCCGGTCACTCAAAAGCAAACGACTGCAACTACAGGGGGAGGTGTCGGGTTATGGAGCCAGGGCTGAGATTTCGGCTCTGGTGAATTCGGGGGCAGATGACTGACTGTTTTGTGGACATCAAAGTTGTGAACAAACTGAAATGCCCAGTGTTCGCACTAGACAAACCACGTATAGTCCATGACCTCGATGGTCGTCTACTCACCGTGGCCACACACACACCACCGACACCCTTCGTCTTTGCGTTTTGGGGAACCACGTGGAGGATCGTAAATTCTTTGTAGCTAAAATGCAACGGGCTCTCGTCGTGTTGGTTAAAACTACACAACCCGGACATTGATTGGAGTAAACCTGAGATCACAAACTGGAGCCTGTTCTGCCACGCTAACTGCCTCAGGTCACATGCACATTCCACCCTCACTAGGGAAATCAAGCCTCCAAATCTAGAAAATGTACCTACTGAATAATGACTTACACCTTGTATTTTGTAAAGATCGTGCACAGTCTCTACTCCCCACCGGCCGTACAATTGCGCAATTGACTTGGTACCAAACGCACCACTCCCCAACGCTCGGGTGTACCAAATTTCCAAGGCTGAGCAGCAGGCCCTGCACAATTACATTATTTCCTCTCTAGCTTCAGGATTAATTCGTCCATCCACCTCTCCAGTGGGGGCCGGTTTCTTCTTTACTGATAAGAAAGACAAAGCACTGAGGCCCTGCCGTAGACTACCAGGGATTGAACAAGATCACGGTTAAAAACTAATACCCACTCCCGTTGTTGGACTCAGCTTTTGCTCCATTACAGTCTGCCACCGTGTTCTCGAAGCTAGACCTACGTAACGCTTATTATCTGGTTAGAATACGAGAGGGGGATGAGTGGAAGACGGCATTCAATACTCCTATGAGCCACTACGGGTATCTAGTCATGCCTCGGCGGTTTTCCAAAACTTAGTTAACGATGTTCTGCGTGAAATGCTCAATCAGTTTTGCTTTGTGTATCTTGAAAATATTTTGATATTTTCTAGAAATCTCCAGGCACACCGACAACACGTCCGGCTGGTCTTGCGACGTCTGCTAGAAAATTCCACACTACCACGTTCCGTTCTTGGGGTTTTCGCCTGATGTGCATAAAGTGCTGTATAAGTGCACTCCATTTACTATTTTGATCAAAATTGGATTTTTCATTTGTTGGATTATGATTTTTTTTCAGGAAAAGTACGAAAAGTAACCGATTCAAGTTAATTCAGTGTTCGCTTGTTAACATGAACGGGAATAGTGAACGCAGATTTTGGGTGTGAGTCCGAGCTCCAATTACAATAATGTTTGGATTTGCCACTATGACTGTTCAGTAATTGTACTGTAAAGTACTCTGATGTGCTGCAAACTACAGTACAACCGCAACAATTGGCATCGTTCAATATTTAAGTAGCACGCTTTAAAGCTGGAAAAAAAAAAAGAAGGAAACTGGCAATGGAAATTACTTCTGCCAATTCAAAACGCACACACACACCATACTTTGCTTCAAAGAAAATGAGCTCTAACTTTATTCTGATTTGCTCCCTTTTACGCATTTTTTTCCTCAGGAGTGATACAGAGTTGACCTCACCTTTCTTCGCTCAACCCACATTCAAAACCACTCTGCATCAAATGGATTTTCTCTACCTTGTGCATTATTTCCTCTTTTCCAAACACCTTTTGGGGGTCAGACAGACCAGGCTATGTCAAGGAGATTCTTAAGATGTCCAAGCTGTACTGACAATTCCTTAAAGCTGCTCAGCACCACTGCCCCGCCTCTCCAGCAGCGATGCCATCATTGGCGTGCGGGTCGCTAGAAGTCTGACTGATGCTTCCCCAGTGAGAAATGCTTTTGTTCTGATCTACGACTGCCATGCATGCCAAGTGGTTTACAGTGGCCGCAGAAAAGGTCTTTATTTCCTCAGAGAGTTTCCTCAAAGGAGGATTTGTACGCTTGCTGCACTGGTCAGCACATGCAGACAGCTCCACCCTGCATGAGATGCACAACGCAGCAATTTCAAAGAGATGGTCAAAAACCTTCAGGGTTTCCATTAACATTGTCATGGATATGCAGATTTTGCATAAAAAATACTCGCAGCTCAGTTTGACACTTGAGCCTCCAGCACACAAGACTGATCGTTAATCTTACCTGATGTTTCACCTTTTAAAAACACCAGCCGCTCTGCTTTTACCACCATTCTACTTGAGGGGATTTGGGGACGATTAATGAGTCTATCAAACTGGATTAAGACAGGACACGAGCACACTGTAAATTCTGTGTTGTCACATGGCATCTTCAAAAGTGATGGGATTTTGTTGTTTTACCCTCAACTCGGATTCACCATCAAATCCCCTGAAATAATCTCTTTCATGTGGAACAAACATCACTGTCAGAACGGTACGGGTAGGATCGTCATCCAAATATTGACAGCTGATGAACAAGGATATATTTTCTGGTGAAAAAAATGGCAAAAGCAAATGATATGGTAAAACTTGGGGATTAAAGGCCCAAAAGCAACATGCAACCTGAATTAATCACCTGTTTGTGCACACCTCCGCCACAGGTGCAGCCTCCAGGAGGACACGAGGCCAGACTCGGCCTCGACAAAGAATGGCGGCCGGAATGCTAATAAAGTTGGATTCAATCAGATTGGAAGTAGTCTTTTGGCAATTCATGGCTTTAAAATTAGAATTCTTGTTGTGCATTCAGAGGCTCACACCAAGTCTCTCACACAGCCGGAGCCTTATTTCGGCTAGAACTGAGACACCTTTGTGTTATCTTCTGATGGAAGGAAATATTCTAAATCCTTTTGCAATCGCACAGTCTATTAAAAAAGTATATTTTATCATCACTACCATTGAACAGAATCATCACATCTTCAAAACCATCCACCAACCATGTTTTTGTGTCCCATTGACATTGCATTGTCAAGAGAGTATGCCAGTTTCTACACTTAAGATTGGTAATTTTCACACCACTGCAAACTACACACAATAATAAGCAATCAATCCATTGTGTTCCAATTTAAACTGAGCAAAAATATATTTGCGAAGCAAGATTCTTAATACACCTCTTGTATTGGTTCCAATAACTTAACTTGACATATTGGGGCATATTTTTGAGGGTATAACAGTATATATTGTACAAACATGATTGCCAGCCTATTTCCTTGCACTTCCAACTATACATAGATGTATGTGAGCTTTTCACCACCCCCCCTCCCACACCACACCTGTGTGTGGCCTCTCTGCACTGTGGCAAACAGCTGTATTATGTCATTAGTCATATTAGGAGGGGATTAGTAAGAGAAACCGTTTTAAGGACGTGATCCCGGGGAGGGGGTGCCACATACTGCTTGTATTACTGTCAGCTCGGCCTCCTGAGTAGACTGAGAGTTTCTTTTCCGGCATCTCTCAATAGGATCTGTAAAGTAACTTGACACACAGAGGTGCACCCCCTGCTGGAGTTCAGTCTCCTTCCAGTGTGCATTTCTCATCTTTGAAAGTGCTTGTATTGGAGAGTCAATGTCACCAAGGTGCCTTTGGGACTTGCCCATTTCATTTAAAAAAAAAAAAAAAAAATTTGGATTTTCAATTGAACTTCATTCATTGAATATGATATTCAGTGTTTTAAGTTGATATTATGCTGTTAGAAATGTTCACCATCAGGTTTCTTCTGTTAGAAATGCATATTGCGGCCACACTTTGTCTTTTAATCAATTACCTGCAAAATTGCAATGTAAATAAAAAAGCTAATTAGTATTTCATGAAGACATGGTGAACCTTCATGAAGAAATAGTCAGTGAGCACGTAATTTTTTTTACTGCTTCATATTATGTTCCATTTTCATTTCACTGTTTCGTTTTCATCAGCGCCATAGTAACAATATGTATTTTCCACCATAATTCACAAATAGATTATTTTAAGAAATTTAAATGTGATTCCCAGGATTTGTTTTCATGTTTTGTCTGTATCACAGAGCCTCAGTTTTCATTTTAAACTTGCACAATCGGTGGCTAAGTACTTGTTTGTTCTGCTGTAGTTACAGTTTTACATAATATGTTACATTGCATCTTGCAAATGGTGAATAAAAGGTTAGCAAGCTAAAAAAATTATTTAAAAAAAGTGCAGTGATCATTTGCTGTATCTGCTATTGGAATGAATTAAGTGACTATTATTTGCTGCAGGATGAACCAAAAGTAGTATCGACTTTAAGAAGGGAGGGGTTAACTAAACTGCTGGAATGGAGAGTGTGAGCGGTAGTATGCACAATAAGCAAAAAATGAAGATAAGGTTGGGTCTTACCAATAAATAGTTTATCGATAAACATGGTATTTGTCTGCGGGAGTGAAGAGGGAGTACAGTTCACAGTGGTGCGTGATAAACCATTTTCACACTGCACTCACTCAGTGTGAATTGGTCGCACGGCAGCACGGAAAGACGACTGTGTCCCGATTGCCTCTGTGCCCATTTTTTGGAAGTGCTGACGCAGAAGCCTATCAGCTAGCAAAAACGGAGTCTTTTGCTGCTGGTTTAGGTAAGAAATAGACAACATCTCTATTTTATTGTTGCAAACGAAAGACTTGGCTATGCTGATTTTAAGAAGGAAAAGATGAGCATCGAGATGGGGGTAGAGGCTCGCTGGTTGGGGTAGCTTAGTGACGGTTTGTTGGTGTTCCTGAAGGAAATACATTTGCGTTGTCTGCTTATAAATGGGCAAGAGGTTTACTGATAACATGGTTTATATAGTTGATGTAAATACTAAAGTGTGCTGGACCACGTATAGAACCCTGCGGGACACCACTGAGAATTGCTAACGGGTCTAAGAGAAGGCTTACCATGTTCACAGCTCACTAACTGCATGTGCTGTAAAACCAACATTCCATAATTTTAATGTAACAATTGACAGAATCAAATATCTTTGCCAGATCCACAAAAACAGCGGCACATAAAAATCTTTGGGTACTCTGGCCTCCTCCCAAATTCCAAAAACATACATGCTAGATTCATTAAAAACTGTAAATTGGTCAGTGAATGTGAGTGTACCCTTCTTTTATCCAAAGCTCACTCGTGACCCTGAACAGGATAAGTGGTGGAAAATGAAAAAATGCTTGGATGGCTGATCAATGAGAGTGAGCGGCCGACCGCCCCCAAAATAAAGCTGTGCTCGTTGCTGACACATAAAGCATATTAGTGAATGAAAAATTGCATGAGTAGATGTAGTAATTGCATATGCTGAGGCCTTGCCTGACAACAAGATGGAGGCAGACATAAAAACGAGCGGTTCCACTTAAAAGAACATAATCAAAGACAAAAAGATAAAAGTGCATACACAAACACGGCAAGCAGCAGGACAGGCTTCAAGCTAAACAAGCAAAAGGAGAAAAAATTACCATATGTGTGTGCGTGCGTGTGTGTGTGCGTGCGTGAGTGCGTGTGTGCGTGTTCTCATTATAATCTGTCAACAGAGGCTTTATTCTGTCATTTCGCAGCCTTTGGGACATCATTTGCTCTTCACCTTTCCTTCCTATTCACTACTAGCCACACAAACAGGTCTCCCAAAAAAAGCAGAGAAAGAACACACACACACACAACAGAACCTAATTATTTCGGGCCAATGGTCACCGTGATTACTGTAGTGTTGTTGCTGAAGAAGACAGCTGCAATGTGGTGTCGACTCTATTGAGCTGTCACACGTAATGAGTAAGCCATGACATGGCTGGAGTGCCATTATCTCAATTGGTCCTATTTCATAACTCTTGCTGCTAGTAAGACCACCTTCCGGCCCCCACATGGCGGAAAGTCAAGTCACCACAGACTCATTAGCCAACGGCAGCGAGGGAAAAAAGAAAATTGTCAAAATTTAATTGTGGTTTGGAGTAACGATCTTGAACACCAAGTCAGAAATCTGGTTGCAATTGAGTTTAAGTGACATATTCATGACAAGCAGACACGAGTAGCCACAATTGTACTCGAGTAAGAGTACTGAGTAAGAGTAAATAAAAAAAGAACTACTCAGGAACTTAGTAACTGTTGACTTTGTATGCAGTCATGTCACTGCCAGGCTCTGTTTAATTGGTCAACTAGAGTCCAATGTCACTTGTAGTCCCGTTGGATTTGTGAAACAGTCGTGATGATGTGACAGCACCCACGGCGGAAGTCTCTCTGACTTCAAGCAATAATAGATGAATACAAAGAAAAGTAACGAGCAGAATGTACAGAGAAACTGTAATGTTCCTTCAAAACAAAAATACTCACATAACATTTAAAGGTATGTTTTATTAAAACTACTCTGACATGTGCACTTAATCCTAAAAATCCTTTTGGTAAATGTGAAGGAGTAAATGCATCGTATTGCTACCCACCTCTGACTACATGACATCTGTACATGCATTTGGAAACGTCTCAAACAGTATTAAGTTGACTCACTACTTACGATGTAGAGCGCACTACCTCATTCTCAAAAGAGAAACTATTACTTTAGCGCGTTAACTAACGACAACCTTGACTAATAAATGTAATGAGCTAAGATAGGGAAAGCCTTAAATGAATACAGATTGAATGATGCACGCAAATTAGCCCTCAGTTTATAAATGAGGCAGTGTTTAATGTAAAAGCGCAACGTGTGATTATATTGTGCTATTTCTTGTTACAAGCTAGATAACGCCTATAGGAGACACACAATGCATACTCGTATTTCCATCAGTCAACACATTTTCTAGAGACTATCATAGGTGACTTTGGGTGAGGGGTGGGGTGCAGGAAATAGTAGCCCAAAATAATTTTGACTAGGTCAACCACAAAAAGAAAAAAAAATAATAGAAGTATTTTTTTAAAGTCTGATAGATTTACTGTTTAAAAGAAAGACAGTTTGCTAAACATGCAAGTATATGGACATTATCTGCGCAAATGAAGGGAAACCGATAATGACAGCACGCCACAGTCACTCATAAGGGAGATGGATGGCTTTCAGCTCACATACACGCGGTTCATCACTCATGTCACAGACAAACAAACACACATGCATGTCCTTAGAGTGCATATTCACACCTCCCTCATGTTCTCTAATATTTGGCCCTTATTAACCTTCTGTAAGTGCCACTTGCGCTTCATGTGGTAGACTGCAGTGTCAACAATGGCCATGGAAAACACTTGTGATCACTGGCACACGCACACACACACAGAAAATGTATTTCTGCATAACCTCATTTGTTAACGAGATAGCCCACTGTCCGTGTAGCCATATTGTTCCATTTATCTTTCTGATATTAGCATCTTCCTAGTAATGCTGTACATTTACAGTTGTTTGCTACCATGTTCCCAATACAGACGTGATAACGAGACTATTTCAGAGTGATACAAGCACTCTTCAAAGTAATGTTAGCAATGAAGCTAATGCTAACACGTGTGGTTCAGGCTTATCCACTGATAGTACAAACCACTTAAAAAGGTGATTCGGGTACAAGCAAAATGATTATGAAGCCGTTATTTGATGACAAAGTGACTGATTACATCAAACCATTTCAAATCCTTACAGTATGTCTGCCAAATATTTTATTGTGATATTATACAATTGTATTCCATCAACTCCTTACAGTCATGCTGCTTTTCTACCGCACACATTTCTTCCTCATTTTGCATATCTCTACTCGATGTTAATCTGTTTTCATTGGCAGGAAATCCGGGATTCGATACGTATGCTAGCATAAGTAGCATTATCGTAATTGTTATGCCTTAAGTCTGGGCACTGCACATACCGGTACAATACTCCAGTCTCCACTTTGCTGCAGCGGTCTGTTTGGTGGAGTCAGAGATGAGTGAAAACATATGCAAAGTCTGAGAACTGTGTAGCGTAGTTTTACGCTGACACACTAACTTGAGCAGCTTCATTCACATCAACAGTTATCTGGCGCTATTGTAACATAGCCTATAGTTAGCTAGCTAGTTTTAAGCCTACCTATATTCCCTGAAAACTGTATTCTCCCTTCAGATGGTTCTCTGGTGAGGTTGCATAAGTGTGCCTCGTTGTTGACTGTGAGTGTGCGCGTCACACTGAGAAAAGTGAGAAGGGCAACTTGAAAAAGTGTTCGGGCTTGTATGACCACTTTGGAGTGCCTTTTTGTTGCCCCGACAAGACCCGGTGGGATATTTTCCAGCCCCCAGTGATTTCAAGTGGATATCTTTTGCAATTAGTTAGGTAAGTGTCGGCATAAGACAGATGCTAAAAGTAGCATCCATTTTTCAGGTCATACTTGTAATAATGGTGTTAGATTGAATGTTGAGCAGTTTAAGCACATTCAGGGGATATGTTCACAGCGTTCGAAATAAAACGTGTCAAGTTTGTTAACAAGACTCTTCTGTGGTCTGTCAAATTTATTAGACATTTATTTTCACTTTACAAGGACTTTAATCTCTAACAGCCACATAGAATGAATCAGACCCCTGTTCTCCTCTATTGTTGTTTGTTGGTATGCCTCATTTGGGCTGTTTTCAGTACAGCGCAAGTGAGCCAGTACTTGTCAGTGGGAAAGTAACATAATAACCTAAGATGGTAGATGTTCACTCACAGTGCAGATGACAAGCGATGTCAAAGAATTGAAACGCTCAATACCACTGAGACTGACTATCAGCAGCTTCATTAATTTGTTAATAACTGCAACACTAATCATTATTTAATCTCACTTAGGTGATCCAGCTGTCAGCAACTCCCACTCTACTCGGCAGACTATCGTTCTTGAGGCTCACTTGCATCAGATTTCTCACTGTAGTCCTAAACTCGTCTCCGTTGTGTAGTCAAGGGAGAGAGTAAGAGGCTCGGTAAACAGTGGTTGTGCAAAAATGTTTTGCTCTGTATACCTAGGTAATGGTGGCAGTAATGGAGTTTGTTCATGCTCACGTAATCTGCCCAGCTGCTGTTGCTATTCTTCTTTGACACGCTGCTCCGTTCCACAGCAGGTGCTCCTGTTGTTGGAGCCGTCGCCCATGCTGTCCCGCGCAAGTCATTCGGGAGTAGAGCAACGTACTGTATGTTTGTGTGTGCCTATTTCCAGAAAGAAGTGTGTCTCGAAAAAAAAGAGGAAAAAAATCTGTGCCTATTTGTGTGCACACAGAGTGAGGTGTGTAGTAGGGGGACTGGTAAAAAAAATAAAAAATATATAGATGTGTTTGCATGTTTTAGCTCACCTTTGAGAGGTGGAATAAGGAAGACCAGGAATGGCGGCTAGGAAGGAATTTACAGGACCCGATCTTCCAGAAACAATTTATTTATGTGGGTTACACACATTTTGAGTGGCTACTCGCTCCCTCTGGGCCTCAGCATACAACACACGGCGACTGGAGATAACCAATCAAATGCACAACACTGTTTTATAGGACACCTGCTTTTTATTTATTATCATCTATCTGCTGTTAAAGTCCCTCCATCCATTCCCACCCACCCACACCCTTTTTCTATCCACTCTGGCAAGGTCTCCTTGTCATTCAATCACATTTTCATTCTTGTCCTTTGTTCAGTCTGCACTTTTTTCTTCCCATCAGGCACAGCTGCAGCATAAAGCAAATGAAAAAGAAATCGCCTTTTATAGGACACAATTCTTCTGGTGGCTCTATTTGTCTCATTTCTCGGTCTCGCTTTCGCTCTTTTGTTCACTGGACAGGAGCTTTGACATTATCCCCATGGCCCAGAGGGCTTATTGCTAGAAGAGTAAGATAGAAGTTAGAGAAAAAGATGAAGGCAGTGTTTTAAATGTCTATACTGTTATGTGAACACTGTATTTTGAGTGCATTTTGGGTCGTGTGTGTCTGTATTTAAATGTTTCATGCATACATAAGTACTTTCCTCACCAACCATCAATATAATATACATATATATATATATGTGTGTGTGAACCACAGATATTCTTTTGTCCACATGACGACACCATGTACACATTATAAACCAGAAGAACTCTGACTGTAGTCGGGTTTCCATCTAATTGTTAAAAAAAATGTAAGCAAATTTTATGAAAATGCGACTTATGCCTGTTTCCATCTGTTCTTCTTTTGCGAATATTGAGAGGGGACTCCGCCGCTGTAGGTGGTGGTATACACCATAGAGATGTGATCCACCAGTAATTTAAAAGAAGAAGAAGAACAATAACAGGAAGCGACTGCGCCGTGCGATGACCTCGTATGAGTTTGCTTTTGTAATTCTTAATAAACCGTTTAGCGTTTCTTTGCTGTTTTCCATCTAAAATAGCATTAATATTCACTTCTTTCATTAATTCAAAAAATATTTCTGTCCCCCCCCCCCCCCAACATACCTTACTTTATCGTCCGACATTGCTTTGGGACTACAAATGTACGTGTGACATAATATCCAGTCAAAATGTGCAACGGTCTTGCTAGCATTTATTCGCAAAACCTGTTTCCATCGGCAAAATTGGCATTTTCCTTTTTTTTGATACGCTTCAAAATCCACCTCCTCAAAGCGTAAAAACGTTTTTGCGAATTTTGGGTCCTTTTTCAAATTTCTAGTGTTTCCATTCAATTGTATTGTATAATTCTAATAAAAATGGGTGGATGGAAACCCAACTTGTGTGTGCGTGCATGCCTTTTTGAAAGTTTGAGTCTGCTTTGTTGAGTTGCGTGGAAGAGAGTCAGCTATTTCCTGGCTATATTATTAGTAACTGTTGTCATCAGTATAGTTAAGGCTATGGCTAGTTCTCTAAGAATGTGCTTTTGATTACTGTATTTTGTTACCGTTTGTTGAATAACGCAATTGGAAGTTCATCAGCAGCTGTTTCCATATTCCCTACGTCGAGATATTTCATCTGTTATGGATTACAATTCATTCTAATTAACAGAGGTAAAATACTCTCTTTAATGTAGACCAAAAAATTAGTACTTTATTCATACACAGTACCAAATTTTATACTAAAGAAGCAACACAAAGTGCTTCATAGAAAGGAATTAAATCCCAACTATACCTTTGATGTCTCAGTATCGGTTTAGTGTTAGCTATATTACAGAAAATTCCATAACCAATTTACACATAACAAGTAAAGACAATTGCTGCATTTTTCAGCAATTTCCTTAATTTCACACTAAGAGCATTGAGAAAAAAAATCTGAAAATGCAAATCCTGGGCACAAATAAAGGTGTACAAGTGTGCCATTCTAGTTACATACTGGTGTTTTCCTTGGCATCCTATCAGTCAACAACTTCATCCCACCCTCTCCCCATCACTCCCTGCTGTCAGTCATTTCTCTCTGCAGCTTCTCGATCTCATTAAATTGCAACTTCTCACTCATACTCTTCAGTGGGTCTTGTAGTGAAGTGGGAGCAGGAACAGCTGGATGCCAAAATATAGCTGCAGTTGGAATAACCTTGTTTGTTGCAATTAAAAAACACTTTGCATTCACATGGTGATGCTTTGAGGTTGTAAAAAAAATTATAAAATGAAAGCAATTTGAGAGCCTCAAGGATCAGAAGACGGATGGATGTCACTTGTTACTACCTCTGCATAAACAGATTAGGCCAAAACATTAAAAAAAAAAAAACTCTACTGCACATGATTTTGCCATAACCAGAGAAGTATTGGTATAGGACTATAGAGGTTTGTCTGCACCCCTTCTTTACCATGTATCCATTTATTTTATATACACGTCCTTATTCAGGTTGCAGGTGAGCTGCAGCCTATCCTATAGCTGACTTTGTGTGGGCCACCAGCCAATCACAGGACATATTCTATAACAAACAACCATTCACACTCACATTCACATCTAATACAGACCATTTTAAATCTTCCGTGAACCTTAAGTGCATCTTTTTGGAACGTCGGAGTAACCTACAGGAGCGGAGATTCAAATCCATAATCTCAAACTGTGAAGCACCATGCTGCCCACCCTACTAATGTTATTTTCCTCTCACCGACACTTTTTGAGTGTAGCTTTTCTGTTGGAGCAAGCACCATAAAGGCAAGGTGGCATGGTTCTGTAATAAAGAAACACAAAGCTCTGACTTCATTCCTACCAACCATTTGGGATGAATTTGAAGACCTTGCGCCACACAGATGTTCTTATAAAGAATGAATAAAATTTCCCGTAGACTCAAACATCTAAAAGAGGGTCTTTCCAGAGGTTGAGGGAGGATCGATTCCACACTCTAAATTAATTTTCAATTAATCTCATGGGTATGTGTTCAAATATTAACTCATATATTTTAAATGGTAATTAGGAGAAATTAAAATGGAACACATGTTGAAATATCAACAACGCAAACGCCAACTTTTTGTAGAATAAAAAAAAACTGAATGTGGTCCCACATGTAAGCTAAAAGCAGTATAGTGTGCGCGTGCGTGTGTTGTGAACTCGTACACCCGCAATCATTAGTCTTCGCAATATAATGGCAAGCATAATCATAGCAGATGAGCAGGCAGTTTGACACATTGTTTTGCCCTTTTACAAAATGACACCAGCTTGATGCTTCTCAAATGAAATCTAATTCATTATTATTATTTTTCAATACAATTAAAATAAGCGAGAGTGTTCGTGAACTTTGTTGTCACTTTATCCTCGAAGATGTGCAGGAATCAAACCCAGTTCCATTACCAAGTGTGTGGCATGATCCATACCTGTTGGCGTGGTGTGGTCTGGTTCTGTTATCCCTGAGAGCAGACTTCTATCCTCATTGCCGCTCCGCTAGCCGCGAGAGAAGGGTTCTCATCCCCTCTCCGGTAAAAATTTTCACGGCTTCTGGGACTCGATTGGCGTGGGAAAGTTGCACCATAAACATCCGCCTCCACAGCCGCGCTGCAGAGACAAGACCGCGGCACCAGACAGGTTTTCCTGGTTGCCCTCTCCGGTAAAAGGTCCACTGAAAGTTCCGTGCCCGTCTCCCCTTTTTTGGCACAGGGATGACAGCGAGAGAAACTTAGTTGTGGAGCCCGGCGGCAAACATGGCACAAAAATCCAAGTTAAAGCCGTTCATCAGGCTTTGCTGCGTCCAGAATCCTTCTTTATCCGGTGTGGTGCAAACGAGGAGAACGTGTCGGGACAGATGTGTGCTGCTGTTAGAATAAGACAGGCTGTTGGTTGGTGCCCTCCTGCAGGATGAGATTCTGTGCGTGACAGTCTGTACTCGGGTCACCTGGAAGTGGAGCAGCGCCCTCTAGCGGTCTGATGGGGTGACCGCTGACCAGAGTCAAGAGTCAGAGACTGGGTCCGTGAGTTATTACCAATCAACTTTCAAACTTGAAATTAACAAAAAAAAAATTTGGGAGGGTTTTAGTTGTTAATAGGTGTGGGAACTGGTCTGTCTAGGTATTTAGTCGTGTGCAGTGGTGGACAATCTTTTTTTTTTCTCAAGGGCCACACCTCACATTTTTTTAAACAAACCAACCTAATTTATTTTTAATGAACAAAACTGAATAAAATATATTGTAGCCACTTTTAGGGGGAAAAAACTGCTAAAGGAAGGCAACAAATATTAGAGGACTGTTTACGATGGGCTGGATTAAAGAATCGGGCGAGCTGTATGTGGTCCCAGGGTCATACTTCTGCATACAAGTATTTTAGACACTTGGGATATTTTTGCCCCACCCTTTGTTTTTCCTAATGTACAGTAAAACTGCTGCACCATGAAGTGAAGTATGTGCTTCTATTATGTTGCCTCTTATATGAAAGCAAACAATTTAGTAGAAAATTGCATGGAATCTAGTCACGTCTTCCTCCCACAATACAAAAAAAACATGCTTATTAGTTTAATTGGAGACTCTAAATAGACTGTAGGTGTGATTAAGTATAATTGTATGCCATTCAATGTCAAAGCTACTTGACAATATCACATATCAACGCCTTCTTAAAAATCACCTAAGTAATGTTTCAGATTTTTCAGGAGACACAAAAGATTGAACCATTTGCATCATGAGGAGATGATTTAGGCAAATAAAAAAAAAATTGCAAAAAAAATGACTTAGATAATTATTTTAAGAGGGTGACGATATACTTTGTCCATCATCCACCCACTTGGTCTAAATCTAAACCATCACAACTTTGGATATAAACCTCTTTATCCCATCCTAAATCTCATTCTGTAGCTGGAACGTTCCGTTTTAGCTCTTAAAATTTCATTTTATGATGCAGAAATGTTCCTTACTGTCTTGGTTGTGAGAAGTTCAAATTAAATGTAATGCACTTTGCCCAATTATAAACCAGTACAATTCACAGGGGATAGGGAACGAGCTAGCCACGAATACCTAAAATCTGTGTGTTGTATATTTACCGGTCAAATAGACGGAGCATTTGAAGGTGTGTGTGCTCGTGCTAACTGAGGTGATGATGAATAGTTGCACACATGGATGGCAGTGTAAGTGATCCATATTGGGGGTGTGATTGTGAGTGTGTGTACGTAAGGAGGTCTGGTACCACTCATATATCATTGCAACCAGTGAGCTAATCTGTTACTCTGTCAGAGAGTTCACATTACTGATCTCTCCTTTTCCGACCTCCTTAGCAACACTCTTCTGTTCTCTGTTTTCACCTCGCTGTCTTTGCGCTTCGCTATCTCTGATCCCACCATGTTATCTTCCTATTACTCCTCCATCATTGCTTGCTATTTCAAGTAGCATTAGTGGATACCGCACCCATGGGATTTGTCTTGGGCTCTGTTAACTGGCAGAACACTTCAAGTCGACATGTGGACCTCAAGATAACAAACCCATGCTTGGAAGAAGTCATTTCTGCTTGGAAGCCCTCAAAAATCCTCCCTACTCCTTTGGGATGAGTGGCATTTGCACGCATACACCCTCACGCAGTCATTTGTAAATACACTCCAGTTGGTGGCCTCCCAGTGACACAAACAGGGATTTAGACGAGCCAAGCACAGACCTTTGTGGATTTCTGTGTCCGAAAAGATAGACCGTTTCCCTAGAGAGGAGCTTTGCAGACCGCATGACCATATCAGTCGACTGAGCATAAACATGTAGGCTACAACATCAACAAGGCTCAGAGTAGGTCAGAGTCGTCTGATCACTTTTGTTTGTCAAACATTTCCTTCAGTTGCGGAAATGAACTGAAAAGCAGCTGGAAGATATGCACTACATGCAGCAAAATCCTGCTGGTCCCTGAGATAATCCTTCCAAACATTTGCCACATGGCACCCATTCATGATCAGAGCTGTTTAAGATCCTTTAGAGATTTGTTTCTACATACATTACATTATACATGTCTTAAGATAATTGCTGAAAACGTGCGAAGACTGCCAACTACTGTATGTCGTACTTAATTGTGGTGATACTGCGTTAAACTCTTTTTCACCATATCAGTTGTTCAGATTTTCTTTTTTAGCTAAAATTGTGCTGTGTGACCCTCTACCACAATTGCAATGTGCAGTTAGCCAGTTAGCTATACAACTTCCCGTCACATAGTCTGCTGGCTTGGGCGCTTTAGAGCGCCTCGTTGTTGGCAGTGAGTGCATGCTCGTCATGCAGAGAAAAGCAGAATAGCCAGGAAGGGAGAGGGAGAACAAAACAGCCAGCAAGAAGCCTGACTTGTCAGCTAGCGTAGTGGATGTAACAGGCAGTGTGTGGACAAGAACTTTGCACTGTTGTGGCTGCTTTTGAGCACCTCTTTGTCACGACAACCTTGCGGGATATTCCAGTCACTGTCTGGAGGCTTTATAAGCAGATTTCTTTATTATTATTTTTTGTCAGGGTTTTTGACAACACTCTTCTCTGTGTTGTGTCAAAATCTTTCACTTTACGAGGACTTTAATTTATGTTGACTTTATGAATTTATGTTGAGCAAAAAGGTATTCAGTTGTTTTCACAATTAAGTCTCTGAGACCCAGAAAAAGACCGCCCAATTATTTTTTTTTAAGTAACACAAATCAATTGCTTGGGAGGGTCGACAGTTACATACACATACATATATATTTTTTTTTTTAATAAATGAGTGTTATGAAACTATGCACAAACAAACACCGTGTAACACAAAATGGCTGCCACCTGAAATGGATTTTAAAAAACGGGTGGATTTTGTTGTTTAATTCATTTTAATTTCCCACAAACACAATATAATCAGAATATCGCGCATGGAACATGTAATTAGAAAGACACATTTTTACCTGACTTCTCCTTTAAATGGCATATGTAGCTACGTATCACCTCACTGGAAATACACGTGTGCGCACACACACCTTGTACACGCAGACTTTAGTTTTTGCCCTGGCAGGCAGTCACACCGACATTAGCATATGAAAGACAGCAGCTGGAACGTGTAGCTGTCAGTGTTGTTGTTGTTGTTGTTGTTGCTTGTTGTGTTATCCATTCGAATGGCAGCTCCTCTGTTCTTGCTGAACCAAAGCGCCCACTTGCATTTCCTCCGGTCTTTCCGTGAGTCTCGCTCCGCCCGTCAATCACACTTTGTCTTTGCCTCTCACACTGCGTGTGGCTAATCATCCCCCTCGGGAAATGTAAGGGACATGTAAGCAAGATGTATGGACACTACAAGGAGTGTTGAGAAATTATGTAAAATGTGTCATTTCTCAAATAAAATCCAAACATACGCTGTCATATTCAGCAAATGTTCAATTCGGTCTTGTCCATTTGTTGGTTTCTGTGCTGTTTTGGGCATATGGTATTTTAAACTAAGACTGGTCGCCAGCAAATTGCAAGGCACATAGATTAAAACAACCATTCACACTGACGTGCAAAAGTACAGATCATTTAGTATCTTCTTCATTATCTTCTTTAGTATTTTTGGAATGTAGGAGGAAGTCCGAGTACCTGCATGGGAAATTGCACACCACCGTGAATGGACGCCATACTAGGAGGCTGGATTTGGATCCCCAACCTCATTACTGTAAATGTGCAAACCACTCATACTGTGCCGCTATAATTGTATTGTTTTAAATCAACGGAATGTCCTTTTTTTGAGACATGCTTAAAAGAACTTTCAACACTGCAAGTTCTGGAGTTTAAAAAAAAAAGTTACATTGGATAATTTATACCAGGCTGTAAGAAGTTGAAAAGCAGAGCTGCCCTCGGCAACGAAGGCTTTATATCAGATAACAGCGGGGTGCAACCTACCATCTCAACTTTCTCCTCTTGTCTGTTTCCCCCCCTTCCCTTTTTCACTCAGAGATGTAAATGTTCAAACGGACTAATTCCTTCAAAGCTGCAATGAGCATGAAAGGCCAGTCTCCTCCCGCATTGCTAATTGGTGGCCTCACATCTCTGCATGAAAGCCCAGTGAGCCTTGCTCGAGACTCTCATTAGTGGCAGCGACAGCGCAGTTACAGTAGCTGCATTAAATTTACATTACAGACATTCTAGACACACCTTCACTGGCCTTCTCAGTCAAATTCAAATGTTGGATGTCGTTTACGCAGGCAGTGTTATATTTCTACTAATGGCTAGACTGCCTTGAGAGTCTGTCTGTCTGTCTGCCTGTCTGCCTGTCTGTCTGTCTATCTATCTATCTATCTATCGACAAAAAAAAAAGTTGGTTTCTTTAAGTCATGGTGGAGATTGTGTCTGACTTCCAAGTCTTTCGTTCTATTCATATGACTGTTTATTGACTGAGTCACCTGTTGTCTCATTTGGGGGGGGGGGGGGGTGATGATGCTCTAACTTATCAGATGTCCATGTGTGAAGTGTTATCCTATACGTGCACCGTGATATGCACACCAGCTGGAAAGCTGGGAGCAAGTGCAAGGAGAGAGGCTGCAATAAGACTCGTTGCCATGGCTTTTTAAAACATTCAGTAGTGAAGGTGAAGATAGGTACAGGTTTGTCTTGCATCCTGACTTGGTGGCAGGCACTATGCCAGGTTTTTTTCCCCCTCTCTTGAACAATACGAGTCTGAGAAAATAATTGATATACCCATTTTAGAATGTCAAATAAATTGATGGAGGGGAATTACTGGGGCTACACAGATTTCTGATGGTGATATAGCACCCCATAGCCCTGGTGGTGGGAGAAAATTGTATTTCTTGATGGTTCACTTTCACATCCAAGAAATGTTATTAGGTGCCAATAAAGCAAATGGCTGACTATATACAATGGACATAAAAAGGCTGCACAGACCTGTTCAAATGCCAGCTTTTTGTGATGTAAAAAAATGAGACCAAGACAAATCATTTCATAACTTTTACCACCATTAATGTGACCTATGACCTCTAAAACTTAATTCATTACCATGGAATCCAGAGAAAACAGTCATCATCAAGTGGGTAAAATAAGGCACAAAAATAACAATACATTAAGAACTGGACATCTCACCTAAACTGATGAAAAGACAAGAAGAAATATGGTCAGAGAGACTCTTGAGGCTGACAGCAACATTGAATGAGATGCAGGAATTACCGGCAAGTATTGGCTGTTTAGTATAAGTGACAACAATCGCTCATCTTCTTTATATTTCTGCACTAAGGTGTGGGGTAGCATGATGGAAATGTTATCTTACAAAGAAAAACTACCACAATTAACTCTCCCAAAGACATGTGGAAAAATATGTTTATAGCCCGATTATGCCAACGTTGAATACACCCCCCCCCCCCCCCCCTTAAATTATTTTCTTTATTTCAAATGAGTTGTGCATGTTTTATGTCGCTTTAATGGTGGGGGAAAAAAATGTCATCATATAAACCTCACATCTGATCTGGGGTGTGTATACTTCTTATAACTGCAATGTATGTAAAGTTATTCCTATATTTTTTATGTGTGCCTATCCACTCAATCCTTGGCTGATGGTGTGACCTCTCATCTCATTTTTAGCAACACAGTTATGGGGTCAAAACCTGCTGAACACAGGCGCTATACGACTACAGGCTGTCACTATACCGGATTTTGCTAGGGAAAACAACACCAGTATAAATCTGGGATTTAGTTCTTCCGGAGTACTGATTCATAGACAGGAATATCTGTTGCTCCTTCTGTATTTTTAATCCTCTCCCACTCTCAGATTTCCCCCTGCATTTCTGCCTTACAACCTCCCTCACCCTCTCCACCCTTCTCCAAATCTCGTAAACAGCTTTAGCTCTTATCAGGAGGGGATCAGACAGAAAAGGCTCTGTTTGGAAGTTGAAGAGAGATGTTTCTGCAGAGGCATTTGTCTGATTTATATTTTACTATATTATCATGCTAGAGTGACGATAGGGAGAGAAATATTGCAGCATGCAGCCTTCAGAGGTTTAAAGGCTTCTCTTTGACTTGCTTGGAAAATTATTTGTATTAACTGTTTTCCCAACCCCTTCCTGCCTAATATGCTGTCTCACTTTGGCCCAGTGAACATAAAACTGCATTAGAGAAGGAACTGGAACATAAATGCACGCCTTTTGCTGTATGTATGACAGTGGCCACAAGATAAGGGTAATTAATTCCTTGACTAACACTATCTTATTATTTTTCAAGGGTTGGGTGATCTTTGTGAAGCCTGACACGGCTGAGGCTATTGTTTTCAAATGTCCTTGTGGACACAGTCTGACAAAGAAAAGTGTCTCTACCGAGCATCATAGAGGGTTAAATTGCCTGATAGTTCCATGCCACTGTGCTCATGGAGATGTGCGTCGATAACCCATAGAGACATCAGTGTGCAAAGGGAGGCCACTGAAATCAATTCAGTCCATTTGCCAGTGGGGCCACACTGCATTCATTCATCCATCTCATCCCTCGTTCCCCACCTGCTACTCCCTTTCCACTCTTGTTTTTCTTCAAACTCCTCAATTTCCCCAATGACGACACCCACACATGAATAATGATAATCCATGCAGGCCATTGGCAACAGTTTGGAAGTATTTTATGGGAGGCAGCAGGGGGAATTTCACCCCATCTTTCTTAGTTCCCAGTAGTGTCTTTAGCGCAACTGACTTACTGAGGAAAAAGACACCAGGGGGAGTCAAGATGAAAGGCATTTTGCAGGAAGGAAATCCACCGGCCTACGTTTTGTGCTACTGATAGCTCTGTTTTGGAAGAAAAATCAGCTGAGAGCACGAGTAGGAGGCGTGAAATGATGGTGGCCATAAATGTCATCTTATGAAGAAATATGAGTCTTTTTATTTCCTTTAGGTCTAGGTTAAAAATCTTCTAAGTATTCTCTGGAGAAGTAGGGAAGCATGAACAATACTTTTCAGTAGTTCATAGGGTGTCAACTAATTTTAAATGAGTCCTCATAAAACACATTCTAAACTGAAATAAATCATGGTTGGTTGCAAGAAGTGTTTCGTGATGTGTGGAACGTTACCTTGTATAAGAGCTCCCTCCTCTGGTGAGATTTACGATTACAAGAGGTAGAACGTTGACGTTGTTGATGGCAAGTGCACTAAATCTACTGAAACTCCACTACTTTGTCTTCTACTTCTTGTGTGAATTGCTTGCTCCGTATCTGTATTTCAGAGAGTATGACCTAGATGTCATTTCCTTCGTTTAATATGCACATAGATCAAATATGATTATCTACTCTGGTTGTCTGTTGACAATATGCAGATGACAGTAGATCACTGCATTATAGAACAAATTAAGATGCAACAGTGAGGTGTTTTCGGGCCACAGGAGTAGATGGAACACCTGAACCACCTGCGTTCACCTTGAGGTGGTTGTACACACAAGCTACCACCAATAGGCGCCGCTGTGTACTTACACTTTCAAATGTGTTATGTGGTGTCCTTCGTGATAATATTACAAAAGTGTGAATAAACAGTAGGCTATTTTTATTTATTTATTTATTTAGGTAGAAGAACATTTAAATGTTCTGCCTGTCACTATACGTTGCTGGCATAGATAAAAGATCAGAGATATATTTGTAATTATTGGACAAATTAGGCAAAAGTGGGATATTTGTTTTTATTTTTCCTGATACAGTAAAAATGCTAGTTCTTTGTTTTAGCTGTTTTTCCTTAGCTAAAATGTCCAGAATGTAAGTGATTTGCTAATAAATAAATAAATAAAGTATTTCAGGTTAAATGAACGAACACGATTGCAGCTGACAAACCCAGCAATGCCAAAACACATTATATATACACAAAAATTGCTTCTCGACATTAAAGACTACAGACATACAAACAGATACTTATGGGCCACTCTCATAGCTGTGTAAAAGATTAGATGTTCACATTGGATCTGTCCATCATGTTGAAAATGTGCACGCTCAATCTTTTTAAGTTCGTACTTAATTGGACAGAAATACTGCTCTCAGTAACATGTATACTGCGGATACATTCTTGATTTAGAAAATATTCATAGTTAATACCACAGGTGTTTATTGATACATGTTTGTTTTTATTTGTTGCATATGTGACTATATTCTTGCTGCAGTGCTGATTATGTTAACTTCGGTATTCACAGTTTACTTACAGTTGCCATACACTTGTGCTCCTCAATATGTTCAGTCTCATTGGCTTGTGAGATTTTTTTATTTTTTATTCCTTGACATTCTTGTGTGTGTGTGGGGGGGGGGGGGGGGGGTGCGCTGATGTCGACTTTGCTGCTCTAAAATTTTTATTTGGATTATTACAGAAAAAATAAAGGATTATTGTATTAAATTCTTTTTTTATGATGTTGGATGAGCTGATGTGAATTTGCCAGTTCATTCATAGGTGCACAAACAAAATTAAAATCATGTACAGTTTGCCATGGTGTCAAAAAGCAGTAGATATGCTGCTGAAAGAACACAACTTCAGGCAGGGTTGGGATTTTCTAAATGTGTTTCCTCTTTAAATACTTGATTCCATACAACATTCCCTCTCAGACGGCTCACCAAAATAGCATCATAGCGCTCTATACGTTTATCATTTCTTTTGGTAGAATAATTCTCTTCGCTGTGAATTACAACATTTCAAGTTTCCTTTGTTGGCTCTCTCACGAAAAAGTCAAATAATTTAAATGGATATGTTCTTGAAAATCTAAATGATACATATAATGAGTATTTTCTCTGACTCAAACAATATTAAAAACGTTTAAGCATTGCATTAAAAATGCATAGCCTAAAGTAAACTTTGCATGTAAAAAACAGCTTGGGCCTTAGGAGGTTAAAAAAATACTCATAGGAAATTTGTTGGACGGCAAAAAAAGTATTATTTGTTCCCCCTACGGCTAAAAAGTGTAACTAATTTAAAGCCTAAGAAGTGACGTCATCCGCTAACCGTAAATGGGTGTGGAAATTGGAACAGTTAAATCGTTTTAGCCAATAGTGTCACGACGTTGTGGATCGTCACTGAGTTGCATTCACAATCACCCGACTTGTTCAAATTTTTAGAACTATCGTGGCAATGGAATCCTTCATCTGGGCTAAGTTGTTTCAAAAATTCCACTGTAATCCAAAAACGTGAAATAAAATCCAGGAAGAAAGAATTTTGAGGTTAACCACCCAAACTGCTGTCTCCCGAACGAACATGCGGGCCTAATTTGTAGGTTTTACAAGGAGCACTTGAACGCAACAGTCTGGGAGGGGATGCGTCTGATTTCTTCTCAGCTGGTTCACTTCATATACTGCTGCAACTTCGACTGTGGGAAGGCTACACGGAGGCCCTCAAAATTTGAAAGTCTTCTCCGGCCGAGGTAGGCGAACAAACCCCCTCTCACTATAGCCATTACAAAGCGTCACTGGTTTCTTGAAGCAAGAAAGTGAGTTTGGCATTAAACTTGACCACCACTGCTCTTTTAGCTAGCTAGCTAGCAACAGCTCGGTGACTTGTTGAAACATGTTACTTTCCCCGAAGTTTTCCCTCTAAACATTCCAAACGTATTTCTAGGTTTCTGGGTGGTAAATCACCTGGAGAACAACTAAGATAACCTTAGACGTTGAACCCGATTTCTTTAGAACCTTGAACCGAGCAACCCATCCCTCTTAACCCCTTACACTTTGTACTTCTTTTGATGACGTCACCTGGTTTTGAAGTTCAAGTTTGCGCTTTTAAAATACCTGTACGTCCCTAACCTCAGCATTTCACAGGAGTGTGTGATTGTTGCATTGTGGTGAATTGTCTGATGGCGAACAAATGAAATTAAGACTAGTGGTTGAGTGTGGCCAGTTTGAAATGTTGCTGAAATGTTTCTCCGGAGGAATCTGAGCCACCACACCCTTGTTGTGCTGCTCGGCTCCAGTTGAGCAGACCCTCGTGTTTCCCAGAGGCTTGTATCCGTGCCTCGGCATGTTTTCCAATGTAAATGAGGAAAAAAAAGTAATGCTACCGTAAGACACACACACGTGCAGCAAATGACAATCTGGCGTTGCACATCGACCAGGTAGCCCCAAAGGACAAGACGAGTAGCCCGCAGGCCTGTTCTAAAAATTGTCCACCGGTGACGTGATCATTTAAAAATTTTAACATTTTCAGAGTTTTATAGGAATAAAGTGTATCATATTGATATTTAAGTTTCCTACCATGTTAAGTCATTCATAATTATTCTGTCGGCTCATTAATGTGATCAGTGTCTTCGCTATGTATAACATATATTGTACTGTAATTCAAGGTAATGTTAGCAACTGTATTTCAGAAGTGTGTATGAAACTGGTAGCCCTTATCATAAATCAGTCCGGGATGGTGGTGGGGGGTTTCCAAACTAATCGAGCGGAACCCGTGGGAGAGGACTCTGAGTCAAGTGGATGTTGTAAGTAGTTTTACAGAGTGGCTTGCATGACTGTATAGGTATAACAGAAAAATCAATGAATTAATTGATCCCTAAATAATCTTGTTAACATTTCCTGGATTGTAAATTGTAACCATGGTGATGGAAGGAGTGAGATGAGGGGGAATTATTGTACTTGCATTACTTGCAGACAATAATTGTTGCAATGTGACGGTTTCTTAAATATGGTAGTTTGTCAAAATGCTGAGTCAGCTTGCAAGTTGAAAATCGAAATTGAAATTGGAGAAATAGATTTTTTTGGTGGTATTACCCACAGGAATTGTTTTTAAGCCACCTTCAAATTAGAGTAAGATAGTATAACATCATTATTTCTTAACCTATCTCCTTGACCCTCTTGTTACTAACCAGGGAATCCCTTCTTTGATTGACTGACAAGTTTCAGTTAAAAATATCCACCAATTGTATCGTATGGGCCGTGATTTCCAAGGGGTTCTCCAAGTTGATGTTTGAAAATGATTGTGATGATGTTTGAAACGGCATAACTAGCCCTAAAATCTTGACTTTAATGGCACAAATGAAACATTATTTATGAGAAGAGCAGTGAGTGCAATGGCATAGGTCATGTACTTTAGTAAGCAATTGTTTTTTCCCTGAATGTAATTTTTAATTGTCTTGGAAGATATTTGGAGCCATTTGAAGTGCTCTGACTGTTGTTTTGTTGTTGTTGTTTTTTTTTAAAGAAAATTCCACAAAGATAACAGCCACTTGTCAAGTTGCTAATCATTTGTAAAAAGGGAAACAGCGTATATTACTGTAGGTAATTTATCCCCGAATGTAAGTAATGGAAGCTTGGTAGTTGCACTTTGAAAGGGTTGTGTGAAAGCTTTCATTGCTTATGTAATGAGATTGTTTAATTCAAGAGAATGCAAAATTGCTAGCCAAGTGAGAATTCAACTCTTGTTACAGAACAGTTGATTCATCAAGAGGATACAATTTTAAGTAAAGCATCAGAATTTTAGTGTAGCCCAAAGACATTATAATAGATGATTTAAGCAAATGGCGGCTCTTTGTTTCAGTAGACATTTGCTGATGGAAACATGTCTGGTCTTGGCTCACTGCCGGCACGATACCCACCTATTGACATTTCCCATGTGTGAGGTCCACATGTAGAACAGCTAGTCCAGACTAGAGTAACGTCATGGGTTGGGTAAAACTGCAACGATGCCACTTCACCTAACCATTGTGCTTCACCTTAATATGATCTTCACTTCATTCAAGCAGAATGTGCCTGCATGTTCTCAATCGGCGAAACAAAACTTCAGGAAGTCCAGCGTGGGCCGCGGGGGATTGTTTGGTGCTTATCAGAGGAGGTTTCCGAGCTCAATGCCCCGGTAGCTGATGTCAGACGAGTCGCAGTAACTTTCCGCCCGCTGCGTTCTCAAAGTAAGCCCAGTGTTCTTCTGAAAACTGAACACATTGATTTAAAAAATAAAATAAAAATGGTGACATACGTAGACTCAATCACTCACTTGCTTCTATGTCAGTACTTGTCGAGCATTTGGAAAAATGTCAGTCATGTAGATGAGTAGAATCCTCTTCCTGTTTGTACAGTACTTTTAGTGGCAGGAAGTCCTGAAAAGGACATTTTGGAAAGCTCGACATTCTGTTGATATACATTTGAGAGGACAGCTGAAACTATGAGAGAGGTGGCGGTATTTTGTGTACTTGACATACAAGCGGATTAGAATGTGGAACATTATTTTCTTTATAGTGAAATGACACGGGAGCACAAAAACAGACACCAACCCTCTGAAGCAGGACAGCGCAGTGTACAACATAGTAAATAGGGCTATCCTACTCCTGATAACACTTTTTTTTTTTTTTTATACGAATACAATTGATAATACGTTCACGTCTTGCATTTGGGATGAAAAGGTGTTTTATTTCAAACACAGCTCCCCAGCTCAACTGTGATATAAAACTCAATTGAAATGGTATGGATTATGAAATTGAACACATTACTGAAACAAAAGTTTTGCAAGTGCTTATTGATAATAAACTGTTGGAAACCACGATTCAGCATTAAATGTACATTATTTGTTCATATTTTTAACACGTATTAGGAATCAAAGACAAAGTTAATCTTCTCGGCATGTGTTTGACTTGCGACAATGCACCTTAGACCCCTTAGGCGTTTGTTTTTTGTGAGTGCAGTAAATAATCAAACGTGGACAGAGGGCTGGTTTTGTGGTTCGGAGTTGTTCACTCACTGCGCCGTGGTGATAAATTGGGCTGAGTCTCAGTAGTGCTGTCCCATTTGGGCTCCAGCCCAGTTCTCTGACTCGCTTCTGGACTGGCCCAGATCCTCAACAGCCAGTACTGTACTGCTTGTAGTTGATGCTTAAATTCTTGTCTAATTTAAACTAATGGAGTCATTTGTTTATGAATCACACGGCAAAACTATTTTGGTGGCATTTACCATTGCTGGGTTCCAATAAGAACTTCGTTTCGAACCATTTTCACTTTCATATTAAGAAAAATATAATTATGAAACTGCAACGCAAAGTTCATTCATCTGATGTAATCATCTTAGTCGCTGTTGGATGACTGTTGTGGATTAGGGCTGGCTGGTTGGAAGGGTATGACCAGGCTTGGGGAGTAACGGAATACATGTACCGCGGTCACGTAGTCAGATAAAAAAAATAAATTTAAAGCTGTATTCCGTTAGTTACAGGTACATTTATAAAAAATGGGGATTATTTTGAGGGATTACAAATCCTACGATGAAATCAAGCGAGAAAGAGAGGACGAGTGTGTGAGAGAGCAAGCAAGAGAGAGAGAGACTTGTTGACGTGTCAGGCACGCGGCCTGTTTAAAAGGGTTCACGGACGAAAGGAGGAAGTAAGTGGCCACCGGTATTTACGGTTTGGAACAAACTTGTCTTGCTGAAGGACCGAGTTATCTTTAACAAAGGAAACGTTTCAGCTGAGAGTCGATCCTGCGGCATGCTACGCTGAACTTCTTGCTAGCTGCCGCTACAACATAATGTGAGTTACATCTTCTGAACAAATATCCCTCCTACCAATTCACCATACCCAATATGGCTTAACTCTTGACCGGGATAAAAAGTTTATTTGATTGTTAATGTCACGCGTGGTCATCCTCATAGCATTATTGGTGCGTGGGTGAAATGACCATAGAAATGTGCTTTTAAAAGCATGATTTGTTCCTTTTCTCCCTATTCATGGGATATGTATCTGTCTGTTTTTGGCCTTCAATCAATCAATCAATCAATCAATCAATCAATATATCTATACTGTACATGCATTTCAATGGTTGCCAATTATACAAGGATTTTTGCTATTGTTAGGCTGGCCGGGTCCCTATCACCTGCAAATAGCAGGGGCGCACTGTATAGAAATATAAATGGTGGTGATATTTTTTTTAAATTTTGACTTCATGAGCATACTTGGTATTGGAGTAATCCAAAGTAAAAATTACATTACTTTAATAGTATGGTACTTGGATTACTTTATTAACTACATATTTTTAGCAGGTAACTTGTAATGGAATACATTTTAAAAGTAACCCAACCCCGGAACAACATTGTTGTCTTCCAAATTAAACCGATTTAGTGAACTTTGCAATCCTTAATGTGGCTATGATTCCCTCCTCTGGTTCTGGAGCAATATTCCTGCTGACGTCAATTACAGTAAGTACAAGTTTGTAATCAGCCATGGACTCACAACTACTTGTCACCATGTGAACCAGGAGAAAGAGAAGAAGTAACTGTGGCGGGGAAGAGAGTGAGGGATGTGTGTTAACGTGGGTTAGACATTCCTAGCTTGTCGTCTCGCATTTTTACACAGTGCTGCGTGTGTGAGTAGTCAGTGACCCATTATTAATAACTGAGGAATGTAGTTTGTTGCTTTCAACTCGCCACTATTAACAACGTTATCAGTTTGTTTTTTTCCCCCCTCTTTCCATCTGAAAAATTGTGAGGATAAAACTACTGTAACCTTTTGGTCAGGTGTGAAACTGCAGTAGGCAATTGCTCCCATTCTCGTTCAGTAACTTTTGGCAATCTAAAGTAAATTTTGACAAAAGTTTTTGCAACTGTTGTGGACCTCATGGATCAGAGTCTCGCCCTCTGGGCCGGGATCAGACTGAACTGAACTCGCTTTAGTCATTCAAATTACGAAGAGGAGATGCTCTTCTTTCACCGGGAGGGGGAAAAAAGTTTTTCAAGCTTTTTTTCAGTTATTGCGTAAACATTTGCAGACCATGGGTTGGTTTCACAAAAATATACCAGTTTCAAACCAAAAAAGCTGAGAAAATGAGCTACTTGTGAAAAGAAACATGTCAAGTAGAACTGTGACTTTGATGCTGTTTTATTTCCTTTTTTTTTTTGGGTGCTTTTTTGACACCTCAAACTGGGAAGAGGTACAAATGAAAATGTCATGTGTACACACTGCATGTGATAGTACAAGAACTTTGTACTTTTGTACTTTTAACATGGCGTCAGAGTTAAATATTATGCAAGATGTGAGATCATTTAACTTGAGACGCAAGTCTCGTGACCATTATGACTCATCTCTTGTGGTCAGCACGGCAACGCTGTATGTTTAACTACAATTTTTTTTAACAGTGCTTGTAATATCCTTTTGCCCCTGAGGTTGCTGCGGCTGTGCAACCATGTAATTGATGTTGCTCCTTGTACAGCCGTATTATTGTACGTACAATAGTGCTTTTTTTTTATAAAATATTTTTTGTCAGATTTTTGAAGTGCTTGAACGTAATGGCATTTGCATTGATTTTTGTGGGGAAAGGTGATTTGAGTTGCAAGTGTGGTCAGAGAGCAAATCAGATTTGTAAGTTGAGGCACCATTTGTACTTACATGACTTGTAACCGATTAAAGTTTTTAGGGTCAATATTTCTTGTTGTTGAACTTGTTGTCGCGTGCATTTCCTCTGTTTTGCCTATATCAATATTTACGTGATTTAAAAAAAATACACATCTACTTGCTCAAGAAAATGTATTCCAAGGCTCTAAAGCAGAGGTGGGCAACGAGGGCCGTAGTCCTGCAGGTTTTGCATGTTGCCCTTCTCCAACACAGCTGATGTATGATCAGCTCATCAGCGAGCTCTGCATGGGCCTGATAACGATCCTGTTGATTGGAATCAGCTTGTGTTGGACATGAGAAACCTCCAAAACCTGCAGGACTCCGGCCCTCGAGGACCGAGATTGCCCACCTCTGCTCTAAAGTATGTGCTAAATCAAAAGGTGACTAGAAACCCCGTAAGTAAAGCAAATGCCAGAAGAAAAAAAATCCAGAATAGACACCTTTTAACTTGAAGATGTGACACAAGAGACTGTAGACTGTAGGGGTGTTTAAAAAAATAATAATAATGTTTCGGCGGTATATCGCAATATTACCGTGCACAATTCTGGTATCGATTCAATATGCGGCCAAATCAATTGCTAAACATCAATTTTTGATGGAAATATTCAACAAAACATCTTACTTGAGGTTAGCTTTTAAACCAAGAGTGCCACCTAAAGGAGTCAAACAATATCACAAGTGTTTGATGAAGCTTAATTTGTCTATCACTACTGATTAGTATTTTCAAAATCTTGAATAAAAAAAAAATCGCAATCGACTTATAGATTTGTATCATGATTAATCGGTATCTAATGGAATCGTGACCTATGGATCGAATCGCCAGGTACGAGGCAATTCACCCCCCCTGGTAGACTGGAAGACTTTGCAGACAAAGTATGCATGCTGATTGCTATCACGTGTTACACACGCTACAGTAATACTAACAGTGCTCCAGGTATGATTCAGTTCAAATAAAATGGTCGGAAAATTCACAAATCATGTTTGTTTCTGTTATGTGCAGTATTGTATTTGGCGGCGGTAGCAATATATTGATTCTCATATAAAAATAGTTTGATGTCTATCAGGTTATTTGATTTGCAATTCCCGATTACTGCAACATGTCCACTTCGACACAAGCACAAAAATGAGACGATTTCGACGGGCCGTAATTTAAATGAAGGTGGAGACGCGCGCACACACAGCAAGTCATGAATGCTTTTTCTTTTTTTTCCAATAGTGAACTGTAAGCCACTTGGAACTGCTAATCAGAAGGATTATCTACAAAAATGAGACCCGGTTTCAGTTGCATAATGGACAAGAAATCTTAATGGGGGGGGGATATGTAATCCCACCGAAGGTGACTTGTGTGCGTGTGGTATTGACAATGCCAGACGTCCCCTTGTTCCTTTCCCACCCACTACTTTTCCATGTGGGACACAACCCAGGAAGAGGGTGTCGGCCGTTACTCTCCAACCGCCTCCTTTTGGTGTCGGGAGGCGCCGCTAAGCAAAAGTGTCTTGCGCTTGCAGATGGCAGCCATCAGGAAGAAGTTGGTCATTGTGGGAGATGGCGCGTGCGGGAAGACCTGCCTGCTCATCGTCTTCAGTAAGGACCAGTTCCCCGAGGTCTACGTCCCCACGGTGTTTGAGAACTACATCGCTGACATCGAAGTGGATAGCAAACAGGTACACGATGAAGCACGTGCGCGAGCAAATGTGTCATACAAGCGAGAGCTCGGTGCTTTTCTTTGCAAGTGTGGAGCTCAATAACAGGAAATGGATCAGTGCCACCTTCCTGTGCAGGCGTGGAAATCCCCCCCCCCCCCCCCTTGTGCGTAATGACTCATGTCCTATTTCCTGCTCCTACTTCCTGCTCCTCAAATTTAGGCGTCAGTCCACTGGGAGTGGGATGCAAATGAAGGCGCTCACAGTTTACATGCAGGCGATATTCGGGTTGTGGTCAGAATTTGGGTTTCTGGAACAATCGGAAAAACACAAATGCGCAAGTTGACAGTTACTTACCCCCGTATACATGGCATTTGGAATAACCCGATGCAAGGGGGTGAAAGACGGACACCATCATGGCAGAAATAGACATCATTTCTGCTTTTAACTTTAAACGGTCAATGAAATATATGTTATATTCATGTCATTCACCACGCTAAATAAAGGTTTCCTACTCGCTCCACAAGTGCGGTTCTTGTCACGCCTTTGGATAAAGCGGAACTATGTGCGTGTGTGTGTGTCATCTAACGTTCCTACACGGCCGTGTATTGTTGAACACTGCAAGCTGGAGATAAACATTGTTTAAGCATTACGAGTGATGTCGCGTCTGTCTCACATGAATAGTTAGTGTGGCACAATCTGTGGCATTTTCGCCATGGAGGCTCAACATAACGTGAAAACGCCGCGGAGAAATCAATGTATTTAAGCAGGGCCCGTGTAGGACGGCGCCGCGCATACAAGTCGTTGCTACAAAGACCGAGATTCCTTGCGAGTGCAAATAAGCGAAGAAGAGGTAAAGGAGACGAAGAAGAGGTTGTGAGCATGCGCATAAGAGCATATTCGGGTTATTGTGTGTGTTTACATGGCCTTTCAAAACCCGAATATTGCCGATATTCTGGTTTTAAAAGGGTCACTGCCTGCATGTAAACGTAGTCATTGAAATGAGCGTGTCTGCCTCCGACCGGCGTGACGTCATTGCGTCAACTGAGGGCTTTTGGCTTCACGGAAGTGATGGACATTTGATTGATCCTTCAAGACCTTAAGCATATTGTTCTGACAATATAAGCCCCAAATATACCAGAAGTGTAGACTATTCTTTCACCACGAAAGTATCACACCAGTTTCTGACCAATAAGCGTTTGATGGTAAAATAATCATTTATTTGCACGCATACAACTAAGAAACAGGCCGGACTCGCCGTATCCACTCCATGAACTACTGGTGGGGTGTTTTTGGAGCCCCCTCCCATTTCCATTTCAAGTGCGCTAACCTATTTCTGTCACCGCCCCGGCAGGTGGAACTAGCACTGTGGGACACGGCAGGTCAGGAAGACTACGACAGATTGAGGCCTCTCTCCTACCCTGACACAGATGTTATCCTCATGTGCTTCTCCATAGACAGCCCCGACAGTCTTGGTAAGCCAAAGTGTGCCAACTCTCACTCACAATGTTTTTTCTTAGGCTGTTACACAAGACACTCTTGTCAGCACGGTGGAATTTGGCAATATTTGGATCGTTTGTAAAAATTGGTTTGAGAGTGGGATTGAAATGAATTGGCTTGTCAGCGAAAACAACAGAAAATATGTTGCTCATGCTACGTTAGTATTCTTTCCATCCTACTTTCACTGAATACATTGCAACCTAAAGTTTGAAAACCGCTTCATTTTTGTTGTTGTTGAATGTTATGAACGAGAAGCATATCAAGTGTGTTCTTTCCCACGCTGTGTTGGTATTCCTTCTTTGCGCACTTTAGCAGAGGGCCCGTGACCTCTCTGTTTATATTTGCACAGACTACTGTAAGGACGAAACACCACCGTTTGCCTTTTAAGGGAAAATGCTGCAATTCTGTGCCGTACCTTGTGCAGCGGTCCTCAATCTATATTTCCAGCCTTCTCTATAATTTGCTTTTGATCACCATCGTTATAGAAAATCCATGTCCATGAAAGATGGCTTGTTGGAAATGGAAGTAAGGCTGTCACTATCGAATCACCCCCATACAATTTGATTGATTTATTTTTGTCATTCCACTAAGGTTGAACGTGAGTTGAATTGAGTGGCTATAACTATTCATTATTTATCTTCTGTACATGTGTATTAGGGGCATGCCAAAAAATCGATTCTGATAAGAATCGAGATTCTCATTTAGTACAATTCTGAATCGATTTTAAATGTCCCAAAATCAATTTGATTTAAATTATTTTATACTGTCTTGCCTTTGTTTGAGTGTGCCTTTATTGGGAGCGCTGTTCATGTTGTACTCAATTTGGCCACTTAGGGGCTGTGGGGTTCCACGCGGTCTGGTTAAGTTGTAGCCACTTTAGAGAGTAGAAGGAAAAAGTCACGATCGAGTTATTCCAATAAAAGTAGTTTTTTTTGCAGCATGGAGCTGTTCTTTTGAGTGATAAATGTGCCGCAAGTAGCGCGCTAATTAGCATTAGCGAGTCAGACTGGAGTAAAGCAAAAATCATTGTCAATCAAATAATTTTGAATCAAAAATCATTAACCGAAAATCGATTCTGAATTTAATCGCAGACCCAAAAATTGGAATTGAATCGTGAGACATTCAAAGATTCCCACCCCTAATGTGTATTATTAAACACCAACAACATTTGCTGATGGTAACGGTAAGCAATCGTGATGAACATTAGCGCGCTAGCGATTACATTTCAGCTAAACAAACACTAACTACCATTTAGTTCACACACATATCATAGCTACATGTAATAATGTCTTAAAAGTCACTTACAGACGATGCTTCAACAATAGTCCGTGGGCAAATGACTGGCGTTGCCTGTTAGCTACAATGAGCTCAATAATATTCTTTCTGTCCACTGCATGCGTTTGCAAAAAAGGTCCGTGTAGAAACATGGACAAACATGTTTCCGGCGCAGCTTCAAGGCAGACGTTTTTAGTCGACCTGTTTTTTAAGTTGACTTATCAGACCTGGTCAACTTTTTTTCCCCCAGCCCTAAATGGAAGAACAGTATTTAGTGCTTTTTGGGGGCAGTTTATCATCTAATACTAAACATCACGTGTAGCGATTAACTGTAGTAGGACAGGTAAATGTCTCTTCAATGTACAGTTTTCTTTTTCTGGTAAGATTGTAGTCTGTATACTAACAGGTACAGTCTTTAATAGTCGTTTTTTTCACGAAGGATAGTGTAGTATTGTCCCTTAATTATATTTGTGTTATATTAGCACGATGGTGTTCATCTTGTCTACAAGGTAAGATTTTTTTCAGGGGGTAAAATTACAGTAACTTTAAACTTTGTGTTATATTGCCCTCTGCTGGCCATGGAGTGCACATAAAGAATGGCATTTCTATTCATTTCAATGGTGAAAGTTGAGTAGATATACACCTTTTTGAAGGGACCGCTATATTATTCTATTTTTTCCTTCTCGTAGAGAACATTCCGGAGAAATGGACACCTGAAGTGAAGCACTTTTGTCCCAACGTCCCCATCATCCTGGTGGGCAACAAGAAGGACCTCAGGAACGACGACAACACGCGCAGAGAGCTGGCTAAAATGAAGCAGGTGCGTCCTGACCAATCGCTAAAACCACACCACGCAATTTTTATTTATGAGTCATGTTCACACCCGCAGGAGCCAGTCAAGTCTGACGAAGGCAGAGACATGGCCAACCGCATCAGCGCCTTCGGATACCTGGAGTGCTCGGCCAAGACCAAGGACGGCGTGCGGGAGGTGTTTGAGATGGCCACCCGGGCCGCCCTGCAGGTCCGCAAGCGCAAGAAGAGGAACGGCTGCCAGCTCCTGTGAAGGGACAGCTCACATGCCAGACGGCCCCTGAGGAAGGGCTCGGGTGTGGAGGGCCAAATGTGGAGAAACCTTAAAGGCAATGGCTTCCGCGGACCGGGCACGTACGCCACTGGCAAATATGAAAGACTGACACGCCTGTAACAGCAAAAGATCAGCCTTTGTAGGACTTCTCCTCTGCTTCTCACACTTTTTTGTCTTCCATCTGTTGATGCCAAGAATCTGCGACTTTCTCTTTTCAATGTTTGTTTGTATTTATGTGCATTAACTTTACAAATACATCACATCTGCATCTGCAATAAGTTGCTTGCTTTCTTAATTGTGTTGAAGTAACTCCTGCATTCCCATCTGAGTTTGTCACAACGCAGATGCCATCATTCATTATTTCCACAAAGAATATTCCAGTGTGTTTAATGATCACAATTTGTTTACTTAGCACTTTCTCCATTATGAATCTAAACTACAGCATAACACTAACAGACTGGAGACGGCCCATATTTAAAATATGGTCGGACAAGATCAATATTGATCTAAAATGTCCCTCTGTACCGTTTACAAATGCACTAGTTAGGCACAGCATACAAACATGGACAAAATGGTTGGTACACTTGTTGAGGAAAGAAAAACACATAATGGTCACTGGAATCACTTGAAATTTACCCAAGTAACAATGAATAAAACAGAAATTTTTTTAATTATACTTTCAAAATCAGTTATTGTCTTTGAACTGTTGTTCAACAGGATTACCAAAAAATAATAATGAAACAGGCCTGGACAAGAATGATGGTACCCATAACTTCAAATTTAGTTGCACACCCGTTTGAGGTCATAGTTTCTGAAACCGTCATGAGACTTACATGCATTTTGGTCCACTTTTTGTGAACAAACTGCTCCACCTTGTCACAGGTTTGAAAGGTTCTCAGATTTTCATTTGGATCTGGACTCATAGGACACTTAATAGTCCAATGCTTTGTTGGAAGACCCGTGACAGACCAAACTTTCCGACATTAGGCAGCACATGCCTTGATATGTCATTGTACCTTGCACAAATCTAAGAAACCATGTGTGAGCTGAAGCAAAGCAGCCCAAGAACATAAGTCTCCATTTCACCGTAGGGACAGTGTTGAACACTGAGTGCTCTCTTGGTTTACTTCATGTTTGAATCTATGAATAGATTTGTGTCCAAAAAGCTTGTTTTCCCTCATCTGTCCAAGGACATTCTCCCAGAAGCATTATGGTTTGTTAATAAGCATTTTGACAAATTGATCTCATTTTGTCCACTTTGTCTCAAACAGTATGGGGGGGATCTGACACTGAATTATTTGCCAAGGTACTATAATCTTTGTCCAGGCCTGTTGTCTTCAATACAAAATTTACAATAGATTCAAATCTTAAGCGTTAAGTGATTTTGGTGACCATTTTGGGTTTTTGCTTCATTAACAGAAAGGTAGCAACAATTTTGTCTGTGCGTATCCACTCATGAATTTCATTTATACCCCCACTCAGGTGAGCCACCGCTTAACTTATTTCATGACAAGCCTCAGCATTAGTAAATACATCTTTATTTGACATGAGAAAAATTATTATACCACAATATTGAATAACTACAAAATGTGCTGTAATTAAAAACCCCTTAAAGATACTTTCTTTTTCTTTCTTTTTTTTAAAGTCGCATGTGCAGTAATCTGAATTATTTTCAGTTGTGATTTGTCATTTCTTAAATCATGTTTTGTTTGGTCCTTTGTGCAGACGTAGAAACATTCTGGACACTTAACCTCACAGGTCACTCCTCTGTTCGGTAGTGCAGTTCGTCCGCATCGTCCTCCACTGAAGACAGCAAAAAATGGCTTTAACGTCCGTTTCAAAACATTTACTAAGTGACAAGTTGAAGTACGCCTCACCCTGAGAATGCATTTTGTGGAAGAGATGGGAATGTCTTTCAGTCACAGCTTCTTCGTCCTCCACGGGCTTGTAGCCGCGGTCGGCCTTTGAATCTTGACAATACTTGATGAAGCTGCACACGGCGGCAAGAAGATGAAAACATGAGACGAGGTTAGCTTCATTTTTCCATATGCATGCATAGAAAGTGATAGACAAAACGGGGCACATACCACTTCCATACGTCGTCAGTGCTGAGCACCACGGGGTTTCCCACCACAATTAACAGGGCTTGAGCTCGAGTCATTGCCACGTTGAACCTCTGCCCCCCCCCCCAAAAAAAAAAAAGTGTTAGTTGCATTTTGTGCACTTGTTGGGCAAGCTGCTCATATTGAAATGAATAGCGATGCCATTAATCCATCTCAGCCTAAATTTTTTTTATTTTATTTTGGTAGGTAAGCCACAGTAATAATAGTCAATCTTCATGGAGGGGAAAGAACATGTACTGTATATCTACGTGTTGTTCCACATTTTGTACAAATGACGGTTGCTTAAAAAAGGTTATAAAGTTGCAACACTGATGCTATTCATTAGCTTCTCTATGCCAATTTGCATTCTTTATTAGCATGAACCTTTACTAAAGCTATGCGGTTGTAAATTCACTATGTTAAGTTTGACAGTAGATTTCATTTGAGAGTGGAAATAAACATTTTTAAAACTTCTGTTTCTGAAGCAAATGTTCATTATCTGCTAAACCACAGCATGTTGTAAAGTGCGTTACGAGTTCACTGCCACCATACGGTATATACCAAAACGAAACATCTGTCAAATGATAGTTTGCATCTGGAAAAACTCGTAAGTTGTGTCACTCATATCTCAAGGCATTAGCATTCTGAAATGATCATCTGTATAATTAATGCTAACAAATAGCCTGTATGTGAACGCAAAATAAAAAGTTGTGCAAAGGGTCGCGGTCATGCTTGAACTAACGAAGGGTTTTCCCCCAAACTCAAATCATACAATTGTCCATAATGTCTTGACTTAGCGATACGTCCCAAAACTTTTGTGCATTTAGTGTGCATGTGAACGTGGCGTACCTTCTTGTTGGCAACAAAGCCGAGGTTGAACTGTTTGTCGTAATCTGTGAAGTTGCGGCTGCTGCGGACTGTAGACACCAAGATCACTCTCTTCTCCTGACCTTGGAACTCCTCCACTGAACCAACCTGATACACGTGGAGATGAAGTCACTCTATAGCAGGCTACATAAAGAAAATGATAGCTTTGTTGCTTTTTACCTTCAGGGCACGCATGTTCTTCGATTTGAATTCTTTCTCAACCTTGTTAAGGGCTTGGCGGATTTTCTGCACCTGTTGAAGAAAATGTGCATTTATTTACTTCACATTTAACAAATCAGATCAAGTCAAGTCAGGCCAAGTCAATTAACTTTCATCCAGAGATACAACATTGGAATACGCAAACAATTGGTTATGTGATTTTCAGGAAAACTAATATTTGTACGCTACTCCTTTGCATATGTGGTTTAGGGTTGAGTTCTCAAACATTATTGGATCAGGGACCCCATAAACAATTCAGTCGTTAAATTAAAACAAATAAAACACACTCTCACGTCACTCAAATGCTATAAAACCATTTACTGTACACACAAGGATAAATAAAATAAATATCTGCTAACAAGTTTGAACACAAAGTAACAAGAGTAATTCTTACTTGTTTCCTGTAGGGGGCGATGATGCCTATGTCTCCAGGCGAGATGGTTCCCAGGCCCTTTTTGCCACCCGTCTGCAGCAGCTTCTTCACATAGTCCACGAGAACGAGCACCTCTGCCCTGTTGAAGAACGACGGGCTGGTGGACTCGCGCTCGTCGATGCCAGTCACGCCGTGGAAAATCACTGGGAACTCCTAACACAAATGATACAGAGTTGTTATTTGATAAGACCTTTAACTCATTCACTCCCAATGATGGCTAGAGATGTCCAAAAAATCATTTAAACTATTTCTATTGGTTTAACTTTTTTTTTTCCCACTTTTGTTTGAATTTTTTTGTGTGTACATTTAGAACAGGCATGCGATTAAAAAGTTGAATCGCCTGACGTCCCTAATTTTTTAATCTTTTCTATTAATCTTTTCTTTAAAAAATAATTATAGATTATTACAAATTAGGGGCATCAGGCGATTAAATGTTTTAATTGGAATTAACCGCATTACTGCACAAGTTTTTTTCTTTTTTTAAATAAAAGATTATTAAAAAATTAGGGGCGTCAGGCGATTAATTTTTTAAAACTGTAATTAACAACATGACTTCACTAGTTAAAATGTTTTGTTTTTTAAAGAAAAAAAGATTATTAAAAATTAGGGGCGTCAGGCGATTAAAATTTGTAATTGTAATTAATCGCATGACTTCACTACTTAACTCACCATTAATCAAATTTTTTTATATCTTATCTAAATGAACAATATTTTTTTTCTGGGTTTCATACTCTTGTTAACAAAAGTGGATTTTTTTTAAACTAATAGAAATAATTCAATAGAATTTTACGTCTAGAGTTAATGAGTTGATAACAACCTGCATCGGGTCACAAGTATATTGTTTTTTTATATTGATATTATCAATATACAAGTGTGACTTATTTGACTTATTTAATTTGTTACGTGAACAACTGATTTGTATGTCAAAACCGTGTTCCCCATTCAAATTGATAGAAATGCTAATGATCCGTCCAGCCTTTGAAAAATAGTTTTTTTGGTCATTACATTATCTTTACATTCCCGTAGCTCGTAACAAAAAATGTGGCTGAGTTACTTCTTTCTTTTATTTTTTTACTCAGTTTTTGTACAAAATATAAAGCCCCACTATACTTTTGTTGGCCTGACTTTTATGAACTCGGAAACATTACCTGTTTTTCAAGGTATTCCCATTTGCAGAAGGAGTTGCATTTCATTTGATCAGCGCAGGCCTGGAGCTCTCCGTCATAGAAGAGTTCATTAGGAACCTTCAGAATGGCAGGATGGGACCTTTTGTAAGAGAACAAAATGTTTTAAAGCAAACTGGAGGGTGCGTCCAGGAAAATCAAAATGGCGTCTGATAGAACACCTGTAATTGCGCAGCAGTTTTGTGACAAAGAGGTCATTAAACCCGTCCTCCTTCTCGTACACTGAGGAAATGGTCATCATTCTCTCCAAGAGGGAAATGCCTACAAACAGCAGAGATACTGTAAGCTTTCATGTAGTGCATACACAAATGGCTAGTATATGGACTCGACTTACCCAATCCATATCTAAGAGCAAGAGGGGATGCGACAATGGGTCCCAGCTGCTTGTGGTCTCCAGCCAAAACCAACTGGCCAGACTCTGGGTTGAGCAGCCCTTCAACCCAAACACATTCAATAAATACTTTAGACAACAATTTGGTCTCTTTTTGTTGTTGTTGTTTTTTTGTTTATTTTTTTACCAGCCAGTGGGATGATACATTCCGTCTCTGTAGCATGTCCGGCCTCATCCACAAAAATGTGAGTAAAATGACCCATGGGGAGGTTTCCTGTGACCAACCTGCAGCGGTGACAGAAGAATACAACTCGCTGGCTTCACCATCGCTAATGCGATCTCAGATTTCCAACAGTAAGAAGATAATAGTTTGACTATAATTAATGTGATAAGTTCATTATTTTTCATGATCAATTAATACCTTTAAAAAATAATTTTGCCACTTACATCGACTGAAGATGACATCACCTGTACTGAGGAAACCAGTAACGACTCGGGGTGTGCCCCCCAAAAAAAGTTATTCTCATTTAGTACGATTCAGAATCGATTTTAAATGTCCCAAAATCAATTTGATTGAAATAATTTTATACTGTCTTGCCTTTGTCTGTGTGTGCCTTTATTTGGCGCGCTGTTCATGTTGTACCCGATTTGGCCACTGAGGGGCAGTGTGGTTCCACGCGGTCTAATACACTGTTAAATTGTAGCCACATTAGAGAGAAAAAAAAATCACCATCAAGTTATTCCAATAAAAGGTTGGGTTTTTTTCAGCGTGGCGCCGTTCTTGAGTGATAAAAATGCTAATGCTCAGACTGGAGTAGATCATTATAATTCCTTGCACATCTATAGATTGAAGCAAAAATAATTGTCAATCAAATCATTTTGAATCAAAAATCTATTCTAAATGGAATCAAATCGTGAGACATTCAAGGATTCCCACCCCTAGTAACGACCAATCATGCCTCAGTTTGCTGAGCAAGCCCAGAAAACAGGTGAGCCGTGATTGGTTGTTAACCATTTCCTCAGCACAGATCATCTTCAGTCAACAGCAAGTGGATAAATGTGTTTTGAAAAATAATTAAGTTATCAAATTAATTCTGGACAAAATATTACATTGTTACTGCTGAAAATAGCTCAATGAGTCAAGTATCATTTTAAATGAGACATAAATAGTAACTTTTTAATTAATTTTATACGAACAGCTGATTCTTCAGATTTACTCTATTTTCACCTAAGAATGTCAGACACTTTTCAAGATAGCTAGGAACTGATTTTGAATATAGTTTTCATCTTTACATAAATCTATACAAAGCGTATGCTGCAACGATGACAACCCGCCCGGTGAAGTGTCCAGTGCAGGCTTACATAAACACAATACACATACGACATAATGTACATCAACAAATGGGTCTGACGCTACCTTCCAGCAGTGACAAGAGTGGTGACCAGAATTCGATAATCCATCAGTTTCTCTTTGGAAGGAAACACGAAATAGTCGCCAACCAGGTTAGAGTAGGGCTGTGAAGTCATCACAAACAACATGCACACAAAGGTCATACATGCAAAAACGTTAGTACAGTATATTTTGCTGCAATGTGTGTTACTACATTTGAATGTCCACCAGAGGCCACCAAGATTTATATCCTCTGCATTTAAACTGATTACAATTCTTAAATTGTACATTTAAATGAACGCACACAAAAATGTGCAAGCATCTTGGCCTCACTCGGGCCAACAAAAACGTGTACATTCACCTTCCGAACTTGTCTGCATTGCGGCAGGCCGAAACATGCGTGTGGGAGTGTGTGCGGCATCTAACCTGGTCTATAATTTTTTTATTTTATTTTTTAAAACGTTCGCTCTGACCCTTTCAACAGAATTCCTACAATAGAAAATTATATATCATCACCTTCCTATAATCATGGCCTAAGACATATTTTGGCACCATTATATATTTTTGCCTTAAACATTCTCATGATGTTGGTCACCTCTGGTAAAACCCGCAACCTCCTTAGTTAAATCGATTAATTCAATCCTACCCATGCAATGAAATTATTAAATCACTGTTCAGTTATTTGTTGTCTGGGGGGAAAAAATAGACCTGGGCCATTATTTTAGTTGGGTGACAATGTTAGATATGAATGTTGTTTTAACAGAAAAATCTGTAATATAGCAGGATCGCGATAGGAAAACTGCCATATAGTGGGGGATTATAAAACACTGGAATCTTAACTTGAGTTAAATTCGTTAGTAGCCAATGTCGTTGCTTAATCGAATTGTATGTCAAATACGTTATCGCCAATAAAATGAACTGAAAAAACAAAATGGATTCCAACCCCCGATAAGCCACAACAAACACTTTATTTAATTTGTTATTTTTTTTATAAAGAAAATCTAAACTGGTTTTCTAGTGTAATTTCATAACTACGATACTGAATGTGAGCATTTGTGTGTTTGACTGTTCATCCTATTCAATAAAACTGTAACTGGCAATTTGACTTCACTTGAGTGGCGGCGTATCTGAAGCTCGCTTGGAACTCAAATATTGGTTCGCAAAAAGCAAAAATATTGACCCAGCGATGACAAAAAAAAACATTAAGTTAGCGCACTGATAAGTCAAGTCAAAGCTCCACGGTACTTGGGCATCAAAAACTTGAAACAAAATGCGCCTTACTATTACTCGCTACTAACCTTGATGTCCTCAGGGACACACTGCGGCTCACGGCTGCTGGCATACATGCGGTACACCTTGCTCTTATTGCCGTGGCCCTGGAGAATCCTTGAGCAGAGGATATCTGCAGCACTGTTGGAGGGAGCGCAGGCGAGAATGTGGCAGTCTTTGTGGAGCTTGTCGATCTGTTTGATGGCCTCCACCAAAGTGATGGTTTTGCCTAAAAAGGATAAAGAATGATGTGTGTGGACTTCACATAAGCAGCACCGTGATATTTACCTGTGCCGGGTGGACCGAAAACCAAGTACGGAGCAGGTTTGGAGGTGCCGGCTACAATATGGCAAACGGCTTTTTTCTGCTCTGTGTTGGCCTCCAGCTGTCTGTCGTAGAAACTGACACACACACACACACGAAGTTGAAGAAAATCAAGTCCAAACTAATATTCAGTACTAAAATCTAAGTACCCTAATACTTTTTGAACATACATTATTTTTCTATTCTTCTTATGTTCAGAATGATGGGGAGTAACAACAGTCACTGAATGGAAACTGAACCCATGCTGCTTGAACACAAGTCAGGCAACGAATGAATGAATTGTAATGGGCAAACTGCTAAAACAAGAGAACCATGTGATTTTGTTGACACAAAATAATCACGTAATGGCGGAAAAAAAGTTGTTCAAACATGATAACCGCAATCCCTGGGTGACCTTGGGGTGTTTGGAGGTAGCTGACAGCTGCAATAACCAACCTCAGTGAACTGGTCTGTTCGTGGTTCTTGACTTTCCAAGAACCCTTCTTTTTTTTTTTTTGCGTACTACAAGACTGAGCCGGCTGAGCAAATGCAAGCTGTCGCTTTGCAAAACATGTCCTGTGTCATCTAACTTTTCTGAGTAGAGGGGACTTTCTCTTTTGGGCTGGGTATACGATGACTGAATGTAATAAGAGGCAGAAACAAGGACAAGAGATCCTCTTTTGACTTTTTTCTTTGCTAGTACCTATAAATATTCCTGAAAGACAAGATTCTTCTTCATTGCATGTAGGGCTTGGGGGAAAAATGTCGACCAAGTGAGATAAGTCGGCTTTAAAAATAGGTTGACTGGTGTTTTCTAACCCTAACCCGGAAACATGTTTGGGCCGTCCATGTTTTATACACTGACTTTTTTTTTCTTTTTTTTCAGAATTACGAATTATGTGATCTGTTATGTTGTGCACCATATTTTGACCGAATAGCGGACGTTATTTGTCTGCTTACTGACTTGTTTTTAAGACAATATATAGCACATTGAGCTTCCCCAAAACACTGGAAAGTAAGTTCCGTGCGATCGAAAAAGCACTTGGGCTGTAATTATTATTTCAAAATAAAACCTGCCAACTTGGTTTTAGGTGTTCATCACTTAACCAGTAGAGGAGACTCATCGACTCATGCACTAAACGTTCCCATAGAAGAAGACAAGAACAGGAAGATATTGTAGCTAACACAGGCAGCTCCACTCGTTTACCCATAGATTCTTGTTGAAACGCCATCTGTAAGTGACTTTTAAGATACCATTACAGGCGTAATGTAGATATGATGTGTGTGAACTAAATGGTAGTTAGTGTTTAGTTTGTTTACCTTAAGGGGTAACCGTTAGCGTGCTAATGCTAATCGCAATTGCTAACCTTTTGGCCAATACCCTTGTTAATCATGGAATAATGTTGAAGCATTGTCTGTAAGAGACTTTTTCAAAGACACTATTGTATTTGTAATGTATATATAATGGTTTATGTGTGAACTAAATGGTGGTTACTACTAGTTAGCGTTTGCCTTAATAGTAGTAATAGCTAGCGCGCTAAAGCTAATCGCGATTGCCAACTGTTTAGCATAGGCCAAGTTTGTTGGTGTTTAATAATGCACATGTATAGAAGATAATCAAATAGGAGTACTTATATCCACTCAATTCAATTTATATCCAACCTTAGTGGATTACTAAATCGATAGGTTAATCAGATTTTTAAAAGGTTTGATAGTGACAGCACTAATTGCCTGTGGACAAACTGGAAATTATTTTAAGTATTCATTGAGTTACTCACCTGAGTTCGGGGACATCAGCTACTTTCTTTGAAGAGAGGCTGGCTGGCGGGAACAACACCGTTTCCAGTTTGAACTTTGTTGCAAAGTCTACTGCTCTGTGCTGCACACGCAGAATCAGCCGGTTGAAGGTGAACTCCACATTGAACTTCATGCCATCAATAAAAATATTCAACAATCTGTAGGCACATTCAAAAACCACGTGATCCTCTAACACTGGCCTCGCTTCCGGGCTAAGAGTTAAGTGAAGACGACGCTTACTGTGAACTGAAGCCGAGTTTGACATAGTCCCGCTCTACTTTGTGGACATAACCGCAATACTTGTGTTTTGTTTCCCCTTGAGGGTAAACCAGCAGCCTATCTCCACGTAGCACAGACGGGCGGTTCTCAGAAAGACCAGGTACCTGAAAGGTGAATATCACACACACATAATTTTGTCACGCACTGATCTTGTGTTAAAGACACTGAAGTGACTGCATAGATTTATTGTTAAATAAATTATGTATGAAGGTAATTGCTGAAAATGTGCAAAGATTAACAACTACAGTATGTAGTACACAATTGTGTAGCTAGCTAACGTTAATTTTTTATTTGTCAATGTGTTTTTAGGGTTAAAGTTGAACTCTACACCAAGCAAAGTTTTAACAATGTGTAATTTTATTTTAATCCAACACCAAAAGAAGCATCAATAATCTGTGAAAAGTAGGCCAAAAATAACATGAATAAATAAGTTAACCTTCAGAATGAGTAGCTTCTTGTTGCTCGGATCTCTTTCCATGCAGGCGTATTCCATGTCACTGTTGGGTATGAAGTATCGCCTGATGTCCATTTGCATCTGATGCTCTTCCAAATACAACAACTCATGGAGCTTCTGAGAGTATTTGTTAAAGCTCAAAGGACTGTCCAGCACCCGACTTGAAAAAAATAAAAGCAAAATATGTGGAACTTAAGCAATGGATAGCAAGTATACAGACCAATGTCAGTTTTTATGATATTAAAATAAATGAATAGCTAAATTTCACTTTCTCTACTATTGGGACTTTTATCCATCTCAGTTGAATGAAAAAAGTTATGTCAACAAAAAACAACTGAGATCATGTGGTTGCAAAAGTGTACACACCCTCTAACTGGGGATGTGGCTGTGCTGATATTACCCAACAGCACACAACTGCCACCAATTAAATTGCCTCCGGTTAAATAAAGTTCAGATATCCGAGTAGGCTTCTGTCAGTCAGGGCAGTAATAGATTTTAATGATCAATGAACATTCCATTGCGGGGAGGAAAACTGTTTCTGGTTGTAAAAGAAAGTGGGGGTCTGAGTGTCTGTTAGTGGGCCGGATGTGTTTGTTTGCAGTAGCAGAGGTTTACAAGCCATTTGTGCCCCAGTCACAGAATGTGATGAGGATGATGATATCACCAGTGGAAATGCAAGGACACAAAAAATAAAGAAATGCACAAATTAGACAATCTAAAGCAGTTAATTTTTATTTGGTATTAATCAGAGGGACAGGTGTGTGTTGACTCATTAAAATAAGTTTGAATGGGATTGGTTCTGAACACAGTTACAGTATGGGAGTATGCACTTTTTTATGGGGTTTTGCAGGTTATGAGTGACAATGGTGGAAAAAGTTTTGAAGGGATTTTTCATGGTCTCTGGTTTATCATTTGAACAGTGGGGTGTAGATGATTTTTAAATAAAAAAATTTAAATGCACTGGATGCTACTATCAAGCATTCAACCAACCTTTTATCAACGGGAGGGTCCATTTTCAGGAAGTTGATGCGCTCACCTAAATAGCTTGGAATCTGGTAAGAATACAGCGGGGTCACATTTTTCAGCTCCATCTGTGACAACCTGAGACAAGGAAAGCATATTACCGTGAGACAATATCACAATCTGTGCAAGTTGTATAATATGCACAATAGGGGTAAAGAGTTTTACAGTAATCAACAATGAATTTTATAATGAAATGATTTAGTTTTGTAGTAAGCAGATAAAGCCATGCCATAAAGTAATGCTTACTATTCTAAACTTGAAAATGTACATTAGCGACTGATTATGAATATGGTATAGAAAATAGAAGTAGAGAAATTTATTATACTGGGAAATATAGTAAATAAAATGTGGTCTCAGTATCAGTTAAAGACCAAGTTTGTAGATTTATAGTTAATTCCTAAAAATGTCCATATGCTTGATAAATGTTTCTGAAGTTTTTAACTTACCCATCAGGCGGCACTCCATCCACAACTTGGCAGTCCGGGTTGCTTTCTTGAGCAACAGGACGGGAGCGTTTGAAAGGAGCAATAGGTTTCAGCTCCATTCCCAGCGCATTCAAATAATGAACTTGTATATAGCGCACTATATAGAATAAGGCTTTGGGAGATTTCTGCTTAAATTCAAAGGCCAACGTCACTGGATAGTTCCCAGCATGCTCAAGATGGTAGTGAATCTGGACTGCATAGCTATCACCTGGAAACAAAATGACACTTAGTCATACAGGGAAATAACTAGGGTTGTAAAAAATAAAAATTGTTTCGGCAATATTACAGTGCACAATTCTCGTATTGATTTAATATGCAGCCAAATCGATTTTTTTTTAAGATCAATATTCAACAAAATGTTTTAATTAGAATTAGGGTTCACACTTTAATCATGGAAGTATATTATATTAATGGAACATTAAGCCTTAAAATTGGATTTCAATGCTGTTCAAACATGAAACAAAAATTGCAACCTGTTTGTTAAATACAGTGGCTCACAGTTATAAGCCTGAAGTACATTTTCATACAAATCTTACAGTGTACATGTACAAATTTACTGATTACTATTTGAGTTTAAAAAAAATATATATATATATATTTTTTAATATCGCTATAATTGACTAATAGATTTGTATCGTGATTAATCAGTATCGAATTGAATCGTGACACAGATCGACTCACAAGCTACTAGGAAATTCACACCCCGAGAAATAACAGTCCAAGTGTAAAAACGTAATCACGGTGCAGTTGTTAACACTGCAACAGGGGGCCAATCTAGCAGTTTTTTTTGTTTTGTTTTTTACAAATAGGACCTAATGTCATCATGGGTATATCTTCACAGGGCGCCCAATTTCACAGGGCATTTTCCCGCCCTCACATGCGGCGCTGTCCCAGACGGTGTACTCACTACCCTGCTATAGTCGGCACGACTGCGGCGCTTGTTGTAGGATTACGTGGCTATAATGAGCCAATCAAACGGTTTGTTCACTGGAAGAAATTTGCGGTATGAAAAGACATGCGGCATAGCTTGCTCAAAAGCTGTAAAAATCGTAAATCAGGAAAGAAGAGATTTTCAAAATAAATTGATAGAACAGCAACCTGTTGGGTTTCATGTGTCTTTGCAATAGCCTTTTTGACCATTTATGACTGAAAGGTCTCCTAATGAGTGGATTAACACATTAGCTGTTCACAATGGCCTATAGTTTTCAGGCTGCATTCGGGTTTGAATTTCCCGCCCTCTGTCTGTGGATGTGACGTCAAGTACGCGTCGTGCATGTGAAGAAGGACGTGCGCAGTAGCGATTTGAAATGGCATTTTCAGCATTCAGTAGCTTTGATTAAACAGCATTTCCAAACCAAAGACATCACATCCTTTGACCAGAACTTATAACAATAGGTTAACCGAGTGCTGCACAACTGAAGAGCAAACGAATGTTCCCTTCCCTCGATATAGCTTAGATTTGGGGGGGGGCAACGTAATTGAGCATTTCTGCAACGTTTCGGTTGTAGAAGAATATTTCAATGCAGCTGCTGACACATTATTGAAATGTGCAATTATTTACCAGTTGCGATTTTTTATTATAGGCTTAAGTCGCCTTCGTGTCAGCAGAAACCGTTTAAGTGGGCTGAAGTGTTCCCCGCCCCGGCGAGGTTAGTGAATGAGGAGGTCCTCGTCCCGTACTCAGCAGCAGACACGTTGGTTGCTAAAAATTTGCTTATTAAATAAAATAAAAATCACTATGTCTTAGCAAAAAAATAAAAAATAAATAAAATCAAGGCTGGCGGCAAAGAGATTTTGAATAACAGTGAGTAGAACACGGACTTTTATGCAGTATTCTGGAAGTCCCTTCTCTCCGATTGGTCAGGAACTGTGCATTAGAATCTTCCCACGATAATTTACTGTGCACTCTCACAAATCTCTTGTGTATATTTGAAGCTTCAAATATAGAAACCCAAAAGACATTTTATTTTCAACACTGATTTATTGATCTCGCCTAACTATTGAAAATGTCACAACAGAGTAAATGTGATAAAGAGAAGACATTAAGATCAAAACATAACGCTACGTGTCAAATGAAAGTTGGATTCACAGAATTCAGATAGAGCAGGTGCAGCTAATATATTCAAAAAGAAAAGCCTTCTTTCTGACCTGGTTTGAGTGAAAGTTGATTTTTTCGGGTCACTTTGTGCTCATCCTTCAGAGTGAAACAGCTCAGCTTGTGCAATGCAGTGTAGTAGGTAAAATGCACCGTTTGAGTTCCAGTGTTTTCCACTTTTAGATTCACAACATACTGTAAAAAAAGAAAAAAAAGGTCAACATGAGCAAAAACACATTTGAAAGTACGTTATTTTCTTCTGTTACAAACATTTATACAAATTAATGACAAAAAATATATACCTTATCCGTTTCCACCTCTAAGCAAAGTAATCCATCAATGAACTCATGGTCTGACGTGATGCCAATGCCATTTTTATCAGAAATGAACTGAGACCTTCGAGATGAGAAATAAAAGGGTACAGTACTGCATCATAGGGGAACAAAGTGGGAGGAATCGGAACTTCAATTCTCATCTTTAGTCAACTTATCCTCCCAAAATTGAGCTCTTGAATTGATATAGGACAAACAAAATGACACTTGCTGGAGCATAAATATGAGCAAAGGCGAAACAATATTCATTTTGGTCAACACAGAACTGAGAAGGAAATCAATCTGTGAATTAGCAATGGAGTCTTTCCGTCTGAATGTCTGTTTGTTTATTTTTTGACTTGAAGCAAGTGTCATACCCCGTACATCGAACATCAAAATCATCTTAAGCATCTGACTCAATATCCTGTTTCTACTCAGACAATCTGCTTTACATGAATTACTTACCAAGACGCACACATGTCGGAAAAAAAAAAATCATACAATTTCCACTCTAGGTGAACTACAATTACACAATAAATCACATGAAATCATTCAGCTCTAGTCTCCACAGTAATATCATAGGGGAAAAAAACATTTGCAATGCATTTCATAAAATCTACCGGTAATTCTAATCTTCAATATCATCTCAAGAATTTGAATAAATAATTAATTAAAAGCACTGCTAGCCATTTTCAAAGGGTAGGGGTGGGAACCTCTAAGTACATCACGATACGATACAAGGCTCACGATAACGATTATCTCACGATACCACGATTATCGATATATTGGCCAGGTAATAAATCCACGATAAAACTACTCAAGGCATAAATTGATGTTTTTTCAATGAGAAAATTGTTTCTTTTTGTACCATCACTGAAACACTATTTAAACAGGTGTCTTCTTCACAGTGAGTATTTGAGTGTATTTTTTTTTTAAACAAATACAAATGTCTTCTTAACAGAGACCACTTTCTGTGAACAAATTTGTGTCTTTCTTAAACACTATTGTCATGCAACATGTCAGTCAGTTACATAGTGAATTGTTTCATTTTATAAACTGTGACGATTTTTTTGTGTAACATTGCAAAAGTAAATAAATAAAATTACTTAAATATTAAATCCAATTAAATCAATATTAATATTATTCAAAAAGTCGAACCATAAAATATGTTTTAAAATGTTACGTATGCAAAAAAAAGTTGCTGGACAGATAATAAATGTCTTACAAGTAAAATTAAGCTCATGGTCTTTTTCACCTGAAGACTTTAATAAATTCCCCGCCACTTTATGAGGCGCTCCCCCTAGCGGCCTGCCAAGTAATTGCGCAATAAGTAATGAACAATGGAGCCGTTATAGTGGCTGTATATTATCTACAAATATCGCGATACTTGCATAGGCGTATCGATAATCTATCAGGAGACAAAGTATCACGATATCGATATATCGTCGCACTCCTATTTCAAAGCACAGCATTGCGCAAACACGCCGTGACATGAGTGTGGCTTGTGTACATGCATGCGTGGCTTGTCCGACTTCCTACGTTTTGGCAGTCTAAAGTCTAAAAAGTCAAATCTTTCCCTCATAATCGACGTGACAAGATGAGAAAACACCCTAATCTTTCATCTTCATCTCAAAGGATGGCGGTGGTTCGGTAGATACGTACATAGAAATTATGAGCAAGGAACGTTCTTTTTCCAATTAATTTGTTCAGTTATATTATCATTACAGTATGTGTTATTATCCCGTGGACAGATGTTGAGAATTAGTGGAGTTAAAATACTAGAGCAATGAATCTGGTTTGTCCAATGTTTTTGAGGTGTGACGTCCATAACAAACAAATTCTATCAACACATGGAACGTGCTTATTAAGGCAACATGAAAAACCTTCTCACACCTTACAGCAAGCATACACTTCAAGTACATTACTTGTTGGGTCCTTTTACCTTTCATTCTTGAGCTTTTCTGTAAGACACCTGGCAATCTTCTTATTTTCTTCTATTGCAGAAAGCGGCGGTTGACCTGGAGAAGGCTGTGCGTCGACAACATTCAGGACCATCGCTGGTTTGGGTCTCCTAGGTATGTACCACTGGTCCACTAATAGCTCTGTGATCTGTGCACAGCATCACTGTTTTTGTACTGGCAACGAAGGAACGTCACGTGATCTCTACTCAACACAGTTTTTTTATATTCCTGAGCTCACTGGTAATCATTTTATCAAAACTTGTACTATTATATATTTTCAAAAATGTTAAACTTTTCTGTTTCAGTGTATTTTCTCAATCAAACACCTTTGCTGTCAACTCAATGTTATAGACGAAACCATGACAATATGTATAACTATTATTTACACATAAATATTTGTGAAATTAGAAAAACATGAAAACTATTCAAGTTTAGGCTTGAAATAAGGTAAGATTGTGCATATCCATACCGCAGACTTGACGCGAACTTTATCTTTGCGCACGTTTATTTTATTCGATCGTTTCAGGGCGTACAGGACCGAACTGAAGTTTGGCACAGCGATCTCTTGATTTCTAAAAAAGTAAAAGAAGAAAACAAATAGGCAGTTAAATAACACTTGGACGAGTACACTAGTATAGACACAGAGACCGTTACGCTTACCTTGCTTTGAACTCGGTGTTGTAAATTACTTTCAGTTCGGATCGAGCGCTAATGGATGCTCGATCGCTTTCCCCTAGAAACACAAAAAAATCGAGGCCAGCTTTAAAGCTTGATTTCTTCTTGTCTGGCATCCTGTCCATGTGAAGCTCCTCGCTCGCTTAAATACGGAAGTCCAAACGAAACAAGACGAGACGCTTCCACCGAAGTCGCCGCCCTGTCGCTATTGTTATGCATACAGCCCGGGGAGGCGGTGCTTCCGCTGTCAAACTCTGACACCAAGCCACAATGATTGGCGGTGCAGCCAAGGTAGTAAAACACGCGCACCCACTCTAAATCAGAAGAAACGAAACTTATACCACGGAATCTAACATAATAACACAGTAAAAAAAAAAAGAGGAAAAAAACATTAGGGCGGTTGAAAACTACCACTCTTTAACATATTTAGCTGATTTTGCCATGCTTAAAACACCACTGAGTAATTAATCAACTGCTATTCCTGGAGTGTCGTCGGAAAGTGAAAGTAAAACGGAGGAACATCATCGGAAACAAAAGTAAAAGTTAAGATGGTCATGAGACTGCTGTTCCATTGGTCAACATTACAATGCCAGATAGTTGAGCATGCATTTCATAATACTGTACTACTAATTTGACTACTGAATTTAACTACTATAAATACAGCTAAAGCAGTGAGCACAATGCTCGAAAAGGGTCTCAAATGTTTTTGTTGCTGCTGTTTTGTTTACACCCATGATAATGAATGAAATAAAAAAAAGTCAGGAGAGACACACTCCTTTAATAATTAATAAAATAATACATCAATCGCAGAATGTCTCCTCTTCCAGCATAGTTGCCCCCAAGCACACATACAAGGTCTGTGAAAAGTGCAAAAAAAAACCTCATAAATCCTTCCTTATCCTCACATGGGTTATGTGATGGTTTCTATCCTAGCCCACTTGGGATGAGAAGCAGGGTAAACCCTGGCAGGCCACATATAGACACACACACACACACACACGCGCACACAAACCCATGACCTTTGAACTGTAAGGCAGCTATGATATATATGCCACTGGGGGAAATTTTGACATTAAAATGAACCCACTCCACTCTTTAACTGGTTGTATTTTACGGCATAAAGACGGATGGAAATCACAGACCAACCCTCACTATAACTGTCAGGTTTACCTGCAGACATTTGTAGAAATCATCACTCAACCAAAGGAGGCAAAGACACTGGAAGTTTTGTTGCTAGCAAGAAAACAAGGTACGGGGGCATGGTAATCTCACCAGATGCTCTCCCCTTCCTCCCGTTCAGCTTGGTCTTTATTGAACACAGCAAAAGCTCATCCCAGCTCATACAGGGTGTGGCTAATCATTATCAGAGGTGTTTACACCTGTCATATGTTATTCTAAGGCAAGGCATTTTTGCTTAGTCATTTGTTTACACCAGTTAGCAACCCTTGGCAGCCATCGTCATGCGTCAGTCGTGGATCTGATTAGCGTCTCCTGGGCCTCAATGCGTCTGTCCAAAGTGATCTTCATCCAACACCTTTTCACTGCGAACAAGCTTTCACTGCAAACAACTCTGAATATGTTTGACAAAAGGCATAACGCACAAATTCCCACAACAAACAGCTTAAATAAGTTTTAGCAAATTTATAATGAATATATATATAATTTTCTACATCATTTATACAAACTGTTATTGAATAAGAAAATGTGATTCAGTTGAACGTAAATGCGCTTCAGTCCAATATCCATCTGTCCACTTGTTATCATTAGGATCGTGGGTAAGGTGGAGCCTATTTCAGCTGACACACCTTAGACCGGTTGCCATCCAGTTGCAGGACACAAACAGACAATGAATTAATGGCAGTCACATTACTCAGCATTTACGTAACATCACAGCATGACCTGGATCACATGACTATACAGGTTCTGATGTGGTGTCCTTTCAGTGGCAAACTGACTCATCTAAACGATCCCTCTGGTTAAAATTAACCTGCTGGGAGATCTGAGGTACGATCTTGAACTAAATTTGTTTAACTGGGGCAGAGACTACAATGGGGAGTTTAAAAAAAAGATCCAAGTTGATTAAAACGCACAAGAGACAATGAGATATTTGCACAGGATACGATCTGTGAAAGAAAACAAAAATAAATATGCAAATGATGTTATTCTGTTTATCATGCAAGATTAATGAACGACGAATGCTTGAATCACATATACTGAAGGAGTTTTTTACGTATTATTGAGAACATAATTTAACAGCAATCAATGAATCAATGAAAATTATCCACTTCTCGTCGAGAGGGACAGGCTAACTTTGAAGTGGATATGTAGTAGAAAATGGCAGGTTTGACGTAAAAGAGGCTGTGAGCTGAGATGAGCATGAGCAAGCACACAAACAGCCTCCTGGAAGTTAACGTTCCTCCTTGTACCAAAGAAACAAAACTTGTACTGTGATGTTTATTGTATGTGTTTTATTGTTTTTGTTCCTTGTAGATAACTTCCAAACATTAAGAACACATAATATACAAAAAGGCAGACACTGACTAGGTTTGATTGCCTTCTCTGGAGTGAAACACACTAGATGAGAGGTGACGGCCTTCAGATACGGATACGTTTCACATTCCCGTGAAACTAAGACAATAAAATGGAATGCGGTCGTACCTAGGGCGGTAATACAGTACACATTTTACATTATGTAAGGAGTGTCATGTAATGTGATTTGCCTCAGGAAAATTTGCGAACGGCATGGATACAACTGTGGAATTAAATGTAGATATAAAAATGCTTATTTTGCAGAATCATGTCATTTAAAGATAATAATAAACTCAATTTAAAAGAATAACAACTAGCCTAAATGGTACAGGAAATTCACAACTTTACACTTTTAGCGTCTAAAAAATTAAATAAAAAGGGTCTCATCGTTCCCTTTACACATGAGGACACTTCATAAGTGCAACAATTCAAAATTGTATTGTGTTGCCTACTAAAGATTTTAAAACAACATACAAACACACAACTGGATGCTCCAAGGATAGTATTAAACCGACATGTCACCATGTCAATGTAGTGAATTGGAAAAATAGGTTTGTTCCACGTTTTGATATGTTCTAACTTTGACCGCTAGAGGTTGCCACACACTGCATTTTTTGGGAGGGTAAACTTAACTGTGTTGTAGAGTTGTCCCCCCACAACTCGTTCATTATTTTCTGTTTGTTTGTCGGGCCAGGACGTGTAAACTGAAGACTAAGCCTCAGAACAATTAGTGGCGTTTGTTTGTCCTGTTCAGCGTTAATGGCGTGTGTCTGTTTGCGTGTCTGTGTGATGCCTGGTTGACCTTGTTTGTCTTTTGCTAGACCATGTTGAGAGCATCATACTGTACTGTCGTTTTGTCAATGACACAGTGATGGTGTCATTGACCTGGCGCTCACAACCTCACATGAGCAGGATACCCACCCCCCCAGCACTTGTACTCACTTGAATGGTTCCAACTCTTACACAAAAACACATCTTGTCGGTGCCTGGGCCGCTTGAGTTCGAAAGACAGTGTGCAGAGCTGAAAAGTCTTAAATGGCCGCAGCTGCTTTTCCTTGGCAATTGGGTGTTTTAATAGAGGGACATTATGGGCCGGAGAGCAGGGTAATGACCGCTCTGGCCATCGGAATGCCTTGATCTTATCAGTATGGTGAGAGGGGATGCTCCCACTTTCTGATGGTCTAATAGCCCCTGCACTAATAGACAGGCACCGAGGTCACCCGGAAACCGCCCCTCTCGCGCATGCAGACACATGCAAAGACACAGTCACGTTCGTCTAAGCCAATCACCATGACTGTGTTCCTTATTGCGATCAATTCCTGCATGTGGTCGTATTAAAATGGCTTCAAGGTTTTAAGACCTCAGGCCCTATTTTCATGCCCAGCGCAAAGTGTAGCCTGCACATGAGTTTTCTTTTCTTTTGTTATTTTGCCAGCAGAGATAGAATATTGTGTTTTGCATCATTGTGGGATGGAAATCAGCCATCTATTGGCCAATCCATGCAGCTCCCCTCGTTCCTGTTAAAATCAGGGCGGTTGGACCGACGGGTGCCCCGATCCGGTATTGGTATAAAATATTGGACCCATATCAGCCAAAGAAACAGTATCGGATTATGTCGGTCTACATCCAAATTCTCCAATATTAGCACTCATATACAAGCAGTCCACTTTGCTCCTGCTCTTTTATCCAACAGCATGTGGACCTAGCATGAGTCAATTTATTTTGACTAACTTTATTAGGGTTATTTCTCATGGTTGTTTAATTTATTTTGTTTTTATTTCATTTAAGTGCAGTACATTCTCATGTTTTCCTCATATTGTTCTTTGTTTGAATAATATCACGTAATTGAGTCTTTTTTAACATTTCATATAAATAAATAAATAAATATAAAAAATGTAATATTCCTGCTGATATCGGGTCGGTATTAGTCAGTACGCTAGGCCAGTGTTTCTCAACCCTGGTCCCCAGCCTGTTTTTAATGTCTCCCGATTCCAACGCAGGTGAGAATCGTTATCAAGCTTCTCCAGAGTTTGCTGATGAGCTGTCATTGGAATCACCTGCGTAAAAAAGTTGTATCGAGACACCCTTAAGTTAGACCTGGTTTTTAAATCTAGTCTACTTTCAGTCACCAAATTGCCCGATTCGGCGGAGGCGCACGGTCGCCAACAAGTGTAAACAGGATGAGAGAGCATGCAAGAAACACAAACTCGAGAAGAGAACATCCTGCTGCCGTTTTGGCATCCTCACGTACAATCTCATGCGCACATGTATACGCTGGCAAATCCTATAAGTCCATTTGAATACAACAGCACTCATCTTCTGCTCTGGTTGTTTGAAATTTGTGATGAATCGGCAGTTTTCCACTAACTCATGCTTAGTCTTTATCCATTCTTACGTGGGCCCAACCCTAACATGTCCATGTTTGGGGTTGACTTATATCTCAACATGATTGCTGGATGCCAGTGGAACGGTGTGTGTGTGTGTGTGTGTGTGTGTGTGTGTGTGTGTGTGTGTGTGTGTGTGTGTGTGTGTGTGTGTGTGTGTGTGTGTGTGTGTGTTGGGGGGGGGGGGGGGGTAAGGCATAGTGACAGAGACAGATAGGGTGTCTTGAGAGGGACAGATAGCCTTGCAACCAACCTCTACTCACTCATTGAGTCAGATAAAGAACAACACAAACACACGCATACACAAACATTCTCCTTTTCGGCACTTCACAATCACAGCACGGATGGAGGCAAGGAAAAAAGAATACACTTCATTTCATATTTCATATTTCATATTTCTAGTCTATTTGACATTCATCAGTTACGCGCAGTGCTTGAGTAGTTTTTTTTCCCACTAAATACTTACAGGTACTCTATAGGAATAGTTTTTTACTTAAATCATGTTACTCTAAAGAAACAGTATTCTTAAGTACAATTATTAATCCACCCATAACCAAATAAAATGAAATTGGTTCTTTCCAAAAATACAAACATTTTAATACAGAAGACAACATCAATTAATTTAGTGTGCTTTTGGGTTACAGCTAACAACATAATTATGTTCATCATGGTGTTGTTGTTTTTTTTCTGCAGTCATATTGCATCATTGAGTGGTTTTGTGCTGCTGTTTTTGTTAACCTGTTTAGTTATTTAAGGGGGCGGGGAATAAAAGCACCTCTCAATATTTACTGCAGTTCTGTATCTCTGGAAACTGCAAATACAATGTAATTCATGCTCATTGCTCTCATTGTAACGACATAATTTCTGATAGCACAGTGCAGTTGACTATTGTCTGCCTCACAATTCTGAGATTTAAAGTTTGATTCTGAAGTCTGGTCTTTTTGTGTGGAGTCTGAATGTTTTTCCCAATGCTTGACTGTGTTTTCTGCGAGTACTTCAGCTTCTTTACACGTTCCAAAAATTTGCATGATAAAATGTATTATTATTATTATTATCATTATTATTATTATTATTATTATTATTATTATTATTATTATTATTATTATTATTATTATTATTATCATTATTATTGTGTAATGTAATTATTATGCACCCTGAAATTGGATGGCGACCAATCCATAGGTGCACCACCTCACGTCACGCTGCTCACCCTAGTGAGGATAAGCGTAGAAAATGGAGGGATAAATCAAAGACAGTTATATCACTTTTTACCAAATCACCTTTAGAGGAGTTCATTGTTTTGTATTTAAAATGTTTTATTATTATCTGGGCACAAGAGTAAAAAATGTTTCTGGAAGGAAAAGAGTAACGCATTCCAAAGGGGCGTATCGATCGGCATTCATATTTGGCCAAGACACACAAATAACGTTGACCGTGAAGATATTTAAACCTAAACAATCAATGCTGCAATGTCACACCACATTTGGTGATGCTCCATGCTGTTTCTGAGTGAGGACAAATGTGCAAGTCATATTATTTCAAACATTTATTCATCAGTTTGACCTCATCCATTTGCAAGGTGGAAATGTATACAGGATTTGAATTGGCCTGATTAGATTTTTGTTTAACTTTTTAATACTTGTAATTCACAGGTTAAATTAATTTTGCAGCCCTTTTTTTTTAGCGAGTGACTGAGGATTTGCTATGCTAATTATCAGACAGGACTTGTAAATTTCTAGTGGTAAATATGTATTTGGGTGTGTGTTTGCGTATGTGTGTGTTTAAAAACAACTGTAATCTCTTTAAACGAAGAAAATAAACCCAACATATCCGACCGGTGGAAAACTGTGACTGCTGGAGTGCTGAGTGGTAAACAGCTGTTGGTGTGCACTTTCACTGTTGCTAAACACAATAGAGATTGTTTACGCTTCAACAAACTATCACAGGTCAAACATTTGACGAGGAAAGCCAATGATGCTAACGCGAGCATCCTAATAAGCTGTTGCAAAACATTCATGAGGTGTTACCAAAGCATCCTTGTGTTATTAGGTTTTTGGTTTGATCTAAAGTTGAGCGTAGAATGTGCGGAAACTGAAGTCCGCCTGCTTTTGCTCCTCAATCCATGCATTCCACATATAAAGCAACATTCTTGCATCAGTGACTGATTTACGATTTTACACGTGTTAAAGAGAATATTTGTACGCTTTGCATGCAAGCATCTCTGCTCTACGTGTGTGTAATGTAACACTCAGCAATGTGCTGAAGCTGCTGCCGGCCCACACAATCTTTGCACGAGAGGAGTCTGAGCTGGATCAAAATCTGTCAGGAGATGCTTCTGGTTACTGGAGGCAGGCGGATACAAAACGCTTTGTCACTAGCAAAACAAGTGGAGGTTGTGCTTTTCTGCCAGTTGTTGGATGCAATTTATACAGTGACGCCCAGAGATACGACTTACGAGTGGTTTGAGACACAAGTTGACAATTATTATTATTTTTGCCTTGACTTTTGTGAGCAAAGACCTTAGCAGCAATTTGGCAGAATGTAAACAACTCTTCAAAAAATAAGCTTCAAGCTATTTATTGCCACTCTCAGTCGAAATTAACTGTAAAATTAAACATAAAACAAATATAATTATGTTTTATATTTATATTATATTTATAATATATATAATATATTTGTATTATTTTGTATTTACACGAGTCCACTATAATGCTAGTATATAGGAAATGTCTTGGATGGGCTAACAGATTGCATCAGTGTTGTTGCACTATAACATTTTAAGCTTGTATCCTATTGGGCAATGAAGGTTTGTGAATGTTTCGAAAGTAGCTAATGTAGATTTTTCGTTGCAGTTTGTTCAAGGGCGCAAAGGATCGCAAAGACGTTCACCAGACGTTTGCCAACAATTTTAATGGTCGCAAACGATTTTTCTTGTAGCAAGGGCATTTTGTACATTTTGTGCTGATTTATTGATCTGTAAAAATGTTTGCTTATCAACTAAATGTACAATACTGATTGCATATCTATGCACATATAAGTGCAGCTGTTTATGTGTAAGTTTGTGTTAGTTTTTTTTGTAAGAGGGTAGGACTCCATAAGTTTTTTACTTCTTCCTACTCCCTTTTGAACATCTAAGCTGTGCTTAATGATGATTATGTATGTAACAAAAAAAAACAAGTTTCTTTTAAATCTTTTTATCTTAATTGCAGTATTTATGTTGCTGGTTTATATGTTCAATAAACAAACAAACAAACAAACAAACAAACATGTTCAGTTTTGAATGACCATCAAAACTGTTGGCGAACGTCTGGTGAACGTCCGCGACCTCGAACGAACCCTGTCAGCAAGCCAATTTGGGCCATGTGTATGTCAATCCCACAGGTGTCATAGTACTACGTAGGTCTAATATAATTACATCTAATCTCTAACAGGTGTGTTTTAGTCATTGACTAGCGATTAAATTTGTTATAAATAGTTCCTGCTGAGAATTAGATTTTCAGTGAATTTGTAATGTCTCTGGTTTTTAATTGTGAAAATCTGGTCATCCAAACTAAACTCGGTTCCAACTTCCAGACAGGAAGATGAGTCAAATCAGCCACCATGAAAACCTCTAATAGGCTCCAGCACGCCTGAGACACAACTGAGGGTGAGCGTTTCAGATAATGAATGAATGAATGCATGAATGAATGAATGACTAAACAGCCATTGTTACATTAGATTTATAACACATATTAAAGTGCTACACTTCCCATTAGTATGGAATCAAATTACATAATGGATATATAAAATCCATCCATCCATTTTCGCAAACGCTTATTCCACACAAGGGTCGCGGGGGTGTTGGAGCCTATCTCAGCTGCCTTCGGGCAGTAGGCGGGGTACCCCCATAACTGGTTGCCAGCCAATCCGGGATATATATTATCCGATTTCAGATTTTGATTGTTTGCATTGCCGTGTTAAAGCTGGCATAAGTGCTCCATAACACTTGATTGAATTATCGCCTCACAGAGCGAACGAGGCCCAAGCATAAACAAGTTCCCTCTCAGTAGCAAAAAGGACAGCTTACTTTCCGTCTCTTATTTTTGTTCCACCAGCACTTTATTGTAAAAGTGAAATGATATTGTTCCCATGTCAGCTCTGTGTAAATGTTTTGTGAACGGTATTCCTCCATTTCATGCCGAGCGCTTGCTCTGTTTACCTCTGTTTACTAAGAGACTGAGGCTACTGTACTGTGTCCTTGCTTGCTGCCTCTCTGCTGGAGGAAGAGCTAAAAGCAGTCAGTCACCTAGAAAAGAAGAGAATATAATGTGTCAAATATATTTCAGTTATGTTTTCAGTACTCTGTATCTTACAAAACTTCAATTAGATTTTTTTTTTTTTAAATCTGTTGGCATTATCTCCTGCTACATTAAGATTTACATTTTTAATGCTACTATAAAATGTCAATTTTGTATACCACTTTTCCTCATTAGGGTCGCAGGGTACACATGAGTCTATCCCAACTGACTTTGAGTGAGAGGAATGGTACACACTGAACTGGCCACCAGCCAATCACAGGCCACATTGAGACGAACAACCCGTTGCATTGAGAAAAGTTTGAAAAGTAGCCACCAAAATAACTCATATTTCATAAGACATCAACATTGCACCAAAATGTGATTTGTAATCATATAGTTAAATGTGGAGGGGCTTAATGTACCAGGATTTGGACCCTTTAACCTTTAGACATGTGATTTTGTGCAGTTGATTTCATGAGCAGCCTCAGTGATCACCTGTTGCATTTTGAGCTTCTTAGCCTTGTTTTTGACTTGTTGAACAAATCTTAAAGAGCACCCATTTTGAAATTCATAGACCAGTTTGTAATCATACCGGCCTTGCTAAGCTATTTAGCCAATGTATCATCATCATAGTATCATTTGTCACCTGGTTTCACTTAATGATATTTACACATGTGAGACCTACACAATTTGACCCTGACCTCCTGTTTGCCACACCTCTGTCTCTCCGTGTGTGTTAGTGTGTGTTGTCAGCTCAAACCCCCTGATTCTTTGGTATGTTGGTGGAATTTCGACTATTTTTCCAGGTCACTTTTGTTTGTACCTTGCGAGGTGTGTCTGTAAATTCCCACACAAGGAGAGAGATAAACACACTCACACAGTGACGTATGTATTCAATCCTCGTCACATCACAGCCCATCCCGCTTCTGGCCAAATAATAATCGGACTCTTGAAAAGCAAAGATGCTGTTTGTATGTATTCCACTAGACATTTTCTGTAATTATCACAATTTCTGAGTGAAGTTGCGACATAGTCAGGAAGTTGATAAATTACAGTTTGATCAGCCTTTAATCGTTGACTATAATACTCTAGCCTATTTGCAAATTTGAAAAGGGATATGCTGAGATGTTAAAAATATAACTCCCATACTCATGTAGTATATCCTGTATCAAACTGGTTCTGAAGTCACGATATGAATCAAATCTTAACTTTGCTTAGATTCTTTCTATGCTTACAGTCCTAATTAAAATCTTAATACCCTAAAATTGAGGGTATTAGGGCCTAAATGTTTATACGGTAAACAATTCTATCCATAAATCTAAAACAATCAAATGAAAATGTGAATTTAGGTTGGCAGGTGATGGGTGCACCTCCTAGCCTGCATGTATGTGCATGCGAAAATGTATGGCTGAGGACCACCCCAAGGTGAAGGTCATTGAAGGATTGTTGGTGGGCTTGCTGCCTGGAAGACAGGGCGTTATTTGAGGCAGGCACCCAGCAGGAACTGGAGGGAGATGTTTGGGGAGCGACGTGGCAGGTGGGCCTGGTAATGATGATGAATTGTTGAGAACAAGTTTCTTTCTCCTAAGATTAGGATCTACTGATAAACATGCCCACCGGGTCTTTCGGGAACCTTATCCGTTTCTGTCTCTCCGTCTGTTCCATCAGTTTGACTTGTTGTCTTCCGTATTCATGCCTAGTTGAGCAAGTTGTCAGAGATTTCGCAGTCAAGTTAGGCTGGATTGACACTACATGGTTCAAGTAACACGATTCCTATATTTTTGCTCCCAAACGGCACGTTACGAGATAAAAAAAGAAGAAGAGAGAAAACCACAGGAAATCAGGTTGGAATTAGGCCTCTTCCAAATGGGGTTTAATCGGATATGATTATCTGTTAATGTGAAAGCACCATAGGTAGGTAAGATCAGCTCTATAGATGGAATCCTGACATCATCAAAGTATGGCTATTGATGACATACTGTAAACATGCATACATTTACCCAAACAACACAAATAACACAGTGCAAACATATATAATATTATAAAAACTAGCCGGCACAGTGACCACATACTGTAAATGATGTGAATATGGTAGGTTAGAATGGCATGGATTATATACGTAAGGAAAATCTGTTGATCAATTTCCCACGTTACCTGCATTTAAATCAATGGGAAACAGTATGTAATGTTGAATTCACTTGCTGATGTTGAAGTGTGCACTGGTAGTCTTCCCAGTGATATTGAGAGAATCCAACACCTTCGTTCAAACTCTAAAGGTTAAGTAAAATTACTTTGGTGTCAAAATTGGCGGTTCTTGGCATCTTTCAGGGGCCACTGGCGGGGCCCCAGTGTTGGACTTTCTGTAGATCCTTATCTTCTGGGTTCTGGGCCTTTAACCCAGTTTGTGAGTAGGATGGACTACACCAGTGTTTCTCAGCCCCGGTTCTCGAGTACCCCTATCCAGCTTGTTTTCCACGTCTCCCCAGCCAACACAGCTGAAGATCGTTATCAGGCTTCATGCAGAGCTTGCTGATTAGCTGATCGTTTGAAACACATGTGTTGCTTGTGGGAGACATGGAAAACAGGCTGGATAGGGGTACTGGAGGACCAGGGTTGAGCACCACTGGACTACGCAAATATCTGCATTCCTGGCAGAAGGTTGACAGTATGATCCTAGCCTAACACATCAGCAACCAATGGTGCCCATTCTTCAGTTACGGGTCGGGCCCGGAATCTGTGCTGTAAAAGTGTTTGCGCCCACAAAAGCTATATTTATGGAAGAAACTACAATTTGGCCTTTGTTTTTATTTTATTATTATAATTTTTTTCATGGCCTGTCTTTGTCTCTATGCCAACCAACTCAAGTTCAAATGGTTATATTGGAATCTCAGGTGTTTACAATTAATGGCCTGGCCTTAAAAAAAAACTTGGTTCCAAGCAGTTATACAAAGGCAATAAGGAAAAATAGACACCACGCTAGTTCTTTTCAAATCCTTGCTTTCAATACCCTTCATTGCCGCATACAGGGTGTGTCAAAAAGAAAGAAAGAAGAAGAACTGGTGTCACAAAATGATGATGTCAAACCTACGGCCAGACGATTTCCATTCATCTTTTCTGCGAGTGTTGTGGCAGGACACCGTGTGCCTGCTTCACCATGATCATATTTAATCATTTTTATTAAAGGCCCAACATCTGTCCACAAGCTTTAAACAGAATGAGCTGATAATGTACATGGTTTGTATCACATTACACTTTACATATTGTACACGACATACATCTGGAATCATTTAAGTGGGCCTTTGCATGTGAGTAGAGTTTTAATTAGAATTTTCCGGAGATGCTTGATGATATTTTCCTTTTTTCTGTCATCTGTATGTTGACAATGTAAGGGAGCTTTGACTGGACTGAAATTTGGAATACACAAGAGGCTGAGACAGGGAAGATTGCTGGAAAATATTCGCTTTGATAAGCTGGCCAAGAAGCCTTTGAATAAATGTGGCCCCAGCACGAGCCCACACTAGGGCCTCTGTGGCATGACCATGTCCAAACGCCAGCTATCAACAACCCCGGGTAATTACGGCCATCTTGTCATTAGACTAGGACCCACCTGGATTTGCTAATAGTGAAGGGCGGGATGAGGCCAGCTTGGGTTTAGTTTGGGTCTTTAATCAAACACTTCCCTCCCTTTGACTGATATGACACAAGCCACCCCAACTGACACAGAATGTGCTTTTGTTACTGGCATGGATGTTTTACTGTGTGAGCTGTTTTATTCGAGATCAATCCCTAGATTATATTTTATTGCCGCACTTTGTATTGTACGACGTATAAATATTTGTAGATGGGGGGGGGGGGGGGGTAATATTCAGAGAAAAAACTCCCAAATTTAGGAGAAATAAACTCGCAAATTTGCGACATTATGAAGTGGCAAAAAAAATACACACTAACCAATCAAAAATTAGCATACTTTAGGTAAATGCAAGTGAATGACGGAGAACAGCAGATTCGACACATCAACTTGAAAAAAATAATAATATATGTCAATATGTAAATAATAATTCTGGAAATATAAATGTACAAGTAATTTTATATTTTAACAAATTAATTTAAATGCTTGATCCTCAGGGTGTGGACCTTCGCAAAGCGCAAGGCGTCTTCCTCGCTGGCTGTAGGCTACCTTCAAAGTGCGAATACGTAATATGATATGGTTAATTGCTGTTCTTATTTGATCGATTCGTAGCCTTAAAAGGGATTTATCTTAATTTCATCGCAAAATTCCATTGATGCTCAGCGGATGCACACGTGTTTCAACGTATGGATACATCAGTTGATCTTACCTTATTATAACAGTGCCACATAGATGCTATTCATTAGCCCAACTATGGTGTTTCCAATTTTGTTTGTCAAAACTGTCTGTTTTGAATGAACGCTACCAAAGCACCACAGTGATTGTCCATTTATTCTATTACCTGCATTCATGATTATAGTTTGTGGTGATCTTAGATTTGCAGAGAGAGCATGCTTCCACTGTTTAGTTTTCAATATAATAATCACATATTTGCCAATGTTCCACAAGAAAGTGTTGAGCTGACATAACAACTGAAACGACATGTATGTAATCATGTCATTTTCTTCATATTTTGTTGATGCCTACAAATATTATCGCAGAAGGCTTAATCTGGTCTTGGTATTGACTACAACACAAGTGCATATGTGTAACCTATTGCCTCTTATGGATAATTGTAAATACATAATGACCTCTTCTTCTTTTTTTATCAGCTGTGATATGTTTGCCTTGTATTAACATTGTGTTGGCTGTTGCTGGATACCAGATTTTCCTTTGGGATCATCATACAGTATTGTATTATCATCTATCAAATCTAAGATGCCCCTAAAATGTAAAAGGATAAGATATAAACGGATCTCCCCCCACGCCTCCCCACCCCCTTTTAGATATAATCTGCAAAATCTTTATACTCTCTTTTCTTAACTCCAAATGAAAAACCAAACACAATTATAGTGTCTTACTAACATATATTTCATAGGAACATCTATAGTTGAATAAGGCCATATAGTACACAGTTATACAAGCAAGCTCAAGAACATCAATATCAAATCTGTTTGGGATTTGTGTTTTTTTGTGTGACTGACAAGATTGCTGTCCTTGTGTCAGTCATTGTAGTGCATTGCATCCAAAGATGGAAATGAACCAACAATTAATAATATTTAAATAAATCATAAAAAAAAAAACCTTTCCTTTTTCCCTTACAGTATTGCATTCAATGTTCCAATGAGTCAAGTCCATTTGTTCAAATAATAGACATCTCCATGTTCTCCTTCAGCCTTTTGCAAAAGATTTCTTTCTGACATCTTTAGCTTCAATGTCCACTGTTCAAAGTGCGCACAGTCTAACGAAAACAGTTGTTTCTGGGGTTTGAAAAAGAAAAAGCACTTCTCCTTCCATGAAAACAAAGGAACATATGTGAGTATATGACATTGTATAATACTGGTTCAAAGGCTCAGTTCATGTAAGAATGTGTCTTTGAAGCATTATAAAAGCAGCAAACCATTTTAAACCCAGAACCACACACTCGAAAACAATTCCAATGGACTGAAACTTTGAGCCATATCCATCTGAAGTTTTTCCTTTGACACTGTTCATCCTCTGATCCCAACAGTTCCCAAACAGAAGCTAACGGGTATTTATTTATACTGACGGGCATTGAATTCTACCGCTTTTTTACACAAACAGGTACATAAGCCATGCAATGATGAACTGAATTGGGGACGGGGGAATGGCGGAGATGCAGAGCACTTTCAGACACACTTTCCCAGAATCCCATTTCCTGCAGGATGGCCTGCAAAGGGGGCATGGGGTGGGGTGCCATCACAAGATGGGGGCGTGGGGCGCGTTTTCAGGTCTTGTCCAACCATTCAGCTTGCTTGGGGGCCTTGCATGTGTGTATATCCACAGTTTCCTTGCAGACCTTGCACTCTACGGCACAGCACCATTCAAATTTGCACTCGCACTGAGTGAACTGTTCGACTCTGGTGGTGTCGTAGCCCCGCCCACAACACATGACCTCACATCCATCTGGGCTGTGCGATGTCTTATTGCACAACCGCCCAGCCGTGCCAATGGAACCTGTAGAGTATAGAAGAATTTACTAAAATACTTTAAAAATACTTTAGGTATGCATTTATTATGTTACCAGTTGCTCCACAAAACAAATAGTTGCATCATCATTTGTGTACCTGACCTATGTGCTGTATATAGGCCCGCTATTTTGACAAGAGGACCTGAAAATTTAAGAAAACGTGAAGTCAGTCCCCTCTCTGCAGCTGTAACAGCTTCCCAGAAAGCAGCAAGATGTTGATGGGAAACGAAGTGTATATAAATTATACTGTACCAACTGCCAATAACACAAATTGACCTAGCTTTCAATCTACTAAGCCGTCCAGTAATTTATCGGCTTTGTTGGTGCTGTTGTTGTTGTAAACGAGGTTATTAACATTAGCCACATAGCCTGGCCCCAACATCAACAGCTAAATTTGGAGACTAATCCCGGATGCAGACAAAGACTCAAAATTACATCAGCGCTGGCTGCTGTTCCACTATTCCGCTGTGCAAGCTTAATTCTTGGAGCTTAGCTTTGTGAAATCTCTGTGATATGACTTACTTTCATCTAAAACAGGGATGGGCAACTCATGGTGCAAATTCTACTACAGTGGATCCCCGCATACTTGCAGCTTAACACTTGCAAATTCTCGTATTCACAAATTTAAAAAAATATTATTATTATTTTTTTTTAATTTTCCCTCTTGGGGTATTTAGGGGGAAGCTACCCCCACTTTTTATTGAAAATGTATACTGGATTTAATTTATTTTAAACAAAATATTTCCACAGCATTTCACTGGCAGTCGATTAAATGTGGATTTTTGTTATTCACAGGTCAGCCTGGTCACTAACCGCCGCGAATAGTAACGTTTTAAGTTGTAATATTGCCATTCACCGACTTAGTTGTCTACTGCGCTATACTACAACGTGAGTAGCATTTTTCTGTGGATTTGGAATAACTTGCAGGACAAACTGTTACAATTTTGAGTGAGTTCAGGGAGGGGAGGGGATTTTTGATTGTTCAAATTCTTTGTTGTTAAAGGCAGAATTTTTTTTATACATGCATTTACAAATGTATTATGAAAAATGAAATATATTATGATACTATAATGTACATTGACAATGACATACACATATTTTGTCTATATTTAAAAGGGCATTTTTGTCATACATCAGGTTAAGACATTTGTGGTCCTATGTGGCCACTATAACACTTTTTCAATACAGCAGTCCTTCTCAAATGTGGTGGTGAGGGGGTTCCAGGGGGAGCGCGTGTGACTGCAGGGACCTTTTTTATTTTATTTTTTTGCTGTACTAGAATTAAGTGTAATTGCACATTCACTAAAGTAGGTGGCAGTAAATCTCTCTTTGTAAGAGAGCGCAAGGAGATTTAGCGCTTTTTTAAAGGCGTACTTGCAGCAATTTTTTAGACAAATCATGCTATTTTTAGGCGAGGCAGACAGTTACCAGAGTGCGAAATATTTTCTTCCACTTGTTGGGGGGCATAACAAAAATAATTGAGAAACAAAGCTATTTGTGAGGGATAAGGACCGGGCAGACCTGTAAATATAAAAAAATCTGCATAATATTAAGCCCTCTAAAATGCATTGGAAAAAGAATAAAAAAATAATTTAACCAAAGAAAAAATTCTTCAAAAGTGCTGATAATCATTCATTAGGATTTTTTCACAAATAACGGGCAAATGGGGAGGAGTGTCACACATGGACGTAAACCGTACATCTTTCTCTCAGCTGAATTTAAAGGGAATGAGGGGAGCCGCTTCCGTTGGCTGCATTCCCTGCCACAAAGGATCACAAGCCCCTTTCAGTCTGCGCCCCTCTAGGAAAATACCCAAAGAAATAAAATTTCACCCATGTATTCGATTATTTTGTGCCAGACTTGTGCCGGGCATGAAAATAGGGCCCTCATTGCTTGTTTATAAAAATTGCTCTGTGATGGACTGGCGACTGCTGCTCAACTATTGTCCAAATTAGGAGAAGCGGTGTAAAAAATTAAAAAAAAAATGGATGTATGTAATTGTGATAGATATAAAAGATGTGAAGGCATAAACTACATAATGAGTTGGCTTGTTGAATGTCATCCACACGGAGATTAGTGTCGCTGTTTGATTTGAGAAGCTCCGTGTTTGAATTGCTTCCTATCACAACAAGCTGCCCGGAGAACAACAGAGACACACAGACAGCTATGCAGTGTTGGTAGAGTAGCCTACAGTTACACTGCCTTTCCCAAGCCACTCCGCCCTTTGAAGCCACATCGTGTGCGTGTTTATATGTGTGTATGTGTGTGACGGTTAAATGGACAGTGGAGCGTGACAGACAGACAGGCTCTCACACTCTGAGGCCCACTCTGCCCTCCAGCTACGCTTAGTTCAGACAGACAGAGAGCGAGAGACTGTGACCAACAAAAAGAAGTGACTTTTTTTTTTTAAATTAGCCGCTTGTGTCCCTAGGCTGTGAATTCCACTGGGAAGGTGAGAAAAGAGGGGGTTGATGGACCAATTTGACAGAGATAGAGGGGGGAAAGCAGACAGAGGTGTTGATCACTAAAGATTGTTCAAGCATTTCATCCATGAACTGACCAAAGAGAATCAATTAGGTGCATTAGGTAAAGGTGGGGCAACACAGACTCCAACCACCGGAGGGGTGTAGGTGTGTGTTTGTGTTGGCAAAGACTGACAGAGGTCAGGTGGTCACAGAATGACCATGTCCCCTAGGCTACTAGGATATTAGCTTCCACTGACACGAACATCACACAGGAGGTCGACTGTGTTATCTGACTGCCATGACTGACATCCACACACAAACAAAGACATTAATATACACACATAACATAGACAGGGCCCATCTATCAACGGGGTTAGGCAGATTACCTGTCGATTTGTCCGGCAGACAATAATTGGGCGAGGTTTCAAAGTAGACCAGGTCATTTTTGGTGGCCTTCCGAAAGGCTTTATTCGCTACGGTGAATCCCGTCCCATCTTGGTTCATCGTCACCTCGATGGCACCGTTATATTTCCTCCTCAGGTAGTCGCCGGTCTTCCTGAAGTCCGACATGGCCATCCAGCACGTCCGCAGCGTGCAGGAGCCGCTCACACCGTGACATTTGCACTCCAGCTTCATGAAACGCTTCACTGCCTAAATACGTAAAGAGAGTGCATTCATGTTTTTTTGTATTTTTATTTTTACCATCTTTAGATTGGTGTGATTAGGACGACATGACATCAGGACATGAAACCAGTTTAAGGCTCTCAACTCAATATGTGAGAAAAATCACAGATTTTATACGTAACATACATACAATAAAGTTGTATCTTGTATCTTTCAAGTGCAATAACTCTTGAATTTTCCGGAACAAACAATGGATCATGGAGCAAATTAAACTTGTCAAGGTACCACTGAATTGTATGAACTTTACCATTGCTACAATAGAAGGAACTGAAATTGTCAGTATAGGCTATTCATATGCACCAATTCCAATTTACAATACCAAACAGAATGTATAGGCACATGTACGATGACGATAATAACTGATTAATAATAAAAGATATGCCTGCCAAAAATGTAAACATGAGTAAGGTCTTCAGCCTCTGCGCAAAAAATATAATACAATTGATCGATATATGTTTAAAAATATGACATACGGATCATGCGAATACAGTACAGCCACATACTCACAGTTCTCCCACAGCGGTTGTTGTGCAGGTTCATGAGCGCCCGAGCATCACGGACCGTCCTCTCTTTGGCATCTATGAAGGCTTTGGCAAATCTGATCCCGTAGTTGATATGGTCACTACATCCCCCCCAGTCAAATTCTCCTCTGTCATCCTTGTCTCGACCGTGTTTTTGCGGATCACAGTTGCACATCTTAAGCTCCCCTTGGCTGCAAGCACGAGTAAGCGCGTAAACCACCCCGGCGGAGGATATGGCGTAGACGAACGCTGCTTCTCGGCTGCCTGGAATAGAAATAGAGAAAGACCAATTAGAGTGGTAATGACATCCATTTCACTCTCGCCCCTATTTTTCTAGACAGACACTTGGCATAAAAAAGGGCACATTTTCATTGCTGTGCCGGGCCATGTTTGGGAATTTGGTAGGCCGCGTTGCACCTTATTAGGCAGTCCAGTGGACAGAGCTGGTGCACCCCGAGCACATCAGACAATTTGGTGACAGAAAGCAGGCTGCGCTTCGACATAAAAATGGGTACATCTTAATTTTTGTACCAAGGAAAGTCTATGTCTGGAAGAAACGCGGTCTCCAAGTGGAGATCTTTTTGCAGTTCCTTTGAAATATGCTTTGCGTGCACCGATCTCCTGCACCTACATACCATGTAGACTCTTACAGTGCCGAATTAAAGGGAAAGAAAGGTGGCGCTTCGATTGGCTGGGAGTCGGCTGCGTTCCCTCCCACAATGGGGCACAATGGGGCAAATGGCATTTCCACCTGTGCTTGTCTAGGAAAATACCAAAAGAAAGAAAACTCCCGCCATGCGCACATTCTTTACTCTAGACTTGCACTGGGCACTAAAATAGGGCCCTCAGAGTTACTGTGATCAATCCAGTAGTTCCTCCAGGTCATAAAGGCTTCAGAACCACAACCTGACGTGACCATTTCTGGTAGTAGTTGTCAGGACTTGATAGTGGACTTAATGTGGAGTAAAGGATACTTCTGTTTAAAGAACCTTTATGGAAATAATCCTAATAGCGGATGTACATCTTCCATTTCATTCTCCTTTCAGTTTTGAAATGCTGTGACTCATGTGCAATGTTATGGGAAGAAACAAAACAAGGAACATCTATCTATACTTGATGTCTAATTCAAGGTAATGCATAAAAGCATGAAGCAAAAGAAAATGTTAGCCATGACGCAATGAGTGTTTTAATGCTCTCCAGATGATAGACAGTGTCTTGATTTTGAAGTCTCAGCTCTGCGAACCTAACGGTGATGTCTCATTTGATAGACCAAGACTGAGATGACTAAAACAACCCTACAAATCTTTTTGTTTACAAATTGTGGGTCTGCAAGTATAACCTTTTAACGTTGTTGATAATAAATGAAAGGAAGGCACAAGAGCCAAGAATCGTCTGTTATCCAACCTGTTGACTCTGCATTGACTGGAATGTCTTGTTTCATCAGTGATGGTGGGGGGGGGGGGGCTGAGGGCAGTGGGTGATGTGGGGGTGTTTGTGTGGGAGGCTGAAGGAGGGCATTGCTGTTCATCATTCAAACTAACGCTGTGTGCGTGACAATGAATATCTCTTTAAATATTTACGTCTTCATTAATGTTTATCCCTCTCTACCACACACACAGTCTGTATCTCCGTATCTAATGCAGCACATTGCTATCCCCAAGAAAGCATGCTTTGAATGGCTTTCAGTAGTGCAGCCATCCAACAAGCCGACAATCCTCATGAATTGATCCACACCAAAGTACTCGCTCATTAGACCGACTCAACTGCAGTTCAGCAGTTTGACAAGCTATGTGGCAGTTATAATGCTCCAACGTGTAGAACAATTGAACACTGCAAGTTTCTCAAGCCAGGATCTAGTTTTTGGCAAATCACACAACAGAAAGCTTGCTACTACCACGACTGATAAAAACACCATACTCCTAGAGCAGGCATTTGTGCCAAGCCCAGGCATAGTATTTTCGGAGGGCTGCTCTGGAACTTAGCATCAACAAAACCTCGCTCCACTCTCCCTTGACCTCACACCTTATACTCTTTTTCTCTGGGGCTACATAAAAAGCAAGGTGTATGCCTTGCCCTGTGTCTGTACTAGCTTGAGGAATAAAACCAAAACATCCAGAAGGCCTGCCTGTAGTACCCCCACCCACCCACCCCCTACACACTATGCTTTTTCTCTAAACTTCAGACAGAGGAATCCGCTGCCTCACAGAATAGAAAAAGGACAAGGATCCTAGAAAGCCTTTTGAGGGAGGTTTAACAGTCTTTCTGTCTGTCTTAATAGGACGCTGCACTAATTGTACCTTTGAAAATACCCATGTTAAATCGTATGACCATAAGGTGAACTGTACAAATTGGTCAACGTGGACTTACTTCTCAGCAAGACACGCCCGAACACAGTGGGATCGCGTTCCAGTGTGCTGCAGTTCCAGCGATGGTGTCTGAACTGGTGTTGGCACTCTCGGATCCACTCCTTTGTACCCTCTCCGATGGCCTGCATGATGTCTGGGTGGCGCTGGCAGAGTTGCCGCTGCTTGTTCACTAAGGCTGGGATGTTGTCACAGATCACACGGGCACCCAGTGCACCTATGTACCTGCGTATAAAACAATCAGCAGTGATGAATTGATTGAAATGTTCCCATAGAGACACACTAGATGGGTACAGTTGTGCCTTAATGCGGTAGCATAGCTCCAAGAAGACACTCAAACGACAAAAATTGAGTACAAAAAAGGACTCCTAGATTTAACTTCCTGTTATGTATTATGTATGTTTATTTTTGACATTTCGGGTCTTGTTTGCTCAATTGTAATGACACTTCAACAATGAATCCATCGGCCAGTGAGTGACCAGCAATGGTTTACACGGCGGCAGCTCTCTGTAAGGTGTTCAAGTTGAATGTACAGTACCAGTATATACAATGACAACTTACAAGTTTAATTTGTCATTTCATAACTCTCGTGAGTGGTAACTGAAAACATTTGTATCTCAAATCATCTTTCCCCACTGAGATAAATAGAAATGCCATTATTCTGTGCCTGCCATACATTATGCTCTTTCTGGTCGCGCTTTGGCCACCAAGGGGCATGATAGAGCCACGCAGATACAAATAAAGAAGAGTTTCACAACTAAGAGAGTAAGAGACTCAGAAAGCTGCAGTAATGTTTGTCTTTTCCAGAGGGTTAGATTTAGAGGATAAAGAACATGAGTGAGTCAGGTTTACTGTATTAATAGCTTAGGAATTTTCATTAGTTAGTTTTTATTTAATTTAGACTTTTGTTTTTAAAATTTAGCTAGTTTTAATTAGTTTTCAGAGCAGTTTTTTTTTCAATGTTCTTGAAAATATTTTGTTTTAGTTTAGCTTCTATTAGTTTTAGTTTTAGGTTTTTTTAATATAAAGAGAATGGAAATGTATGTATGAAGTACTAAGTAAGTTAGTTTCAGTTAGTTTTTCAAACCTAATATTTAGTTTGATTTAGTTTTAGTTTTTAAAAGTGTTTTCTTTTTAATTTGATTTTGTTAACAACATATTTTCTTTCCCAAGTTAAGCTTTTGTTATTTTGTTAGTTTTTGTTAACTTTACTAACCTTGCTGTGCTATTGTTATATTGCCTATCTATTTGTGGTGCTACAGTTTGTGTTCTGGTACTTCTAAAAGTTCTAAATGACGTATGTTGGACAAACAGTTACCTTCAGAACTGTCTGCAAAAAATAACTGAAAAAAATTACGAGAATTTAGCTTTTTGGACTTTTTGTTTTTCCTGTTATACTGAACTCATACCAAACCAAGACCCAAAACCGAGGTACGTACCGAACCGTTACTTCTGTGAACCGTTACACTCCTAGTTGTGTTCCAATACTCGCACTCCCGGCGATGGGTGTGAGTGTGTAGGGTGTCTCAGTTCTCCAAAGCACTCTGAAATGTACTCGGACAACGGGAACGCGCAATTGTGGGGCACAAGGGTGGTAGTGCGAGTATAGGAACACGGCCCATTATGTCGCAACAGTAACCGGAAACAGCGTAGGTGTGTGACTTATGGAAGTCAGAAGTCTCGCCTCCCCCGTGGCATATACCCCATTTGTTAGCCCATCAATGGAATTTTGCATTGTGTGTTAGCATTAGGCTAGTGGACTATTCTCAGACAAAGATATGTTGTTGTTGAATACATAGCATAGTAATTCTCTCTGATTTACTAAATGTTTAGATTAACAGTAAATTTCAACTGGGAGTAGCAGTAAACACTTATGGAAAATTGTTTACTATCTGCCAGTCGACATTAACAGACAGAAATTGACAGTGTGACGACATGTGTATTGAAAAGCTTGTAAGTCGGGTCACTTGTACTGTAAATCAAGGCACCGCTGTAATCGGTAGAGAGATGATAGTCTGGTTCCGGACTCCTGTCGAAGTGTCCTTGAGCAAACCCATCCCGCCACCAACTAAAGAGGTGCAGTGCAGTTTAGGCAACCCATTACATTTAGATATTTCTCCATGCCTGTGTTTTAGTTAGTGTGATTGGTGTTCAACACAAATATACAGCAGCGTAGCTGATTTTTATATTTTTTAAGAGCAGAATCAAGAGAACATAGGATCCAGGTTTTAGGCGGCTAGCTACAAGCTAGTAGACACCGTGCAGTGGAGAAAGGCCAACACATTCTTCTTTGACTCCCAAAGTCTACAACACTTAACAGTTTAAGGTTTGTGTATAGGAGGGAGAAGCAAACCATTTACTCTTGTGTGCAAATAAATAGGCACTTAACCTCTCTCCACCTGGATGCGTGTTTAAATGTCTCCCAATGAGACAGTCGAAGCCACGGTGTCACAAATCAGGGCAAGGGGCCTCGAATAACCCTGTCCATTCGAGACCCCTTTAACTCTCATTTTCTTTTCACTCACGTCTCTCCCACGCTCTCTGTCCAATCTTCCACACAAGCTTAATAAAACAGACATGAAACACTGCTGCCAGCTTTTCCACGGTAAGGCCTGAAAGTGATACGTGTGTCTATGTGTGTGCGTGTGCATAAGAGCAGCCAGCGCCTCGGTGGGTCACTGAGGAGGCGTCGCGAGGTGCGTAGCTGTGTGGTCGTTTTACGAGGTCTTGCGAGAGAGAGAGGATGGAGACCAGCGGCTCTCTACCCCCCAAGAGAGGGATTAGACGAAAGGAAGACGAAGAGAGTGCTCATCAAAAGCAAGGGCAAGCCAAGCAGCAACTCATCCTTAATTTCTCCTCGTTCTCTCTTGAGAGTCAAGAGGACTTAAGTTTATTGGGTTGTAAATCATCATCCGCACACCTAAAACAGCATGCTTGTGTGCTACATGCTGGATGATCTGAGGAAGACACGCGAGGGTGAGGAATAAGATCGGAGGTCGGAGGTCTTCCATGTTTTGTTCTCACGCCATCCCGGCTCATGTGGATGAAAACACAAAATTGTAAACATGGATGTTGAGTTTTGCGTGGGATACTGGGACAAATGAGTTCAGGTGCAGACACACATACTTCAAATGAGTCAATGAGAACTAAAGCTGACTAACTACATTTTTATCATTTTTAAGTTATGATTTGAGAAAAGACATATCAGTCCATTGTTGCGATCAGCACTTTTTTCTTTTTCATTAGTGCAGAGATGTCAAACTCATATTAGCTCAGGGGCCGCATGGAGGATCGGAAAGGATGGTATATAACTTAAAAACAATTGCCGTCAATTATACGCAGATTTTCGCTATTTGTGGGCCAGCCCTAAATTACGGAGCTCAACTGTAATCATATTGTTCCAAAAAATAACACAAATGCAAATGGCACGCAACAACACTTTGCCTGTATGAGTTCCGGACATGTTAAAGCTACCTGTTTTTGCATATACAGTACATGCCAAAAGTTTGGACACACTTTCTTATTCAATGTATTTACTTTATTCTCTCGACTGGTTACTTATGAGATTCTTACTGAAGACATCGAAACTATGTGTGAACTGATGTCGAGTTATGTATTTAACAAAAAAAACAAAAAAAGGCGAATTAACTGAAAACACGTTTTTTATGATAGATGCTTCAAAAATAGCCATCCTTTGCTCTGGTTACATTTTTGCATACTCTTGGCATTCTTACTTCTGGGAACTTCTTAAAGACTGCTGTAGTCATGTGACTACCTTTTGAAGCTCATCGAGAGAATGCCAAGAATGTGCAAAAAAGTAATCAGAGAAAAGGGGTAGCTATTTATTTTTGTATTTATTTTATTAATACCCTACCAAAAAAAAAGGGCATAAGTGTTTTTCACAGGACAGGGAAGTTTCTTTGATTATTGCACACATGTATGTATGGACCGGTAAATTGTACAATATACATTTAGCTAAGTATTGTATATAACTAACATAGACATATATGTCAACACTATTTACAACAAAGTGTAGGACTAGAAATATTTTTTCTTCTTCCCACTACTTATTTTGTTTCGGTTTTGTAGGGGTTGGGTTTTTGTTGTTTTTGGGTGTGTTTGTTGTGTTCGTCTGTGATTGGTGTTTGTCATGTGTTCCTTAGTTCTTCCCTGGTCTCGTTATGTCTGATCACGTCCACCTGTGTCTCTGTTCCCTTCCCAGTGTGTGTGTGTGACCAATCAGTGCCCTCAGCCTATTGTGTTCTTCAGGTGTGTCTCATTAGTGTCGGTGTATTAAGGCCCCGACCACACAAAAGCCACTTTCAAGTTGCTTACCGTTTAGGCCGTTCGTCCACACGATGGCGCGGTTTCGTAGCTTGAAACCGATCACTTTTGAAACCGGGCTCCAGAGTGGAAAAATTTCAAAACGCGCCCCATACGCGTCCGTCTGGACACCATATGCAGGATACTCCAGCAGTGATGACGACACGTTGTCGCAGATTGATGACGTATGCGGCAATTCTCGCGTGACTGCGCGCAAACCATCAGTGTGTCAACAACAATGGCGGATAGCCGTATCGTAGTCGTTTTGCGCATCCTCCTTAGCTTGCTTATGCTTTTGCAGCAAAATATTTTGCTGCTTTATTCGCACGTTCAGCAAGCGGTGTTGTACTTGAATCACCCGCCATTGTCACTTCTCCAGTGTTTGTCTTTTTCATGTTGTTTTGATACATGCAAAGCCATGTTTGTTCTGTAGATTGCAATAAAGTTAGGGAAAAAAAGTGTTCGTCTTCTTCGCTGATTCTTCTTTTATGCTTTCCGTTAACTCCCTGTGGCTGCGCTCAGTGTCTTCTTTTGGACACACGCAAGTCTTGAAATGTTTCTGTGTGTACAAGATTTGTTTGAGGAACGAAGCTGGCCTTGCTTCCGTGTGGACGGGGCCTTAATCTGTTGTGTTTGTCCAGTCTGTGTGGGAGCATTGTCGATGTCGACATTACGTGTGGGAGTCTGTGTTTCCCGTCGCATCAAGCCAAGCCCTCGTCACAGTTAAGTCGTTTTTGTCTCAGTAAAGTCATCCACGTCTCCGTCTAGTCGTCTCCGTCTTAGTCTAGTCATCCACGTCACAGTTTAAGTCGTCTTTGTCTCAGTCAAGTTGCCCATGTTCAGCCAAGCCAGCCAAAGTCTAGCCAGCCTCCTCTTGTCCAGTCCAGTCATGGCGACCTGTCTTCTTTCATCCAGTCCAGTCCTGGCGACCAGTCTCCTCTCGCCCTGCCCCATCCTGGCGACCCGTCTCCTCTTGCCCTGCCCCAACCTGGCGACCCGTCTCCTCTCGCCTTGCCCCGTCTTGGCGACCCGTCTCCTCACATACCTCTCCATTCTTGTCTCCCTGCTGTTTCTCCTCGCATTTGGGTCCACTCTCTCCCACGCACACCATATCATGCATGACATTCTTTTATTTTCTTTAACAATCATATCTATATATTTTCTTCCTATATGATTGTATGTTCAAATAAAGCAACCAATAATGTAACATAAATCCTGCAAATTGTATTACTGGCATGACACCTGAAATTACTCCTGTAAAATGACAACACTGGGATTATTCTATTGCAGTTCATAGTGTGGCTCCAATCAACCAACATAAATTATATAGAAAATGTATCATAAAGTACCGTATACACTTAATATACAGTACTTGGCTACATGGATGCACATCAGAATAGTTTGTATTAACACTAAAAGTCACTGACATGGATGAATGGATGGATTTTCTTCTGCCATACATCAGAAACAGCATCAGACAAAAAACAAAAAAAAAGTATATAGTTTGGGCTGTAATTATTATGTGTTATAATTAGCAATTAATGATATTCATATATGCAAAGACACTGATCATGTTAATGATTTCCCTTAATAGTTAGGAAACAGATTTTATTTCCATAAATATCTGCCACATTTTGAAATGATCACTACTTTACAATTAAATCACAATTGTACCATCACTGGTGAGCTATTTTTCAAACAGGCCCGTGGGCTACTCATATAGCCCTGGGGGGCTACCTGGTGCTTATGTTGTGTACAGAGGATCCCCCCCCCCCCCTTCCATTGTACCAAGTTATCGGAACAGATATTGTATATCATAAACAACAAAAATAAATTTTTACTTACATACTTTAGAACTTAACATTTCAGATTTTTTTGTTGTTTTTACTTTTACTTAAGTAGCAGAGTCAAATCCTTTTTGACTTCTACTTGTAAGTAAATTATTGAACATTAAACATCAGCACATACGTCAGAAGTGCTGTCTCTCTTCTGCTTATGGGATGGAAGAATCTCTCTCCGAATCTTATGAACTCCTGTTTCCATGCCAGTGATGTAATGACCTGAATTCATCACAACGCATACTTGGATGGAGTTCAACTTCTGTGTTCTTATTTAAGCAGAGAAATAGCTTAGACTGAAGTGCCTCCGCTAGTTGTAGCCAAGTTCATCTGCAAAATTGCATGGTCAATTCGTTGATTTCATGACCACAATAAATGTGTCATAATGCTTCCGGGACTGGTTTCACAGAAGATATAATTCAAACTAGGCAAACTAAGTTTGAATATGGTTGTGGAAGGACAACTCGCACATGCTCAGCCCTGAGCATCGGACAGTTCCCGACCAATAAGAACATCACTATTCTGGGGGCAACCACCCTCCTCACCAACCTGGCTACCTGTGATTTTTTTTTCTCCCCCTCCTCTTTCCCAAGCTCAAGAGAGACTTGTTTTGAAGACATGAGCGACATTGAAATTGTTTCCAAGGGGAAACTCGAAATCTATTCATTTCAATGTATTTTGCTTGGCAAATCAGGCCGTGATGTTTGCTATAGCTCTTCCAGAGCCTCTCATGAGAGGGCACAGACGTACCTAATAAAGTGGCTGGTGAGTGGCCGTCACACAGAAGCTATCTATGTGGACAATGCAGGCATCTTACTCTATATATTGTTTTAGTTATAGGTGAGAATTAACATTTTTGTGGTAACAATTCCGAAATATTGGCATCGTATCAATGGCACACACTCAAGCAACATGCCACAAAACTGTTTAGAAGCTACACTATCAGCTCAAAACGGACTAAAATATCAATCTCCTTTTGAACAACGTCCAGTATTATCACTTTGATTTTCTCACCCTTTGCTTTTTAGCCTATATACAGCATGCTCTTGTTTGGAGTATTTCAACAAAGTGCATATGTGCGTATTTAAATTAATGACTTAGTTATTGTTATTGTTATTTAAGTTAATTGCTCCTTTATTGGGGCAGAACGACAAAATGACAATACTTCACAAAGCACAATGAGTCTTTTTTTGGCTAAAGTTCAAGCTAAGCAAAAATGATTCATGTCGATGGTATGATTACAAAATGGCATTACTTCATACATTAAAGTGAACTGAAACTAGTCATCACAAATTGATTTAAAAATAATCTGTTTAAAAAGGGAATGACATTTTTTGGTTCTGAAATTACACACCGAGAGGTTTTTGAAGAAAGCTCTAAAATATTGAAACAATATAAATAATCACGTTTCTTATATATACAAGTTTCATCATTACGCAGCCTATATCTTTTTGTCAGCCCAGACCAGGTCTGATTAATGAAAAGAGACTCACTCACCACCATGAAGAATCCACTCGTGGGGTGACGAGCAGCAGCAACAAAACACACGCACAGTAAATCCTGGAAGCGGCTCTGGGATTTTGTTGTGACTTGGATGAGACTCCCCGTGACCCACAACTCCGAATCCGGGCTGCCCGTGTGTTTATAATTTTATTTAAAGCCAACATGGTTTCCTCCGCGGGGTCCCTCTCACTAAAAAAAAACAAAAAAAAGTTCAAATCAAAATGAAGCTGTAGAGAGCGTTTGACGATCAGGGATCAAAGTCAGGTGTCGTTATCCGTCTCCATGCCGCGCGCACTATGAGGAGTGAAAGCGACGCGCCTTGGGTTCCATGTGCGCACAGGACTTCCTCTCGTGCGCCTTCTGCCTTACCTGAGCACACCAGCAACAAGTGTGGCCGCTTCACTTCTTCGCACTGACGCCTATCCTTGTTTGGGCTCTTTTCAAAATACCAAAATAAACAATACTGTCCAAATTGCAGCTGGAGTCAAAAAGAGAGGGTCTCTGTGTTGGAAATGATGCTCGGTTCGGACCAGTCCTTTTACAGAGTGGCGGACACACTGACGGAGCTGCGGGGGAAGGAGAGAGGGAGAGATAGGGGGAGGGCACCCTGCTGACGCCCATTGGAGGTTATGGGGTTTGACTAGGAGGGAGATATTGAAGAGGGATGACTGTGCGCGCGCGCGCGAGTGTGTGCGTATGTGCGTGTGGCTTTGGCCCAGTAAAACAACGCAGTACAAGGCAATACATTTCATTTTCCTTTCCAGTGGGCTTTAATAGGTAGGCTAGTAAGACACATAGTGATAATACCAAAGAGGATAATAATAATAATAATAACAATAATAATAATAATAATAAGAAGAAGAAGAAAGTACTCAAATTATATCCATTGGAAATGACTGTTCTCTGTCTTTCCTTTGGTCTCTTGAGGTCTCCTTAATTTGTTGGAATTTAGATGTTTCTGGGGTTGGTGAAAGATTCTGGTTGGTAACCCGGTGCTGGATTTCACTTTCCTTTCTTTTCTTTGATCCTTCCTCGGGTCTCCTGACAACCTCACGACTCTAGCTGGATTCTGAAGTATTCGGTTTAGGTGAACGGTATGGGATTTTTAATAGGTTTTAGGTGAACTAATAAGTACACACACGCACGCACACATGCACGCACACATACACACGCACATGCACACATTCACGCGCATACAAAAAAAAGAAAAAGAGAAAACAAAAATAAAAAAAAGAGAGTGAGAGCAAAGATGATGACATGTCAAATCGATAAGATTACCGAATGAACAATACTGAGCTTTCTCCTTAAAAAAAAAATAAAAAAGGAAATGACTGTTCTCCGCAACGTAAAATACAACAAACAGCTTCAAAACCTCTCCTTCTAAAGCAAGACACCATACCAAACTGCCACCCCCTTTGTCACCATGCTCCCATGGTTAATTGGCCTTCTCTTCACTCACATAGGCAAATTCACGGGTCTCTGTTTATCTATAAAACACTGATTAGCAAGATCCCACTCTGTCTTTGCTCTCTGCTCACCATGCATACCGCCACCCACACTCTCCTTTCCAGCAATTTTATGAAATCCTTTGTTACCAAAGTACACAATGCTGTTCTTTTCAGTTTTCTGCCCTAAACAACTGGAACACTTTGCAACAAATAATAAAACTGACCTGATTTAATCCGATATTATTGTTTGTGCTGCCTATTTTTAGCCTCTTACAAACGTTTTGTTCACTATGTGCTATGATGTAATGTTATAATGTATATTATGTAAATATGTTTGTTACGCAGTTTCCATTTGTTATACTTACTGTCTACAACCAAATCAGCATTGCATATACCAAATGCCGAATTGGCTTTGCAAATAAGAATCTGTTCTGAGTTGGCTATCTTGGATTAAAAAAAATTATAATTAAACAAATACATAAATAAGTGTAGTACAAAAAAACAAAGTGATGGTCCAAAATGGTTGTCAAAGTGCTCATGCCCTAAATGCAATTAAAAAAAAATCATTCAATTTGGTATGATTCATTTTGGTTTCATATATGTAAGACACGTCAAAATATATCCATTCATTTGTCTTAAATAAGATGTGAATCTTAGTGATGAAATTCATGCATATGGATATGGGGGTGTGTGTGTGTGATGGTCGTAATGTGCATTTTAATGTTGGTTCAAAGTAGGTTTGTGCTCAAACTCAAAATCATATGATCCTGACATTTTGATGCCATAATTTTTGGCCTACTCATTCTGAAATGACCAAGAAATTAACCTTATATACCGTGTTAAATCAGCTAACAATGGTTCGTTGAAAGAAAGAAATAGTTGTGTTGTTTCGAAATAAAACTAGTACTGTAATTTATTACTGTGGCACTTTTTTAACATGATGCCTGCAGCTTCATAGCACCTAACGCACTACAAAAAGTCCAAGAACTTGGCCAGAGAATGGAGCCACATTGTCCATTGGAACAGTGCAATCTTTTAAATATAAACCACATGTGTACAAGACAGATTGCTGAGACGGCTTTAGAATAAAATCCACACACACACACACACACACACACACACACACACAGATAACTTACCTTACCTCTGCAGGTAGTCCACATGCTTGGCAGTCACCTGCCACTTGAAATTCTCAATGGCGTTTGCCATATTCGATTAAGCTGGGTGAGCTGACCCACAAACAAGTAAACAAATCAGGAAAATCCCTATTGGAATTGAAACTATTAGAATTAAAAGCTTGGGTATACAGTTTAATCATAATCTTCTTTCACAGACATTTTTGTTTAGAGCTTGACTGGCAGCTGTCAAAACACATTTCAGGTTTGTATGAAGCAGTAAGGTGGAGTCAGTTTGGAGGCAACGTTTGAAAATAACATGCTCGTCATGTTTACATGCGGAGAAGTGACTTTGACAGTCTTGGACGAATCCCAGGGATTTTGCCGTTGATACATTTTAATTACTTGGGCGTATTGCAGAGGGAGAAGTTAAATGCAGTAGAATGGCTGGTGATGATACTGAAACAGAACTAATGGCCCTGTAAGGTGTGCCCCATGGGGGGGGGGGGGTAAATTGAGAGCTGTCCTCAGTCAGGCAGTCCCGGGATGAGCTCACAATATATTCTGGTCCCTTGGCTTGATGAAGCTGGGGCGGATGCTTTGTTGTTAGTCAGGTCGGGGTCCTGTATTGATAGACCTAGTGGCCATGGAGTGACTCATACAGTATAATAATATTCGTTTATCAGGGTCTCGCAAAGGGTACTCAAAGACAGACACGATTGGGTAAAAAGGTTGCGGGTAACTGCAGCGTATACTCTGGCTGTATTCAGGCAAGATTTGGAGGACATATGTACTGGAATTGTTTTAGATCATTGCGTTTTGCAGGTGTACATAATTAAGCATGCGGCGAGCATTGCCCCAGGATAGTTTTGCAAAAAGTGAAGCATGATGAATGATTCCATTTAAGAGATGGCATTAATGACGGTTCGTTTGAGCGAAAGACATGCGGATTATGTGGTGAGAGAAACATTGCTGTTTGGTTAGGATGTTTCACTTTATATTTGCTGTGGCTGGTTTCGCATAGAAAGCACAAGGACAGAAGGACGCATCGGAGAAAGGCGGAAAAGGTTTACGCAAGAAAACGCGAGTATTTGAATAACGCATTATTGTCGATTTGTACCTTGATGTTACATATGTTACAATCTACTTGCATTGGGGCTTAAGGCATAAATTTGCCATTGAGCAACCCGATCCACCCGAAACAGATGCGCTTACAAACCATGATTGGAACAATATGGCCGTGTACGTATTATTTTTCATGTATATATTATAAGTGAGTCGGACATGTCTCAGACGTGATGATCAAATTGTATTGATTGGTGAGGATGGAAGTGTGGTAATTTTACTCGGGCTGCCTGATTTTTTTTTTTTTTTGTTGTATTTAACTTTTTAGTGCTCAACACATTTCAAACATTTAATTTGATTAAAAAAAATTTTTTTTTTTAAATAAATACGTATTTATGCTGTTCAAAATGTGAAGAATGTGGCAATGTCTTCTCAAATATTGTTTTTAGGAATACACCTTTGCCTCGTTTTTTATCTCTATTCGACAGTCAGTCACAGTCTACTATGCGACTATATTTTAATGTTCGTCATGATAGCGGTAATAATGCTGCGTTCGAGGAAAGTGGGAAGTCGGACATATCCCATTCTCCCATTTCCGACCTCAAAGCGTTCGAAGCCAATGCAAACAACAAAGATGGCTGATTCCAATAAATTGTTTGGCGTTCTGGTTAACAGTCAGTCGGAATCACGTTGGGCTATGTAAAGTTACTTTTTTTGAATAAATACATTATTGTTATAATAAATAAATATATAAATATGTTTCTAGTTGTGTAAATTATGTTTAGCCATCATACTCTTTATGATCAGATTTAAACTGGTCGGTGAAGTCGGGGTCCGTTTTTTTCTGAATTTGCAACTCGGACTTTCGAGTTCAAAGGGGCATTCCCGTGCATACTTCCTGGTATGTCCGAATTCCCACGTTCCTCGAATGCAACATAAGAGAGCATGCATTTTTTGAGGTGGTACTTGGTTTGAGAACCACTGGTACAGACAATAAACACTTAATTAGTCAGATATTTATTTAAAAAACATATGTCAATATTGGGTTATAAATGTATTGTAAATATAACTTGCATCAGTGTAAGATACAATAAAAAGTCACATCAAGGTTATAGGCTACTTTAAACATTCTCCATCCAGCCAATCTTTTTTTTTTTTCTCACTGGCGTCTTAAAAGAATTTCATAAGCTTTCTTTCCCCTGTATTTCCAGAGTAACATTTTTATGAGTGTAATCATAAATCATAAACAATTCTGTGTTAAATCGCCACCAACTGAGAAAGATCATGCTGTGACTACTAGATGTGAATCAGCGGAATATCCAGCAGCAAAGGTCGGAACATAACACAACGCCTAAAAATACTTTGTCCTCCAGGGACAGATGAGCGGCAACGCGCGAGTCTGTGTGTGTGTGTGAACAAGAGCAACAGATCTGTGATAATTTATTGTTGAGTAACTTTAGATCTGCCGACACACAGCGGCCCTGGAAGTCCAGAAGCTTCTGGAATGACTGGTCCGACTCTCAGAGGAGGTGTCGGGCCCTGTTGTCAGACACTTTTCTCCCTGTGTGAAGGATGAAATGAACCACGTGCATACAGGCTGGGAAAAAAAAAATGCTCACAAACATGCATGCAGTTGATGCCAGGCTCGTATGTTACAGTTTTTGGACAGTGACAGAACTCATAATTCATCATCTATCCGCCACAACAGTGCATATGAAATAAAACTGGAAAGCCCCAGCTTTAATTTAAGAGGTTTCACAATATATGGCATTTACCTTTTAGGATTTACAGCCATTTTATAAAGCATAAATGGCCTTCAAAAAGTTTATTTTTTACAGATTATCTATGTGCAACCACCTGATCTCAAAACAATAAAACATGTGTGTCACAAAAGTACAATGCAAGTCAAGTCAAATGTATTTATATAGGCCTTAATTGGTAAACAGAAGATTATTTTTTGACAAAGTAGACAGTAGTTAATAAAGTTTTAATCCCCTGAAAATGGGCACATTCTAGATCAGAGGTGGGCATCGAGGGCCGGAGTTCTGCAGGTTTTGCATGTTGCCTTTCTCCAACACAGCTGATATATGATCAGTTCATCAGCAAGCTCTGCATAAGCCTGATAATGATCCTGTTGATTGGAATCAGGTTGAATTGGAAGTGAGACACCTCCGAAACCTGCAGGACTCCGGTCCTCGGGGACCGAGATCGCCCACCTCTGTTCTATACAAACTCTCTGTGATGCTTCAATCGTATTTTTGTGAAACCTTTTAAATTAGCATTAGTGTCTATTACCTCTAATGACAACTGATAGTTTCATTCCAAATTCATTGCGGTGATATTTAAGATCATGCAAGAGCTCTCAGGGTTCATTTAAAAAAAGAAAGAAGCAGAAAGAACTTACATTAATTTTATTACACAATACTTTTTTTGTATCTTGCACTTTATCTTGCACCATATATTTCCCCCCAAAAAAACTAAAACAGATACGAAAAATAGCAAAAACTGAACTAAAATAAAAAAAAATTGAAAAAATTTAAACTAAAACAAATAAAAACTAATCTAAAAACTAATTAAAACTTTTCTGAAAACGTCTGGCAGTCAAAGAGTTAAAGGCAAAATCCTAAACATTCACAGCTACTGTCCAAATACTTTTGGACATAAGTGTCTGACAATCCCCCTTGTGCAGTCTGCCAGTTTTGAACGTGTCCTTAAATGTTATGGTGACAAGTCCTACAATAATACAATGTTTACTGGGTCATCAGAGTATGCGGTCACGCTTGACACATTCAGAGAATTCACACCCGCACACACACACACACATAGCAGTTGATCCGAATGAGATCAAAGGGATACTTTAGATGTGGTGGCCTCTTTGGCATTAAATGCACCTCTGGAACAGGAAACAAAGTCTTCAACACACACAGACAAAAATAATCTGTATGTGGCGGTATAAATTTGAATATCGTCGCTGTCCTGTGAAAAACCCTTATATCCTTTTTTCTTTTCTTTTTTTTTAACGTTTTGGGGATATTTGCATTCAGTTTCATCCCATAAACGTAAAAATGAAAAAAAAAAAGAAGACAAAAATTTTGTTTTTCACAAGACAACGGTGAGATGTGATGATTCAATACTGCTTTAATGCACATCTCCATTATTTATTTGGATCATTATTACAGCATCAACATTGGTCTGACTATAACTTTGTGCTGAGTTCTGTTCATGCAGAGCATCATCATCATCATCATCATCATCATCATCATCATCATCATCATCATCATGCTCACTTCCTCCAATATGCTGATAGCAACGCAGTAGTTGCAGACCTCCAAAATAGGACAAGATTGACCTTGTGCTACCTGAAGACCGAAAGATGACCTCACCCACAAACTGCTTGCTTCCAATGATCGCAAGACAAAAAATAATCAGCAATTTTGTCTGTGCTGAGTTGTTTCCTGTTCACGCAGGGTATTTAGCAGCTGATGTACAGTACGTATGTTAGTCATAGAAGGAACTACTGACAACGTGTTTCTTTCATTTGACTCTGCCAAAACTCCCATTGCTAGTTCTAATGTGTCATTTACACTTTTGCCTTTTGCAAATTATCTGACTGCGTTTACAAATTACTGCTAGAAATGTAGGCTATGTCTTCATGAATCCAACGTGGCCACACAATGATCACTTTAAATTGGATTATATTTTTAGACAGATTCGAGCATCTCAAATTGTGATGACTGGGCATGTTTTAAAAGTGTCTTTAAAAAAAAGGCTAAAAACAGATGCAGCAAAAAAAAAAAAGGAGAAAGTATCACTCAGTAACTTTAAAATGATGATATTGTGATGAATGAGGTGATTTTATTATTTGGTGCAAAGTGTTCCAGTCATTTGGGGCAGAAAATTTAAATGATCGACCAAAAGTAGTTGCTGGAACGAAGACTGCGGGTGGTGGTATGCATGGTGAGCAGAGAGCAAGTATACTGTAGGTTGTGGTCTTGCCAATGAGTGTTTTATCAATATACACGGACCAGTGATTATGTCTGTATAATTGAAGAGAGGGCAAATTGTTTCAAATGCAAATGAACTGTAGAGCCAGATTCCCAGGTATTTGTCGCAAGCGACTGATCGAACAGAAGAACCGTTAACCATTAAGAAATGATCTTGCGGAAACATGCTGGGTACTCCCTCGATCCAGCTGCCAGTCGATTGCATATAGACAGAAGAAAAATGTTTTTGGGATGGGGGGAGGAAGCTGCCTGGAGGGAAGCCACATAAGAACTGGCAGAACAAGCAAGCACCACACAGAAATGGCTGTGAGACAGATGCGCTAACTATGATGCGCTAACTATGATGCGCTAACAAGGATGCGTTAACTATGATGCGCTAACTATCACCTTCACAGATTTGGACTTCCCTTAAAAGGAACCCCGACTGTAATGACAAGTTAGCTCTATATTATTTATTTGGTTGTTACTAACATAACTATGAGATTAATTTTTCAAAAATCATTTCCATTTTAATAGATTTTGTAAAAACTTTATTTGGGCATACGCCGTCGTTGTTATTTACAAACTCGTCATTACAGTCAGGGGTGGGGGTTCCTTTTAAAAGATAGAACCCAAATTACCTGATTCGACCTCATGTCTGTCACCCCAAAGTTAACTCCAACCTTTACCGTAAGGGTATATTTTTTCAAGTCGTGAAGTTGGTGTTTCAGGTTGAATGTATGTGCATTTGTGTGTGTGCGTGTGACTCGAAAAAAATGGCTGAGTGGGTTCCACACTGCAGTACCGGTCCCTTCACGCCCTGAGTGATGAGGGCAGGTTTTAACCGGCTACAGGTGCACTTGAGAAAGGCAGGCCAAGCCTTTGAAGTGGAAGCCAAATGGGACCTTGGCCCATCTCTGACCAGGAGCCAGCTCAGACACATTCGCTTTCAATTAACACTCTTGCTTCACTCCTGAATCCTGCCTTTCTCTTTCTGCCACTGTTGCGCTCTTGTACAAGGCCTCGCTGACAAGAACCTGCAATATGATATTGCAGTGATGGATACAGTGCAATCGCAATACTAATCATCAGAGAGAATTTATTCAATGCGCAGAATCTCCTCATGCTCAGCATCCAAAAAACTGTGAGTCGTCCGCATGGCACTTTTTTCTTTTTTTATTCAGCTTGGCAAAGTACTGAAAAGATGCAAAGTCATACTTTTTGTATTTGTTACCTTTTTTACAAAAAAAAATAATGCACGTGTGTACAATATGCACACATCTCATTAAAGAGAGTGCAAAAGAGAAATACGGAGCGATCCCTGGAGAGAATTGCATCTGGCTCCTGTTAGCCACAGGCGTATAAAAATCAAATGAGGGTTAGTTGCGGACACACACTGGGAGGTATAGGAATCTTGCATGGTGGTCACCCCCGCTGGTCCCTTTATCCCCAGTGCCAACCCTTATAAAGGGGCTCAGACAGAGACAAGCTGGTACAAATAAGCACAAACAACTCATATTCATATTCAGGTTAGATCCACATATTAAATCCCTGAAAGCGTTTTCAAATCATATATATATATATATATGTATATTATTATTATTATTTTTTTTTTTCAATGTTGAACGAAAAGGAGCAAAAAGAAGACAAGTCATATTTTCTCTGCCCCATTTCTCCAGTTCAGTTACAATGTAATGTGAACAAACAAAAACAAAATAAAATTGTGTGACCACTAGTCACGTGACTTTTGTTCTCAATTTACAATTTGGTTGCTGACATTCGTAACAACAAAAATGACAAAGGCATAATAATCTATCTTAATCAACCCCGTTCATTTTTTTTTTTAACAAGCTGGGTTTAGTTATTTTTTTAGATGTAATTTTTGAATTGGATTATTTGCTTGCTTTATTTAGATTGCTGATTCCTTTGATAGAAACACAACGATTCATGAGTCTGCCCTTGAAGCTTCTTTTTTCTTTTTTCTTTTTGATCTGCGTTCCTTTAAACTTATACTTACTCTCTCTTTTGAATATTCAATGGCAAAGTTTTGTTATGAACCTTCAGCATAATTAGCAGAATACTATAATCTACTAATTCATAAAATTTCAATAATTTTAATTGAAGAAATAATGGATTTGTTGGATCTCTAAATGACTTTTTAGTGATATTCTTATTCTTATTAAATTGTACTAAATTAAGGTGGAGGTGTATTACAATAAAAATAAAATATAGAGCTGTACAATGATAACATTTTTAATCCGATTAATCCCATTTTAAAATTTTGATTTATCGTGATTAATCACTTAATAAAAAAGGCTTTTTAGCACACAAAAAAAAGTCCACCAAATTTGAAGACCACCTGTTACGTGTTAATTCTTTCGACATTTAATGTTATGAGGACGTTTTCAACATTTTTTAATCCACTGCTCACTCTCGTCCTCCTCTTTTAGGTTAATTACTTGCATAATTTAAAATGGGGGGGGGGGGGGTGACCCCAGTAGTTTGACATGAACAAATATTCTGAATGTCATATGCAAACATTTATTAAATGCTTTACTTAAAAGCACGTAGTTATGTTTATTGCTCTAACACAACCTGTGCTACCAACTATCCGCTGTCAAACTAAAAAAATCTGCGGTCAAAATTAATTGTGCGATTAATCAGAAGAAAAAAGAGAAAAAAAAGAGAGAGAGCAATGATGATGACATGTCGAACCGGTAAGATTACCGAATGAACAATACTGAGCTCTCTCTCTCTCAAAAACGTTACTACTACTTTAACCAAATGTATCTACAACCTACTCTTTTGAGATACTTAAGGCAAGTAAAATGAGGACGTAAGAAGCTGAGTTTGCCAACAGGATGTGCGAGATAAGCAGACACTCACAGGCAACCTCTACACGACAGGCGTCCAAACAAATCTGTGTACGCTATGTGACACGTGCTGCAAAGTTCCCCTTAAAGTTGCGAGTCACTGTCTTCGGCTGACGGCGAAATCGCTGACACACTATCGACACGTGGGAAATATACGGTACAAAAGACTCAAAAAATGCGGCGTTCAACTCACATTTAACATATTTTCCACACCTTAGGCACTGCTGTTTTTTCAAAGCGCCTGCAATTTTCTGGATACTTGTGTACTTTTGTTTCGATGTCAGTGAGGTCAAAGCTGGCTCATCCTGGCCAGCAGACATGTCTGAAAGAAGCCCCGTGAATATCCCGCTAGTCTTCAATTTCCTGCCATGTTAAATCCCGGAGAAAGCATCTGTCTTGATTTCAGCTTGGGCGGGATCGGCAGCACTTCAATAACTTCTTGTTATTGATATTAGCATGCAATGTCAGAATATGTCCAGGGATAAAAACAACATATACAGGACGTACTGTAGTCGTTTGAAGACCACCCTATCTTTGTCGTGTAACGCGATGGAAATGCTTTTGTCCCAAATCCTTGATTTGACGAGCTTGCCGAGTCTTTGCGAACATCACAATGAAAATGTTTCTTGCTGAAAAACAACACCTTTGACACCATGCTTGAACTATTATTGCGTTGTGGCCAGTTGAAACGCTCCAGTAGAGACTGGCATGTCCTTGGCAGTAGGCTGCCTCCTTTCCTGAACTGTCAGAGTGAAATGTTGTCCATATGTTGGCTCTTGGACTTTTGCTGACTATGATGGACGGGCATTCTGGAAATCTAACTGAAAAAGACTCAAAAGAAGTGGATGAAGGAGAGCATGACATCAGCTGTTAGTTTACAGCTTTGAAAGTGTTAAGCTCCATACGTGGACTCAGAAGCAGAAAGTATTCCTTTGTACTGATTCTGTCTTGTCAGTTGGCAGGTCAAAAGCAGACAACTGATTTGATGTTTTATTGGAAAAGGGGAAATTGAGGATCTTAATTATGGTTGCGCTTCTGTCATGGTTGTTGTTTCATCTAAGACGATCATCTAAAAAGCTGTCTGGTTGAGTGCAATTGAACAAATCTGCAATTTTGGCATGATGATGGAAGAACATGTGGACAGTGTTATACTTTATGAAAATCAGTTGCATATTGGGGTCCAGACATAAACACTGGGGACAGAGGTCACATTCTCTCATCTCAATCTGTTCTCATTTAGATTCGGAATCATTTTGAACAATATTAAATTGGATTGTATGTTGTTTTTTTCCCCGAGGGTTCGTTATTGTACTCATCTGCCGCCAAGACAATGGGATAAATAATGTTGAGGCCAGTGATATTTTAAAGAACCTTGAGGTGACTTATGTGGAAGACACTCCAGAAAAAGGTGAAGAGAAAAAAAACAAAAGTTGTCTAATACAGTAGATGGATAAACAGCATGCATCATCCATCCATTTTCCGATGTATAAACAGTAGGGATGTATAAATGTGTATTTTATCAGTGTACTTGAGTACTCAATAGAATTTTCAGTTGAGTATTTGAATACTAAAATACTCGATAGTTGCAGCCCTACTGTATTCCTTAAAAGGAAGTTCTACTACCACATATTTTGATTGAGATTTTTTATTCCTGGCCACTGGATTATTTGTTTCATTTTACTATCTATTTTTTGAAATTCATTTTGTGTGCTCTATGCAAAATGACTTTTATGAGCAAATTGAAAGAATGCAATTGCCATTAATTTCAAGCAACTTTAAGGACATTTGCTGTGATTGGTCTTTTAAAAAATATGTCATTGTTTTTTTTATGTGTCATAAGTACTAATGGTATCGGCACTTTGTATCGGTATCGGTGAGAACTGAAGATTTGAGTATCGGTCTGAAAAAAAGTGGTATCGAGCATCCCTAATTGCAAGGTGATTGTGGTTTCATTTAAGTGTCTGCAATGTCACTATTCATGCACTTCTAAACCAGTGGGGTCAAACATATGGCCCACGGGCTACAACCGGTCCCTCGGGGGTTCAATCTAGCCCGTGTGGACCGAACACAAACTGCAGTTTTTCGCTAAAATTAACTGTTGCTCTTCTTTTCTACAGGAAGGTGCACTGGCAACCACTTAAATGACAATCAGGATTTGATGAAAAAAAGTGCTCGTTTTTGTTAATACATTTCAAATGAGTCAGTAGTAAAATAATAATAAATAATATAATAGCTTCAAAATGTACTTAATATTTGCACACACAAAAACAGGATTTCGACCTGTCTATTTTATTTATTTATTTTTTTAAAGATTTTTAGGCCATAGACATACTAGTCCGGCCCACAGATCAAATTTAGGTGAAAGTGGCCCCTGAAGTTAAATGAGTTTGACACCCCTGTTCTGAACGAATACCAAATTCCTAGGTGGTGGTCCTCTGCCCCACTCGTATTGGATCGTCACACTGAATAAGCCCCCAGCTTTATCCTTAGCTAAAGCTCTCCCTCAGAGAAAAGACACAGGATGAACTGAAGATACAAGTTTATCAAGCATTGACAGGAAGTTTCAGGCTACAAGACAAAAGAAATGCCACACAGTGAAAAACCTGACATGATGTTCGTTGACAAATCCCACACACTGCCTTATCGCGGCAATTTGAAACAGACGTGCTATTCCTTAATAGTTTGTATGCAGACATTTGTGCCCTTGTAGCAGACTGAAAAACACATGCTTGTCCACACTGAAGTGTTTTCACTGATCCTGCTGATAGGAGATGAAAGCACAAGTACAGCACACGGTGAACGACATGTCTCGTGATATCATCAAAATAAACTTTGTCATTTTACCATTGTTGCACAGAAGACACAAATTGTCCAAAAATACTTTTATGATGTAATCCTGATGCTCTGGTTGGTTTTAAAGGTGCTACAAAATGTGTGGGTGTTGATCACGTGAGTAATTTGGTCGGAGTTTGGGGATATGTGTGGATAAAGAAATTGCTTCAGCGCAAAAATAATTATTAACTATCACCATGGACTCTTTCTAGAGGGGAGCGGCACCCTCAGTCAATTATTTTGATGTGGGTGTTACAGATTTACTATCCGTTCCGGCTTTCAACACATTAACATAGTATTGCTGGCATCTCCTGAAGGTGAGAATGAAAAGCAAAGCATGGAAAGAGAAAAGCGCCGCAGTGACTGATTGCAAGTGCAAATGGGAACCAGAGAATTTGAAATGTCAGTCGTGCTTTAGATTTATTCTTTACCTGCTCCCCTGAGGTCTCCCGCAGATACACCCACTCTGAGCAGAACAAAAGAGTAGTGAGGGATGTGAAAAAGTATGGGCACCGAGTCAAAGGTCAAACAGTACACGAGGATTGGCAAAGCTCGAGGAGAGAACAGGGACTTCGGCTGGGGCTTGTTTCGAACAAAATGTTGTCGTCTCCAAGGAGTGCTGTACACTCACATGTACATCTGCCCTCCTTATGTTGCACTGTACGCCACTGGGCGGTCTGCCCTTTTGGACCTCTTATCGCGCTGCCTTGTCTGCAGTGTGCGGCACTGTCAGATGCCTCTGTCTGCTGGAGCAGAAACAACTGATTGATGCAGAGCTGCCGCAGATTACTTTGTGATGATGCCTGTGACAGACAACACATGCATGCACATATTCATAATAAAAAAAATAATAATAAAAAAAGACTGATAGGGGTAAAAATGCAGTTCTTTGCATATCACACCCACAATTAAAAGAGCTTCTTTTTGCTGTAAACTTCAAGCCAAGTTTTGTAAAAGTCGGCCCACTGATTGATGGGTACTACGAGAACGTAACCTTCTTGCTTGTGCGCGCGTGTAATTTGAGCCCCCTCGGCTAGTAATGGTGCTGGTCTACATGAATAGTATGTTATTTATCCAAGCTATCAGCCGGTGGGCAACTTATCACGTACTTCCAGGTGGGATACAGATACAGCCTGACAGTTGTGCTTTGTCTCACTGCACACAGCTTGCAGAGAACACAGCATGAAACCACCAACTGACAGGCGTACACGACAGCACGCGCTCACTCTGTCAGCTGACAGACCACTGAGGTGTAAAGTGTGTTCCTTTAATTGCTGCCAGGAAGAGACAGAAAATAAACGCCACTGAGAAAACAAGTGTCTTTGTTGCTACAGCTATAATTATCGTTGCTGTCAGGCAGAAACTTTGTATGTTCACTGATGATCAAATTCATATTTCTTCACAAATGGACGTTATTGGTCTGCCTCAACATCATCTGTTATTTCTGCAGCTTATTAACTAAATCAACCAAAAAGTTGAAAATAACTTGAGATTTTTTTTGAACACTTTAACCATCTGAGAAGTGTTGTAAAACTCCACCTCTTCCCTCTCTTTGCGACTTTGACTTTGACTTTCATTTTGTAGCCTCAAGATTGAAAGTCTGGATGTTTTTAGATCATATAAAATAGGTTAGCTATTTATTAATAAGCCTGTTTAATTAAAAATCGATTGCTGTTCATTTCTGCCTATTGCTTAGTTAGCTCATGATTTTATTTATTGCATCACGCATGGCTTTTAGACTTGAGCAAGAGTGAAAACCTGTAAAGTGAATTTTAAGGTCATTAAATATGTATGAAGACAGACAATTATGTAGCACTCAATTATGAAGTTATGGCGACCAATCACAGCTCATCTGTTTTCTAA